>NC_081301.1:27487500-28169166 GCF_030435805.1 Mustela lutreola | reverse complement strand
ATGTGTCTTTTTTATGCCAGTAACATTCTATTTTGTTTACCACAATTTTGTATATAATTTGAAATCAGGAAGTATGATACCTCCAGCTTTGTTCTTACTTCAGATTGCTTTGGATATTCAAGATCTTGCATCCCACACAAAATTTTAGTATTATTTGTTCTAGTTCTATTTTAAAAATGCTGTTGGTATTTTGATAGGGATTGCACTGAGTCTGTAGATTCCTTTGGGTAGTATGGACATTTTAATAATAATAATTCTCTCAGTCCATGAACACAGAGTATCTTTTCATTTATTTGTGCCATCTTCAATTTCTTTCATCAGTCTCTTATAGTTTTAGGCCAAAGGTCTTTCATTTCCTTGATTAAATTTATTCCTAAGAATTTTATTCTTTTTAATGCAGCTGTGAATGGTAGTTTTCTTCTCTTTCTGATCATTATTAGTATATAGAAATACCACAGATTTATGTATATTAATTTTGTATCCAACAAATTTATTGAATTCATTTATTAGTTCAAGTGGCACAATGTCTTTGAGTGTCACAGAAACATCAGTAAAATAAGGGTGTTTAATAACTACTTGTTGACATTCAATACTGATGTGTGGGTCAAATGAAAAACATATATGTGAAATCTATTTAAAAATTGTGAAATGTGAGGACACCTGGGTGGCTCAATTGTTTAAGTGTCTTGGGTTCTGGGATTGAGTCCCGTATTGGGTTCCCTGCTCGGTGGGGAGTCTGCTTCTCTCTCTACCCCCGTTGATGTGTGCTTGTGCATGCTCTCTCTCTCTCTCACAAAAATAAATCGATCTTAAAAATAAATAAATAAATAAATAAAGCAATAAAGCAAATTATCTTGGTAGACACATAATGAAAAAGATGAGCTCTGTCATCTTTAAAGTAGACCTTCTAGAAAATTATTACAGTGATGCTAAAGAATCATTAAAAATCTCCTTTTAGAAGTACTTCAGATTCAGACACTTCTTTTTTTTAACATTTGCAATTTGAAGGTATATATAACATTTTGGCAATTAGAATATAACTTGGCCAGGAATGCAAATTAGAGTGAAGTGATGAATTCCTTAGTAGGAAAAAAGAGGAATAAATGTAAAATAATGATTTTTATTATTGTCTTTAAAGACAGGTTAAAGGAATAAGGCAAAAATTATTTGAGTAATGGAAACATCTTTGGATATCTAACCATTTATTCAAGATACAGGTTTTTACATGTGGCAATTATCTGAAAATTAAATTCTAAGGCATTTGCTTTAGAAAGAAAAGTATATTATTTGTGCATCATTAATTGCATAGGAACTTTCTTGGTTTAGAGAACTCAAACTCTCAAAATAAGCTAGATAGAACAGCTACTGGGAAGTTAACATAAAATGGTTATCTTCTTAAATTAAACACAATTTATATATTAAAAAACCTTTAAGATTGAAATAGAAATGTAGTGATTATTGGTATTGCATTAATATTCTTTAATTCACAAGTGGGTAGCTTCTTTAAAGTTTGAGATATCTCAAATGCATTTAAATTTAAGGTAAATTAAAAAGATGACTGAAAATACATATAAATAATAATGCAATGTTGATGAAGTAATCTGATCTCTGTCATTTATGTTAAAACTAAATGAACAAGTGGTGCCTGGGTTGCTCAGTGGTTTAAAGCCTCTGTCTTTGACTCAGGTCATGATCCCGGGTCCTGGGATCGAGCCCCACGTCAGGCTCTCTGCTCAGTGGGGAGCCTGCTTCCCCTTTTCTCTCTCTCCCTGCTTCTCTGCCTACTTGTACTCTCTGTCAGTTAAATAAATAAATAAAATCTTTAAAAAAAAATGTTTGAACAAATATGCCTGAAACATAAAAAATCAAAACAAAATACAACTATACAGAAATACCAATATAAACATGATTTAAAAAATTAAACATTCCACATGTTGAAATATTCTTTCATCATTAGAAAAGATTAGTATTGGGGCACCTGGCTGACTCAGTCAGAAGAGCATGTGACTCCTTTTCTTTTTTTGTAATTTTAGAGAGGGAGAGAGGCGGGGGGATGGGGAGCAGAGGGAGAGAAAAAGAGAGAGAATCTCAAGGAGACCCCACACACTTCTTAGAGCCCAGTGGGGTCTTGATCTCACAACTCTGAGATCATGACCTGAGCCGAAATCAAGAATCAGACATTTAACCAACTGAGCCACATAGGTGCCCCCACCTTCTTTTAGAGAAGTACATGGACTTGTGGATTCAAGCCCCACAGTGGGTGTAGAGATTACTAAAAATACATACATACATACATACACACATAGATTAGTATTAAGGTTAATATATTTCTTAGTTATAGAAGAAGCATATATGATATCTTTGGGAACCTAGAAGAGGCAAACATTCTCTCTACCTCAGAAAATCAGAAAAGCTTCATAAAAATGGATATATCTAAATTAATCTTTGAAATATGAATTTACTAGGCAAAGAAAAGGAAACATAGAAAAGCGTGCATATGCAAATTTGTGGCAGCAAGAGGCAAATAATATGTATGTAAAATGGTGAACAGTTTGGTTGGTTGGAAAGAGGATATATGAAAGGCACTGGGATTAATCAAAGTAAGGGATAAGTCAAAATAAGGCTTGAAAGACTGATTAAAACTTGACTTTATCATGCAATTTGAACTTCACCTTCAGTTGATGGAGCTATGTCTTGAGTTTTTTTAAAATTACAAAACATCTGCTCGGATATCTGTGATTGATGTAGAAAACGAAACTATGGATGGAATTGATCAATGTTGTATCTTGTTTGATGATACAATTGCTTCACTCTAATTTTTTGCTTATTTCTGTCTCTCATAGTTGCAAACTTGAAAATACATTTTACTGTTTCTGAGATCTTTAGGCTTCAGTATAATACTTGGAGTAGTGTTGATATTCAATAGATATTTGAATAATGGATCAAGAGTAACTAGGAAGGATGACTGTGGTCTGCTGCCATAGTTTGTTGGTTAGTTGATTAGTCCCCAGGGTGTGCCAGGTACTTTGAATATAATAATGGAATATCAATTTAATTGTCATATAAGGCCTCAGAGATAAATACTATTTTTACTACTTTGTGTATGACCAGACTGAAGATAAAAGCAGTTTGGTAAAGTTTCTCTACATTTAACTGATTATAATTTGAGAAAAAGAAAGTCTGCTTGACTACAAACTCATAAAACGGAGTTTTAATGCTTCCCAACTGTTTATCACTTTACTTCAGTGATAATATAAATGAAATAGCTATCAGTTTTATAGAAGAAATAAGTTGGTGGGAAGAAAAGAAAGAAGAGAGCAACTAATAGAGTAGATCACAAATTAAAGATTTTAAATTATCTTCACAGGCTAGGATTGAACCTAAATTGATAGGATGAGAGTTAAATGAAACACATATGTATACAGTTGACCCTTGAACAACACAGGTTTAAACTGTATAGGTCCAGTTATATGCAGATTTTTATAATACAATATTTTATTCCTTCTGATTTTCTTCTCTTTAGCTTATTATAAGAATTTGATATATAAAAAATAATATGTAATGCAAAATATGTGTTCATCAACTGTTTATGTTATCAGTAAGGCTTCTAGTCAACAATAACTATCAGTAGTTTAGGGGGAGTCAGATTATACATGGATTTTCTACTACATGGGGGTCAGCACCACTAACCCCCATATTGTTCAAGGTTCAACTTTATATGTTAGCTTGTACATTCACCAAGTTCAATATATTTTTTAAAAAGTCATACTCATTGGAATGTGAGCATGTTTATCTCTAAGGTCTCCAATGCCTACTAGAGTACCTAGCACTTAAGATACTCAAGAAGTATTTGGTGAATGCAAGTAGAGATGAAACTCATATCAAATGGTCAACATTAGCATTTGAAATCAAATTTAATTATAGTTTCTGTCCCTGACTGAAAATTTTCCTTAAGCATTCCATTAGGCAGTAGTAAATCCAATTAGCTACTATAATTTCACAATTCTTTCTGAGCATGACCTCTTTCTCAGAAAGAAAATGTAGCAATCATTTGCTGAAGAAAATAGCATTTGGGTGTATCACTTGATACTCCTGTTAGTTGTCAGGTATTTGGTACTATTGTCCTATAATTTGATCTTTAAAACCATCTCATGTCTTTATGTTTTTCCGCCAAGTAATTTCCACATAGCTGGGTAAATCCTTCCTGTAAAATATTTTTATTCTACAACATTTTAATCTCTTATTTTTCTCTTTGTTAACATAAACCTCCTAAAAGGGACAAACCCCTACAGAGAAGGAACTATATGTTAATTATTCAAACCTAAGAATGACTTAATGTTCTTACTTTTATTTCTTGACCCTTTTCAGGGGTCAGAAATATATCTATGAATTCTAAATAATAAAGTACCTTTCACTGTTCTAATAACCATGGAGCAATAGCTGGAGAATTGTAGCATTCATTACCTATGGGGTATGTGTTGGGCTGCATAGCAATTTCTGTTCCCTTCTTTGAGACTTCAATTATCTTATCTTGTCCCTATAAAGGATATAATAGTGAGGTTATAGAGTCGCAGGTTGAATCCACAAGCCTGGTATGGGGGCAGGTAGGGCCTTGTGGACTAGCTTGGTCCACCGGACAAGTAAGACATTTTTCCTTCTCTTCCCAGAATTTTTATTGTATGCTGCCTTCTGATGTTTATGGAATACACTTGTTTTCTGATACAACTTTTAGTTGAATGAAACATGTGGCTGTGATTTCCGATACTGAAAAAATGGAGAATATCTTTCTCCCAGAGCAGGGTGTGGAATTTCAATGAAGGGACACAGAGACTACAAATAAAAAGGTTGATGAAAGATTTGGGTAGGCGTATGGGAGATGGTTCACAAAATTTTGGGCAGGTAATGGCACTGTATAGAACTGTGTGTGCTTGTGAATTTGCCTCTATTTTGTAATTTACCTATAAAAGTATTCATGCTCTTCCTTATCTCTCAATAACACTCTCTTAGAAGATGGTGTATATGTAATAACCAGGATGGTCATGACTTGATTTCATATTTTAGCCAATTAGGATTCAGATTCTTACACAAGTGGCATAGGTGCCTATTACTCAAATATATGGGTTAAGATGTTAAAACTCCACACACATTATTCTCCGTAAAAATGTTAAAGTATTTAAATCCATAGTGAGCGGTGAGAACTGTATTGATTGTAGCAATTTATATAATACAAAGATTAAATTATAAAAATCACTGATCAGCAGCTGGGTAGTGGTGGGTGTTTATGCCAACAGTGGCTCAGACCTTCAGACTGTTCAAGGGAAGTTAGTTATCTAGAGATACACATAAACCGAATATTTGATTAACTTGATAAATGTTAGTATTTTTAAAGTAAGTACCAGGTTTTCCTATGAAAAAGGAAAAGCAAATAACATATTTGAGGAAATCAAAGGGAGTGAGGGCATCAGTGTTGTTGAAAAAGGCCTTTTTAAGTGCTCTCAGACAAGATGAGACCCAGCTTTGCAAGCTGCTGGGTCTCAGCCAATGACTTTGTGGGCTACTGAGGAAAGACCAGAAAGGTGAGCAAACCTAACTGCTGAACAAACCTTTCGTGCTGCCTCAGAATCATCTGAGTACATCCTAAACTAAGAAAAACTGTGATAACGGCACATCTAATCAGGGGTTTATGATTCAGCCCACCATCTACATCTACATGGATACACCATTATCCTAAGAATCTTAGGTTTGGAGTAAAAAAAAAAAAAATTAAGAATTCCAGTTTTCTAGAAAACAAACAAGACAGAGTAGCAAGCAGAAACAAAGGTTTGGACAAAATATCCATAACATATCTTTAGCAATGTGTCGATGTGACTAATCCTTATTTCAGTCCTGTCACCATCGTATGGTATCTATCCCGTCTGTAATGAGTTAGGGAAAGAGATCTGTGGAAATACTTGATAACGAACTATAAGAGTAAGGGGATTTGTTAGATTAAATCTTGCCCCTGCTCTCCCATATTCATATCGACCCATTGTCTCCTCTATTTCTGTGATGATAGAACACTGTTCATCATGTCCTTGCTGGACTTACATGAACATCAGCAGTGACCATATTGGCTTCAAACTGTGACTGAGTACCATGACTGTATGTGAGAGATGTCCCCAGGATCTTATCCTGCTTCTTTCGGGCATGAAGGAATGTAACAAAAGGGATCTAATAATTTCTTTCGAAAGGTGACATTCCTGAAACTCGGTGTTCCCACATCTAGAATTTATATTATGATATTAACATTGTTAGAATAACTACAACTTTTTTTAAAAAAATAATATTTATAGGTATTATACCCTCTATGGATTCTTGACTTGCTCACACACAAACACACAGAATGAAGACTGCAGGGGTTTCTGTTTTGACATCTGTTATCACTAGAACTTGTGTTCTCTAAGGGCATGCTAGTAAAATATCAAAAATGACAACTAAATATTCTCAAAGTGTGAGTAATTTTATTAACTGTGCAAAGAGAATTCTTCTGGTGACAAGAACATAACAATCTATCTAAACACAGACAGAAAAACTAAAATAACGAAATTAAATCAAAACACATGTATGGGGTAGCTGGATGGCTTAGTTGGTTGAGCAGCTGCCTTCAGCTCAGGCTCCCTGGTCTGCTTCTCCCTCTGACCCTCTCCCCTCTCATGCTCTCTCTTGCTCTCATTCTCATTCAAATAAATAAATAAAATCTTAAACAACAACAACAACAACACATGTATGAACATCTTAAGCAGAGCGAGGTGACAAAGTAATCCTTACAAACCCGAAATATGGATGTACTTGATCAATATTCTGTAAGCATCATAAGAAGCTGGATAGTCTTAATAGCAATGAGAACAGAAAGAGAGAAGGGACTCTGGGAAATTCCCAACACTCACCCCAAAAGGAGATCATATATTTTGTGGAAATCTGAGGATATTTGTAAAAAGTCCTTATAAACTCCAGGTGTGGGGTAAAAAACAATGAGGAGAATCACTAAGGGGATTGTGGAGGTTTAGGTCTCAAAGTTCCTAGAATTAATTATCAAACAAATATGTGCCTTCAAAAAACAAAATTCACCTTGAAATAAATGATATCCCAAGAGATAATTAGCACACATCTGGAAAATGGGGCCATAAAAAGAGATGGAAACAGCAACCCAAGAGTTAAAATGAACTAAAAGAACTTCAGAAGATCTAAGTTTGAAAAAATAGGCTATAATGGAATTTGCACAGGTTCTAAGGCAATGTTCTCCTCTTTAAAATTGTATTTCACTGTAGCTATACTTTCTCAAATATGCCTCCTCTTTTTCCTACCTGTGTCTATCACAACCAGCTTATTCCTTGGGATCCACAACCTTCCTCTTCTGCTCTGTTTGAATTTTGCTTTTAGCAGATTTATTTCAAGGACATGAAACTAGAATAAAACGATTAAGACTTTTCATGTGTAAAACAGAAACATGTTAGAGGATATAATGAGCTTTGAGTTGATGCTGATTTTATGAAAAAGAAACATTTTAAACAACCGAAGGAGTTGGACTGTGTATTGAGAATTAAATCTTATTAAATATTTTTGTTATGATTAAGATATGATAAGGTACTATGGATTTTCAGTGTCCTTTTTCTAAAGATGCATGTTGAAGAATTTAAAAATGAAGTGCTTTGACATATCCTAGCAGAAGTAGAAAGCAGAAAGAATAGGTGAAATGTGTATAGAAAAATGTTGATAGCTTTTAAAGCTGGCTGACAGTCATGGTATTATTTATTTCAAAATGCTTGGAGATTTTCATAATGGAAAAGCTTAAAAAAGTAAAAGGAACTGCACATGAGTATGTAGCAATACAGTCTATTAAACTGTTCATGACTTTGTTAAAATAGCTATTTTTATAAAGTATTTCTAGGTGGCTGAATTCCTGTTGTCAACGCTTTTGATATGTGTTCCACAATCAAGCACTTTTTCGTGTGTTAGGGGTTTTTTTTCCTTTAAATGTAAATGCAAATTTGCATCCTTTTAACAGCTAATGCAATAATTCATCTTGTAGGAAATGTCTTAAAAGGCTTCATCAGGTAAACAGAGTTGTCAGCACCAACACATTAAAGGAGAAAGTTCATATTATAATATGAATATGAATATAATATGAATATATGAAAGGTTTCATATTATAACGTGAAAACTGAGAGCTCACAGGAGGAAACTTGCATGGAGGGGGGAACAAAAGTGAGAAAGAAAGGAAACTGTCATACATGTAGTTATGTTGCTAGAAACATAATGGAACTAACATGCCCTTGGCAAATCATGGGTAGAAACTACACCAAGTGGAATTATCACCAGAGAAAATTTTATTTACAGCAAATAAGAGTATCATGGGGAATAACTTCCAAAGCAATAATAAATTCCCAAGCAAGAATAAATGGGTTCCTTTTATTTAGGGTTAGAATGAATATTTGGATAGGGGCACCTTATCATCCTGTGTAGAGATGGGCATAAGGTGGCCCATGGGCCTTAAGGAAACATGCCTATACAGACATTGCATGCTAGGTAAAGGAGGCTTGTACTCCTCTTTGGGCAGAGATTTTTAGTAGTATAATGAAATAATGGTAATTCTCCATCACTCCCTGGGTCACTCCATGGTCCATCTGTGCTGGCTTGAGTCCGGGGTTAAGTTCAAACTGGTCTGGGTGATGTGGGCCTAGTGGAATTCTTTGTTTAGAAACTCACTAAATTCTAAGTAAGACAGGTTATCTTGTGAAAGACAGGGAAGACACTGAATTCTGGGTAAAGGTTTGTGTAGGAAAGTGAAAATGTAAACAAGCAGCTAGTCCTGCAACTGCCTTTGGCGTTATGGACATGTGGAACATTTAGTGTGACTTTAGAGTATTTAAAACCCATTCTTCATCTACTACCCTTGACAATTATTTAGTATCTGAAAAGACATAACAATTTGCCACTACTCTCATTGATGTCCATTTTCCTAATGTTTTCTAAGCCTGACTTAGAGTTTCAAATCAAAGGAGATGCCAGAAATTCTTGATAACAAGCTCACCCCTCCCCTCCTTGGATCCTGAGGCTTTTCTGTTGGGCACAATGGTGCTGGCCAGTCTTCCTGAAGTCTTTTTACATCAAAACCACAAAATGCAGAGGAAAAAGAATCCCAGGGACCCTCTTCTCTTTTGCCTTGGGCAAGGATAATTACCCCCCCCCCCCCCCCGCACTGGTGGCCAGATAGCTTCTTTTCCTTTACATTTATCACTCCTCCTACATTGTTCAGAGAGACACCTTTGAACCCTGGTTTTCCACGGTCTCTGTTTTGTACAACTTTACGTTGAAATCTCATGCTTCGTACAAAAATAATGAAAAGTAGTTTGTACAGAGTCCAAAAAAAAGAAGAAGAAGAAGAAGAAGAAAATACAGGAAAAAAATTAAACACAGTGGTCCAATAAAAATTATTCATACCATGAATATTAGGAAACACATGAGTTTTATGCATTTAATCTCATGAAAATCCTCAAGTTCTCGGCTCTAAGTATATTGCCCTTCCTTTGAAACAAATACAGTGAAGAGGACAAGAATTTGTCACTCCAAAAACCACTCTTTGGCATAAGGATTATTTTACACTGATTATTTTTAAGGAAGAACAGACCCAGAAGCAGCCCTGAAAACTGAGTAGAAGTTACCCTTTTGTAGAAGAAATTTACATTTATAATAAACTCTCCCACTGTAAGGGCTTCCCTCTCTCTGTACCAGGAAGAGGAGGAAGACTAAATCTCTGAAACTCTTATCACTGGAGAATGAACAACCCAAATCTGCCTAACAACTCCATTCCCATGATTTTCCTGATAACCTTCCAAAACTGGCTCTCCACTGCCCTCCCTACCTCACCTCAACATTTCTTTTTCTCTTTAGCTGGAAATAGTATTTAAGATGGTGGCTTGGGCCATTTCAGGGAGTTTCTTAGTTTTCCTTAGTATCTCCCAAATATATAGGAGGTATGCATGTTATTAAACTTCTCTTTTTCCTCCTGTTAATCTGTTTTTTTATTATGGGACAGGTAATTCTCAACTAAGAATCTAGAAGTGTAGAGGAAATATTATTTTTCCTCCCCTGCATCAGCAAAGTAGAAAGACTGGGATTGGTGCTGAAAAGAGAAAGGAATGTTATTTCCTTTAAAAAACATATATATAGGAGGGGTGCCTGGGTGGCTCGTGGGTTAAGCCGCTCCCTTCCGCTCAGGTCATGATCTCAGGGTCCTGGGATCAAGTCCCGCATCGGGCTCTCTGCTCAGCAGGGAGCCTGCTTCCCTCTCTCTCTCTCTCTCTGCCTGCCTCTCCATCTACTTGTGATTTCTCTCTGTCAAATAAATAAATAAAATCTTTAAAAATAAATATATGGGAAAGCAGACAATAACTTAGCAGCTAAAAAAATACATACTCTTCAATACAAAAATACAGCACATCATTCATTGTTTGGTCAAATAACCTCCACTTCCCATGTAATTTTAAAGGCATTTTTGAATTGCATCCTATTGACCTTCATGATAATAACACTGAGCTGTCAAGGAAAAGAGAAAGTAAATATTAAATTCATCTCCAGTAAGCTTTCTTCAAATGCTAAAATTAAAGATTTGGATGGTGGGGTATAAAGGAATAAAAATTCATTACCTGGGAATCAGGTTGTATAACATGCCTAACTTCTCAATAAATTAATTTAAATTAAGAGACTGTGAATATATATATAAAAAGAGTAGTAAATTTAAAATTCTTCGACCTCCTCTTCACACATATATTTGCACATTACTCTAATAATCTATAACTGTGTGACATTGAGAAAACACATCATCTCTTTGAGCCTTAGTTTTCTTATCTGTTTATCAGGAGTATGCTTGTCCTCCCTACAGAAGGTTTCTCAACATGCTATACAATATTAAATATGTTTGTAATATTATTTTAACATTAATCTTTTTATCTTATTATTTTAAATATTTGAGAATACATGAGCCCTCTTTTTATCCTTAGAAAAACTCCCTTTACTGAATAGGATCTTCTCAGTCATATGTTTAAATCTACTAATAAACCATAAACATATATATATATATATATATATATATATATTCTTTAAAATGTTGGGGAGAAAAATTTTCTTATGTCCTTCAAAGATTCTCTGGCTGGTCTAGGAATTCCATTGACATAACACGGATTAACAGGAGCAAAGCAAATCTAATTTCATATGTACAGGAACACCATATTCACGAGAGGTTCTAAGACAGAAAGGTAAAATGTGGCTTATATCCATCCTAAGCTAAGTATGGATAGGGACCTGGAGCTTCAAAGAGGCGGAGGGCAATTCACTGGGCAATAAGAAGAAGAGCAGAAATTTGGTAATTAGATGTTTGCCTTACCATACACAAATAAAATTTATGTGTAATACTAACTCTAATTCTGGGAAACACCCCCAATTTAGACTCTTCTAGGTAGTTAAGGGAGGAGCAAAATTTCTCTTTGAGCCTGCAGGGTCTCCATTGCCTTCAGCTCAAAATAGCCCTTGCGGCAAAGTGGCACATTTGCGAGAGACTTGCTCTGAATCCCTTCAAAAACTAACAGTATTATTTTATATCACATATAAGTATGTGGAAAGCTAGATGACAAATTTTCAGAATAGCCAAAACAACATCCTTCCTTTTAAAACCTCTTCCCCTGGGTAAAGGCAGACTGTTTTTAAATTCACAGTCTGCCTTGGCAAATCTCCACTTTCACACTTAACAGTGGCCACCAGGTGTTCTGTCAGTGTGGATGGGAAAAACCAGTCTTCTGCAGTATGGGATAACCTGCTGTAAACGTAAGGCAATATTTTACGTCTTTCATCTTGGCAGGTTGTTTTTACAACTTTGTAAGCTAAAAGATATGGACCGCTGCAGATAAATGCAGCTTGGAACCAAACAGCTTCACTCGTTCCCTTTTGATGCTAGCAAACCACGGTGGAAAATTCAGGGGAGTATTATCAATTCACAGCAACCATGGATGAGTGGATAGGGATTAGGGAGCATTCATTTTAGCCTGCTGTTATCTTTCCCTTGTCAGAACAGAACTCTGTAATGCCTGACTGCCTTTAAGTGCTTAATGTGACGGTAAAACCCGGTGATGATGACTACTTTAAGAGGATATAAATAATATCTAACATTTGTATAGCACAATATGATTTTAAAAGCACTTCCACATTCATTCTCCAATTTTACCATCACAACAATTTTATGAAATAGGTTATAATCATTTTTTTTTCTTCTAAACAAATGCAGAAACTGATGCTCAGGGGTTACAAGTAACTTGACCAAGTAAACAATGTCTAAAAAAATGTGAAGCAGGTTTCAACATGCCCTCCAACTCTGAATTAAATTAAGGCTCTGACTTTACTGGGTGTGTGACCCTGAACGAGTGATTGCATGCTTGTTAAGTATTTTTCTTGTCTTTCAGTTGGGAAATATTGTGTTCTGCAGGGTGGTTGTTCGCACAATATGAGATAATATTTACCATGTCCTCTCAAAGTGTAATGTATGATGTACACTCATCGCATGAGTTTCCTTCTTGTATTTGAATCTTCTTGGTTTTCACAGCTACGTTTAAGCCTTTGAGCAGTGTTGGCTCCCAATGTAACATTTTAGCCAACCAGAAATTTTGTGATAAAGTTAGAAGATGGTTGGATTAAGTGAATTAGTGCCCAGAGTTTAGTACTTTCCTTAATACTAGCTTGTCATTTGTATTAAAGCAACCTAGTAACTCCTGCTCATCTGTAAAATGAGGAAGATGACCTACTAATTCCTGGTTTTTCACCTCTAAAACTACCAAAGCAATTAAAATGGGGTACATTAACAATGGTGTTTTTGCTCTTCAAATGCAATGGCAAGATTACTAAATTAAGATTTAAATAGCTCCTTACTAATCATGGAAAATAGGTCAAGTAGTCACAGTGAAAATAAGATCAGCAGAATACTAAAATGATGACTCAAAGGCAACTTCAGGCTGCCAGTTTAACAGGATCTCTGATGATCTATCCCTCAAGCAGCCCTTGCTACCCTTCCACTGATACGTGTTTTGTTACCTAGAAAAAAATAAAGTTCAAACTTAGTAAAAATTCTATTCCAAAATCTGGAATGCAATCACATTACCCATGAGGCAGGTGAAACTGTGCAGTTAAAGCCATATTCTGGTTTTATGTCACAGTAAAACACTTAAAAACAGAAATTGCCAGGAAAAAAGGTTGGAGATGACTTTGTTTCTCCTCATTTTTCTCCCTTTTGATTCAGCTACAAAAGGTGTGCTATAGTCAGATATGTGGATAATTGTGCCTCTGCTAAAAAGGTGATGGTTTAGAAAACTGACAAGAATTGCCCTGATCAAATATCTAAATATTTTCAAAAACAAAAATAGACTCATTGCTTAAGAGCAGAATCAGAAATAGTATTTAGAATCTGTTTTAGGATAGAATTCTAGGAAATTATGGCAAATAGGAGCAGGAAGGGGTAAATGTGTATATTCCCTTTTAGATCATCAATTGAGAAAATTAGACTGGATAGAAAAGATAATTTCATCTCAGAACAAAAGATTCACTTAAAATTAATACCTGCAAGAAAATGGGAATTACACTGGAAACTATGAGTTATAAACATTTTTTCCTGCTTTAGATCAGAGAAACAGACTCCGCCTTCACGCAAATAGACTATTAGAAGGTGTCCAAGGGCAATCTATAGGCTATGAGTCTGTATATTTCTTGCTTCATTCAAAGGTGATTAAAAAGTACAAACAAAGAGATTATGGAAAGAAAATAGATCAGTAAATAAAGGAAACTTCAGCCCAAAGACTCAAAAGACTGAATACCTCTAAGAAATCATCTACTAACAAATTCAAAAAAACTTTCAGGAACTTGTCAATCTCAGTAGAATGAGAGAAGGCATTGTATCAACAGAATAGAAGGAGAAAATATTAAAGGAAAAATATAGAATGTTAAATATTAAAATTCTAATATTATAATATCTAGTAATTATATTAATAATATACTACATAGTAATTATATATTAAAACGTGTCCATCTTGTTATCTTTGTGCTAATCCTATGACATCAGGTTTAGTTACAAACGTCCTTTTGAGAATTTTTTATCCCCAGAACAAAAGTTTAAAAAGAGAAAAAAAAAATCTATAAACATAATCATTGAGTTTGTTTGTGCCCAGTAAAAGGAATTAAAATGTAAATATTTGGGGCACCTGGGTGGCCCAGTGGGTTAAGCCGCTGCCTTCAGCTCAGGTCGTGATCTCAGGGTCCTGGAATGGAGCGCTGCATTGGGCTCTCTCCTCAGTAAGGAGCCTGCTTCCCTCTCTCTCTCTCTCTCTGCCTACTTGTGATCTCTCTCTGTCAAATAAATAAGATCTTTTTTAAAAATGTAAATTTTCTGTACTAATTTCTTGGTCTTTATGGTACTGGAGTTGAATTACTGAGGTTCAAATTCCAGCTCTGCTCCTCTTTGGCAGTATGATTCTGTGCAAATTACTTAATCTTTTCTTATCCCAATTTCCTCCACTGATAAGTGGGGATGATGATAGAAACTTACTGTATCAGTCAACATGGATAAAAACATGATGTGTAACAAACAACCACAAAATCAGAGTAGTGTACAATATAACATTTATTTAGTTCGATTTTCTGTGATTAGCTGGGGAAATGGCTGATCTGATGAGGCTGGGCTAGTGTTGATCATTCAGAATGTCTCTGTTCCACACACACATGTATATATATCACTCTCCTTCTGGGACCAGCAGACATGTTATTTTGTCCATGTAACAAAAGCACAAGAGAACAAGTCCAAGCCTTTGGTCACATTATACTGGCTAACATTCTACTGATCAAAGCCAGTCATAGGACCAAACTTGTAGCCAAAAAAAAAAAAAAAAAAAAAACCAACAAAAACCAAAAAAACCAAACCAAACCAAACAGAGAAATAAGCTCCACTCATAGAAGCAGAATGTAGACAGCCAGTAATTTTCAACAATAGCTTGATTATAGAGAAAAATGAATTAGCTAGTATGTTAAAATACTTCATACCTGGCACAGAAAAAGTACTCAATAGTTCACTATTATTATTTTGATTATTTCTATTATTTTCTTTTCATGATAAACATGGTTGCTATCATGAAAACATAAACAACAGTTATTTTCCTCAGAAAGTACAAGGGATCTAAAAGATTGGCTTTTTTGTCTAGAAGGGTCAGAAGATTAGTCTCTATTTTTTCAAACCTAAGTTTGAAACTCCAGTGTTGGTGGCGGAAGACAGGCAAGATTTTTTAAAAATGTAGAAATGAAAACATAGCTACAATTACTCCTCTCAATAGTTGCTGTACACTGAGCTTCTAATTCTTTTCTGACTGTAACAGCTTCATACTTGTATTGTTTTTGAATTCCACATGCTTTTGTATGTGATGACTTTGGCTTGCAAAATCGCTACTTAGTTGGTAAAGCAGGCATCTTGTTTGTAATTTACACATGAAGTAATTAAGATTCAGGCAGCTTTTACCTTGACGAAGTTCTTAGGCCTAATTAGCAATGGAGCTATTATTACAGCCCGGATGTTCTGCTTCTTTAACCAGTGTGCTTTCCATTAAATGCAGAACATCCTATATCTGGCTTCATTGTGGAATAAAATCCATCCAAATGTCTCGCTGATTAACAAAGTTGCCACACAATTTTCATCAGTCTTCCTCACCAATCTGTTCTAGATATATAATTACCAAGTGTTTACAAGTGTTGACTTTCAAGGAGGACTGTGCAGACCCAAGATTAAAGGAAGAGTGTTTCATTTTCTGGGTAATCTAGTCCAAAACACGAGGTAAAAAATTATGTTTCTCCTGAATTGTTTCCATAGATAATTAATACAGCACAGTAATTTCTTTTCCCAGTTTTACAGCTACTTGTTTATAGAAATCCTGGTCCAAGATTTCAGTTGATCTCACATAATTAAAAAAAAAAACAAAAAACCTCACAGTATTAAGTAATTGATCTTTCCTTTGTTCTTTAACTAATGGTGGGCTCATTTAATAGCTGAACCATTAAGTTAATTACGTATTGGATCTACATGAGCTCAATTAGAGTGCACATAAACATGTAACTTGATCATTTAACTTTAAATCACAAATATTAATAAAGTAAAATATGTAACTTAATTTATAAATAGGTGAATTTGAGATACCTCATGAAGAGACATATTGATGCAATAAAATGTGTGACTTTTTTTCTTTTTAAGATTTTATTTATTTGACTGAAGGAGAGCACAAGCAGTGGGGAGCAGCAGGCAGAGGGAGAGGGAGAAGCAGGCTTGTTCCCTACTGAGTAGAGAATCTGGCAGGGGGCTTGTTCCCAGGACCATAGGATTAGAACCTGAGCCAGAGGCAGATGTTTAACAGACTGAGCCATCCAGGTGCTCCTAAAATGTGTGACTTCTAAGAGCCTAAATAATAACAATATAATATCTTTCTATACTCTATCTTTGCCTCACATCTTAAGATCAGAACGCATTTTAATTTTCACCATCTTTTTTATTTCTAGTACTTACAATTTTCCAATTTAGAAGCTGTAACCATTCTGTTTCTACTTTCCTTAACACTCAACATTTCTCAAATCCCACAGATATTAAGTCAGTAAATCCCATCAAGTCTGAAAGAGCCTTACTAGGGCTTGGACTCCATTCCATCCCTATCACTGGTGCTAGACTGAGTCAATATCATTTCTCTCTAAAAATATTGCAGAGTGGGGTGCATGGGTGGCTCAGTGGGTTAAAGCCTCTGCGTTAGCTTGGGTCATGGTCTCTGGGTCCTGGGATAGAGCCCTGCACGGGGTTGGGGGAGGGGGGGTCTCTGCTCAGCGGGGAGTCTGCTTCCCCTCTCTCTGTCTGCCTCTGCCTACTTGTGATCTCTCTCTCTCTCTGTCAAATAAATAAATAAAATCTTAAAAAACATTGCAGAAGCAAATATTCCTCTGTTCTAGCCCACCTTCAGTGTAGTCCATAATTTAATTTTAGTCCAAATTAAATGGGGTGAAAAAAAAGAGGAAAGATATTCTAAAACATTGACATCATGCCTATAGATTTGACATTTGGGAAAACCACAAAATACGTATCTGAATATAAAGTATAAGGTTTAACAATATATAATATGTAATAAAGGAAACATTGGAGTGCCTATAGAAAAAATAATGGGATGATTTCACTCACCACTAATTTCTTATTGCTTACAAATTAAGGTTAGACTCCTTAATATGGTATAAAATCTTCTTCAAAGCCAGACCAGCTCTTTAGCCCATTCCTCCCCAGAGGAATTCTTTTCTCCAAGCATGAATCCGTGCACACCTTCCTTAAATGGTTTCTGGAACTCCTTCTATATAAGGATACTCTCTCACATTCTAAATCACATCCCTAATGCCAACATTTGGCATTTGGCCTAATGCCAAAGTCCATGAACACTTTTTCCAGTCCTCACGGCAAATTTAGTTTACTCTATGTGCTTGGCAAATTTAGTTCACTCTATGTGCTCATTTTATGAATAAACCCATTTTATAATCTGTCATTATACTGTGGTTGTTGAATGGTATCTATGTCCAAACGGTTGATTTCTTCTTATTCATGACTCATCAGGTCCTGATAGAATTCTTCACATACTAGTGTTTGTTGGATAAATAAAAATAAATAAATAAAAGCATAAATGTATAACAGCCTGAGAAAAGTAAGTAAATATATACATACATAAATGGCTGAGAAAATCTTATTGGCTAACAAAAATGTTACCTCAGAGCTCTCAAATATGAGCTGAGCTCAAAGAACCAGAGTTGTATTGTGGATAAAGATGTGATTTGAAGTTGAAGACCAAGGATTTCTGTCCACTTTGAGATTTTCTTACTATGTGACCTTGTAAAAGTTATTTAACTTTTCTGGGCCTCAATTGCCTCCTTAGAGAAGAAGAGGATGATAAAGCTGGCTTTAACTCATGGATTTTATAACAGATTGCTGTAACCCCAGGGTAGGTCTGAGTCACTAATGAAGACTTATAACTCTCAGCCCCTTGCTAAGATCTCTAATTTCCTTCCTAACCTGCATGAGTTGATCACATTAAACATGCTTGACATCCAGGCTCTTAAAAAGGAAATTGTGTAGTGGGAATTGGGATGCAGACATCAAAATAAGAATTATGGTTTATGCTATTGCTAACATCATCCCCTGCCATAGGTCTGGGAATTCTCACCAGCAGGGCTCTACAGGCCTGAGAGTCTCTTTAATACAAAACCAGCGGATGAGATGGCTAGAGAAAAGGTTTATTTTACCCTATATGGGAGTATATAATTCTTCATCCACTGGAAGAAACAGAGACCAAGGTCAGAGCTCAATAGCTCAGTGAGTATTTCTGATAACTGGAAACCTGGAAACAGTGCCCTCCCACAGACACTTAAAACCGTATACCTCTATTCCCAAAAAGCTTCACTCACCTGCTTGGTCCAGGATTTTGATACTTTGAAAGGTCAAGCCTTTGTTGCTTCACTATTTTCCCATCAGGGAAGGGGTAGTGTCTTTATTGGACAAGTTACAAATCATATGATTATATACCTCTTGAAACTCTTTATGCACCTGATTAAGTTATCAAATTTCTTCATATTTTCCTCAGAAAGGGTCCTCTCTTTCTGTCTCTATATCTTTCTCTGTGCGTGTATCTTTCTGTCTCTTTTTCTATCCTTTTTGTAAACAAATTCCACCAACACAAGGCAATTTTATTTTAACACTTCTAAACCAGTATATATCCTTTGATACAGAAAAGTTGATAATAATTGGTCAGTAGTTCCTTGAGAGTAGGTTAAATCTTGACTCTGCTTTTTTATATATAACTTGTAGTCAATGATTTAATCATCTTTTTTTTTCCTTAAGATTTTATTTATTTATTTATTTATTTATTTATTTCATAGACCTAGAGAGAGAAAGCACACAAGCAGGGGGCGGGCAGCAGGCAGAGGGAGAGGGAGAAGCAGGCTCCCCACTGAGCCAGGAGCCCAATGCAGGGCTCGATCTCAGGACCCTGGGATTACAACCTGAGCAAAAGGCAGAAACTTAGCCAACAGAGCCACCCAGGACCCCCTGACTTAATCATTCTTAAACCACAGGTCCTCATCTAAAAATAGGTACAGTAATCAAATGATATTTGACAAAGCAGGAAAAATAGCCAATGGAAAAAACAATCTCTTCAACAAACAATGTTGGGAAAACTGGATAACAACATGCAGGAGAAAGAAACCAGACCACTTTTGTACACCATACATGAAAATAAATTCAAAATGGATGAAAGACCTAAATATAAGAGAGGAAACCATGAAAATCTAGAGGAGAAAACAGGCAGCAACTTCTTTGACCTTGGCCACAACAACTCTTACTATACATGTCTCTGGAAGCAAGGGAAACAAAAGTAAAAATGAACTTTTGAGACCTCATCGAGATGAAAAGCTCCTGCACAGTGAAGGAAACAACCAACAAAACTAAAAGACAACCAACAGAAGGGAGAAGATATTTGCAAATGACATATTGGATGAAGGGTTAGTATCCAAAACCTATAAAGAACTTATCAAACTCAACACCCAAAAAACAATAAATCCAGCTAAGAAATGGGCAAATGACATGAATAAACACTTTTCCAAAGAAGACATCCATGGCTAATGGACATGGGAAAAGGCACTCAACATCACTCATCATCAAGGAAATACAAATCATAACCACAATGAGATACCACCTCACACCTGTCAGAATGGCTAAAATTAACAACTCAGGAAACAACAGGTGTTGGCAAGGATGTTGAGAAAAGAGAACCATCTTATACTGTTGGTGAGAATGCAGACTCGTGTTGCCCCTCTGGAAAACAGTGTGGAGGTTCTCCAAAAAGTTAAAAATAGAACTACCTTATGACCCAGTAATTGCACTACTAGGCATTTATCCAAAGGATGAAAAAATGCTGGTTCAGAGAGTCACATGCACCCCAATGTTTATAGCAGCACTATCAACAATAACCAAATTATGGAAGGAATCCAAATGTCCACTGACTGATGAATGGATTAAGAAGAGATGGTATTATATACATATATGTGTGTGTGTGTGTTTACACACACACACATGCATGCAATGGAATACTGGTGATCAAAAAGAAGGAAAGCTTGCCATTTACAACAATGTGGATGAAACTAGAGTGTTTTATGTTAAGCAAAATAAGTCAGTCAGAGAAAGACAAATATCATATGACATCACTCGTGGAATGTAAGAAACAAAACAGATGAACATAGGAGAAGGGAAGGAAAGACAAAATAAGGTAAAAACAGAGAGGGAGACACAAGAGACTCTTAAATACAGAGAATAAACTGAGGGTTGCTATGGGGGAGGTGGATGGAGGCATGGGGTGAGTGGGTGATAGGCATTAGAAGGGCACTTATTGGAATAAGCACGGGGTATTGTATGTGAGTAATCAATCACTGCATTGTGCTCCTGAAACCAGGGCCGCCCTGTATGTTAACTAACTTAAATTAAAAAATAATAAAAATAAAAATGAGGACAATAGCAATACTTCTTCATAGGGTTTTTGTGATGTCTGCAAAGCCCTTAACATAATGTCTAGCAGACAATAAACACTCCAGTGATTTTGTTTATTATGAACAGCACCACCCCAACTAGGGGTCTACATACAATGGTGCATGTGAGCCAACTCATTACGAGTTCTGGAGAGCAAACTGTTAAATATTCTGAAATTTTATGAACCAGTTGTTAAACTGTTGGTAGCCTGAAATCAGCCACAATGTGAATATCCAGACCAAGGGATATACTAAATGCAGCAAATCAAGGTTTGTTTTCTTTTGTTTGAAAGCTGGTTACCAACCTATAACTGCTTATATATAACATATTTGTATGAATCCATCAAAAAATAGTGTGGTAATGTTTAACATTATTAATATCAGACACTACTTTGGGTGTAAACCCCAAAGTACATCTGAAAATAAGCACCTCTCAATACAGATCTATTTCTTTATAGTTGTAGTGATGATGAGACAAGCTAAATTATGTAAATGAATATTTTAAATTCTAAAGCAAGTTGTAAGAGGATTTCCTATTCTGCTAGTAGCAACAGTTCAAAAAGGGTCATGACTATACAGTCTAAAAGAAACTATTCATTTAATTCTCTTTTTTCATTAGCATTCCAATAAATTAGCAGTTGTGACATTACTAAATTTATATTGATTGACGTGACACATGTTTTGTTTAGTTGAGGAGATTGAGCAATTGACACAGGATTTTTCACTAAAGAACATGTTCTACCTTTCCATGGTGGGGATGATGGCAAAGACTTTCCAACTAATTAGCTCACAGAGATTTTTCATCTCCTTCATTCTTTTTTTTTTTTTTTTAAAGATTTTATTTATGTATTTGACAGACAGAGATCACAAGTAGGCAGAGAGGCAGGCAGAGAGAGAGGAGGAAGCAGGCTCCCCGCTGAGCAGAGAGCCTGATGCGGGGCTCGATCCCAGGACCCTGAGATCATGACCCGAGCTGAAAGCAGAGGCTTTAACCCACTGAGCCACCCAGGCGCCCCATCCTTCATTCGTTTTTTAATATAGAACCCTATAATTCAGCCCCACCAGTCTTCTCTGTTACCCAAACTCAGAGTACTATTCATTTCCCTGGATAACTTGCGTGTGACTTCTATCTGAAATGTCCTTTTTTCCTTGTCCCATCTGGGAAAACTTGCCTCCCTCCTTCACCTTCTAAACTCCTATAACAACCCAGACCCATCACTATTGAACATATCATTACATTAATTCCAAGTATTTACACACCTGCTTGTCATTTTTTGGAGATTTTGAGCACTATGAATGTTTCAGAATGAAAAATATATAAGAACACTTATATTCATTTTAAAATTCTGCTGACATCTTATCTTTGTATATAGTAGTGCATAAAGATTCTAAAGACTATTGTTGAGAAAAGAGTATTCAATGGAATGAACTATACTTTCTGGAAACTATATTTTACTAACCCAGAAAGTCACAATCTTAAAGGACAGAAAATAAGTGAAATTATTTTTAGTTTTATCCAATTATGAAATCATTTTTAGTTTTATCCAATTCTAAAACATGATTTTATCCAATTCTAAATCATTTTTAGTTTTATCCAATTCTAAAACAGTCAATGTAGGCATTATTCCCATTTGCAAATTTCTAAAGTACATTGGATTTATTAAGCACCTTGCACAGTCTCTGATAATAATGGGAACATCAGGATAGGTTAATCTTCACCATTCCGCTGATGGAACATGGTGCAAATTAAGCCAATATGAGCATTTGGTTTCTTTATGATCCAGTAATTTGCCTGAACAGTCTGACAGAGAGATAAGATTTCTGGCCTTCTGATTTATATTCACTAGATATTATAATATAGGGGGAAAAAAATCAAACCCCTCAGTTAATTATAATATACCCATTTACCATATTGATTACAATGTTATCTCCCATATGACTTGTAGCCTTACTAATAGTTACATTCATTTCAATCAGAACCATTCATCAAGGATCACTCACTGGCAGGAAATGTACAATTCTGTTACAGCTATATTCCTGGGCCTATTTACTGTTCTTTGAAACTTACATGCGGTCAGTATCCCCCTGAGTTTGTGGGTTTCAGAATGCTGGCCATACCACGTGCCTTCTCTTAAACCCTGGTGCCTGGTCTTTACCGGACAGTCTCCCAAGGCCTCTGACTAATTATATCTTCCTTCTCTTGGTTGGACAACTGCACCATTGTTAGGAATACCTGAGTCCTCTAGGGGCCTCTTTGAAGCACCTTTTTGGGGAAATTGGTCTCACAGGTACAGTGTGATGCTCCTCTGAACTCACTAAAGAAAACATTCTGATGGGGCTCCTGAGTGGCTCAGTCGGTTTAGCAGTTAAGCATCTGCCTTTGGCTTGGGTTGTGATCCCGGGATTCTGGGATCAAGCCCCACCCATATCAGGCTCTTTATTCGTGGGGAGCTTGCTTCTCCCTCTCCCTCTGCCTGCTTCTCCCTATTCCTGTGCTTTATTTCTGTCAAATAAATAAAATTTTAAAAAAAAGAAAGAAAGAAAACATTCTGATATAACATCTTAGCAAAGATTGGGCTAGCAGTCAGTTTTCCACAGCCAAGTTTAAGACTACAGGGTACTCTGGTAATGGTGATATTGGTGGAACTCTTATACTTCAAAATGATGCTTTCCCTAGGAATTGCAAAACACAATCAATTTCTTTCTTATTTGTGATCAAACTCAAGGCCTTGAAGCAATCTTAAATTTATTTTATTTAAATTTGTAGTGTGCAATTTAGCTCTTGGAAATGAATAAATTCCATGAGTACAGAAATTGTGTTTGTTTTTCCATGTTCTGTGCCTAGCTCCTAGAATAAAACTTATAAATTAGATATTCAACAGTATCTTCTGGCTGAACAAATGAATGAATCTCATAACACATATGCAGAAAATAATCACAACCGGTATCTACTGAGCACTTAGTTTATGTGCATCTCTGTTCTCCATGCTTTCTGTAGACGTGCTATTTAATCCTCAAAATACTAGAAGTAATTACTGCTGTCATCCCTACAGTGAAGATAAGAACACTGAGTCACAGAGTCTGTCTAGATTGAAAAAGGTCATATAGCCCGTTAGCAAAGCCAGGGTATGAAATCATTTCAAATAACCTCAGAACCTGTGTCCTTACCAAGTAATCTAGAACAATAAAAGTTCCTTAAAAAAAGCAAAGCATGCAAACATGCAAAAATAATTCATGTGTCTATAAAAATGCATACCCATACTCAAGATTATTATGAACAGATAGATGAAAGTGAAAATCATAAAGTATAATATTCTAATAAACGGGGAAAAAGCAATTATGTTGTATCTAAAATTAAATGCAGTTGCTAAGCAAGCAAAAACAAAGAAACCATAACAACCAATGTGCTCCAAGCTTGTTATTCAAAGTATACTGAACTCTACAATTACTTTAGAGGTGAAAAATATTGTTTTTATGGAAGAGAGTCTTACGTGACATTAAATTCCACATGTGGAAATATATAAAACTTTGGAATTATGTGATGGGCAATATTTTCATAAGAAGTATAAAAGCAGAATTAAAGTACACTTTAATGACAGCCAACCAAAAACTGACTTTACAGAGTGTTGACTTAGTTATGCAAACTACAGTCTTGATAACTGCATAAATCAAGATGAAATTTCTATGCAAATGAAGAATAATATGAAATAAGATGATAAAATAAGGAAAATCATGATATGAGTAACTTGATTATTGTAGTAAAAAGAAAAAAAACAAGATAGAGGAAATAACCAAAATATACATGAAAAAAAGTTCTTTAACAAAACAATTATCAATACAAAAGTAAGGAACTGTCATATACCAGGATAAATCAGTTTTAAACAAAGGATCATATACAAGTGAATGCTAGACTCATACTTGAACTACAAAAATAAAGCAGCAAGAGAGTGAACACATTATCTATAAAAGTAGGCAAATCAGATTTATTTCTGTGTTCTCTACAACATGACTAAATATGAGACATATATGGAATAATGTCTCTAATTTTGAGGGGAAAAACTGTGAGTCAAGAATATTAAATGAAGCCAAGCTACATTTCATATGTGAAACCAATAAAACAAGTTAAGGAAGTATTAAAAATACATACCACATCATTTTTTTAAAAAAGCAAATGAAGATATGAATAAGAAAAGAAATAAAAATGTAAGCTCAAGAATGGAGAATTCGTGGATTAAAAGGACTGTGGCAAACACTGAAACCTAGAAAAATGTGATAAATGTCTGTATATGTATGCGTACACACATGTATTTATTTATTTATTTATTTGAGGGAGCGCACACGAGCAAGAACAGGGGAAGGGGCAGAGAGAGAGAGAGAGAGAGAAGGAGAGAGAGAATCTTAAGCAGGTTCCATACTGAACACAGAGCCTGATGTGGAACTGGATCACAGGGCCCGGAAATCATGACCTGAGCCAAAATCAAAGGTCAGCCCCTTTACCAACTGAGCCACCCACGTACCTCACACATGTATTTATTGTACACAGATACACACAAGTATAAGCATGCACAGATACACAAATAATTGTTCTCAATATGGTTACTAAACAGGATAAATGCCAAAATTAATTTTGAATTAAAGATATATAAATAAACCTTTAAATGACTATAAAATTCATATTCTATCAAAAGAACATTGAAGTATGTGTGATAGGGAGGGTGGAAATAATGTAGGAAAAACAAAAGTCTATATGAACTAGTTGTCTTAAAAAGGTATGATAGAAAAGGTGCCATCTCACTCTTGACACCGACATTTAGAGATATATAAAGTAAAGAATGATATATAAAGTAAAGAACATGGTGGCATCTGGTACAGACCAAAAAAAAAGGCGAATCAATGAAACAAGATAGAAAATAAAAAAAACTACTTGAGAATATAATAAACTTAGCTTATGACGAAGGTGACATTTTATATCAGACTGGAGAAAATGATGGATGTTTTAATGAATGCTTTGGGGACAAATGGCTAGCCATTTGGAGAGAAAAGTAACATTAGATTCACACTGCACATCATACATAATAGTAAGTGCCAGATAAATTAAAGCTTTAAATGTAAAAACTGAAACCATTTCTGGAAGAAAATGTTATTGAAAAGGAATCTAATCTTCGTATAGCACAGCATGTCTAAGCTGACACCAGAGAGGGAAAAAAATGAAAACCAAGATAAATAGACCAACACTAGGGAAATTTTAAAATATTTTATTGTCCAAATATGCACCATTGATAAACTATAAGCACAAACTATAAACATATTTGCAACATCTATAATAAAGAACTATAAGTCTCAACATTTTAAAGTTCTTAGAATTTAATAAACGTGCCTAAAGTGAGCAGTGGACAAAAACCTGAGAAAATTGTCACAAAAGAAGGAATACAAAAGTCCAATAAATCCAGAGAAAAGAAATTAAAAAACATAGAATGACTTTTGATATTGGATTATAAAAAGAGTTGTATATAATAATGTGTGTAATATATAATATTTTAGGAATTTTTTTCTCTTTAGATTATAACCCCTTCCAATTATGTTTAAACTTTCATACTATCTGTTACCCCAGATAAACTTATAATCATGGTGCTATTATGGATGGGAAATAAGGAATCCTGAAATCATTTTTCCTCATCTACTGGTCTATCAAGGTATCTGGAATTTGACCTGACTCCAAGTAAAGTAAGTTAGAAGAGTGAGGTTCAGTGTAGTCATTAGTCATCAAATTTCTTTATTCTTAGAATAAAACAGAGGACAGACTTCTAAATGGGAGTGAACTTTTCCTTGTATTTGAGAATCATCCAGGCCTCACACACCACACACATACCTACAAAATAAAAATGTAAGAAGTGAAAATAAAGACAGACGGAACTCAACTCACATGGATCCTTCTATCACTGCACTCTCCAATATGGTAGCCAGTAGCCACAAGTGGTTTCTTAAGTTTTAAGTTTACATTACTTAAAATTAAAGGAAACTAAGAATTCAGTTTCTCTGTGGTGACATAACATTTCAAATGCTCAGTGGTCACATGTGGCTACCTTGCTAAACAATGCAGATAGAGAAATTGCCATCACTGCAGAGAGTTGTATCAGAGGGAACCACACCACATAAAGCCTTTTTTGGTCTCAGGTCTCGGTGGAATTAACCACAGGACACAAGGATGCACCTTGGGCAAGTCTCTGCCACTTACAGAACCTACTTTATATGTCTATCTTTCTCACTAGATTTCAAGCCTCTCAAGGGGAAAGGAACATCTGGTTTGTCATTATGAACAGGAGCCACTTCTTGAAAGATGTTTAATAAATATTTGTTGATATTATAGGAATATGTTGATCTGATATAGGGAAATGTTTGGAGGAAGACTGAGTATCAAATATCCTTTAAGAGAGAATAAATAAGTCCTGTGCTATTTCACCATCCTCTTAATCTTTTATTTTTTACCAATCCAGAGTGTTGATTCTGAAGCACCTTTGCAGTGAGAAAATAATCTCTTCAGAAATACGTACGTGAACTCTAAGAACATACCTTCCTTTTCGTTCTTCTCAATCCCACATTCCAATTCAAAGCAGGAAAAGGGCATTTCCTTTGCCTTAGTATTTCTAATTTCTACATTATGATGGAAGCACCAATCTTTGTGTCTCGTGCAAAATAAGGGTAAAAAAGGCATTAGGTGCATGATTTCATACCAATTATTCTTTATGATCTATATAATCAAATACCATCTGATGGTTTGTAACAAATTCTACCACAGTAGCAAAAGTTGATTGCCAGAGCCAGATAAACTCTTAACCATTCAGTAGTGCAATCAGGCCTTTCCACAGACTCTGTGAAACTCCAGGTGATTTGAAAAAGGAAACATATTCACTGACTTCTGACCTACTCACTAGCAAATGATTTTCACCTGTGAGTTTAAGTCTATCCTTGTGAGGATCAAAAACACTGAAAGAGAAGTGTGTCAGTTTCAGCTTAAGGAAGCAAAGGAAGGATAAGTTGCAGTGAGTTAAATACAAATGCCTACTGAATTTGTTGTGATAACTATCTGCTTATCTTAATTACAGAAATTCTCAAAATTTTGCAAAGAAATACTCTAGTGGCAAAAAGTATGAAAATATGCTCCCAGAGTATCTGAGGACAGATCCCAACTGATCTTATCTCATGTTTTCTTTTTTAAAAAAATCACACAAACTTTCCCTCAACTTCACATTAAATATGTGCTGTTTGATTATCAAAGTAGTGCTTTAAATTATTTACCAACAGGGAAAAGTGACTTATTTGTCTCAGTTAATATAAAAGAACAATGCATACAGTCTTTTGGATTTTAGGAAATTGTGCTGGATTGAAAGGAGCTGACGTTCTATGTAAGATTTAACATGACGACAATTTATCTGTTCTGTTTTGGCATCATTACATATTTTGTGTACTCAGAGACATGCCCATGCGTGGATATAAATAGCAGCATTTTAAATATTGCTTTATAAGCCATAGCTGAAAAATTACTAAGGAGCCTGCTTCCTCCTCTCTCCCTCTGCTGCCTCTCCACCTATTTGTGATCTCTGTCAAATAAATAAATAAATAAATAAAATCTTAAAAAAAAAAAAAAGAATAAAATGGAACAAAAAAATTACTAAAGAAGCTTAAACATGCTGCTATAGAAATGTACTATATTAAAATGCTCTTAACTTATCATTAGTGGAAATATTGGTGTTTGTGTTAACTTCTTTTGAGGTCAGTTTACTAGTGTGATGTGATGAGCTGAAAGGATCTCTGATTCAGTGTTGTCTGGTTTGGTTTTTGGGTTCTTTTTTTTTTTAAGATTTTATTTATTTATTTGACAGAGAGAGAGATCACAAGTAGGCAGAGAGGCAGGCAAAGAGGGAGAAGGAAGCAGGCTCCCCGCTGAGCACAGAGCCTGATGAGGGGCTCGATCCCAGGACCCTGAGACCATGACCTGAGCCGAAGACAGAGGCTCAACCCTCTGAGCCACCCAGGTGTCCCTGGTTTGGTTTTTTTAATAATAAAATCTGATCTATTTGATACACATATACATTTATGTGTAGCAAGTGCATACAACAAAACATTGATTACCTATGAAAGAACACAAATCAGGTTTACAGGGTTTTCTCTACTATATCACTAACTGAAAGAAGTGAATGGAAAATGTACACTATTTTGGGGGGGGGAGTTGGAGCCAAGAATAAAGGTGATTAATGATGACACCCTTTATATTTCTACTTAATGCCATAAATTTTAACCCTAGCTAATGGGTTGAATTCCATTAATAGTCACTAAGAATAAATCTCTCCTTCCAATTCTAAAATTTCAGTTTCAGTTTGTAGAAAACTATCTCTACACACAATAGGTCTTAATAAGTTCTTTAAATGTATGAATAATAGAAGTCTTGATATATGCAAAAAATATGTATGGTTTATGCTTTATATTATTTACTGAATTTCATTCCAAGTAATATTTGAAAAACAAGCCAACATTGTGAATAATGATATACTGACTCTACCTTGATTTTTACCCTCAGTTGTAATGCATTTTGTTTGTCCTTGACAGACAATAACAATTCAACCTTGTGTTCAAGACTTTGACTGTTACCTTTCCCCAGACAAGAAAACTTATGGGGATCTAGACAAGCACTTAATACCATTGCCCATCCTATTACACTGCAGCCTAAATAGAAGTCTGTTTCCAATTTAACCATCCCATTAAACACACTTTAAAAGAAAGCAAGTTCTTTCAAGGGTGATGGATCTGATTTAAGTACCATTTCCATAGTTGGGCCTGTCAAGGGTAGGAGGTCATCCATGCACACACTGCATATCTTATTTGTTCTAACGTGACATTGTGCACCACCCTCCCCCAAGGCCTACTATTTTTTTTTGTTGTTTGTTTGTTTACCATCAAGCTCTTTGGAAATTAACACTGTCCGTGTGGGGACCTGGACAAACAAATGGTCAGAATGTTAAGTACATGCTTTTATCTAGTGTATGATAAAGACTCATCTTAATATGAGTCATTCAACAAGTTGTTCAAGTTATTCTTTTGAGCTTAATTAAAAAAAAAAATTGAATGATTTTTTTTTCTATACCTTAACTGTCTCTCTTTTGAGTCCAGACATATTTTCCTCTGCACAGTCGAGGGATTTACCAAATACCCCTTCTCCCCCACATTATACACATTTCATTCCATAAAGCAAATCTGAAAAAGACCTTGAAGGAAACTGCTACAAAAACTTATTTATTTGTATGTGTGTTTTCTTAGGCGGTTTTGCAGCCAGTCTTCTCTTTTTGAGCAGTTATAAAAGTTCCATGGATTCTCATTTCATTTTATGTGACTCCTTTTTAATTGTTGCTCTAAGAATCATGATCTTTGCATTACTATTCAGGGATTCCTAAAAAAGCGACTCTGAAATTCACTTCCATTGTATCTCCATTAAAAAAACATCTCTCTCTCTCTCCTCTCTTACACATATACACCCAGCTTCATGTTGCAATATTTCTCTGCCTTTAGTGCCCCTGGTTCTTGGTTGCACCGCTTTGAAGAATGAAGAGGTAGGCCAGATAAAGAGTGGTGGGCAGAAAAGCGGATTTATTGAGCGATAGTACAAAGCTCCTGGAGAGGGAAGAGACCTGCGAGGGTTGCCCTTGGAGTTTCTATGTTTAGAGGGTTTTGTGAGCCCTTTTGCAAAACCATCTTAAGCATTCAGGGTGTGCTAAGTTACGCCAATCAGGGCTTTGGTCATGTATCTGTCTACCTATTAGGATAATGGCAATGTGCCAATGGTCTTTTTTGCTGACATCTGAGAGCTCAAGTCTTAACTGACCTTTGCCCATGATAGGGACAAATGCCTTGTGGTTAACTGTCTTATTTTAGGGCGTTTTGCAAAAGTCATTTTTGCAAAGGCTGCAACACAGAATGCTATTGTGGTACTGTCTAAACTGCAAAACAAACTGTTAATTCTGTTTTATCTTATCTGTCCTGACTCCTTTCTTTCCTTGTTGGGGACCCTGGCCCTGTCTATGTAGTTGTCCAACTAACTTCTTCTAACATCAAGTGAACATCTGTTTACTCCCTATAGCGTGCCTATTGACTACTTCTGCTAAAGACCAACTTACTATTTTTTTGCTGAGTTAAATATTTTCATCTTCATCACAAATTAGGTGATTACAGAGAAATTCTGGGGGGGAAATGTCCTGCCTACTACAATTCTAGATGATTTATTTAAAGTTGTTCTGCTTTTATTATGTGGTATGCTTTCAATCGTAAGAGCCTATGCTCCAAAATTCCTTTTTGTAACTTCTATTATGCTTTAATTAGATACAATTTCTTATTTTTGAAGTGAATGAAATAGACTTTATTTGGTATATCCCTTCTAAGTAGATCCCCACTAACAGAGAAATAGATTTACCAAAAATATTTGATATGTGAAATTTTAATGACACTTCCTGTTGACCCCAAACCCAGGGAAGAATAAAAGGCAGGGTCCTTTGTTTAGGTAGTGGTTCACTAAGTAGACAGACTTAAGGATCCCTGGGGAATACAGAATCTGCCATAACTACTTAGGCAAAGAATAGCTGTTTTCTTTCCTGTGGGTTCCAGTGGCTAAAACAATAAAAGATGGCACTATAGGACATGTTCTATTCCATCAGGTTGCTCCAGAAAAGTGGACAGAGAATACTTTATTTGAAGGACCTAAAGATATTTCTTTGGTGAGTAAGGGTATTGATCTGATAAAGAGAACACAGATCGTCAACCAGAGTACAAATCCACACTAACTATCCAATTCATTCGATGCAGGTAGGCTGGGTCTGAGAACCCAGGGGTCCTTGGCTTCACACAGGGCAGAAATTAAAAATGAGCCAGAGAAAGTGAAGACAGAGTTTATTAAATAGTGTGAGTGACAGAGAGTAGCAGACAGAGTATCTGGGAGACTCAGAAAAGAAAGAATGAGTCTTCTTGCTTGGGGTTAGAGATTTATTTTGGAAAGGGGTCTAGAGTATGTGTTGCCTCAGGAATCCAGGGTAGGCTCTGATCAAAGGTAAGTGCTGGGTGAACAATAGCTGTTATTCCATAAATTACCAAAAGTAGGGGGTATGGATGCCAGCATCGGTGGAGGTATGTTTGAAACTAATGACCTAGAACACATTTGGGATCTGGCTCTTCTAATACGTTATTAGGTATTTGGAGCCTAGGACAAAGCTCAGAGAATGATTCCCTCTTTCTTGCTCCCCCGCTTGAAATTAGAACATAGCATCTTCGACTGATTCAGAGGCAAAAATACATTTCATGAGCAAATGGGGGCCTAGCCAGAAAAACAGCAGAGACAGAGCCTTTCTAGAATGGAGCCCTTTAGCTTCCCTCCCTTCCAATCACAGCATACCCTCCCTTCCAATCACAGCATACCTCCCTTCCAATCACAGCATACCACCCTAAAAGGCCATTCAGGATTTTGTAATTCTAGCACAGTGTCTGGGCTTAAATTCAAATTCCACATTGTATAACAACCCACATCAACATTTAGTGGTTCCACACCGTGTTACCTGCTCATGATTAGACAATCACAGCTCTGCAGGGCAGTCCTTCTGTAGTTCTAGCCAGTAGTTATTAATATGGATACATTTATCTAATGGGTCAGTGAGCCACCAGACTGGGCGAGACACTAGAGCAGTTGGACTTCTCCCTCTCTCCGTGTTCTCTCAGAGCTTTACTTGCAACAACTTGTCTTTTTAGCCAGCTAGAAGGATTTCATATCAGAAGGGCCAAGGATCTTTAGAGGATAAAAGTAGAAGCTGCCAGACATTTTTAAGTTTAGACCTGTTACTGGCACCATCTCACTTTTGTGACGTCCTTTTGGTTAAAGCAGATCAAATGCCCAGCTCAAATTCAAGCAAAGCTGATGGCGCAGGGGTTGAATAGTGAGAAGTGTGGCTTCTTAAAAGTCAATTAACAGACTACCATACAAACAAAATTCCCTCAAGTATGACCCAAACAAAGGTAAAGTTTCATTACAATAAAGTATATAGTATAAAGGATATAGTATCCTTTATTATGCATAAAGTATAAGGAATAGTTGGTCCTGGGCCCCCAAATAACCCATTTTTCTAGGAGATTCCTACCAGTGAACATCTTTGTTTAATGTCTAACTGGGAAAGTATTAAAGTTTAAAAATTAAAATCAGAATTGCTACTAAAAATCACCAAAAAAAAAATTTGTGTTATGGAAAACTCTTTGGCAGAAAATGATTGTGTGTTTAATTTAATTTAATTTAAGCAGTTGCAGCAGGTTGTTGAACTAATTTCTGGGAACCAATTTTTTTGTGTGTAAGTGAAATTAGCAACAACAACAACACTAGCTCCTAAGTAGACAAACTCATTTTTCTAAAGACCAACTGTGCTAGTTTCCACAAGGGAACAGGAACAATTATACTTGCAAATCCAGTGAGCTAGCTGGTGACATGATCATGTTTTTACCACAGCACAACACTGCATTTTACATCAACATAACTATACCAACAATAACATGAATTATCGAGTAATAAAATGAGCAAATTCTCCAATTACTGCACGTAAGTTATTTTTTCCAAATTTGAGGTGTCCATATCCTTTCATAAGACTGGACTATGCCATTGTGATTTTGCTTAAATCAGAAAAATATTTGTAAAATTTCCCCAAAGTTGTTTGAAGCAGTTGACCCCCAAGATATTATAGTAGTCTAACCTAATGATTTCACATGCCTTATAGCTCATCAATAATTAGGGTAGTTTACCTCAGCTTGAGACTTAAACTAATTTAGGGACTCTTCCTCCCAGACTTGGAAGAATATTACATTTTTCCTACTCCTTAATTCATGTCTTACTCAAAATAATTACATCTGCTTTTCCCAGACCTAGTGGTTGTCTATTTAAATAGCTTTTACAGATAATTTTGAGAAAGATATGAATTAAGATCTTAATTAAAGCTATTTTACCCCTTCATCTCAAAGATAATTAAAATAAAATATATATCTAAAAATCTAGCTAACCCTATTAAGGAGTAGATAAGGAACATTTCTTTTGTTAAAAGGATTCCAGGTTTAAATTTCAGAGCCAGAGTTTCTTCTTTCTTAACTTTGATAGAGTCCTTTGATTCAAGCATGCGATAACTGACCTCTAATGTATACCAGCAACAATTCATGGACTGGGCAAGATGGAAAAACAAGTGCAATTTCTCTCCTAAGCCCTCCTGGAATTTACAAACCTAGGAAGTCCTAGAAAAAGGCTTTTTTTCTAATACACAGTTTGTGAAATCAAGTTTTTTTTTTTTTTTTTGGGAGAATTATGTAATGTGAATATCGAAGTAGTTGACACCAAGTACATATCTCCTCAGATTTTAGCAAGGCTCACTCCCTCTCTGTTTCAGGTTTCTTCTGCTTGAATAGCACCTTCTTAAAGAAAATCTCTTTGGTTCCTCATTAGCTGCTCCTGGTGCTAAACTTTTTACTCTTTTGATAATCATTGTGTTTGTATTGGTTTCCTAATTTCCTAGGGCTGCCATAACAAAGTACCATTAACTGGGTAGCTTCAAATAACAAACATTTATTGTCTCGCACTTTTGAAAACTAGAAGTATGAAATCAAGATCTGGGGTCACAGAACTCTCTGAGGGAGAATCTGTTCCATGCCTCTCTCTCAGCCTCTGCTGAGAGCTGATGATCCTTGACATTCTTTGGTTTGTGGGTTCATCACTCCAATATCTGCCCCACCTTCCTATGGCATTTTCCCTGTGTGTCTCCGTGTCCAAATCATACTCCTTTTATAAGGACACCAGTCATATTGGATTAGGGGCCGCCCTAACGTCTGATCTTAACTTGATTATACCTTCAAAGTCTCTATTTCCAGATAAGATCACATTCATAGGTATCAGGGTTTAAAGTTTCAAAATGTTTTTTGGGGTACATAATTCAACTCCTAATAGTGCTGTTCACCAGAAGTTTCCAATTCTCCCCTATATTCATCCTTTGAAGCATTACACATTTTGGCACTTTGTGTTAGATTGTGAGGAGTGAGACGTGAATTTCTGGCCAATATGTTATAGAATTAATATCTTTACTTCCAGGACAAAGGGTTTAATTGCCTTTTAAAGACCTTTCTAGAACTCTCTTTTCCCTTGGACATTGTACTTACCAATGTTTGAAGTGGTGACTGCACAGTCCTTCTGGATTCTAATTACAGAGAGAGGAACTCTCCTGGTTACACATAAGAGACATGTAGGATGAACAAGAAATAGTTATTTGGGTTTTGAGCAACTATGATTTTAGAGGTAGTTTGTTAGTACTGTTACTCTGATACACCTGGTTGATTTTTTTCTGAGACCATATATGAAAGTTTATATTATGTACGTATTTTATTATCTTTGTTGTCTAATTCCCCCAGCAGAATGTAATCTCCGTGTGATAGAGATTTATCTCATTCTCTATTTCATCCTAATGCTTAGAAGAAAGGTCACAGTCACAGTGACAGGTAATCAACAAAAATTTGGTGGATAGATGAAAGAGTGAGTAGATGTATAGTAATGAATTCTATTCTTTTTTGTCTTTAGAACTATATACTTTTGGTTTATTTTAATTTTTAGTTATTTTGTATTAACCATTAAATTTTAACTTCCTAAATTCATCTTGGATAAAGCATGGATTTAGGTGAAAGTCAGTGTTAGAATTGAATCATGGTTTTTACTACTTAGAAGCTGTATATCTTTAGGAAAGTTATTGATTCGGGGCGCCTGGGTGGCTCAGAGGGTTGAGCCTCTGCCTTCGGCTTAGGTCATGATCTCAGGGTCCTGGGATCGAGCCCCGCATCGGGCTCTCTGCTCAGCGGAGAGCCTGCTTCCTCCTCTCTCTCTGCTTGCCTCTCTGCCTACTTGTGATCTCTCTCTCTGTCAAATAAATAAATTAATTAAAAAAAAAAGGAAAGTTATTGATTCATGATAAACCATGTTTCTCATCAGTAAGATGAGACTCAGAATTGCCCATTATTTAAGAATTGAGTAAGATAATAAAAGAATTTAATAAACTTTATACTTTCTTTTTTATACTCCATTGTGTTCCTCTTTCCCTCAAAATGCCTAGAATAATAGACAGCATATAAAAATACCTAAGAAAACATTTTTAGTTGTAATTACCAGTAATTAGAAATAATACTATTTTGAAGTGTTTAATTTTTTGAGTTACAGTTTAAATTAAACTCATTATTATAATTTCAAATATTATATTTTCCCATCACATAGTTTCTTCATTACAAACAATGTAAGTAAAAATTAATTATTCTGTAATTACATTCTAAATGAAAGGCCTATCCCATAGGCTCATATCATGCACACTCATTTTATCCCTTTATACTTAGGATTTCAGAAATGAATTCCTAAGTAGTCTGTGGTCTGTTCAGTTGCCATAAAAAAGACAGCACACCAAGGGCAAAGGGGTAATTTCCTGAGCCATATTTTTAAAATTCTCTTTGTGTATTAATGAATCTTTTAACAATAAAAGATTATATGGTGTGAAGGAGCAAAGATAGTTGATCTTCAAAAATTAGAATTGTACATTTTCCAGTGGGATCAATTTCCTTATATATTTAATACATAGATAAAGAGGTGGCTAGGAGTTCAAAATCTGAATCTTGTTTTTAAACCTTTTCCCTATTGTCTAGACTAGAAGGTCAACTAACAGCCTTCTTGAAACATTTTCCTTAGACTCACTTTTATCCTTAGAGTTCTTCTCTTTTTATGTGGTAAGAAATACCACACAAACAATTCAAGGAAAATGCTTCAAAAAAAAGAGAGAGACTTGGTAACCCTAAAATCCAGAGTAAAATTGGCCTCAATATACATTCTCAGTATAAATACAGTGTATTCCTTTTCCATTGTTGCCAAAGCAAATTACTATATACTTAGTGATTTAAAACATAAGTTGCTATCTCACAGTTCTAAAAGTCAGAATCAAGTAAGCTTTGGTCTGGATTTCTCAAGTCCAATGTTAGCATGCCAGCAGCTTGCCTGGGCTCTTATCAGACTGGGCTGGAAACAGTCTGCTTCTAAGCACATTGTGGTGGTTGGTGGATTCAATTCATCACCGTTACAAGGCTGAGGCCCCTGCCCTGTTGCTGGCTTTCAGCCAGGAGCCTCTCTCATTCCTCATCATGCTGTCCCCTCCATTTTCACACACATCAAATCCTTCTCATAATTTTAATCCTTCTGACTTCTCCTTATGCTACATCTCATCTGACTTCATCCTGGGATAGTTCTCTGCTTTTAAGGGCCTCTGTAATTAGATTGAGCCCTGCTAGAAGAATCTATGATCACCCCTTATCTTAAGGTCTGCAATTAATTAAGGTCTCTTAATTATATCTGCAAAGTCCCTTTGCCATGTAATGTAACATAGTCAGAAGTTCTGGGAATTATGGCATGGACATCTTTGGGGAGGGCATTATTCAGCCTATAACACACAATTTAAAAACAATCCAAAGTGAAAATGAATTTTTGTCATTGTAATATTCTGTTCTAGAACCCTGGCTCAAATATTGCTTTGGGCTTAATATCAGCTTTCCTTATCTTTAGAAATGGAACTGGGGCTAAGCTTTGAGTTCACTTTACTTTTTATGGTAGTTCAGATGTCACAATCCTATAGACTTTAGCAAACAGAACCTTTGGAAGAACAATGACAGAATTTGTAAATAAAATAATATGTCTACCATTAATATAGAATGCTTCTGAATGATAAATTGGTGATGTATAGTTCTATAAGATCACGAGCATATAGGAGCCAAATAAACTTTCATTTTTTTTTCATCATGTCCCTATGGATTGGTAAATAGAGACTTCTATATAAATTGATTATTAGATGATACTAGCTTTTTTCTTTTATGATATTTTAAAAGTAGTATTCTGTCAAAAGTTTTAAATTCATCTATCTTTTTAGTTATCATTCTTTTCTTTCAATATTTTTAACATTTATTCCAGGTTAAGCTCTAGGTATTGAATGAAAAAGACAGATATGTATTTTAGCCTCAAGAATCATATAATGTAGCTTGGGATATAGACACTTAACAGATATTTTCACATGTGATAAATGTGTCCTTGGAGAAGTGCAGAGTATTATGGGAGTAAATATTAGTAGCACCTAATTTAATCATAGGGTTCAGCAAATGTTTCCCAGGATTTAGATCTCCAAACTTCAAAAAAGTGTTGAGTAACAGTTAAGGAGGTCATTATCTACACTTTACACATGGAAAAGTGCAGGCAGAGACTTTAAGTTACAGTATGCAAAATCCCATACTAGGATTTGAACCCAAAATCCAACTCAAAGTTTTTAATGCTGTGTCATGCTGTGGATAAACTATATTTGCAAATATATTCGGTAGTTTAGAGAAATAAAATTTAAAACCTAATTTAAGGGATTTGTGCAATCTTAGTGTGAAGAAAACAGTGTTAACCCCTGAAAGTTATCTGTGGCTAACTATTCTAATCATTATAATTTTTGTCCAAATTTCTCTTCATTCTAATAGAGTTTCTTCCATATCAACTCCTCCATTTTTCACAACAATATCATTATTTTTTATTATTATAAATGCAGAGTTTAATTTTTCTATGATAGTTTTAATCTCCTTGCCTAGGTTCTCACTACTGAACCATTTTAGTTTATTGTTTCCCTTTGATCTTAATACATTATTATACATACAACTCACCTTTATTTCAGACTGTTTTTCCATTATTACTGTTTAAGTGAGAAAATATATCTAAAGCACTTAACACAGTCCCCAATCCTATTTTGGTACTTATGTATGTCATTATTGTTTTTATTTTTAATGTCATTGCAAAGAAGGCCTGTTTTCTTACCTTCTTTGGGAAATACATGACTTACTGAGTTTTTCTTCTGGTTTCCCTTTTGGTTTCCAAAAGTATGTTTTTTCAGAAGTATTTTTTTTTAGATATTTGGTGATTCACTGGTTACTGTCACTCTCTACTGGGATATTGATTGATTGTCATTTAAAAGACAGGTTTATTTGTATCATCAGCATCTCAATTTCTGCTTTCTAATGAATACTAATTTTTCTCTGTTCTTCTATATATATTATATTTTTTAAAGACTGTTTATTTTATTTTATTTTATTTTAGAGAGAGTGCACATGCACACCAGAAAGAGAGAGAGAATCCTCAAGCAGACTTGGTGCTGAGTGTGGAACCCAGTGCTGGTCTCTATCCAAGGACCCTGAGATCATGATTTGAGCAGAAACCAAGAGTTGGCTGCTTAATCAACTAAGCCATCCAGACACCCCTCTGTTGTTGTTGTTGTCCTTCTTCTTCTTCTTTTTCTTCTTCTTCTTTTTTAAGATTGTATTTATGTATTTGACAGAGAGAGACATAGCAAGAGAGGGAACATAAGCAGGGAGAGTGGGAAGAGGGAGATGTAGGCTTCCTGCCAAGCAGGGAGCCCGATGTGGGCTAGATCCCAGGACCCTGTGATAATGACCTGAGCCAAAGGCAGATGCTTAACCAACTGAACCATCCAGGGAAACCCCCCCATTCTTCTATATTTATATGACATCCTCTTTCCTTTTCACTGCTTGATGCTTTTTTGGTAATTGATCTGATATAAAAGTGAAGAATTATATTCCTAAAAGGTATTCCCAATGAAGGATTATATTTTAGGGAGTTCACTTCCCAAGTAACATTGCCAGTTCCCATTATCCATCATATATCTTTCTTTCCTGGTACTAGTTTGGAATTATTAACCAAAAGACAGAAAAAGATGGAAGTAAAAGAAGGACTATCATTACTTTGAACAATATTCATGAAATAGAGGGATGGCTATAGTTGCTTGGTAAATACACATCTTAAATGTCTGATATAAGGGAAAAGCGCTGAGAGGAAATGAGTCTTTAAATTTATTTCCCCTCAGTCAAGATGGCTTTGTTTTATGAGCACAAGTACATCACTAGACAATTATTTACCTTAATCTTGCTCTTTGAGTTAAAATATCCTGAAAATTCTTACCAGATTCTGGCAAAGTATTTATTCTTGAGTTTCTAAACTGTTTTTGTTGAATTATTCTTTTTATATTTGTCCAGTGTCTACATAAGGTTTTTCCACATGAAATTTAGCAAGAAAACACACACACAAACACACGCGCGCGCGCGCGCGCACACACACACACACACACACACACACAGACACACTAGGGACCACTAATACAATGTCACATGATTTGGTTGTGATTTTCTGTTTCAAAGTGCATTTTGAGCATATACTCAAGCTGTTAAATTATTAAACAACTTAATTATGAAAATGACCTACTAGAAATCTGAAAAATGCTATTTGTAAACAAAATAATGTGGCTTTTTGTCCAAATTTCTCTTTGGGACATGAGTAAGTTTGAGGTTTGTCACTCAGATGCTAGAATGGGATAGTAATGGCTTGCGTTGCACTTCAGAGATTTAAAGCCCAGGTTGTTCTAAAAGACCGCTGATAGGGCCAAAGCCAGATGGAATAAATCAGAATGACTATTAAGCTAAGGCTTAGATATAGAGGGGGCAATAAGAGCCTAAATCCAGGCATTTGGTATAAAGGAAGAGACTGAGTATAGTAGAACACATGCTAAGAAGATCCAGAAAACATAGTAAGAGGGGAGGCATAGAGACCCTGATGCTGTGGCCTTTGAATTATGAAAGCACATGTATAGATGTTTCTGCCAAGAAGGTCAAACCAGCTCAAAGGGGACCAAAACTTTGAACCTACCCTTTAGTTACCTACAATCACTGTGTCTAATCTGTACACTTTAGATATTTTGGCATCCAGTGAGAGTTTTGAATACTTCCAATACTTCAGCTGGGATCATGATCATCATAGAGAACAAGATATAGAACAGTATTGGTCTTGGGCTCCTGGCTGGCCCAGTTGGTGGGGCATGCAACTCTTGATCTTGGGGTTGTAAGTTTGAGCCCCATGTTGGGTATAGAGATTACTTAAAAATAAAATTTTAAAAAATAAAAGTGAACAGTATATGTATCCAACTTTTAAAATATTACCTGTCTTTACCTTTATTAACTTCTCAGAAGTCTCTGGTCAGGTTAAATCCAATCCAAAATTTCTCATATGACTCTTGTTCTATGATTTATTATGGTCAAGACTTGTTATTTCAATACTAACAAATAAGCAAATAAATGCATTTTTTAAAAATTTTATGTATTTATTTTTAGAGAGACACAGAGATCATAAGTGGAGGGAGAAGGAAAGAGAATCCCCAAGCTGACTCCTTGCTGAGGATCCCAGAGCCTTAAGATCATGATCTGAGCTAAAATCAAAGTCAAATGTTTAACCTAGTGAGCAACTCAGGTACCCCATAAAATTTTAATATTTATTTAAGATATTAAATATTCTTCTATACAAGAATTACAGACTTTAGAATGGAATAGTCTATAACTCCCCTCAAGGTCAGGAGTCTGCCATCTACACTTTTGTATCCTTAAAAGCACCCACTAGTTATATACATTCCCTACCTATCGATCTTTTTTCTTGAATCACTGAATTAAATTAAGCAATTATTTATGAAGTATACAAAACTTAGAAATTGTTTGGGGGCACGTGGGTGGTTCCTTCGTTTAAGCGTCTGCCTTCGGCTCAGGTCATGATCCTGGGGTCCTGGGATGAAGTTCTGTGTTGGCTCCCTGCTCAAAGGGGAGCCTGCTTCTCCCTCTCCTTCTCCCTCTGCCCTCTGCTCATGCTCTTGCTTTCCCTCTCTCTCAAATGAATAAATTTTTAAAAATTTAAAAAAAAATTAGGAAGTGTTTATACAAATGCAATCTCTTTGAATCCTCCCTATAGCAATTATTGTTGAACTAAGGTTCAGAAAACTGAAGCTTAAGATCACATTTTTGCTATAATTAATTGTAAACATTTATAAACAAACACAAATATAGAGGAAATTAATCACCATTTAACCATCATCCATATTCCACATTTGTAAATACAGTCTCATCTGCATCAGTGTTCTTGCGTTTCTTAAGTTATCGTTAAAACATGTTATTTCATAATTCCTACATACTTTAGCATGGATTTCCAGAAAATATGGCCATTTTCTTACAGAACCAATATGTTTTTGTCACAACTATGAAATTAAAGATAATTCCCTGATATCATCCTATACTCAGCCCTTACTAATAGTTCCATGATTATCTTTTTGTAACTGGTTTTTGAATCAGCTCCTCTGGTAAGTTTTCTTTACACTGTAATGCAGAGACCTTCAAATCAATCGGTTTATCAGAAAAAATTTAATAACGTGCCACTTAGAGAAAGTACTGAATGATTTGACATTTCCTCTCTAATGTGTAGCACTTTGCTAGTGTGGAAGTGACACAGTTATTCTCTTCTGATGCCCTGTACCACAAATTCTGTAGCAATGTGATTGCACTGCCATTCATACCAGAAGAATAGCACAGATCTCCTACTGCTTCCCAAAATGTCACTGGAGATAATGGGGGAAAAAGGAAAACATTCCAAAATCAGCATATTTAGAGCATAGATATGAAGATAGGCATACTCAGTCCAAGTCTCCACATGACCGGCATTAGCTTGGTGACTTTAGGCAAGTTTTTACTGCTCTAAGACTCAGAATTTTGTTGTCTTGTGTTTTGTTCTGTTTTTAGTTTTGATTGAAAACGATAGTACTGAACTCACACAGTTTTTGTGAGAGTAGTGTGGTAAATATCTGTAGAGTGATGAATAGATCTCCTGGTAGAGATTCTCTACTAAATAAGGTATAGCTATTATTACTGTAATATTAGTATTTCATATTCCATATTATAGTCTATCATATAAAATTAAGTACATATACATACATATATACATATATATACATCCAAAACCAGAAAAAGACATCATAAGAAAAGAAAACTGCAGACCAACATCTATTATGAAAGTGAATACCAAAATTCTCAAAAATTCTAGCAAGCCAAATCCATCAGCATATGGAGAATTACACACCATGACCAGGCGGGATTTATCTCAGCCTCAGCAGTGCAATGTTGGCTTAACATCTGAAAATCAATTAATGTAATACATTCTATCAAGATAATAGAAAATAAATATCACATGATTACCTTAAAAGATGTAGAAAAAGGATTTGGCAAAATTTGACACTTTTTATTATGAAAAACACTCAACAAACTAGGAATAAAGGGGAACTTCCTCAAGCTGATAAAGGATGTCTTTGAAAAACCCTTAGCTAACATTTCACTTAATGGTAAGTGATGGTTTCCCCTAATTTCAGGAATGAGACAAAGATGTCTGTTTCCGCAACTTCTATTCAATATTATACTTAGAGGTATAACAAATTTGTACCAGAGAATGAAGTAGGACACTTACCTCACATCATATACAAAAATTAACTCAAAATCAACCAAAGATCTAAAGTAAGAGCAAAAACTATACAACTCTTTAAAAAATAAACAAACATAGAAGTAAGTCTTCATGACTTTGTCTATGGGAAAGGATTTTTTTTAACGTTTTATTTTATTTATTTATTTATTTTTTATTTTATCTATTTGACACACAGAAAGAAATCACAAGTAGGCAGAGAGGCAGTCAGAGAGAGGGGAGAAAGCAGGTTCCCCGTGGAGCAGAGAGCCCAACGTGGGGCTCGATCCCAGGACCCTAGGATCACGACCTGAGCCGAAGGCAGAGGCTTCAACCCACTGAGCCACCCAGGCGCCCCAACATTTTATTTTTAAGTGATCTCCACACTCAATGTGGGGCTCAAACTCACAACCCTAAGATGAAGATTCACATGTTCCACTTACTGAGCCAGCCAGACACTCTGGGAAAGAATTTTTGATATGACACCAAATACACAAGCAATGAAAGAAAAAATATAGATAAATTGGACTTCATCAAAATTAAAAACTTCTGTGCTTCAAATGGCACCATCAACAAAGTAAAAAGACCCACAGAATGGGAGAAATTTCTGGAAATCATATATTTGATAAGGGACTTGTGTCTAGAATGCATAAAGAGCCTTTACAATGCAATATAAAAAGCCAACCCAATTTTTTAAAAATGGGCATGGAAGGAGCACCTGGGTGGCTCAGATAAGTGTCTGATTTTTTATTTTGGCTCAAGTAATTATATCAAGGTTGTGAGATTGAGCCCTTGTCAGGCTCCAGAGTCTGCTTAGGATTCTCTTCCCTCTCTCCCTTTGCTCGATCCCCTAATCCCCCCTCTTTAAAAGAAATGGGCTTAGGATAGGAATAAACATTTCCCCCAAAGAATACATGTAAATATCTAATAAGCACATGGAAAGATGATCAATTTCCTTTCTTACAGAAAATGTAACTCAGAACCACAGTGAAGTACCATTGAACACCTGCTAGGATGGTGAGAATCAAAAAATGAGGTTTCAAGTGTTGCAAATGTTGGTGAATATGTGGAGAAATCAGAACCCGTATACACTGCTAGTGGGGGGTATAAAATGGTGTAGCCACTTTGGAAAATAGCCTGACAGTTTCTCAAATGGTTAAACATAGAGTGACATATGATCAAGGAATCCATCCCTAGGTATAACCCAAGAGAAATGAAAATATATACCTGCACAGAAATTTGTATATAAATGCCCATAACAATATTATTCATAATAACAGAAAAGTAGAAATTACCCGAATTTCATCAGCAGACTTAGAGAGCTCATGCAATGCTTGAAAAAAGTACCCAGCATCGTGCATCTTCTCCTTAAAATGGGAAGATTTCTTTATGATAGAGTGCGCCTCAGGGCCACTCCATAGACTAGGCACAGCTCTAACTCATTTCTACCAGAGAGGCCACACAAAAAGGAACCTAAAACATGAAAAAGCCACTACAACTAGCTTGTGTCACTTAATAGTGCATCTTTAAGTTGCTTAAATTGTTTATCTAGTTTATTTGAATAGGTAGACATGATTTCATAGTATGCTGATATATTTTTTTAAACTTTCCACTTTTGGTGAACATTTATGTTTTTCCAAATCCATTTCTTCACTTTTCAAGAATGCTCAAACAACTTTGTGATTAAATATTTAAAAATATATATTTAAATATACTTGTGTGTGTGTGTGTGTGTGTGTGTGTTTATTGGGGGTATATATTGGTATATATACACATATATATGGGGGTAAATAGTATCTTTGTATTTAGATTCTTAGATGTGGTATTTGACTCAGAGTATGTGCATCTTTGTTGATACTTCAAATTTCTCTCTATTTGACTGTATTTATTTCCAATGAGTTGTGTTTGACAATACATGTCTAACCCACTCTTGCCGACACAAGATATTACAAACTTGGTTTTTTTTTGGTCAATCATTTTAATTTGCATTTTTCTGATGCTAGTAAGGCTGGACATCATTTTGCATTTGTTTTATTCATTTATATTACCTCTGCTAAATTGAGTATCTCTTAAATTTTTAATGGATCTGAATTTCTAAAATAAAATGTAGAGTGTGAAAAAAATATAGAGTGTGATACATCTGTGTGTATGTGGGCACATGCACATCTATGCACATCTCGTATATTACAAGACAAATTCAGGAAGGAAAGATACCAATCTGTTATATACATAATTACATCTGAAGAGAGTGGTAAGATTTGAGCACAGTAAGGTATTAGGAGAGTTATCTGGTTTTTTTTTTCATTTTAATAAAATATTGACTTTTTTAAGATTTATTTATTTTAGAAAGATAGAGAAAGCATATGAGTGGGGGGAGGAGCAGAGGAAGAGGTAGAAAGAGAATCTTAGGTAGACTACCCACTGAGTGTGGAGCCTGTTGCAGAGCCTGATTCCACGACCCGGAGATCATGACCTGAAATCAAGAGTGAGATGCTGAACCGACTGAGCTACCCAGGTGCCCCTGAAATAAATATTGATATTAAAATATTAAAATATTAAAAGAATGAATTTTGCCAGGATATTTCTAAAATTAGATATGTTTAGGTAAAATTGCATATTGTTGTTCCATTTGCATTTAAAGGGCTCTTTCATAAAAGACTTACACCTTCAGTTCTGGGAAATTTTATTACTTGTTTTATTAACCACTTCTCCAACCATCCACTCCCACTTTTTCTTTGTTCTCTCTTTGGTTTTCTTATTAGGGCTATACCTGATCCAAAGGCAGACGCTTAACTGACTGAGCCACCCAGACATCCCTTCTTTGTGTCTTTATAACTGCCTTTGGAAAGAATACCTTGACTCCATGTTCTCCTAATTCATTTTCAGTATTTCTCTTTTACTAGGCATCTCGTCTATTAAGGTGCAGTTGCTTTCAGTAAATGTGGTTTCAATGTCAAAAAGAGAGCTAATTGCTTATTTTTTCCTTGGCAATCTGTTCCTTTCTTATCCATAATTTCTTTTCTGTGATATTAATTGTGCTTATTTCAAAGTTTCCTCCTGTTTACCCCTGGGTTTATTGTTTTTGTTTTCCTCAAATATTTCTTGATTCTTGATCATCTGTTTATGTTTATAGATAAAAGTAAAGAGGTTCAGCAGCCTAGTTGGTTAGAATGTATTTTCTCAGCTTGAATGATAACGTCTGTGCCACTGACAATCAGTGCAATTTTTATTACAGTGTCTCTGGCTTTAGTGTTCTCCCAGTATGCTAGAGCCCATCTTTGTCGATTTTCCTTAGGTTATGCAAACAGCTTGTTGTCTAGCTACATGAGTTCTCAATCCTGGTAGTGTTGTATCTAGTTCTCTCAAGGGGGTATTTTTGGATTGTGGTTCTTTCTGACAATCAGCTTCATCTGCTATTTGATTTCAGGGATGGATGCCTAAAAATTGCCATCTATTGACTGAAGAAAATACTCTTCCTAGGCTTATTGTGAATGCATGCACACACACACAAACACACATATGCTTCTTAAAAATGACAGGTAAATATGACAGAATGTTCACCCAATCCCATAAGAATGACTGTATGTACATATATTTGTAGGTGAGTTAAACACAAGTGTTCAGTCCTCACATGGACTCAGACTCTGAGTAATCACCATTTCCATAAACAGTATTAGTTACAATTGAATAAATATGCTAAAATATAAAATTCCTTTTATAAATAAAATGTGTTCAAATGATCGCTTTTTCCTTTTATTCAGTGTAAAAGAAAATGTACTTTCCTTCCTTTATTCCTTACTCTCTTTTTCATTCTTTGCTTTCTTTTCCCACCTTTCCTTCCTTCTTCCTTTCCTGTCTATCCACCAAAAAAGGGAGGTTGGAATTCTTTCACATTATACATTTAAATAGGGGGCACCTGTGTCGCTCAGTTGTTTAAGCATCTGCCTTTGGTTGAGGTCATTATCCCTGGGTCCTAGAATGGAGTCCCACAGGTCAGCAGGCTCCCTGCTCGATGGGAAGTCTGTCTCTCCTTCTCCTGCTGCCTCTCCTGCTCCGCTTATGTTCTGTCTCTTGCCTTCTCTCAAATAAATAAAATCTTTAAATAAATTTAAATAGGAATGATGACTCAAAACTGATTCTTATTCTCTATGTCAAATTCTATGGTTTTGGTTTGAGTAGAACTTCAAGATTTTTGCCTCGTCTCTTTGAGCTTTGCTTGCCAATAAGGAAAGTTGTGCTAGAAACGTCTTTCACTCTTAGACTGTGGCATTTTTTGACAAGATTTTGTCATCCCCTTGAAAAGACAGTATCAAGCAATAACTTTAGATACATATCTATAGTTTCATATTTTAAAACTGTTTTAAATCTCTTCTGTAAAATGCCTTCTATTTTTAGTAATATATGTAGTAGGTCTTCATTTCAAATGCTTGGCATAAAGCGTAATTACAGGGATTTTACAGCATGTTTCTTTCCTCATTGTCTTCTCCCCAGGTTTACCTTAGTAACAGAGTTTGAACCCATTTCAGCTATAATCAGAATTCAGCCGAACAGATAACCACTGAAATGCCTTCAATTTGCCCAACAGAGAACTTTGAGAACCAGGAAATTTAGAACTTCCAAAGTCTCAGGAATTTTTAATTCTTAAAATTAATATTTTCCCTAGCATTCTGAAACATGTACATCTGCTGGTCTGAATATTTTAATGAGCTAATGTCTACCATATGCCAAGTGCAATCTGCACTCACCCTTCTCTGGTGTCTATAATATTAACTGCTTAGCAGGCATTACCTTCAGCAGTCACAATGATAAACATGCAGTTTGCTATTCAGCTCCCATTTGTCACTGTTGAAACGCTTAAGCATGGAGAGTGACTTTCCACTCCCCTCAGTTCTGGCATCTGGTAAAGCTTATTAACATGGCGGGAACATTTTTAATCTTCTACAGTTCCTGGTTTTCTCAGCCAATAATATTCCTATGAATACCTGCCACAATACTTGACATTTCTCCTTAATATTTCTCAAACGCATTCTTCTACCTCTACCTCCACTAGTGCCCCTTTGTCTTAGGCAAATGTCAGCAGTCACTTGGGTCATTGCAAGAGCCTCCCAACATCTCTGCTTCCAGACTCAGAGCCTTTAATCTATCCCCGCCATATTGTGTTGCTATCAGAAGAGTTAATCATGTAGCAACCTTATTGTTACTCTTTGATTCCTTCAGAATTCCTTAGCATGGCTTCTATGACCCTTGTCATTGAAGCATTTTCGTCTCCAATTTCATCTTTCATTATTCTCTACTTAATCTCTTTAGATTAAAAATGTCTGACCATAGTTTCCCTCTCAAAGCATTCCTTTCTCTAGGCTCTAAACCTTCGTAGATGCTGCTGCTTCTGTCAGTAGTGCTTTCCTCGGCTTCCCACTTTTGCCAAGAAATCCCATAATCATCAGCCAATGCCTTTTCAATGTGAGTCTAGAGTTCTCTGCATTCACCATACTTTGCTGTGATCGTTTGCTTACATTCTTCTGTAATTTAAAGTCAACTGTTTGTAGGTCCGGTAAAGCATTGTTCACCATTGTATCCCAGTCTTTTGTATAGTTTTGACTTGAGGAAGGTGTTCACTAAATATCTGTAGGATGTTATTTAGAGTTAAGCATATTTCTGGAGTTGTGCCATACTTGAAAATTATCTAAAGAGGTACTAAAGATTTCCTACTCATAGGAGTTTCTTTATATTTTATGAATGGATTTAATTACAAAAATAATCTTCATGATCTTATAAGGCCCTATATTTAGATCTGATTTAAATAACCACATTTTATAGGATGTTATAGGAAAATACAATGTTTAATAAGTGAATAAATGTCATGTGCTAATATAAAAAATGAACACTTGGGAAACTACTGGAATAACAGTATTGAGTTTATACTATCTTTCAGGGTATGTGCTCAGTACGAGAGCTACAAACATAAATAAAACCAGATCTTCATTCATTAAGGACTCCAGGCCAGTATGGAGATCTTTACTCAGGAGATAGTCCTGATAAGTATAATAGTGATAATTATGGTTTAGTTAATATTTAATGAGGCCTCTCTATGGGCCAAACTCTCCTCTAAGTATCTTTGTTGAGTATAGTGACTCATTTAATACTCATGGTAACCCTATAAACTAGCTTCTTCTACTTTTCCCAATGTAATGACTTCTGCTGTATTGGAGTGGCTTGAGGAAAGACTGAAATAACGAAAGTGTCTATTCAACTCTGAATAAGGTTTGCTATGAGAAAGATCAGAGAAATACCTTGTCAAGCAGAAGATGTGGGAATATGAGAGGCATAATAGATAGTAACATAGGAAATGTTTGTCTGGAGGTGGTATAAATAAAATTGAAGTTTTGGAGGCCATATTATTATTTTTGATGAATAATAATAGTCAAATAATTGGGCAGTGACTAATATATACAAAGAAAGATACAATTATTTGCAACTGATTGTGGCAAATACTCTTGTGCAGGGTTGATTGCTAGATAATGGGAATGAAATGGAAATGTTACTGAATTCCAGTCTTTATATATTACTTGTCATAAGGCCTTACTTAGCATATAAACAGATAACTGTTCTGTTCAAAGTATATTTTTAAATGCCATATTATCTAAATGGTAGGGCTATGTACATAATACAGTTTTGACATTTGTTCTTGAAACTAAAATATTGATATAGGCTTATCAATTCACAACACACATTTATATACAAACAGACATCTAGTTCAAGCACATTAGCATCTTTACACAACATATACAATGAGTATTATGTTTCCATCAGAAAGGATGAATACCCAACTTCTGTATCAAAATGGACAGGACTGGAGGAGATTATACTGAGTGAAATAAGTCAAGCAGAGAGAGTCAATTATCATATGGTTTCACTTACTTGTGGAGTATAAGGAATAGCATGGAGGACATTGGGAGATGGAGAGGAGAAGTGAGATGGGGAAACCGGAGGGGGAGACAAACCATGAGAGACTGTGGACTCTGAAAAACAAACTGAAGGTTTTGGAGGGTAGGGGGGTGGGGCTTTGGGTGAGCCTGGTGGTAGGTATTAAGGAGGCACGTATTGCATGGAGCACTGGGTGTGGTGCATAAACAATGAATTTTGGAACACTGAAAAAAAAATTAAATTTCAAAAAAGGAATCAAAAATAAAATAAAAAGCTTAGCTGCTTCAAAAAAATTCCCCATTTCAGAATGAGTTTTCTTCTATTTTACTGGACTTTATTAAGTAATTTGTCAATAGCATACACACTCATAACAAAACACACATACACAGCCATTTGAAGAAGACTGATTTCAAATTTAGGAACTCCTTAAATTTTCTAGCACATTTAAGAGTTTGAAAAGTCCTAGGGGGTTCCAGTAACTTGCTTTAAATGTCACTTATAGTTTGTGGTGAATTTCAGTCTCCTCCAGTTGTTCGCACACTAGTGTGTACCTGAATCTTTCCCCAAACATGGTTCTCTTATTGGAAATGAGAAATATATGTGGATTCCTTTATGTACATGCTTTCCCTCGCACTAAGAACTGTACCTAGAGTAAATATGAGGAAGTCTGAGTTCGACTAAATGAGTCATTGTTCAGCTGACAAACTCCTGAAATGGGATGCACCTCTGAGTCACTTTCATTTTCACCTTTGTTCTTCTGCCTGTGGCTGCAAGCAATCAGTCACATTCAGGCTCCCTCATGAAAATATATTGTTGTTGCCCTTCAGCTCTCCCCTCCTAGCTTAGGAGCCCCAGGAGACATTTAAAAGACAAAGATCAATCTGGCTTTTAGATTGTTAGAAGATTGCATTAACCCCTGATGCACTTCGGTATCACAGCAGGAGGTATTGGACCTCTGATCCTAAGGCTTCCAAGTTGTGTGTGTGTGTGTTTTTTTTTTAAGAGCATATGCTCCGGGTCACCATATCCATTTCCTTTAAAGCCTCTCTCACATAATAATCACTGAGTTTCCAAATGAACCCACAGATATGCCACCCCATTATACCATAGAAAAGAATCTACTGTGTCATGCTTTTGTAGCCACACAGTTGCACATCTTCCTGCAAAGATATACCCAGTATCACCACTTGGCAGCCAACTTTACCTTCTTCAGGGAGCTAGGTATGTTGATCATACAGCACTCATATTTAGGTAAGTTCGGTGGGACAGAAAATTTTAAAATGAAAGAATAAAAACTTGAGCAGAACAGAATGAGGCTCCCCTGGCACGAATTTATGTTATTCAAATCACATCTAGTTACGCATATCCTCTGGAAAAATAATATCAGGTTTACACAGGAATTATACAATTTAAATAAAAAATTCTGCATGGGAAAACTTTCTAAGTGACTGCCCAAAAAATAGGCTACACTGGAAAATAGGTTTGAAAGATTCAGGACTGTCCTTTGTCCATGGAGTACATATTAAAGCAATTAGGCTCACCGTACTCCATTTCAAAAGTTTCCTTAAGCCCCTAAAAATAACTCAAAAAACAAATTAATAAAAATAATGAAACAGGTGAATTAAAATATTTTTTAGTTGAAAAAGTGCTCTGTGAAAGAGAAAGCCAAAAAAGCAGTGAGCTCTCTATTCCACAAAAACAATTGTCTCTTTTCTTTTATGCACAGTCACGTGGTGTTAAGGTAGCACAGGCAATATTGAGCATGAAGTAAATAAAGAACTTAACCTGCTGCTGTCAAAAAGGCAGAAAATACCATAAAGCTACTTATGATGCTCGGATTCCAAGAAATAATTCTTAATGTTACAGAGAAAGAGAGCTGCAGTATCACACAGCCATTTCTATTACTTGAAATGCAAGCAGACTGAATATGCCAAGCAATTTACAGGGAAATGAGTCCTTCTCTAGAAAGCAAGTTATTTATTCTATGGTACCCTAGTACTTTGCTTTAGCAGTGTTCAAGGACTCTCTTGGTTGCTGATATAATAAGCAGGAAGCTTAGAAAAGAAACTTTTATTTATATTAAAGACAAGTTTCCAGAATGAACAAAACCTACTACACTCAAAGCAGATAGGTGATGTCTGTGAGGAGGAGCTGGAGACAGATAGTATATCTGTCATATATCTTTCATGGTTCATCTATTTCATAGGCCAATACTGTGTAAAGTGTTGTTTTTTAATGTTTTAAAATTCATCCGTTACAGATATTTTTGTGGTTTCTACAAGGATCCCAAATAAAGAATCCTTTGAAATTCTAGATTTCTGGATTGTCTGGGTGATTCTTAATGTTAGTGCCCCCAAATAAACACAACCACAGAACAGCAACAACATCCTCAGAGTGCTGGCTTTTGAAAGTCATACATGCCCACACTAGAAATTTAGAAAATATAGATTAACAAAATTAAGAAAGTAAAATGATCTGTATTCTCTCCATCTGGAATTGTTGCTGTAAATTCCTCCTGTCTTTTTTGCTATGTATATACATTTCTATTAACTTAGAATATTAACAAAGTACACTTATGACCGAATGCACCATTCCATTCATTAAACACAAATGTTATATATATTGATGCTATTAAGTCCTCAACAATGTACAATCATATATCATTTAAATTGTTAAAAAATAATGTGTTAATAAATTATGACCCCCCCCAAGCATGTAAGCAAGTAAATGGGTGATGGAAACAGAAACTGCTAAGAGGAAAAATATGATACTTTTAAAATATGCACATATATATTTTTTTCCTCATATATATATTTATGAGAAAGGAAACCTCTGACTGGGTTGTTTGCAATGAATAGAATAATGCTTTTAGAAAGCTCTTGGAGATTATTAAAATTATAATTCACTAATAAGGAGTTTAGATTTAGTATTACAAGTTATATAACAAAACTAAATCTATAAATGTCTCAATAATATAAATAGCGAGAAAATGACAAGAGATAGAAAATATTTTGATAAAGTAATAGACTGAAAAATGCTATTTAGTATACATATAATCTGCAATTGGAAAAATAGATGTACAGAGTTCATTAAAACTTTGGGAGACTATTATAGATAATGCTGCTTTGCTGCTTATCAGTCTGTTCGAGTTTTCTATTTCTTCCTGTTTCAGTTTTGGTAGTTTATATGTTTCTAGGGATTTGTCCATTTCTTCCAGATTGTCCAATTTGTTGGCATATAGTTTTTCATAATATTCCCTTATAATTGTATTTCTGTGGTGTTGATTGTATCTCTCCTCTCTCATTTGTGATTTTTATTTATTTGTGTCCTTTCTCTTTTCTTTTTTGATAAGTCTGGCTAGATGTTTATCAATTTTTTAATTTTTTTAAAGAACCAGCTCCTAATTTCATTGATCTGTTCTTTTTTTTTTTTTTTTTTTTTTTTTTTTTTAGTTTCTTTATCATTTATTTCTACTAACTAACTGGACTTTTGGAATTTAAAGGAGTATGTTTGTTTGTTTTTTAAGATTTTATTTATTCATTTGACAGAGATCAAAAGTAGGCAAAGAGGCAAGCAGAGAGAGGAGGAAGCAGGCTCCCTGCTGAGCAGAGAGCCTGATACAGGGCTCCATCCCAGGACCCTGGGATCAAGACCTGAGTTGAAGGCAGAGGCTTTAACCCACTGAGCTACCCAGGCGCCCCTCTACTAACTGGAACTTAAATAAAAACTTAAAAAAAAAAAAAAAACTTAAAAAAAAAATAAGGTAAAACTTCAGGAGCCATTAAAGTTCCAAAATTTCTGAGAGGGAAGTAGTAATGTGAAATTGTTACCATGTACCATGGTCTGCATAAAAATTTGACAGTAAATAAAGGATGAAATACTAACATATCTTGCTGATACATGAAAAAATATGGAATATTTGCAAATATAATTAAGAATATGTGTTATTGGGGCATCTGGGTGGCTCAGGGGTTAAGCCTCTGCCTTCGGCTCAGGTCATGATCTCACAGTCCTAGGATCAAGTCCCACATCGGGCTCTCTGCTCAGCAGGGAGCCTGCCCCGCACCTCTTTCTGCCTACCTCTCTGCCTACTGGTGATCTCTCTCTCTGTCAAATAAATAAATAAAATCTTAAAAAAAAAAAAAAAAAAGAATATGTGTTATTTTCCTGAATAAGTCATCAGCACCTGAGACTGGTGTATTATAAGACTTCTCAATGATTATATATTCATTTGAAAGGGGGAAATTGCTTTAAGGCAGCAAAGATCAAGCTAATTATTTTTGGAGTCAATGTTTCAGTGTACTCTAAGAAAAATTCCATAATTTTCTAGAATTCTAAACATTTTTTCTTTTACGGGGAAGGGAAATTAATCTCTTGTTCCTTGAGTTAAATTTTTAAAAAATGAATATCTTTTTTTAGTTGAGGATATGATTAAAATGTTTAATTTGGGGCACCTGGGTGGCTCAGCAGGTTGGGCATCTGCCTTTGGCTGGGATCATGAGCTCAGCGTCCTGGGATTGAGCCTCAGCTCCCTGCTCAGCAGGGAATCTTCTTCTCTCTCTCTCTGTCCTCATCCCCTTACTCATGCTCTCTTTCTCACTCTCACACTCTCTCTTATTTATTGAGATAAATAATATATAAATAGATATACATATTTATTAAAATACGTTTTTAAAAATTAAAAAACAAAATATGTTTAATTTATGAGGTTGAACATGATTTATTAGAAAAAATGCATCAAAAGTTTTTCTAAATCTGCACAATGCTCTTATTCACTTATTGGCATTCTATACTTATGTTTGAAATTTTATTTCCTTCAAGCAAGATTTTATTCCTTCAATTCATGGATCAATATTTGCTCAAAGCATTCAAGAGCTACCAAAAAGGATATTTGTTTAATTATATAGCACATTTCGTTAACCAATGATCTTCAATTTGTATCAAAAGAATAGTTTTTGTCTTAACAAAAATTAAGTGACTGGCTAATAAATTAATCAGTGCACTCAGTTAAACATTTAGAAACTATGGAATGAGGCCACGTAGTATTTAAGCTTTCCCTTCATTGGCAATAGATTAAAAAATTGAAACAGCCACATAACTTTGAAGTTGTACATTAAGTCAGTTCAAATCCCCTTCTTAACTAGACTCTTGCTCTTAGGAATCATCAGAGAAATATTTCAAGACATGGCTGACATCACTGAGTGATGATGTGGTGTAAAAGAAAGTTATGGGAATAAATATGAGGCTGACTCCAAAACACTTGAGTTGAGCAATTCCTTATTCCAGGCTTCAAACCTCCCTGATGAAGCAATGGAAATCAATCATTTCCTGAGCATGAAGCTTGACCTTCAGAAAAGGGTTGAATGATTTGCTGCAACTTTATAAAGAGGTACAAAGAGGCCTTCATTAATAGTCCACTCAGATTATAAGTCATGTTTTTTTATGAAAGTGATCTTGAAAGAACCTTCAAAGGAACAGAGATCAGAATCTGATTAAAATAACATCTGATTAGCCATCCTTGAGTCCATCTTTCCAAAATTTCCACAAACATATAGCAATGAACATGCAGAAAGAGATAAAATCTCATTAAAATATTGTGATATAATAATGACAAGTCTTTCACTAGATTTTTTTAAAAAAAAATTCCACTAAATACATGACCTGTATAGTTGAATAAAGTATCACAAGTCTTAGAAAATTTGTGACTTAATGCCTAAAAGAGACCACACCTGTCCCCCAGTAAGAAGATAGGGAGACCCACTCATCTACCACTCTATGAATCCTAATTCAAAATCTCAGAACAGCCTTTTCTCTATGTCTATACCCAAAATTATCAGCTGAAGTGAATATTCAAAAAAAAAAAAATTCTTGAGCCCAACCAAAGAAGTTTTAAGTAAAAATATATAGGTTTATGCTTTGGTGAGTCTGTGACGTGTGTAAACCTGGCGATTCACAGACCTGTACCCCTGGGGATAAAAATATATGTTTATAAAAAATAAAAAATTAAAAAAAATATATATGTATATATAGGTTTAGAACATAGGAATAAGTATTTTCAATAAATATCCAAGGTGATTCTTTGCCACACTAAAGTTTGAAAAACACTATTTTATATCATGACAATATTTTTAAAAAGTTAAAAAAAAGTAGTGTACAAGTAATATAAACTCTGACTACATGAATATGACAGGAGTAACATTTCTGCTGAATTTTCCACATTTGCTACCACCATTAAGCCTTTAGAAACTGTTTATATATAGATTTCATGAAGACCCTAACCCTAACCTTAACCACTAACCCTAACCCTAATCAACCTGGCATTCCAGCCTCAAGAAATAATTAATTTCACATTAGGGTTATAGAGGATAAATTATGTTTAAAAGATCATCTGAAAGTACATACCTTGATAGAAGATTTGTCAGAGAAGTTGTCAGAGATCCAATTAAGACCAAGAGTAGCAATTTCTTATTATTTAACCTAGGAAGTGAGTTTGGTGGTAGTTCCACTCTGATTAACAAAATTAGAAGGGCCAGCTATCCCTCAGCTTGATAAAAAGTTTATTTCCCCAATCTTGATCATGGGAGAAGAATATATTAAAAAACCTTCCTCATGATCAAATGGGTTTTTAAAAACCATGATCTATAGTCTTGTAGAGACTCAACAAAAGCTAAATCCCTGGGATGTTCATTTCTAGACTATATCTATACACTTTCAACTACAGTTGTGATTTCACTGAAAGCATATATTAGAAAATTAACTGAATGTAAAATTCTTGGTATCACAAGGTATTAGCAAAACATAAGATTATCTTTCTATAGCTCACCCATACCTTATCCATGCAGTCCTAGTTAAAGCATTTCAAACTAGTTCATAAAGATAAGTATACCTATGGGTTCTCTGGAAAAATAATATTTACTGAGACAATTCTCAGGGATGGATCACCTTGAAAAGAAAGACTGTGATGACCTGTTTCTGAGAAAATTTCAGTCAGTTAATAATATGGAGCAGTTGGAATGCCATTGTTCAGGTTAGTTAAAGGGAATACTAGTTTGTGGGTAGGAAATGCAGTAAGGATACTTTAGTGACAGAATGTGCTATTCTTTGTTTTTGTTTTTAGATTTTATTTATTTGTTTGTCAGAGAGAGCACAAGCAGAGGGGAGAAGCAGGTTTCCCCACTGAGCAAGGAGCCCTACTGGAGACTTCACCCCAGGACCCTAGGATTACCCTAACCAAAGGCAGCCACTTAACCAACTGAGCCCCCCAGACATCTCCAGAATGTGCTATTCTAAATGAGAGCAGCATCTCCCCACTCCTGCATTGCCTGCCCCCACTCCCAGTGGTTGGCCCTGAAACCAAGAGGGACAGGAATAGGTCTAGAAGGAATAAACAGATAAACAAATGCAAAGACAACCAACTCCTCCAAAACAATAATAAAAACATAATCAAAACTCTGGTAACATCATTAAAGAAGTCAATCAGTTTAATTTTACTTATTGTGGATGCGAATATTTTCAACAATAATCTCCAAAAGTATCTTTTCATCAATCCAACGAATCATTTGAGAATCAGAAGTGGAAATTTTAAAAACTGGTTCATGTCCATGGGTAAGAAGATTTGTATTCATGAAAGACATGTAACTTAGATGAATTATATGTTTTCTCAGACTGGTTCAAGCATTGTCTGAATTTAAAACAGGCTCAAAATTGGTGCCTCTTAAATGTGAGTTGGGTTCTCTTTACTATAGAAAGACCTCATAAATCTATGTGTGTGTGAGATTAGTAACTGGGAGTGCATAATAAGTACCTGAATGAATAAAAAGGAAATATAATCTGTGGGGAGTAGGCAGAAAGGGCAGGAATACTTGTGCAGAATTAGGACAATGAATGTGTTTAAAACAGCACAACCTTTCCACACCCCTTCAACTACAGTTGCAACCTACAATGCATCAAAAAAAAAAAAAAAAAAAAAAGAGGTTAAATGAAGAGCTGTGTTACAATTTAAATGCAAGATTTATCACTAAGAATGCTTTGAATGCCCTTAAATATATCTTAATGAATTTTGATACCTGAGTCTGAATTAAATGCATAAATGTGGATATAAAGCAAAAATATATGTGCATATGGTAAATATTTGCCTAAAAGTTAATTAACCTAATTGAGGACATAAAGAAAATTTGCTTGGAGAGGGCATAATTGAGATTTCTCTTGCAATATCAGTAACATTTCAACATTTAGAGTTGACAAATTTCAGAAAATAGAAACAATGTAAAGTAAAGTAAACAATGTAAGTAAACAATGTAAGTTGGATATGGGAAAAATGCAGCCTAGAAAAGTAATTCCAAGGTAAGGCTAAAAATATGTATATGTGACTTAATTCAGGGGAGGCAAAATAATCAAAGGTTGGGACCACTAGAGGCATGCAAGTAATCTGCACGGATCCCAGCCAATGGACATAGCTGCCCTCAGAAGGTAGCCATCCAGGCTCTGGGCTTTGGAAGACCTATCAGGTTGGTCAGCTGAATGGGTTAAAATGGAAAAATGCTGTAAGAGAAATGCAGGGTAAGACCTGAACTGGAAAGTAGAGCCATTTTAGTCCAGACGCAGCAGGAAAAAATCAGCATCAAGGTAAAAAGGGGTATGTTGTATATTGGAAGTGGGAGAAGCTCCTTGGGAAATAAGCCTGTCAGAAAAGTTCAGTGTAAACCATGGATCCCCTTTCTCTTTGGTCCCATCTTGTGCATCTTAATGTAGCTCTGCTCAAGGATTCTTACTTGGCAAGATTCTTTGGAATAACCATGTTATTATATTTTTCCTATGACTATAAAATTCTAGTCACTGTGCAATTTGTTGTCAGATTCATGAGCACACTGGAATTAGAGTTACTATGAACTAATGACTATTATAATACAATAATGACTGTAGTATCAGAATCATTTGATTTTGGAATACAGGAGTTGGTTTGTATTGACTTAGTTAAAATCTAGGCAATTCGGTCATTGATTATAAGCCCAATACGTCTAATCAATTTGTGCCTGGGGACAGTAATCTGGGCAGGATTCTTAAATTTCTTTTAACTCAGAAATACTTTCTTGGGACACCTGGGTTGCTCAGTTGGTTAAGCATCTGCCTTTGGCCATGATCCCAGCGCATTAGGATAGAGTCCTGCATTGGGCTCCTCGCTAGGCGGGAGCCTGCTTTGCCTTTTACCTGCTTCTCCCTCTGCCTGCCACTCTCCCTGCTTGTGTTCTGTCTCTCTGACAAATAAATAAATAAATCTAAAAAAAAAACTTTCTTAAACCTCAGATCCCCCAAATTTTACTTCATTTCTTTACTGTCTATCACAGGGAACACTCGACAATAATTTTTCTATGCGTTATGTAATTCTTCAGTTTCAATCAATCACAAAAAATCAACCACAAACCATCTATTCTATTTCTCAGCCCTCTTTTCCAAGAGTACACACTTTTCCTCCAACTATATCCTTTGAATGGGCTGCTATCCTCTTTGCTCTGAGATTATTGTAATAGCTTCCTTACTTGTTCTGCCTATCTCCAGGCTTGCTCCCCTAGAATCCACTTTCTAAACTGTAGCAAGAATAATATTTTTTTCTGAAACTTAAATCTGGTTATGCCATTGCTTATTTAAGAGTTTAAACTTCTCAGTATACCACAGCAGGCTCTGAAATCCTGCGTCTCTCCAGCCAATGCTCTCACCATTACCCTTTCACACTTCACCTTCCAGCCAGAGTTGTGTTTTAATTATTAGAACAGGCCGTGCTCTCTCACCTTTCACCCCTTCATAATCTGAAGCCATTCGGTTCTTGCTGCTCAGCTTAAATCCATCCTATTCTGTATGACTCACTTAGACAGCACCTCCTGCTGCCTTATGAGCCAATATTTTCCACATTATAGAGCTCATATCTCTCTTTATATCTCCACTCGACTTTTAATTCCAAGAGTAGGAACGGGATCTTTTTTTTTCCCCCTAAGATTTTATTTGTGTATTTGACAAAGAGAAAGAGCACAAGCAGGGAGCATAGAAGAAGGAGAAGCAGGCTCCCCTGCTAAGCAGGGAGCCCTATGCCGGGGCCCAATGCAGAACTCCATCCCATGACCCTGGAATCATGACATGAGCCGAAGGCAGTCTCTTAACCAACAGAGCCACCCAGGCACCCTGGATCTGTCTTATTCACTAGGGAATTTTCATCTCCTAATACCAGTATTGAGTAGGACCCAATAAATGTTTTTTAACTAAATGAATAAAAGAGTGGAGACATAGAAAATCCTTAAGGTGTCAGTGACCACATTTTGTTCAGCATCAATCAAAACAAGTATCAGTTCCAATAATGTGATGACATTTCAGAATATAATGACCATATAAGACAGAGAACCGAGACAATATTTAAAACACACACACACACACACACACCCCACAAAGTGAAAGACTTCAAATTACACCAAATGGTTTAATTGCATTTGTTTGCCTTGGATTAATCAAAAGACTTTTCAAGCTCTATTACAATTATTATAAAAGATTCTAAATACTAAGTGTTAGTTCTAAGAATAAGTAGGCTGAATAAGTAACTGAATGTGAATAGGAACGAACACTATCAAAAGTCTTCCTTAAGAAATGTCATTTAAAGGTCAGCCTTGCTCTTTGCTTTTATTTTCTTTAGGTTTAACAAACCAAACATTCTTGCAAGCTGTTTCCCAGAACGTAAAGGCAATTACTCAAAACTCAATGTCCATTAAAGAACATTAAAAAATATACACTTTTACCATGTATCATATACTATTACCTTCACCATAGTTTCTACTTTGATAACTTGTTTTTCTGTCTCCAGGTCCTTTTCAATGGAGTTCGGACATAGAAGATAAAAGAATATAGCTTATTTCATCAGGAGTCTTGGTTACATGAGGAATTAGGAAGCTACTCACCAATTAAGGAGTTTACACAAATTATTCCCGACACAATAAAATGAATGCTTGACTCCAACAGACCGTGCACATGCATGTAAAATGTTGGGTGACTTGGTCTATAGCTAACCTCATTCAGATGTTGCACTCACAAATTCATATCTTACCCACTCACTTTCAAAGATTGTCATTCATTTCATACATATTTGGATAGACATGCCCACACGTAAGGACCTGAAAACAAACCTTGAGTTTTTCAGAACTTAATTTTCTCCTCAAACTTTCATTAGAAACCTAATTAGAAACCAGCCCTTTTATAACACCTTGTACCACATCATGAGAATAACACCGGTTTTGTGCTGCACATAATCAGTAATACCAGACATTATGCACGTAGTTTGGTTAAAACACTGCATACTCCAGGGAGCAGCCTCAACCTTTATCTTGTGTTCTTAAAGCTAGTGTGTCACCCGTACATCCATAGTCTCTCAGAGTTCTATGAGTATTATATAAAACCTGCTGTTTATGCTAATTAAAGGCCATTGCTTCTGCTAACTTCAGGTATCTCCCATAACTCACACTTATTAGCAAACACATTCACTTATGCCCTAGCTGTCTGATTTGTAGTTAAACATTTTTCATACATTAGAGTAAAGTTACTGACCTTTAGAACCAGGTGAATTTGACTTGGGACAGAGGAAGCTATTCATTCCTAGATTAAGCAAGCATAATTTTTAAAAGTATGACAGTCAAACATTACAGAGCAGTTTGAAGCTTTGGGGAATGAAGGCAAGAGGATTTGAAATCTCTGTATTTAAATAAAGGTCTCATGGCTTCTGCACCCTGATTAAATTAAATCAGCTGCCTGTAAAACATACTTACATGCTTAGCATTACCAATTTATTTTCTACTTGGCACGCTATGAAATGTGTCATATTGAAAATTGGCGTAATTCTAATTGACATTGACCTGTGTCAACTGTGGATTAGCAGCTTTGCTTCAGTGATTGCATCATGAGTGTGAAATGCCTAATTGCTATAATTTTATTTTAAAATAGGTTGCAGCTAAATGAAACCTGCTAAAAATGGCAACCTGCCCTTTGGAATGAGCCCTTATTCACTTAACTATTTACAAATGCAGGCTAGGAAACAATGTGGAAAGAGGTAAAGACAATTGGATTCAGATTCAGAATTCAGAACCCATTACTGGATTTGTTATGAACTTGCATAGCCTTGAATGAGACATGTTATATTTCAAGACCTCACTTTCCACATCTCTAAAATAAGGGTTGGTTTGAACTATTCTTAGTCCTCTGTAGCCTTAAAATGTCTTGGCTCTCAATCAGTTACTAAGGTTGCATTTTTAAATTCAACAAGGAAATCACAATATATTCTATTTCTTGAACATGGTTTATTCCTGCTGGAAGCTGTGCATTTACTCAAAGATCTGTCATTTTGATCATATTTTTATGCAAATTTTATGTGCATGTAGTGATTATTTTAATACAAATAGATGCTCTGGGGATAAGATTCAACTGGTTTATTAAATAATATTTTTTTAATTTGAATGTTTGAATGTAATATCCCTAAGGCCATTGCTGATGGAATGGCATCCAGTCAATCGACAAATTTCTAACACCTGATCCAAATAAATATCTGCCAAGTAACTTTTATTCAGAAGCAGTTTGGAGGTTTTGTTATTGTTTTTCTGGTTGTTTTGACAACTTTTGTTGGCATGGTAATAGAAGTGCTTTTGTTTCAGGGTGACATTGAAATGGATCTGTGTAAATAAATTAGCATTCCAATACCACATTGACATTTGGTGAGAATAATAAGTTCATGTCAGTGTGAACTGACCCAAATAACTCCACTAAAGTTCATTAAAAAAAAAAGGCATATTATTATATATGCTTGCTACTAAAATGGGGTAGTTGTATTGGATTGACATCCATTGCCCTACATCTGATCTTCTGTACGTGCATGTGCTGAATATTAATAGCATAGAGCAAAAACAAAGGTAAAGAGAAGGAATAGAAGTGCTAATTTGTTATTTATGAAGATATGATTACTGGCACTTTTTCAGAAAGCTATTTTCAACGATGATTTTACAGGGTAAATAGAAATCCTTTTACCTAGTTTACAAGACCATTCATGTTCTGACCCTTGCCCAGCTCTTCAGCCTTGCTGTCTGCCATTTCTTCATTTCTCATTTTATCTGAGCCCCACTGACCTATTTTATCTCTAGTTTTCTGAATATGTTGCTTTCATGCCTCTGAGACTACTTGCTGTTTCCTCTGCCTAATGTGTCCTCCCTTTCTTGGCAAAAATCCTCTTATTCCTCTCAATCTCTGCTCTAACAGAGAGCTTCATCCGCTCTTTTATTTAAGCAGTATTTACCACTTACCCTCATGTACAAGAGTCTGCTGTAGATGCTGGGAATGGTTCCGAAATCTTACAGTGAAATGAAATAGCCAGGAATTTATAAATAGTGTAAGAGTTTGTGAAGGGGAAATATAACCTGTTGTAAGGAGGCACAAGTAACCCAAAGAGGTAGAGGCCAGGAAGGTGCAATGGATGCTGTGGTGTCCCACTCAGACATACCCCACAAGACCAAGAAGACAGTTCACCAACCTCTGGGAGTATTGGTATCAGGAGGACCTTCCTCTGACCTTCAAGGTCCTTCTAGGTCTCAGTGGATTGAGCATTTGACTCTTGGTTTTGGCTCGGGTCATGATCTCAGTGTCATGGGATCTAGTCTCAAGTTGCGCTCCCTGCTCAGCACAGAGTCAGCTTAAAATTATTCCCCTGTCCCTCTCCCTCCCCCTCTACCCTTCCTGCTGCTTGCTGGTATATATGTGTGCTCTCTCTCAGATAGATAGATAGATAGATAGATAGATAAAATCAATCTTAAAAAATTGTCCTAGTTGGACTTAAAATCAAATTGACATGAGACAAATTAACAGGTGAAAATAAAATTTAATATGCTTATGTGAAGGGGAAATTCCAAAGATAATGAGGCAACATGAGGCTTATATGAGTTAAGGAGAGGGGTGGTGTCTGAGCATAGGAAGGGGAGGAGGGCCATTAGAAAGAAGGTGAAAGATGTTTTGCTGATCAGTTCCTTAGGCAAAGGGAAATCTATATTAATAGGTCTCTTCCTGGCATAGACTCTCCCTTCCATTGTAAACTGAGAATCCCGGAGAGAGCTTTTCCTGCATTTTCTTTTTTTGTTTTTTTTTGTTTGTTTGTTTGTCTGTTTGTTTTAGCTCAAAATAATGTTCATGCCAAAGTGGCCCATCTTGGGGCAGCCTGCCCTTGGTCCCTACATTGGGTTAGAGCTGAGACCATTTTTGAGGATTTCAAATGTCAAAGGGAACTTCTTTGCCCAAATTTACACCCCCTTCCCTACCTCAGTTCAATATGGAATAAAAAGGTACCAAGATCTGGCCTTTTTGCATCAGTCTCTGGCTATTGCAAATTTCAGTAGGATTATCAGAGGCCACTGACAAAATGGGATCCCAGTGCAATTTGTGCCCAATCTGGTTTCTCCATGCCTTTTCAGATATTGATCCTGACTGCATTCCTTAATAAACTTCCACGTGCAAATGTCTGCATTCAAGTTGTTTACTGGGAACCTGACCTAAGACAGAGGCAAGGGTTATGAGACGAAATTAACATCTGATATAATAGATAAAGGATTAGTCCTAGTTAACTAGGTGAAGAAAGGTCAGGATAGATTCTATATAAAGATAACAGCATTTGCAAATTCACAAACAAGGGAGGGAAAGCGTGTCTTTGTTTGTTGTTGGACTATGAAGTTTTGATTACTTACAGAGGACAAGGTGAGCAGCAACGAGAGATGAGGCTAGATATTGCCACAAAACCTGAATCTGAGGCCACTTTGATCTTCATAACTAGCTTAGTAATCTTTAGTAGGTATTCCTGAGTTCATGATTGATTTACTAACCCTCTTTGTGTATCTATAATTCTTACATTTCTTTCTAGGAGGAGAATAGAAAGCCCTTGTATGTCACACAGCAGGAATTAGACCTCTTGCACAGCCGTTAAGCATGGAAAGCTGTAAGGAGCAACCACTAAATCTACACAGAATCAGGAAATTGTGCAGTTCACCACACCCCTCACTGATCAGTGACGCCATGTCGCTTTAAAACTCTCTTGGCACAGCAAAAACTGTGGAATTGGCTTTTGGACAAGAGTTTACCGTCTATCTAGGTGACTGGCCTCCTGAATAAAGCTCATATTCCTCTTCAGGCAACACTCTTGACTATTGGTCTTTTGAGCAATGGGGAGTCATACTTGGGATTTGATAACAAATCCTGAAAGACAACCATGTAAATCACTTGTAACTTAGACGAACTCTGAGGCTGAACCCACTATTAGACAGGATTTGTTACATCTTTGCATATAGAATTGATATTCCCAAGGACATGTTAAGGAATGCAGTTTTTGCTAAATACATTATAGAGCTCAAGGGGAGCTTTTTATTGCATAGTGCATAGAACACAAACTCACAAATCCTTGTTATATTCCTAACTGAGACCATTTTAAATAGTTAAAAATATTTCCATAGGATCATTGATATTCCTCCCAACATAAGGTGAAGCGGATTCCCTTTCTCTGGAATATAGGCTGGAGTGACTCCTCTAATATTAATAGAACGTGGCAGAAGTTATGCTCTGTATCTTGTGAGGCTTTTGAGTGACAGTATAGCTAGTGGTTTGAAGGATAGCTCCTGCTTCACTCCCTCTCTTCCCTTGCTTCTAAGGGAAGCAAATCACCATGTTTTGAGAACACTTAGCGAGCCCTGTGGAGAGCCCCACACCTAGAGCGGACCCACTGTGTCCCTCTCCCAATCACATCTCCCGTTATTGCCAGCCTTCCAGCTGGCTAGCTATGGCTCCAGACACGTGAATGAAGCAGAAATGAATAAGCTCTCCATAATATGCCTGTCTAAATTCCTGATCCACAGAAACCACGAGATAATACCTGATTAGTTGCTTTTGAAGTACAAAGCTTTAGGGTGATGATTTCACGCTAGTAAACTGATGTAACCTCCCTCCCAAGGCCCTCTAGTCATTCAGACAACTAAGGGCTCTCTTATTCTTCTTGCTTGGATCTACTAAGCACTCTTCACTCCAGCTCCCTTAACGATCCATACTTATCTCATCAGCCCTCGTGGGAAAGAATCTTTTTGTTTTTCAGACTTAAGTGCCTAGGTTCACACAGCTGGTAGGTGACTTTTCCATAATTAAAACTGCAGCTGAACTGCTTCACCTGCCCTACGCGATGAGCTATAGTTGGAGAACTTGAAGCAGAGCAGCACTACTTATATTCAGCATTGTACTGAATATGCTAATCAGTGACATCAGAGAAGAAAAAGAAATGAGATATTAAAAAATTAAAGAAATAAAATGTGATCTTGCATGGAGATGTAAGGCATGTCTACCCAGACCTTTATTGTTTCAGTCCCCAGCTTTAAAACCAGCACTTAAAAATTTCCAAAACCCACTGGTAATCAGGGTTATGGGTAAAAAGAACTACTGTTATCTTGACCCTTATCTCTTATGTTTCTTAAAATATTAGGACATCCTATGGATTTTTTTTTTTTTTTTTTTAGGTAATCTTGGTTGTGGCTAGGAAATACAAGGCTATTAGTGCCCATCTGACTGACTTAGGATGGAGTATATGCAGAGATATCCCTTGTTTAATAAAATGGGTTTCTAATACAGTTTTTGTTTCTATGTTCTCTATATGAACCTCCACCCACCTTTATTAAAAGGCCATCCTTGGCTGATTACGTTAAAGCCTCTGCTCATTAAAAGTATTCCCACTGAATTTTGGATCAAGCAACATGGCAGATTAAACTAAATGGTCTTCTTTGCCCTCTAACACAGAGAAATATTGGATAGAATGTAAAGACAATGATAAAAATAAAGAGAAATATGTAACTTGAGTTTAAAAAGAGAGAAGAAATTCTCTCTTTAATCTTTTCTTTTTGAAATCTTCGTGTATTTTTTGTTGTTAGGGTTGCCAAAAATGAAAATGAAACCAAGATGATGTTGTAGCAACTTGGGAGGAATTTAGTTAGAAGAGGCCCAACAATTTCAAGAAGTTGTTACACTCATTGGAGGACGTGGAACCATTTGAGTCAAGGAGCTGTGACTAAGAATCCTGCATAAATCCAGAATCTTAAAAAAGTCTGCCTGTTTACTGACAGAACTAAATCAACAGCCCCTTCACAAGGCCAGGGGAATGACAAGGACATGTTTCTTTACTTAGAAAGTCTTGGGTTGGGGTTGCAGGAGCAGGGACTAGCCTAAACCTTAGAACAGGTTTAATGATCATATTTAGATTAACTACGTGGGTCAGGAATTCCCAAACTAAGAAATTAACATAAATACAATCCCTGAATCAAAGAAAGCATTAGGGAACCCAGCAAAAAGAAAAATGTAAAAGTTTTTTTCTTAAATAATGATTTTTCAATGAGGGATACCCCAGAAAGGGAAATAATCTATCTTAATGGATATGCTTCAGATATACAAATAAAAGGATTAGAGTATCCCAAAAAACTAAATTGAAAGAAAATCTGAGATTACAAAATAAATCTTTCAAAATTTAGTAGATAAAAAAGGAATTGATACAAAGGAAATGAATAGGCTGTTTTACAAAAGAATTTCTAAAACTGAATGCTTTATATTTCTTGAAATTTAAAATTCAGTGAAAGAGGGACACCTGGCAGTCTCAGTCAGTAGAACATACAGCTCTTAATCTCAGGGTCATGAGTTCAAGCCTCACATTGGGCATGGAGTCTACTTTAAAAAAAAAAAAAATTGTGAAAGATTTAAATAGATTAGACACGGCAATTTGTAAACTGGGGGGGAAAAAAAAGGAGGTCTGAGGACAATACAGAGATAATGAACAAGACAGAAATGTCCCAAAAGAGAGCTCTGACAGTGCTGAGCTGGAATGTACATTAAGGTAGTAACTTCTGAACAACAGAGGGGTTTTTTTTTACGTTATATACCCTCGGCACTTGATATTAGAGTTCAAAAATTATAGGGCAGTTGGTGTAACCCACCTACCACCCTGCCATAGGGCACAGTACATCCCTGTGGCAGATGTGCTATGCAACAACATGAAATATACAAAGAATAGGCATAACTATTTTTTAGGTTTTAGTATTGGAAGGACTTAATAGCAGCCTAGTGAAGTACCACCATGGTGACCCAAGTTACAGAAATGCACTGAACAGTCTGTGCCTAACTAAAATCTGACATTGGAACAATGGTTTCTAGAAACTCTGGGACTAATCTACCTTAATTTATCAATCTTCATCAAAAGAGGAGGCTATCCTGATGCAGATGAGGAAAGCAAATTAAAATAACCACCATGTTATACAAGACTATCAGTATATAACACAAAATAAAAAACATAGAAGTAAACACAAGGTCAGAAGAAAAATAATACCCTTACTTGAATTTGCCCCCCAAAATTCTCTAATATTTCCTTGGGGGCAGAATTGGAAGTTACAACCATGTCAGAAAGTTGTTATTATATTAATAAATGTTTTACATATTGATGTAAAATGCAAATCTTTATCATACATAATTTATGCTTGCTTATGTTATACTTTTATATTAATCAGCATAATCTGTTTTATTGTCATTATTTGCTTTGAGCTAAAAATAAGTCCTTCTGCTATTATTAAAGAAAATAACTAAACCAAGCAGACAAAAAATGAAAATGGAAAGCCGTTTAGATCTCAGGATCATGTGGAATAAACCTGTGGGTTGTTTATCCCCTGAATGTCTTCAGGTGTTATCCTCAAATTACCTTCTGGGCATCTTGGTGCCTCCCTTTGAGACTGAAAATTACTTTTATCATGAAACATCTAATATTTACTTCCTGCGCAATTCCTTACCCACATCCATGGTATTTGTTGAAGTCTTGAGTCTCTAGTCGGTAGTGTCATTGAATTTTTAGTTATACTACGACACCATGATTATTACTCCCACTTCACAGATCAGGAAAACTAAGGTTCAAAATGCTAAATTGTTTGTCTTCAATCAGGTCATAGAGTTTATAATACAATTGCATGGGATTGTGTGACAGGTGGTATGAGTCAAAGTGCTTAGGAGGAGTCTGGGAGGAGGAGCCTTCAGCACCGAGGCACCCAGATGTTTCTCAGCCCAGGCCTCTCCTGCAGGTTCCCAAAATCCCTCGAGACCACGCTCCCTCCAGGAAGTACAAATGCTGGGACCAATTTGGCCATTTTCTGAGCTACTCTTAATGCCGGGTGCATGGTAACCCGTCTTTCTGCCCCAACCTCAGGACCTGCGCTTACTTTCTCACACACCCACATACTGAAGTCACCCAGCACTCTTGGGTCTCCAGCTGTGTCCTGTTTGCCATTCTGGGAAACCTCATGCACCACCCACCTGGATCAGGTCCTAGCTGGCCCTGCTGGCAGGCGTCCCTCATGGTCTTCAAAAGTGAGGGGAAAAAATTCCTCGTCATTATTTGGCTATCTCATAATTTTCATCACCTCATAATTTTCATCTTCCTCCTTCAAAGAGCACTAGAAATCCAACCTAGAAATCAATGGACATAGATGACTAGGTCTACAAATTAATGGGTAAGTTGCCTGACAAATCTCCTTATTTTCTTTGGATCTAAAAATGGAGCCAACAAAAGTACTTGCCCCATAAGTAGAGTCATTTTGAAAATTAAAGGTTTTAATATATGCAGAGTAGTGAGCTCTAGATAAATATTAAGTGTAATTTTCATGATGTCATCATCAATATCAGCAGCGGCAATATTAATTGCCTTTCATTCCTGAAATTAAGAAATTATCCATTGGATTGTGTAGCCCACTAACTTAGCACATTGACCTGATTAACACGATTTCATATAATCACCCATCGTCAATTTTACATCTAAAAGACAAGAGAACTTAAATTGTTTTATAATTTATACTACTCTGTGTAAAAGGGTCTACAGATGGGATAAACTTGTTTTCTCTGGAAATCTATAAACATGGTTCCTGGAGAGATCAGATTAGTGAATTCACCCAGAAAACTAAGACATATATATGCAAAACAAATTGGTACAGTTGTCTTCCAAATAAATTTTTGTTTTCCTGCCTTGAGACAGATGATTCTGTATGGCACTAAGGCATACTAATCTCCCTGCAAGGAGTCATACTCACATCCTTGACAAATGTCATTTATTCATCCAGTCTGTTGGAAAACCAGTGACACAGTATGGACAAGGATAAAACACTAGGATAAGTGAAAATTTTCTATATCATTGACAATAAAAAAGGTAGGGTAAAAAATACATTTTCCTAATATTTAAGCTTCTTTTCATGATAAGTTAACCTTACTATGTAAATTATTTTGCTGTAATTTTAGATATGATTTACTGTTGGCTTATTTAGAATTTTCTCACTTACTATCATAATTGACAACCATCTACAGTTTAGTATTGAAGGCTTTTTTTTTTTTTTTTTCAGGATTTTTCTACCAGATTTACATTATAAACCATTAGATTGTTTTCTGTATTTCTTCATACTCTGGAAGGGCAATTATAGTATTAAAAATGCTATCTTGAGCTTAGAAGTTTAAATTAATGTCTTGAGCTATTGGCTCAGAGTTTATCTCAATATTTCCTTATTATAGTTTTCTATATCTATCATCTGTGTTTCTTTGAGTCAATTTATAATAGTGCTTTGAATACAATGTGCAATTTTGGATACCAAATTGATCAGTCAGGGTTCTCCAGAGAAATAGAACCAATAGAATGTATGATATGTGTAAAAATGTTTAAGAAATTGGCTCATATAATTGTGAGGGTGGGAAAATTCTAAATCTGGACAGTAGGTTGACTGGCTAGAAATTCAGACAGGATTACTATGTCTCAGTATGGGTTCATAATTCTTTCTCCAGGAAACCTCAGTTTTTGCCCTTACAGCCTTCAACTGATTGGATGTGTCCCACCTCATCATCAAAGGCTATTTCCTTCACTTGAAGTCAACATATTGTAGATGTTAAACACTTCTTTAAAATACTCTCACAATATCCAGAATACTGTTTGACAAGTCAGCTGGGCACCATAGCCTGGCCAAGCTTACACAATATTTAATCATCACATATATCCTGCTTTGTAGAGTCAAACTGATGGAACTCTTCGTGAGGATTTTATCTTTTAACTTAGCCTTAGTTGCTAATAAATGATCTTAAGTCTCAAAGACCCCAAAAAAACAATGTTTATTCCTCACATACTCTCCCACGGGTAAGGTTGGCTATGGTTCCACTCCATATTGTCTTCCCTTTAGGATAAAAGCTGATGAAGCAACTCTAGCTGGAATACTGCCAGTCTCATGGCAGATGGAAAAAAGAAATGATGAACTCTGTGCTGGCTCTTAAAGTTTCTATTTATGTCACTTGTATTCAAAATAGCCACAATAGGTCACTTGGCCAAGTCTGCTGTGGGGGTATGGGAGGTGTTATATAACCCTCCATCCAGGCAAGGCCTGGCAGGTGACATGGTCAAGCCTGACATCTATGACACAGTGAGTTATAATTCTCCCATAGGAAGGGAAAACAATATTATCTACCTGTATCTACCATACGGGTAATTTTCGATGTGTTATCACAGAGTATTCTCAAATATTTAAATAGTTTGACCTTTCTATAAAATATTGTCAGTGAATGTTCACTATGCAAACAAGGACATATAGGAAGTAATATTAACTTTAATGTATTTATAAAAGGACAAGACTTTTTAAATGTTCCTTCTTTAAAGGGTGAAAGCAGTTAATAGTTTTAAATTCATTCTCCTACTTAATAGTTTATATGCTCCGATTAATTCCATAATTAGTAAGTTTGGTAAATATAGGCTTATGGAATTTAAACTATTCAAGATAAAGATATCAAATAGTTACAGGTGTTGCCTTCTTTCTAGCTCCCACCTACCCAATCCTTAATAACGTGACAGTAATGAGCATGGAGATGTAAAAATAAGGGAAAATCTGCATTACTACTGAAAGCTAGGGCAAGTTCCCACTTAAATTCTAGAAAATGCTATATCAAACATGGACATTTTAGGAAACAACCCAGTGAGCAGATTCCTATTCAACTTCCAAGTTAATAATATGGGCCCTTTGGATAAATGGAGATTCTGTACTCTAAGGATAATTCTACAATTTTAGATGTGTGAGAATTATAAATAAGGATAGGATATGAGGAATGTAAGGAATATTTTACTTGAAGACCCTTTTGTTGCTGTAGAACACAGAATTTGAGCTGTGGCTAGCTGATCAATTGGAGGCCTAGGTCCATATCTTCAAACACAAAGCTTGTAAGTGACAAGTGTGGCAGTGTTAGCCTTAAGTGACAAGAATCTCTAATAGCATGATAAATGAAGATAAGAATAATTTTAAGAATTCTTACTGTCTAGGAAAAATGTAAGCAGGCTACATTGAGAAGGATGATAGAAGTAGGAGTGTAGACCACCTTCTACCTGAAGCAGAAAAATGCAAAATTGAGTAAAGGGGGGAACGATGTAAAATTTATGACAGGCAATATAAATAATATAGGCCTCCTATATTTCCCACTGAAGAACACTTATAAATTAATAAAGCAAAGATGAAGAAATATTACGGTGTGCATTCACACACATATCATAGGAAACACTTCAAAATAGCAATTGCCCTTTTCATGCCCTGAAGGAAGCTGGGACCTGAATCATTTACTTGGCTCTCCGAGTTCGATTGTGGATGTAATGGTGTCATAGAAGTGAATCTACTTCCACTCTTACCATTGTTGGTAGCTCGTTTCTGGTATCTATCTGGGCAGTGGAAAGAGATCTCTTCAGCCCTATTCAGTGGACTCTTCTTCTCTCCTCCAAGATGGGAGTCCACACCTGTCCTTGGTTCTTGGCTTAAGACCCTGACCTACATATGTTTCAAGACGTCAGGCCTGAGACTCTGTGCTCCTAACTTGTCCCAAGTTATGTACCATGAATCCTTATTTATTAACTTGGGTCTTCTGTCTCAGGTGTTGACTTCTCTTTCTTGATTTCAAAGGTATCTATTTATTCATTTCTTTTTTTTTTTTTTTAAGATTTTATTTATTTATTTGACAGACAGAGATCACAAGCAGGCAGAGAGGCAGGCAGAGAGAGAGAGGAGGAAGCAGGCTCCCTGCCGAGCAGAGGGCCAGACGTGGGGCTCCATCCCAGGACCGACCATGACCTGAGCCGAAGGCAGAGGCTTTAACCCACTGAGCCACCCAGGCACCCCTATTTATTCATTCCTTAAAGATTTATTTATTTTAAAGAGAAAGCCTGCACATGCATGTGTGCACGTGGGAAGGGCAGAGGGAGAGGGAGAGAGAAACTTTAGTAGACTCTACACTGGGCACAGAGCCCAACCCACAGCTTGATCGCATGACCCTGAGATCAAGATCTGAGCTGAAGCCAAGAGTCAGTAGCTTAACCTTGTCTGCCACCCAGGCACCACTCTGTGTGTGTATTTCAATAAAAAATGATTATGACTTTGATGCAAGAAAGAATATTTTATTTTATTTTTTAAGAAGGGAACATTTTCAAGTATTATCAGCCTTCTCAACCCAAAAGTACCCAGTACTTTTTATATACATAGATGCCTTCACAAACAAATGTTTCACTCCTGTTTCATCCTAATAGATGAGCCAAATTTGGCCTCTGGGTATTGGACCTTAGTTTGTTTCTTTACTATATGCGAAGACCCATTAGCTCAAATACCCAGTAGTACCAAACTTTTTCCCCTCCAATCATTTAAAAATAGTCCAAACAGTAGATTTTTCCTTCAGAGCTCTCTGATCTGAAGACTCCCTGCTGTGCTACAGAGTGACATCAGCTAGACACATAAATTCCTCTCTGATATCCCTGCCCCTGGGAAAGTCCTCTTGCCTCTTCCCCTTCCGAAAAGGGACTCCATCCTTTAGCTTCTGGACTATGTCCTGTAGCCTATTGCTTCAGACTTACGCTAGATGACACTTCTCTCTTGCAACCCTATCCGATCCAAGCTTCTGTTTTCATTATTAATTCCAGGATTTTCATGTTGACTCCATTGACTCCATGTTGACTCTATGTTGACTCCTCTTCTCATTTTTTTCCAGATAGTCATTTTGTACAATTTAAGCATGTTCATATGGTTTCATCCAAAACCAAAATAAAATGAGAGGAGATACCTAGAGAAAATGTGTTATGAAGAAAAAGCATGAGGAAAGCAATCTAGTTTTATTAATAATCAAATATGATTTAAATAGCAGTCTCTGATAGTAGCTGTGTGCAAATCAAATCAATAGAACAAAGTTTATTCTGGTGCAGTAACTCCACATAGAGATACTAAATTCAATTTTTCCTTTCTTATATTCATGCAAAACACAAATTGTAAAAATTTACCTGTATAGGAATTTAATTATATGTTCAAGTAAATGTATATTTTTAAAAAAATACTTCAGACAGCACCAGATTTCTTTCCCTCCAAACAGCTTTGAAATTTTGGGTTGTACAGAGCTTATTTACTGCTTTCTTATAGTAAAAAGACAGTCTCAGAGAGCAACTTTTAAATATTTTTGATACCAAGATACCACGTCAAGCACAAAATATTCTGTAAATACCATAGTTCATATCATAGGTTTTACAAATATTGTTGCCAAGGAACAAAACTATCTTATGAAAATTTTATTAAATTGAGATTTCTACATATTAAAGGAATGATTAGAATTATTTCTCAAGGTCATTATGGAACTTAAATCTTATCTTTTATTATCTTTCTTATCTTTAGTGACTTTTTGTGGCAAACACAAGATAAAATTGAGCATTTACCATTATCTGAAACATTAAATAGTATAGAGTCTCATAATAGAACTTCTGGTTACATAGAAATAATTTGCATAAACTGTAAGCTTACTATTTAGAAAATGTATCTTAAGTTCTATATCATAATTATAACTCAGTTTTAAAGTTTGCATCAGGAAATGTTAATTCAAATGCTTTCAGCAGGCAAGCAGGTAATATAAATGCATTAGACATTATAGATAGATGAGAGTCTAGTTACTTGGTCAGAGATAGAGTGCATTTCTAACTCAAAGGCATTAAAATTCTTTTTTATTATTACTTAATAGTGTTCTAATCCTCAGATCATCTGATATTATCACTGGCATCATTTTGCTCTCAAGATTTCCAAAATAATTTCACATAAATTATTTCAATTGAATTTTACAGTCTTCCAAAATGCAGTTTATTTCCCATTATCTAATAATAGATTAGAAATTTAAGGCCTAGATGTGTTGATTAACTTTCTAAGAATGCCCTCTGAAATTATATACATAGACCATGTCACAGACATTACAGATATGGTTCTGAGACTCTAGTCAGCCCTGACCTGGCAGCCTTAACCGCACCAGCAGCCCTCATGGAATCATCCTGCTACTGTTGGGTCACTATTATTTTATTCAGGTTGAAAGGAAAGCAAACCTAGTCAGAGAAAAGGAAAAACCAGGATGAGTAGAAATTTGCTATCAAAATTTGTGTTATTAAAGCATATGATGAGGACACACTCCTTTGGTATACATAAATACTGACTGTGGAGAAGGATACAGATATTAATATAGTTACATTGTGAATGGAGCTGGGATTCGGAAGTCCAGAATTTGATGATACAACTCTTTGGACCTAAGCTCCATGGAATTATGTTGCATCCTGTTCAGGTAACATTTCTGAATTAATGGTAAATGTTTATTATGGAAACAGAGATTACAACAGAGCTGATCTTACACTGACTCTGAAAGAACTAGGGAAATGGGAACCCCAAGAGCATAGAATTCAGTACCCGGGACAGAGGCAACCAGAGTCACTTGGCAAGCACTGCTTCACCAACCAGGTGGCACTTTTCAAGAAATAGCTGTGTCAAATGGGTGGGTTACATTTTTTCTCTTGGAGGGTAACATATAATGTATAACTTTTAATTTGAAATTTTAACAAGAAAGTACTTATTCAAAGATGCAGTCTTACTTCAAGTCAGCATGCATATTCCAAAGGCATTCACTAGTATTTTTTTAAATAAATAAGTATATGACAGAAAAAAAAAAGTTCCACAAACTCATTTATTCAGAAGTAAATTATAAAAATAATTTTAAGAATTCTTAGACCATTGAAAATCCTAAAACGTATGATTCAATGGCAGTATTCTGTAAAATCAAGAACAAGAGATTTCCTATCCCACTGTGTTTTTCAGAGGCAATATGTAAATTTGGCTAACAATCTTATAAGCCCCCATAGAGCACAAATTAACATGAGTATTAGGAATTGATGCAATTACCATAAACTTCTCTGAGCAGACATAGCCTAAAAGAAAAATGAAAATTTTCCAGAGTATACCTTTTGCATTCACTATTTTTAATTTACTTGCTTGTATTTAAAAAAATCTATCATAAGTATATTCAAGGAAAAGTGAAATCAATAAATATAATAGATTCAAATGTTTGATCAGCAAGTTATGTGCATATAATGAATCAAAGGGACTTCATTTTCCATTTCACTTGTATGCTAAAAGATGTGATTTGATGGTTAATAAATAAAAGATATATTTTTATGTTTGCAACAAAAGAATTATATTCAAGAATATAAAATTAATATTCCACATAAATTCCATATAAATCATATATTTACATATATTAGATAATATAAATTCATATATTCACAAAAATAATATTTTTATGAGAAATTAGAATGATCACTAAGGAAAAGTAGAAGATATTTTTATATAAAATCACTTTACTAACATAGCATCATTTTCAATAAGCATACTAGGAAAAACTGTTAACAATGTACAAATATTTATTTTAAGAAATAAAAATAAGAAATACTTAGTAAAAATGTTAATTTGATTTCTTCATATTTTCAGCCGAAGTTTAAAAAAGTAATATCCCTAAGCAATTTAAACATATAAAGACAATTTAATAAAAACAAGAGTTCCATGAATGCATTATGCCCTGTTAGCTCTAAATTTCACCTTAAGCTGGTGAAATACATGTCCCAAGGAAATTTGGTAAGAACTTAGCATTTTTCAAGGCTAGAAAATTTCAGCATTAAAGTCATTCTAATGACTTACTTTTTAAGAAAATAAAAACTTCATATTTACAAAGAATACTTTTCAAATTGTTCTACAGAAAACTCAGGGGCTCCAGCCAATATAAAATAACCACATTCACACAAAACAGTAAAACAGTGTGTTGTGCTGTTGGTGGGAATGCAAGCTGGTGCAACCTCTCTGGAAAACAGCATGGAGGTTCCTCAAAATGTTGAAAATAGAACTGCCCTATGACCCAGCAATTGCACTATTGGGCATTTACCCAAAAGATACAAACGTAGTGATCCAAAGGGGCACGTGTACTCGAATGTTTATAGCAGCAATGTCCACAATAGCCAAACTATGGAAAGAACCTAGATGTCCATCAACAGATGAATGGATCAAGAAGATGTGGTATATATACACAATGGAATACTATGCAGCCATCAAAAGAAATGAAATCTTGCCATTTGCGACAACATGGATGGAACTAGAGCGTATCATGCTTAGCGAAATAAGTCAGGCGGAGAAAGACAACTATCATATGATCTCCCTGATATGAGGAAGTGGTGATGCAACATGGGGGCTTAAGTGGGTACGAGAAGAATAAATGAAAGAAGATGGGATTGGGAGGGAGACAAACCATAAGTGACTCTTAATCTCACAAAACAAACTGAGGGTTGTTGGGGGGAGGGGGTTTGGGAGAAGGGGGTGGTATTATGGACATTGGGGAGGGTATGTGTTTTGGTGAGTGCTGTGAAGTGTGTAAACCTGGTGATTCACAGACCTGTACCCCTGGGGATAAAAATATATGTTTATAAAAAATAAAAAATCATATTAAAATTTAAAAAAAAAAAGAATACAGAAATAAGAAAAATAAATGGTGATAAATGGTGAAGGCTCTAAAGAGGGAGCAAATCCTTCAAAAAAAAAAAAAAACAGTGTGTTGTGAGCAGCAGATACACAAATCCAAATACACATAATAAATGTGTATTTGTAGGTTTTTATTATTTGTAATGTTGACCATATCTCATGTATTTGTGTTTATATATATATATAATATATATTATATTGATATATTGAGAATGTAGATACATATCTACTTTCTCATATATGCATATATATATGTATCTACATTCTCATTATTGATTTTGCATAGCTGCTAAGATTTTACTCTTTTTGATAGTCTATTTTATTTATATATGTAATTACCTTGTTTATCCATTCATCTATGGATGAACATCTGGGCTCTTTACATATTTTGGTTAATTTGGACATTGCTGCTATAAACATTGGGCTACATGTGCCCCTTCAAATCACTATTTTTGAATTTTTTGAATTAAATGCCTAGTAGTATAATTGCTGAGTCATAGAGTAATTCCATTTTTAACTTTTTGAGGAGCCTCCTTACTGTTTTCCAGAGTGGCTCTACCAGCTTGCATTCCCAATTTCTTTTCTCGGCATCCTCCCTGACATCTGTTGTTTCCTAGTTTGTTCATTTTAGCCATTCTGAATGATGTGAGGTGGTATCTCTCTGTGGTTTTGATTTGCAATTCCCTGATGCCAAGTGATGTTGAACATTTTTTCACGTGTCTGTTAGCCATTTGTATGTCTTCTTTGGAAAAATATCTGTTCATGTCTTCTGCCCATTTCTTGACTGGATTATTTGGTTTTTTGGGTGTTTGAGTCTGGTAAGTTCTTTATAGATACTGAATACTACCCCTTTACCTGATATGTCATTTGCATATATCTTCTCTCATTCCATAGGTTGCCTTTTAGTTTAGTTGATTGTTTCCTTTGCTGTCTGAAAGCTTTTTATCCCAGTGAAGTCCCAAGAGTTCATTTTTGCTTTTGTTTCCATTGCCTCTGGAGATTTTCTAGCAAGAAGTTGCTGTGGCCAAGTTCAGAGAGGTTGTTCCCTGTGTTCTCCTTTAGGATTTTCATGGATTCCTGTCCCACATTTAGGTCTTCCACCCATTTTGAATTCATTTTTGTGTATGATATAAGAAAGTGGTCCAAGTTCATTCTTCTGCATGTGGCTGTCCAATTTTCCCAACACCATTTGTTTAAGAGACTGTCTTTTTTCCACTGGATATTCTTTCTTGCTTTATTGAAGATTAGTTGACCATAAAGTTGAGGGTCCATTTCTAGATTCTCTATTTTTATGTATCCCTTTATACAATTGTTAGACCTGAAGTAGCATTCCATGGACAGTTTTCCACAGTATGTAATTACATTAGATGAAGAGAATCCCTTGGAAAAAGATGAAAAAGAATCAGTGTGGTGAGGTCCCAAAATAGCTAAGAATAAATGGAATCCAGAGTACAAGTTAAAGAATAAAAAACAGAAAATATGAAGGAGGATCTAATGGACGGATTTGCATATAGGTACTTGTATAGATGTGGTGACAGGACATTTTGTCAGTTCCTGTCTAATGTCTTCTCTTTACTCTTTAAATGATCAATTTTGCTACAGATAGTGATAGAAGAGTTGGTGTAGTGGATTTGGATTTGTTACAGTGTCAGGCTAACTAAGCTGGAAGTAAATTTCTATAATTACTTTAAGGTTTTACAGTCAGCTTCAAGAGAAATGTATGTGATATTTGAAAAGTGAAAAGTAAGTAGCTGCTATTGTGCTCTGAACCTTGGTGGCAGACATGAGGCTCCTGTTGCAGCTTGTATAAACTATAATTCATTTGCTAGTTTACCTTAGTTGGACAGCAGCTAGCCTGTAACTCCTTCTCTTACTGGATCTCATCTCTTTTCCTTCAATTTCTTCAAGACCTCAGAGAAGTACATGTGTAACTCTCTGGTAAAGGTTATCATTTCCTGATAACATCTTATCACTGTTAGTGATGGTGAGAGACAGATATTGGCTCCAGTTATTGCTTAGGACTTAACATTTTGCCATTGCTACATTCCACTTCTTCCTATCCAGCTTTACTTCCAATTACTGACTCGAGTATAGTGGCTTTAGACTCTTACCAGTCTCAGAAGTAAAACCTTCCATAGAATTCCACCCCACATCCAACAATTGCATAAAAGTATAATCACTCTATTAAGTCCTTTAGTGTATATTACTCATTGTGGCTCTGATTCTTGAATCAAATTCTATGTAGCTGGTATGCTTTGATATTTCAGGATTCTTCTTAACTCTCAGCAATAAGTGAGAGAAAGCAAATTCAAAGTAGTTTAAAGAAGAAAAAAGATATGCGTGGCTAACTTAACTGGAAATTACAAAGTTGATATGACTTAATCATATCTGGCTCAATAGGCTCAAAAGATGTTAGTAGAGATCTCTCTTTCTCCACTTCTTGTTTCAACTTCCTCTTTGGACTGGCTACATTTTCAGGCTGATTTTCTGTGTGAATGACACTCAAGTCTCTAGGTTTATTTTGTATCAGACTAACAACTATAGCAGAAGTGTAAGTGAATCTTTTTAGTAGTTTTAGCAAAATTATTAGGGTTGACTTTTCATCGGGCCAGCTTGGGTCATGGCTTCTTCCTGAACTCAGTCACTGACAATGCTATGGTATATATTTATTGGCCAACCCTGGATCATGTGCCCATCTGTGAAACTCAGTGACTCAGAGCAAAACCAATGGTATTGTCTAAACATGGAAGGAAAGTAGTTTTCTAATTGAAGATCAATGTAATCTCAGAAAATGGAGGAATGGATGCTAGGCAGACAAAAGCGAGAGTATCTATTATAAGGAAACTGATAAGATTTGACATACCAGTGTGGACAACGGAAGACAAAACGTAGAAGAACTTGGAAATGGACTATAAGGACACAGCCACAATTGAAATATTTAATGTATAGATTTTGATTTTCAGAACCTTGGTCAGAAGCCAAGAGTTGAGGTATAAAGAAGATGTGTTCTAGAGGATAATCTGTTTCCTTGTCTTTGTCAGCTTCTTGGCCATTTATATTCCTTGTCTTATAACTCCCATCCCCCTTGTTCAAAACCAGCAATGCATCATCTCAACCAACCCTTCCTCCACAGCCACATCTCCCTTTCACTGCTTACAGGCCTGAAAGATTCTATACTTTCAAGGATTTATATGATTCAATTGGTCTCACCAGGATAATCCAGGATACTTTCCCCATCTCAAGGTCCATATCCTTAACCACATCTGAAAAGCCCCCTATACCATGTGAAGTAATATACTTAGAGTTTCTGGGGGTTAGACTGTGGACATCTTTGAAGGAAAGGGGGACATTATTCAGCCTACCACACACATCATCTCCCAATGACTTTTTTAATGGGAATGTCTGACAAAATTACATATATTATGGAGATTCTTTCTTTTAATTGAGATAAAATTGGCATATAACCTTATATAAGTTTCAAATGTATAACATTATAGTCATCTGTATCCATTACATAGTGACCACAACCAAAAGTCAAGTTACCATTCATTTCCATACATTTGACCTTCTTTACCCATTTCCCCTACCTCAAACCTCACTTCCCTTCAGGTAACTACCAATCTGTTTTTTGTGTCTATGAGTTTGGTTTTGTTTAGTTTGTTCATTTTTCTTGTTTTTGTTTATGTTTCTTTTAGATTCCACATATGAATGAAATACTGTTTTTGTCTATCTCCTCTGACTTATTTCACTTAACACAGTACCCTCAAGGTCTATCATAGTGTTGCATATAGCAAGATTTCATTCTTTTTATAGTGGAGTAATGTTCATGTGTGTAGGAGGTGCAGTATGTGGTTGTGTGGGAGTGTATACCACGTCTTTATGCATTTATCCACTGATGGACACTTGGATTGTTTTCATATTTTGGCTATTGTTAATAATGCTGCTATGAATATTGAGATGCATATTTATTTTCAAATTAGTGTTTCATATTATTTGGATAAATATCCAGAAATGGAAAAGTAGACTGTGATAGGTTTTTCTTAACTTTTTGAGGAATCTCCATAGTTTTTTCCATAGTGTCTACAACCACTTTACATTCCCCCCAGCAGTGGTGCCTGGGTGACTCTGTTGTTAAGCATTTGCCTTTTGCTCGAGTCATGATCCCATGGTCCTGGGATTGGGCCCTTCATTGGACCCCACATCCAACTCCCCACTCAATGGGAGGCCTACTTCTCTCTCTCCCACTGTCCTTGCTTGTGTTCCCTCTTTCAGTGTCTCTTTCTCTGTCAAAAATTGTTTTTAAAAATCTTTCATTCCCACCAACAGGGTATAAAGTTTCCCTTTTTATCACATCCTCTCCAACACTTATTTTTTCTTGTCTTTTTTTTTTATGATAGGCAATCAAACTAGTGTAAGGTGATATCTCATAATTTTGTTTTGAATCTTTTGTTTTAATTGTTTCCTTCATAAAATATAAAATAGTTTTCTCATAAAATTAGTTTTCTTCATAAAATATTATGAAATATTGGGTCTCATGTTATTTTAAGTGTTCTTGCTCTTCAAATAAGTTTACAAACAAAAAACAATGTCTAATAAATAAACTAGAGTATATCTTCAAATATTTTGTGATTTTCAATACTGTGATTGTCGTGTATGACTTTCTCTCTCTCATTTTAAATTTAAGATAATTGAAGGAAATGCCAATATATTATGCCATAGCATATTAGAGAATATATTTCTGTTACTTTCACATGTGTGCCTATATGACTGGTTGACAGTTCTTTTTAAATTAATTATTTATTTTTAAAAATTAACATATAATGTATTATTTGCTTCAGGGGTATAGGTCTGTGAATCATCAGTCTTACACAATTCACAACACTCACCATAGCACATACCTCTCCAGGGTCCATGACTGAGCCACCCTATCCCTCCCCCACTCCCGCCCCCCCCCAAGCAACCCTCAGTTTGTTTCCTGCAATTAAGAGTCTCTTATGATTTGTCTCCCTCCTGATCCCATCTTGTTTCATTTTTTTCCCTCCCTACCCTCTGTGACCCACCACATTGCCTCTCAAATTCCTCATATCAGAGAATAATATGCTAATTGTCTTTCTCTGATTGACTTATTTCACTTAGCATAGTACCCTCTAGTTCTATCCATGTCATAACTAATGGCAAGATTTCTCTTTTTATGGGTGCATAGTGTTCCTGTGTGTGTGTGTGTATGCATACACACACACACGCACACACACACACACATACATACATATGTATGTATATCTCACATCTTCATTATCATTCCTCTGTTGATGCACATCTAGTTTCTTTCCATAGTTTGGCTATTATGGACATTGCTGCTATAAACATTCAGGTGCATTGCCCCTTTGGATCACTACATTTGTATATTTAGGGTAAATACCCAGTAGTGCAATAGCTGGGTCATAGGGTACCTATATTTTTAACTTTTTGAGGAACCTCCGTACTGTTTTCTAGAGTGGCTGCACCAGCTTGAATTCCCACCAACAGCATAGGAGGATTCCCCTTTCTCTGTATCCTTGCCAACATCTGTCATTTCCTGACTTGTTAATTTTAGCCATTCTGACTGGGGTGAGAGAGTATCTCACTGTGGTTTTGATTTGTATTTCCTTGATGCCGAGTGATGTGGAACACTTTTTCATATGTCTGTTGGCCATTTGGATGTCTTCTTTGCAGAAATGTCTTTTCATGTCCTCTGCCCATTTCTTGATTGGATTATTTGTTCTTTGGGTGTTGAGTTTGGTGAGTTCTTTATAGATTTTGGATACAAGCCCTTTATGTGATATGTCGTTTGCAAGTATCTTCTCCCATTCTATTAGTTGTCTTTTGGTTGTGTTGACTGTTTCCTTTGCTGAGCAAAATATTTTGATCTTGATGATGTCCCAATAGTTCATTTTTGCCCTTGCTTCCCTTGCCTTTGTCAATGTTTCTAGGAAGAAGTTGCTGTGACTGAGGTTGAAGAAGTTGCTGCCTCTGTTGTCCTCGAGGATTTTGATGGCTTCCTGTTTCACATTGAGGTCTTTCATCTATTTTGAGTCTATTTTTGTGTGTGGTGTAAGGAAATGGTCCTGTCCCATTCTTCTCCATGTGGCAGTCCAAATCTCCCAACACCATTTGTTGAAGAGACTCTATTTTTCCCATTGGGCATTCTTTCCTGCTTTGTCAAAGATTAGTTGACCACAGAGTTGAGGGTCCATTTCTGGGCTCTCTATTCTGTTCCATTGATCTATGTGTCTGTTTTCGTGCCAGTACCATGCCATCTTGATGATTAAAGCTTTGTAATAGAGCATGAAGTCTGGAATTGTGATGCCACCAACTTTGATTTTCTTTTTCAACATTCTTCTGACTATTCGGGGTCTTTTCTGATTCCATATACATTTTAGGATTATTTGTTCCATTTCCTTGAAAAAAAGTTAATGGTATTTTGATAGGAATTGCATTAAATGTGTAGATTGCTTTAGGTTGCCTAGACATTTTCACAATATTTGTTCTTCCAATCCATGAGCATGGAATGTTTTTCCATTTATTTCTGTCTAACTCAATTTCTTTCATGAGTACTTTATAGTTTTCTGAGTACAGATTTTTTGCCTCTTTGATTAGGTTTATTCCTAGGTATCTTATGGTTTTGGGTGCAATTTTAAATGGGATCAACCCCTTAATTTCTTTCTCTTCTGTCTTGCTGTTAGTATATGGAAATACAACTGATTTCTGTGCATTAATTTTATATCCTGACACTTTACTAAATTCATGTATATGTTCTAGCAGTTTTGGAGTGGAGTCTTTTGGGTTTTCCACATAAAGTACCATATGATCTTCAAAGAGTGAAAGTTTGACTTTTTTGCTGATTCAGATGCTTTTATTTCTTTTTGTTGTCTAATTGCTAAGGCTAGGTCTTCTAGTACTATGTTGAATAGAGGCAGTGATAGTGGACAGCCCTGCCATGTTCCTGACCTTAGGAGAAAAGCTCTCAGTTTTTCCCTGTTGAGAATGATATTCACTGTGGGTTTTTAATAGTTGGCATTTATGATATTGAGGTATGTGCCCTCTATCCCTACACTTTGAAGAGTTTTAATCAGGAAGGGATGCTGTACTTTGTCAAATGCTTTTTTCAGCATCTACTGAGAGTATCATATGGTTCTTGTTCTTTCTTTTATTTATGTATTGTATCACGTTGATTGATTTGCAGATGTTGAACCAAACTTGCAGCCCAGGAATAAATACCACCTGGTCATGGTTAATAATCCTTTTAATTTACTATTGGCTCCTATTGGCTAGTATTTTGGTAAGAACTTTTGCATCTGTGTTCATCAAGGATATTGGTCTGTAATTCTCCTTTTTGATGGGGTCTTTGTCTGGTTTGGGGATCCGGGTAATGCTGGTCTCATAAAATAAGTTTGGAAGTTTTCCTTCCATTTCTATTTTTGGGACAGTTTCAGGAAAATAGGTATATAATTCTCCTAATATAATTCTTCTTTAAATGTTTGGTAGAATTCCCCTGGGAAGCCATCTGGCCCTGGGCTCCTGTTTGTTGGGAGATTTTTGATGACCGCTTCAATCTCCTTACTGGTTATGGGGATTTTTCACATTTTCTATTTATTCTGATTCAGTTTTGGTAGTTCATATGTGTCTAGGAATGCATCCATTTCTTCCAGATTTTCAAATTTGCTGGTGTATAGTTCCTCATAATATTTTCTTATAATTGTTTGTATTTCTTTGGTATTGCTTATAGTCTCTCCTCTTTCATTCATGATTTTATTAATTTGGGTCTTTTCTCTTTTTGATAAGTCTGGCCAGGGGTTTATCAATCTTACTAATTCTTTCAAAGAACCAGCTCTTAGTTTTATTGATCTGTTCTTCTGTTCTTTGTTTTTTTATTTCATTGATTTCTGCTCTGATCTTCATGATTTCTCTTCTCCTGCTGGGTTTAGGATTTCTTTGCTTTTGTTTCTCCAGCTCCTTTAGGTGTAGTGTCAGGTTGTGTACTTGAGACCTTTCTTGTTTCTTGAAAAAGTCTTGTTTTGCCAAATACTTTACTCTCAGGACCACCTTTGCTGTGTCCCAAAGATTTTGAACAGTTTTGTTTTCATTTCCATTTGTTTCCATGATTTTTAAAAAATTCTTTAATTTCCTGGTTGACCCATTCGTTCTTTAGTAGGATGCTCTTTAGCCTCCATGTATTTGGGTTCTTTCCAACTTTCCTCTTGTGATTGAGTTCTAGTTTCAAAGCATTGTGGTCTGAAAATATGCAGGGAATGATCCCAGTCTTTTGGTACTGGTTGAGAGCTGATTTGTGACCCAGGATGTCATCTATTCTGGAGAATGTTCCATGTGCACTAAAGAAGAATGTGTATTCTGTTGCTTTGGGATGAAATGTTCTGAATATACCTGTGATGTCCATCTGGTCCAGTGTGTCATTTAAGGCCTTTATTTCCTTGTTGATCTTTTGCTTAGATGATCTATCCATTTCAGTGAGGGGTGTGTAAAAGTCTCCTGTGATTATTTTATTATTGTCAATGTGTTTCTTTGATTTTGCTATTAATTGGTTTATATAATTATTCCCATGTTAGGGGCTTAGATATTTAAAATTGTTAGATCTTCTTGTTGGACAGATCCTTTAAGTATGATATAGTGTCTTTCCTAATCTCTTATTATAGTCTTTGATTAAAGTCTAATTTATCTGATATAAGGATTGCCACCCCAGCTTTCTTTTGATGTCCATTAGCATGGTAAATTGTTTTTCACTCCCTCACTTTAAATCTGGAGGTGTCTTTGGATTTAAAATGAGTTTTTTTGCAGACTGAATATGGATGGGTCTTGTTTTTTTTTATCCATTCTGGTACCCTCCCAATCTTTTGATTGGGACATTTATGCCATTTACATTCAGGGTAACTATTGAAAGATATTAATTTCATGCCATTGTGTTTCTTATAAGGTGACTGTTACTGTCTCTGTTACTTTCTGGTCTGTTACTTTTAGGCTTTCTCTTTGCTTAGAGGACCCCTTTCAATTTTTTCTCTAGGGTTGGTTTGGTGTTTGCAAACTCTTTTAGTTTTTGCTTGTCCTGGAAGGTTTTTCCTTCTCCTTCTATTTTCAATGACAGCCTAGCTGGATATAGTATTCTTGGCTGCATATTTTTCTTGTTTAGGGCTCTGAATATATCATGCCAGTCCTTTCTGACCTGCCAGGTCTCTGTGGATAGGTCTGCTGCCAGCCTAATATTTCTACTGTTGTATGTTACAGACCTTTTGTCCTGAGCTGCTTTCACTTTGTCACTGAGACTTGTAAGTTTTACTATTAGATGACAGGGTGTAGACCTATTTTTATTGATTTTGAGGGGGATTCTCTGTGCCGCCTAGATTTTGATGCTTGTTCCCTTCGCCAAACCCACTATAATTTGCTTGAATGCACCTTCTGTCCTCTCTCTCTCTCTTCTTTTTCTGGGATCCCAATTATTCTGATATTGTTTCATTCTATGGTATCTCCCTTATCTCTCAAATTCTCCCCTCATGTCCTGTGGTTGTTCGCCTATCCTTTTCTCAGCTTATTTATTCTCCATCAATTGTTCTTCTATATCATTAATTCTCTCTTCTGCATCATTTATCCTAGCAGTAAGAGCCTCCATTTTTTATGGTACCTCATTAATAGCTTTTTAAAATTTCAACTTGGTTAGATCTTAGTTATTTTATTTTTCTAGAAAGGGATTTTCTAGTATATTCCATACTTTTTTGAGCCCAGTTAGCACCTTGATATTTGTCATTCTGAATTCTAGTTCTGACATATTATTAATGTCCATATTGATTAGGTCCCTAGCCCTCTGTACTACCTCTTGTTCTTTTTTTTTTTTTGTGGTGATTTTTCTGCCTTGTCATTTTATCCAGATAAGAATAGATGAATGAAAGAACAAAATACTAATAGGGTAGCAGTGACCCCAGAAAAACATACACTAACCAAATCAGAAAAGACCCGAAATTGGGGGAAGAAGTAAGAAGGGAGAAACACACACACACACATATATATATATTTGTATTTATACTTTAGACTGGTGAATAGAACAGAGTCATAGACTTCATTTTGGGTGTATTTTGGTCTGTTAGAAGAAACCGATTCCCAAAATTTTAAAGAAAGAAAGAATATATATATATATATATACACACACACACACATACATATATATATGTATAAATGTAAACACAGGGGGGTCTGGGTGACTCAGTGGGTTAAGCCTCTGCCTTCGGCTCAGGTCATGATCTCAGGGTCCTGGGATCGAGTCCCACATCAGGCTCTCTGCTTGGCAGAGAGCCTGCTTCCTCCTCTCTCTCTCTCTCTCTGCCTGCCTCTCTGCCTACTTGTGATCTCTGTCTGTCAAATAAATAAATAAAATCTTTTAAAAAATTTAAAAAATGTAAACACAATGAAGGGATGAAGTATGACTGTAAATATGAAAATTTAAAAAGATTATAAAAAAGGAATTGGTATGATAAGAAGTTGTTGAAAAAGAAAAAAAAAAAAGAAAGGATGTGATCAGTCTGGAGACTAGAACAAAGCCATGCACTAGATTTAGGGTGCACTAGATTTAGGGTATATCTTGATCTATTAGAAGAATCTGTATCCTCAAAATTTAAAGAAATAAAAACCTATATGCATACACAAAATAAGGTTAAATACAATGAAGGGATAGAATATGCCTATAACAATGAAAATTAAAGAAAATTTTTAAAAAGGTATCGATAAGTTAAAATAGTTAAAAAAATGTTAAAATAAGAAAGGGGAAAATTTAAGAAAATAAAATAAGAGAAACATAAATTTTTAAAATTTAACTTTGAAAGACTAAAGAATCATGGGGAAAAGGCCACGAATTCTATGTGCTATATTCCTTAGCTCAAAGTTTTGCAGTTCTCATTGATGGTTGGACTTGGTCTTGGCTGGCAGTTCTTGTTGATCTTCTGGGGGAGGGGTCTATTGCAGTGATTCTCAAATGTCTTTGCCTGAGGCGGAATTGCATCGCTTTTGCCAGGGGCCAAGCTACGTAATCTGCTGGGTTTTGCTCTTGGTAGCTTTTGTTCCTTGAACACTTTCCATACTGCTTTGGAGGATGGAAATGAAAATGGCAACCTCCCATTCTCCCGCCGGTAGGAGCTGAGAGCTCAGGGCTCCACTCCTCACTGCGCCCTCAGAGAAAAGCAATCAATCTCTCCTGTTTTCCTAGTCTCTGGTAGCACTCTGAGCTCACCTGGCCTATGCCGGAGGGTTTCTCTGGCACCTGGCCCTGTTTGGAGTCTCCAAACCCAGCAGATTGTGCTGCTCCTCCCAGAAGGTGAGTCTCCCAGGATCTGCTGCTTGTGGTGTCACTGCTCAGAGAGCAGTGGCCCGACTATGCCTTGGATCACAGTTTAAGGTAACCCTGAGCTGCGAGCTCACTCTTCAGCTCTGTCTCTGTAGCCAGCTTCCCTGCTGCAGTACCTGGGAGCTCTGCCACACTAAGACACCCCTGGTCTTTTTGTGACCCATGGGTCCTGAGACCACACTGTCCCCTTAAGGGCTCCACCCCCGACTTAGCCTTGGAGCAACATCCCTCAGTGGAACAGACTTCTAAAAATTCTGATTTTGTGCTCCACTCGTCCACTGCTTGCCAGGAGCCAGCCCCACCCCCTGCAGTCTCTCTTTCCATATATCACTTCGGATTCACTTCTCCACACATCCTACCTTCCAGGAAGTGGTCACTTTTCTGTTCCTAGAATTGCTGCTCTTCTCTTCAATCTCTTGTTGAGTATGTAGGTGTTCCGAATGGTTTGATAACTATCTAGCTAAACTCCTGGGACCTGATGACGTTTAGGTCTCTTACTCCTCTGCCATCTTGCTCCTCCCTGGTTGAGAATTCTTAAATCCCAACTTTCTCCTCAAAACTTGGTACAAATTATTACACTGTATTTTGATTTCTAATATTGAAGAGGATACATCTAAAACTTATCTGAATTTTATGACATTTGACTTTTTTTATTCTAATGTTTGTATGCTTCTGTCTTTAAAGTTCAATAATTTTTCCAAAAAAAAAATATCCACTTGATTGCTTTTCATTATATGTATTAGTCACAAATAATTTTATTGTAAATATTAGTCTTCCTTTAGAAATTGTTTTCTTCCAATTTTTAATTATTAATGAGTTATATATAAATTGTGTTTTTTTCTGATCACTTTCATCTCTGTTCCTTTTCTCTGTATTCTGGAAAATTTTCTTTTAGCTATGCTCCCCATCAATTTATTATGTTTCCAAAAGTTTCAGTTTTATATTATACTGCTTTTACTTTAGTTTTAGGTTTTGTATTGACAGTCTCTGTTCTCTTAAATCTATTCCTTAGACATGCCAGAAACTTCTTCATCTCAATCTATTTATTATCAACATATCTCTCATTTTAGAGAACTTATGCTGTAATTTCCTGAAGAATGCAAGTTTATGCTGTCTCAAATGTTCTACTGATAATCTATTTCCTGAAGTAAATTGTCCAACAGACACTTTTAAATTTTTTAATTTCTTATTTATTTTTTTTTATTAAAGATTTTATTTATTTGGCAGAAAGAGAGAGCACAGCAGAAGAGCAGCAGGCAGAAGGAGAGGGAGAAGCAGGCTTGCAGAGCAAGGAGCCCAATGAGGGGCTTGATCCCAGGACCCTGGTATCATGATCTGGCCAAAGACTGATGCTTAACAACTGAGCCACCCAGGCACTCCAACATACACCTTTTTTCTTTTTTTTTTTTTTTTTTAAGATTTATTTATTTATTTGAGAGAGAGAGAGAGAAAGAGGGAGAGCATGAGCAGAGGGGGGCAGAGGGAAAAGAAGATGGAGAGAATCTCAAGCAGATTCTCTGCTGACTGCAGACCCAGAAGCAGGGCTTATTTCAAGATCCTGAGATCATGACCTCAGCCAAAATTAAGAGTTAGACACAATTGACTGAGCCATCCAGGCGCCCCCACACCAGATCCTTTTTAGACCACTTTTGCATGTTTATCAAGCTAATATGTGGCTATTAATTTGTGACAGATCAATCACTTGAGTCAATAAGTTAGTTGTTTTATATTCCTTTGCCAACCATTACCTAAGATATTAATAATAAAGAAGACTCCAGGTTCTAATCACTAGGTTTGAAAAATCTGCCAGGGGGAAGCCAAAATAGGGAAGAAATAAAATATCTTAAAAAACTCATTTTTCTCTTCTGCTTAAGAGAAAGGGGTTTGTAAACAGGAAAGGAGAATAGGAGTAAGATAAGAAAAAGAGATGAGAGTGAAATTTTCTGGGGTAAGGAAATATATTGTTAGGGCTGGGAAGGGTGGCCCTAGTTCTCTCCTTAAATTTCTTGCTGCTGGTAACAGAGGAGAGGTGATGAGAAAGTAGAATGAACCTAAGTGGAACTAGAGTGGGGGTTCTGATTCAAAGATCTTCCATTCAAAATAATATTTTTGCACTTCAACTCTAGTATTGTAAAATGTTATGGAAGGTAGATTTATTGATTCAAGCATTTTGTATAAATTTGTTTGTTTTAATAGATAATCATGTTTAAACAAGAACATACTTAGTGTCTTCCTATCTCCCCCTAAAAGGTGTTGGTGAATCTTGTAGCCCCTCCCTGTGATTTATGTCCGAGAGTTTATTTAAGACATTGGTTTTATAGTCTTATGTTCTGTCATACAGCAATCTGAAGATAGTTGGGTAGTTTCAACTAAAAAAAAAAAAAATTCTTATTTAATTCTATATTTGGTTTGGTTTGTGTTTATTGTGACTATTTTGATTTTTGAGGGGTGGGGAGGATTGCTAAACTTTCCCTGGTGGATGAGGGTTTTGTGGGGAGGGGTGGGGAGGATTGCTAAACTTTCCCTGGTGGATGAGGGTTTTGTTTTCTGGATTGTTCATTTCATTAAAATGAACTCACAGCATTGCTGAGAAATTAGGTTAAAAAATAACTAAATTTAATGAGTCTGCATATTGTCACCTTTCCCACTGTAGCTGTCTTTAGTGCTGCTGCACTTTACATAAATGGCTCCTTGTAGGCTGTTTCCCACCTTTTTCATGGTCCAACCTTATCTCCCTTTTCTCTCAATTAAATGAGAATAATCTCACATCATAATTAAGAATCTGGGTCAAAAAAAAAAAAGGAATAACTACACATTTTGTCACATAACCCTGTCACTAGAGCCTTCATTCCTCCAAATTAGTATATATTTTATGGGTTTTCTGAAAGGTCTTCCTGTAATTTCCTGCAATACTGCACTACTCTGTAGAAAGGAGAATTTTGCATTTTCTCCTGGTGACTTCCTTTGATTTGTCTGTCTGAATTATCTGCAGTGTGTGGTTGGCACCATTCCATAATTTCAGCCCTGGTGAAGGGTTGGCTTTGTTTTCTTTCACATTTCTCTTTAGCTGTTTAGACCAGTTCCTTCTCTGTCATCTATTATACCATAATCTTTCTCAGAATTCCTTCCTGCATGCTTTTTCATTGTTAAAATATTTATATAGCCTGCCAAGACAACTCAGGGAAAACAAGCAGGTCTAGAGGAAAGAGATTGGCAAGCTTCCTTAGCAACAGCATCTGGCAATAACAACCAGCTGAGGCTTACAGTGCTCTGCTAGAGAACACGTCAATACAAACTTCCCAAAGCGGAAAGCACAGTGGTTCCCTCAACCTGGGCCGATGGCAGTTTGTCTGAATGTCCATGTTCCTTAGAGTCCTGATGACTATAAGCCAGAATGTGCTGTTTGACCTGAAATGGTTGTACTTATCACATCACCACATATAAAAAAGTACAGGGGCAAGAGACATATCTCTGCTGATACAAAAATAGTTTGGGGAAGTGCAGTCAACCTTGAGTGAAGTAATTGCAAAGCTGCAGGGGTAACCCAGAGCAATAAAACGAGTTCCTAGTCATTTACCATCCTCCTATAATCACCTCTGGGGTGATCTATGGTAATAAATCAGCAGATCTGACTAAGGCAGCCACTCCTGGGGGTAAGACAAGATTAATATCAGAGTTAGGGTTTTTTTTTTTTTTTAAGATTTTATTTACTTATTTGAGAGAGAGCAAGAGAGAGAACAGAGAGTGAAGGAGAAGCAGACTACCTGCTGAGCAGATCCCAATGCAGCCCAATCCCAGGACCCTGAGATCATGACCTGAACCTAAGGCAGATGCTTAAGCACCTGAGAGCCACCCAGGCAATCCACTATCAGAGTTTTGCAAAGAAGTGTACTCATTCACAGGTTGGAGACAACTCTCCTTCCATGCTTGAAAATAATGGACATATAAGAAGAGAACTATACAAGTCTTGGATTATAACAAGTAATTGACATTACTAAAAATAATACTTTTTTTAAACAGAGAAAAGCATATTCATATTCTTTCTAGTCATCTTTCTGAGGAAATATAATATCTTTTAGCCTTGGGAAGAGTGACAAAAATCTCCAAAGTGAAACTTTTAAAGTAAACAATTTATACTTTCACTCTGAAAAAAAGTTTTATCTTTTGCTAAAAATCAGATTTTATGCAGTTCTATATAAAATCCCTGTGTATATATGCAGGCTATTGAATGCTTTTTACCTGCATTAGCCACTGTGTTAGACTTTAAAGGGAGCTAGGGTACAAAATGATCTTGGATTTCCTATAACTATAACATTAAATTATGATTATTGAACCACTTTAATATATTCCGTTAAATCTAGGGGTTAACTTTTTAAAGTTTATTCATTAAACTGAAAAAAAATATTTGAGTATCTACACTAAGAACTGTCTGTGGAGTTTCAGACAGAGAGTTGAATAAGTTGCTGCAGTAGATGGAGGTCACTGCCGCAAGTGAGTAATTATAAGAGAATGGAGACACTAGCCACCCAGGCTTTTAAGAGAGGCCTTGCACAGATGACATATGGGTTGGGTATAGAAGGATAATTTGTAGTTCATAGACAGAAGGTCATTTCAGTATTTCAGCCAGAAAGAATAAAATGAGCAAATGAATAGATATATAAAAGGCTATGATGAGCTCAGGGAACAGCAAATTCTTCAATGATACTGAAGTGTAGAGTACATGAAAAGTGCTGTGAAATTAAAATGAGAAGGGATCTCATGCTTAGTAGAGAAGGACTCTGTGCATTAGAGTAATAAATGTTAATTTTATCTAGCAGGCAAGTGGCAGAATTTGAGTATTCTTAAGCTAGAGACTGGCATGAGCAGAAGTGCCTTTTATAGCAATTTGAACAATGGAAGAGGGTGAGATTATATTTCAGGAGAAAAATTATTCTCCTTTCAATCTCTACATACTTGAAATATTAAAACATTTTTTCAGTAAAGTAATATTTATTTAAATGTTTTTGTTTAGTTTTCCAAAATCAAAAAGTAATACCTTATCTTTCTATTCATTAAATAATTTTCAAAATGAATTAATCATCTGAAAAATACATGTCAATAATGAGTATTTCAGAAATGTTTCACTGTTTTAACTTGATATTCTTGATTATAGTTCCTTTTTATATTAGAATTTTTCCAGTCTCTTTTCATGATTAAGTATTTTGTTAAGTGTCTGGGAGAAGACTCATTTGTCTTGTGGAATCAAAATATAGAGTTTCCTGCTTTTGAAGTGATTGGTTGAAGTGTGAAATCTTACCAACGGTTTCAAAGATAAAGATAATTATCTCATCAGATAGAGTCCCTGAAAACAAGTCCCTTAGAAATAGTGCATTTGCAGGTTTGCTACCCAACCTGTTAATAATTTTCTGCTAGGTCTATCTGATTTTCATGTTTTCCCAAAAGAGTCTTTTTTTTAAACTGCAAGAAGTAACACGTGATAATTATAGCAAAGCAAGCAACACAGAGCAAAAAAAAGTCTTGTCCTACACACCTTGAACTCTACCCTCCATGATAATGTATCAATAGTTGATAGCTAGCCAGGGATGAAATATTTTCCAGCTTTCTTAGAAATATTAGTGAAAGTGTCAAAGTTGAAAACAATAGACACAACCTTTGAAAGAAAAGAAGGAAGGAAAGAGGGGAGAGAAAGAAAGAAAAGCTGCAGAACAAATCTCAGCTTGATCCTTCATATCATGTAAATAGACAGCAGGATTTTAAAGGAAAACATCCTCCTGAGCAGTGAATTGCCTTTAGTGGGAGCGCTGTGGCCTTTCACCTCACTTCTTAGAAGGAGCCAGAGAGCTGCTTTCTTAGTCTTCAAGTGAAGAGTAGAGGGCTCTTGGAGACACTGGAGTGCTGATCTGATGGGGAGCTGATCTGAATTCCCAACTGGCTGCCTGATAAACTGCAGAAACATTCCAGCACTCACTGTGACAGCAGAGGGGGCTCAATGAAGGCCTTTGGGTGAGCAAAACATGCATCTCCTGGAATTTGGAAATATCCAGTCCCTGAACATCAAGAAGTTGTTTCTGTCCCTCCTGGGAATTCTTCAGGCAAGACCTGGCTGGAGCAGTTACATAACTGGGAGGCAGGACAAGCAGCTAGGAGTTGAACTCCCAACATTTGGAAGGTTACATGGGCCAAGCGGTCCCCAAGGAAAGTACCTTGGCTTGAGCTATCTTTATAGTGTTAAAGTAAAATTAAATAATTTGCCAAACAGAAAAAAACCATTTAAGCCAGGTAAGCAAAATAAAATCTAAAAAAAAAGTTTACTTCATGAACATAAGCAAAACTTGGGTTATTTCTTGTAAATTCTCTGATAATGGTAAAAAAAAACTCAAGTCATCTGCCAGAAATGGTGTAAGATGATCACTTTTAACTAATTCCCTGCTGTCTGGAAAACCCTCATCGTAATGACCAGTCATAGTAAAGGTTAAATAGCTTCTTCTTTTTCACTTTATAAGCCATCCTGTAATGTCATGCCTCTGAGATTTATATTGGTTTTTGATTTGAACACTCTCAGTTTGCAAACTGTTCTATTGTGCATAATAAACCTCTTACTAATACTATTTTAATGATTTGGTTTGAATTTTTACCATTTCCAATTTTTGACAAAAACAGTCACCTAGCAGGGAGTCTTGCTGATATGGGGAACACCCAGAAGCACGAAGCCGTGAAAGGTGCTGTACCATCAAGAGCAGAAACTGATTCAAAGGTTATAGAGAGGCCAGACATTGCTTCACCTGGGTCAAAGAACCGAGCAGTGCTAAGGCAGCTGCAGATTTTCCAAAGAAGCTATGGTCAAGCCTTCAAAATTCAATAAGTCAAAAAAGCGAGATCCAGAAGACTACATTACATGATTTCCTGTTATGAAATTAAAAATCAAGCAAAACTAAATATGTTGATTGTACATATACATGTGATAACTCTTTTTTTTAAAAAAAAGCAAAGAAAAGGCAAACATAAAATTTATATAATTATCAGCTCTGGAGAGAGACAAGAAGACAAACTAGAGGAGGACTACTTAGGCAGAAGTAAGTTAATATCATTGTTCAAGTTTTTAGCTTCAGGGATAAGTTTGAGGGTACTCATTACATAACTAAAAGTAAATATGTGATCAAATGAATAAAAAGGCCTTTGCACAGGCCGATGATGTCAATATATTACAAACCAGGAATTATGATGAATCTGCTTCTGTTCGCTAGAGATCTATATTTAGAAGGAGGGGAAAGAATCTCACTATAGTATGTATATTCTCTATTGCAGTATTTTTCTTGTTGCACTATTTTTTATATTGGTAACAGTTGTATCACAGCAGATAGTGTTAATAAGCTTCTATGTGTCTACACAGATAAGTTGCAATGTATGTGGAAACATGTTATGTGCTCTCCACTAGCTGCCCCTCAATCAACTTGATCCTCAGCTTTTCCTGCTCCAAAGCTTATATGAATTTCCCATCTTGGTGAATTATATAGGTTGAATGACTCTTCCTTTAAACCAGTCTTGCCTAGTCTAAGTTTTTTTAGCAACTCAAAAATCCTTCATGCTTTCCTTTAAAAAAAAAAAAAAAAGATTTTATTTATTTATTTGTCAGAGAGAGAGAGAGAGAGAGAGCACAAGCAGGTAGAGAGGCAGACAGAAGCAGAGAAGAGAAGCAGGCTCCCCACTGAGCAAGGAGCCCAATGCGGGACTGGATCCCAGAACCCTGGGATCATGACCTGAGCCGAAGGCAGTGGCTTAATCGATTGAGCTACCCAGGCATCCCACCTTCATGCTTTCCTGATTGACATAAACGTCCTTATATTTCTTTGATCATGTATTCACATTCCAGAAGGTGGATCCAAGTAAAAGTACAGACTAAAGTCACTAAATTTGTAGAAGTCATCTCAATGCAACTTTTATTAATTTTAAAGCTTATTTTTCCATAAATGCTTAATTGAAACATCCAAGAATTAACCAATTATTATTGAGCTCTCACTGAATAGAAGTAAGATATATTCTGTTCCTTTCCTTCTTTGAATAAATAAATTTCAAAGAGGATTTGGAGCTGAAGATAAGAAATCCTCCTCTGCTGTTACTGTTGTTGCCTCTTCCATGGGACTGTGAATCAGTGGGTTAGCAACCACCCACCAGATTCTTCTCCAATTATCTGCACTGCTTTGTGTGGGTAAGTGGAGTAGTGCCAGCAGTCTCTTTTCTTGTTTGCATCCAGTCTGAGCCATGGTATTCATATATGAGAAAGCCTTCAATGTATACTCACTTAGGGCCTTCAATCTAGCTATTCCCTCTGATAGATATGTAGTTCTCCTAGTTATTTGTTTGCCTATTGCCCTGACCTCTTAAATTTCTGCTCAGTTTTCACCTTCTCAATGAAATTGTCTACCTTGGTCTCCCTATTGAATAGCAGAAATTTCCTTCTTACTCTCAAGATTCATAACACCTCTTACCCTGCTTGACTTTTTCTGTTGCCAAAGGACTCTCTAATATATTATTTACTTATTTTGTGTTTATCATTATTTTTGCAATCCTCCAGTTAAAATGTAAACTACATAAAGGTAAGGATTTTTGTGTTTTTCATTTATTGTTATATCACACGCATTTAAAGAATACCTGTCCTCTAGTGAGCATGTAATAAAGTAACATGAATATATGAAATTTGTAACATGTTCATGGCACCTTTCCCTCTTTCCAGTGATGCTTGTTTCCCTTTTAATATTTTATACTGAGTACTCATTTCAATAGGATTCTGGAGTGGGAGAGTTAGATTGTCTTAACAAAGAGTTTTCATTGCCAAGTAACAAAAATGAGTTTACATAGCTGTCTTACCAAAATGCATCATAATTTTATCATTTCTATACAGACCTAAATAATCTACATGCCTGATAAGTGCCTTCCCTTCCCACGGGAAACACACAGGTCAAGTAAATGTATTATCGAAATAGGATGTCATCTTGTTAGCATGGAAACAGAGCAGGAGATGTAAGTTGGATGATTTTAACTGCCTGTGGCATCAGATAATGTTAGTCTGATGCATCCAATCTTACTCAAAGAGAGACTCACAAATAAATATTTGTGCTGGTCCATCAAGGAAACCTCTTCCAGGCATAATGGTGCAAGTATACCATGATTTTCTGCTCATTGGACCTTTCATTTACAAATTTCTTGTATACCCCCTCACCCTGTAGTCATAGAGCCTTGCTTTGTTAAGATGCCATCGTAGTCATGCATCCTAAAATGTGCAGACAGGATCTCCTTCATTAAATTTTTAGTATTTTCAAAGCATTTGATAATACAGTCACAGGCAGCCTCGTGGATTGTGTCATTTCTGAAGCAGAATGATCTCATGTATTACATTTATATTCTCCCCAGTTTCATTTTTAAAGGGTAATCTTAACTTTCATTTGGGAAAGGCATCATACCATTGCATTCATATTCTTATGACATTTACCTATCTTAAAGGGCTGGTCTGAGGGACACATCACTGAAGTATTTAGAAATGCTCTAAAAATTATCATCTAACTATAATGTGACATTTTACTTTTTGGTTATTGATACTGCACCTCCTCTCTGAGAGGTATTTTCTACCCACCATGTAAACTGGCAAATGTTTGAAAAGTCACAACTCATTTGGTCATAACATATTCTGTATCATCGATTTGAATACCTTCAGTAAACAGAATTAAATTACAATGTTTATCACTTTGAGCAAATCATTAAATTGAAAAAATAATATTTTATATCAAACAAGAGTTTTATTTTATAACAATATATGTATCTGATCTTATCCGGGATCTTTTGGAGCAGATGAATTAACATTAACAGCTCTCAAACTTTCTCTTCTTTTCACTCAAAATCTGTTCTAATTATTGTAATTTCTGGTTGCTAACAATGAGTTCAAGTAAAAATCCCTATATTTTAATATATTTTCACACCATTTACTCCCTCCCATTATGCAATGTTCAGACATCAGCCAGCCTAAATATGAGAGTCCGGCATGGGGTGCAGGAATAGCTGTGGTTTCTTGTATAAATCTATGGATCAATTCTTTATGGATAATAGAGATTTAAAGCAATAAAAACCTGCAGTGACTAAATGGAGTATTTTGTTCTTGTCGAGGAAACTGAAATCCCCAAGGCTTTCTGAAGTAATAGCATTGAAGGTTTCCCAAATAGTTAACAAGTAACTTAAAAAATCGAGAGTCATTTACGAAATTGAGTGGTAAGATCATTATCGAAACTGGGACAAATGATGGAAGCATGGCATTTCTCCAAAACTGGGAATATATAAAAATGATCAAAGGTATGTTGGCAAATTATTTTTGCAGTATGAACTGTGGACCTCAGTAACATAACCTGAGATATAAAAAGTGCCATGAGCAATATCATCTGTACCTCAGCAAATAAGCTGACATCAAAGATATCTCTAAGGTTTGATCCCTTCCTGAAAGCAGTTACCTCAGCTGTTGTTCTGTGTAGCCGCTTCAGGTCAGAAAGCTTGAACTTCTTGCTTTCAGGTATTCTGAAGTGTAAAGTCATTAATAAAAATGTAGAAAGTTATTCTCATCGTGTTCCCTATCAAACCTCCTGAGAAATATTATGCACAAATATAAATGCTTCCTGCAGTAAAGTTGTGGATACAACTTTTCCTATTATCGTAATGTATTATAGCTGGCTTCACATGCGGGATCATATGCCTGTGGGCACATCTGGACGCAAAGTGTCAGAAGAGTCTGACCCAAGTTCTGAGAGCTACATAAAGCTATTATTTCTAACCCGAGTGGACTTGTAGGAGGTAAAGCAAGCCCAAGGAAAAACCAATTTAACTACCGTTAGTTGCCTTTCAGATAAATCAAGACCCAGATTACTGAGCCCGAATGTCTTACAACTATCTTCTAAAAACTGTAAATAATATTCTGTTCTTGAATAGGACAAATGTAGAAGATGCAGTGGCCTTTATTAAATGTCTAGCTTTATGCACCTAGGGACAAATCATATATGATTATATGTGACTGAAGGGAATGGTTTCCTTAAATTCAAATTTTTTAGATACAGGCATCTTTTGAGACACATCACTGAATCATTTATCTTGGTCTCTTTGGTCTGATTTGCTCCCATATAATTCTAGCCTTAAATTTAAATTGAAGAAATAATGTTCTCTCTTACTATAGAGTAAAATTAGGTCAAGGAATTAGAAATAAGAAATATTTGAGCCTAATAGAACATAAGGCTAGAGAAGTGGATTTAATCCCACTTCTACAATAATTAGTTGTCTGAAAAACATGGCACCAAAATGAACTTCACCAATCCCCACATGTGTTAAAATAAGATAACGTGTGAAAAGACTTCAAAACTCTAAACACAAGATCATTTTTTAAAAATTCCTCAAACTTGGGTGCCTGGATGGCTCAGTGGGTTAAAGCCTCTGCCTTCATCTCAAGTCATGATCCCAGAGTCCTGGGATAGAGCCCCGCATGGGACTCTCTGCTCAGCAGGGAGCCTGCTTCCTCCTCTCTCTGCCTGCCTCTCTACCTCCTTGTGATCTCTGTCTGTCAATAAATAAATAAATAAATAAATAAATCTTTAAAAAAAAATCCTCAAACTCTTAGCACTTCAGTGCTGATAGGCTTTGCTCTTAATTTTTTTCTTACAACCAAAAAAGTGAAATATACATTGATATCAAATTTATTACACATTTTGTAACATACAATGATTATTTATTACTCATTATATAGTAAGAGAACTAGCAAACCAAAAAATAAAATTAAAACATGTATTTCTGACAACTACATAATTTTTCTAAAGGGTAAGATGCTTAGAGATTGAAGTTTCTAAAGAAAATGAATTTTCTTTTGCTCATCAAGGCTTGACCCATTGCTTTAAAGTTGCTTTAGGCCTTGTGAGTAAACATGGGAAGTGATAGGAAAATGGAAGGAATCCAATGAGAAAGAGCTGGCAAAAACAAAATGGGGCAGTAGTACCCCGCAGAGATTTACACTTTCTAAGAAGTTGGGAGGTGAAATTAAAGCTGTTGAAAAACAAACCCATTCGCCAATGCCCTTCAAGTCCTGCTTCATAAGGATACAGTAAGGAGACATGCCTGGCTTATTTCTTGAGACAGAATATAGGATTACATACTGCTTATGGGTAACTGTAAACCCTCAGATGTCTGTGTTATCCAAAGCAGCAGACTTTCATTATCAACTTGTACTTTGCATCCTCAGCTTTAATATTCTGCTGGGTTAATTGATTTATTTTAATTTTTTTAAGATTTTATTTATTTGAGAAAGAGAGAGAGATCGAGAGAGCATGGGAAGGCAGAGAGAGAGGGAGAAGCAGACTCCCCAACTAAGCAGGGATACTGATGCAGGGCTCCATCCCAGGACCCTGGGATCATGACTTCAGTCGAAGGAGATGCTTAATAGACTGAGTCACTCAGGCACCCCCGGGATAATCAATTTTTTACTAGCATTCCTGGGTTCTGTTCTATTTCTACAGACAGCCCACACTTCCACTTTCATTTTTTTCATCCATTTTTCAAAAGCACCCATATCAATTATTTCCATCATTCCTCTCTCAGTTCAGCAAGTTTTAAGCTAAACAATGAGGAGAAAAAAATCTCTTTTACACTATGACAGAAAGCACTGAATTATTTTGTAGTGATTGAAGAGGTTTCCTGTTCTTTGTGGAGCCATGTAATAGAGGCTACATGCTGTATGGCAATGTATAGCCACTTTTTTAAGGAGACATCATTGTGTAATAGAAGAAATATATGGAGATACAGTTAGAAACACTTGTGTTTGTGTCCCAGTCTGTCTCTTAGTAATTTGTCACTTATTATTATGTCCCCAAAGCCTCATTATTAAAACAAAGATATTAATCCAAATGATTCCCAAGACTATGAGGGCAGATGAAGATGTTTTGTAAGTAAATGGGAACATTGTTTTGAAATACTATTTATTCAATGACATCTAATTTATCTTTAATCCTTATTGATTTATAGATACTGTATAACATTATATGTCAAATGCATCATCCTTAATTTTTAAGACCTATCTAAAAGAAGCCAACTAAAAAACATCCATTATTTCAAATTATATGAGGAATGTGTTTTCTATCTCTTACCACTGGTGGAGACAGACTGTGAATCCAGGTCTTCCAAAACCAAGATGGTTTTCTTTACTTAGCACTTCCCCAGAGGTACTATTTCCTGGCTATTTTAGATAGCTGTGGAACCAATGTTGAGGCCAAAGACCCCGTCTCTATGTTCAGAAGGAGGCAAAAGAAGTAAAAAACTTTAACCCTGTGGAATGATAAGGATGGAAAATGCCCAAAGTCTGATAAGAAATTATAAATAGTCTTATTAAAATAAGCTGAGGGAAGAATGTGGGTTTATAGAAAACTGGAAAGAAGCCGGGATGTGCTCTACCTCTGTAACTAAGCCAAGTTGACTACAGCCCACTGAACTGGGCCAATAGTACCAGTTACGATAAAATATGTTCCCAGAATAGTAAAATGAGGATACATGTAAAGTATTCTTCTATCTTCTATTGAAATAAAGAGCATAAATAATAACACCTATGTAGTTTAGGTTTATAGCGTATGTGAAAGTAAAATGTAGAAATAAAGAGAGACAAAATGGGAGAGAGGAATTACAAGTATGTTGTATAAGGTTTAATACTCTTTGAAGTGATTTAACAATATTTGAAGGTAGATGGTGATTAATTAAAGATGAATGTTGTAACCCTAGTCTTTAAAAAAAGAAGTATAAATATTGAACCAATAATTGAGGAAAAAATAGAATCCTAGCAATTATGTAATTAATCTAAAAGCCAGCAGAAAAAGAGAGAAGAAAAAGGAGAGATAAAATAAATAGAAACAACTAACTAAATGGTAAGATTAAGTCTAAATATATCAATAATTACATTAAATATAAACAGTCTAAACATGTCAAAAAACGAAAGGTTATTCATAGAATTTTTTAGAAAACATCTATGTGAGGGGCACCTGGGTGGCTCAGTGGGTTAAAGCCTCTGCCTTCGGCTCAGGTCATGGTCCCAGAGTGCTGGGATCGAGCCCCACATCGGACTCTCTGCTCAGCAGGGAGCCTGCTTCCCCTCCTCTCTCTCTGCCTGCCTCTCTGCCTACTCGTGATCTCTGTCTGTCAAATAAAATAAATAAAATCTTTTAAAAAAGAAAGAAAGAAAAGAAAACATCTATGTGATTGTATGAAAGAAAGCTCTTTTAAGTAGAAAAACACAGAGGCGCCAGCATGGCTAGGTTGATAAGCATCTGCCTTCAGCACCCAGCACTAATCCTGGAGTCCCAGGATTAGATAGAGCCTGGCATCAAAATCCCTGCTAAGTGGGGAGTCTGCTTCTCCCTCTGCCCTTCACCCCACTTTCCTGCTCTCTTTCACTCTCTCTCTCAAATAAATAAATAAATAAATAAAATCTTTAAAAATAAATAAATAAATAGGAAAACACTGATAAGTTAAAAGTAAAATGAAAAAATATATCCCGAGAAAACATTAATCAAAAGGAAGATTGAATGGCTGGCTTAATATCAAAGAATAGTTCAGAACAAGGAAAATTGCCATGAAAAAAAGAAAAACCTTACCAAGAAAAGTCCATTTTAACAAGAACACATAAAAGTTTTGAATGGGAATTCACTTAGTAATACAGCTTCAAAACACATGAAATAAAATTAATAGAATAGGAAGGAGAAGTAGATGTATCCACAATTATGGTTGGAGATATTAATGCTTTTCTCAGTAAATAATAGAATGAATAGAGAGGAAAATCTTTTAAGCATATAGAAGACCTGAAAAACACTATCAACCAATCTGACATAATTGGCATTTATAGAGTCCTTCACTGAAAAAAAGCCAAATATATTTTCTTTTCACGAAGTTAGACCATATTCTAGGTCAGAAAACAACCCTAATAATTTTTTAAGCCATGTAAAATATGCCCTCTCACAATAATAGTATTCTCTAAAAGCCAATAACAGAACAATATACGGAAAACCCTCATATATTTAGGAATGACATAACATAAATAACCCATGAGGAAAAAATGTCATAAAGAAATTAGAATTTTATTTGAATGAAAAGGAAAACACGTTACAAAATTTGTGGGATGCACTTAAACCAGTGCTTAAGAGAAAAGTTATCGTACCAAATGCTTTAACAGAAAAACAGGCATGTCTAAAATCAATGAAATTCCACACTTAGTAGAAACTAGATTTTAAAAAAACAAATTCAAACCCACTTGCTAAAGAAGAGAACAAAATCTCTCTCAAGCAAATAAATGTGTAAAAACATATCAAAGTGCATGACTAAAACTAATGCTAAAAAAAAGAAAAATTATTTTTTTCTGATAAAATGCAAATGCAAATGATAGACCAACATTTATAAAGCATTTATAAATATAAAGACTTTAAAAAGGGAGCTACGAATCAAATGCAAACATATATGAAATATAATCATTAAAATGGAGACAAACCATAAGTGACTCTTAATCTCACAAAACAAACTGAGGGTTGCCGGGGGGAGGGGGTTGGGGAGAAGGGGGTGGGATTATGGACATTGGGGAGGGTATGTGATTTGGTGAGTGCTGTGAAGTGTGTAAACCTGGTGATTCACAGACCTGGGGATAAAAATATATGTATATAAAAAATATATGTTTATAAAAAATAAAAAATTAAAAAAAAATGTTTAAAAGTCAAATGGCAGGATTTTCTTCTTTTTTAAGCCTGAATAATAATCCTGGAGGGCATACGTTAAGTGAAATAAGCTAGACAGAGAAGGACAAATACTGTACAATCTTACTTAAATGTGGAATCTAAAAGAGATTCATAGAAGCAGAGAATAGAATGGAGGGAGGGGAAATGAGAAGCAATGGGGGATATGAAGTTTCAGTTGTGTAAAGTTCCAGAGATCTACTATAAAGCATAGTGCCTATAGCTTACAATACTGAATTATGTACTTAAAATTTTCTGAGATTAAATCTTGTATTCTTACTACTAATAGTAATAATGATACTACCCCACAGAGTTCATAATTCTACCATATGTTTGATAACAGCAAACAAATACAGCAAATTTGGAGAAAATATGTAGATAATTTCATTTATCAAAATAAATATGAAAAATCTTAAATAAAATTGAGTACTGTAAATATCAAATGGAATCATTAATATATTTATAATTGTTAATAATTGTAACATTTAGAATATGAATCAGCCGTTTATCCTAAGAGGGAAAGAATTTTCCAATATTAGAAAATTTGCTTTATAATTCACCACCTTAATATACTTAAAAGGAGAGATTCCAAGCCTTCTATAAAATTTAGCAGTCTTTTATTAAAAATTTTCAGAAAAGAATATAATATGATTTTCCTAATCAAATGAAAATATATCACAAATGTTAGAATACAGGTTTAGTGGTGAAGTTTTGAAAACATTACTACTAAAATCAGAAAGATGATACGGATTTGTTTTATTGTTCTTAAAATTCAATGCTGTACTGAAAATCTTTGCTTAAGGAATAGAATAGAAAACAAAAGTGGGGAGAGGATTCGGAAAATACAAGATTATACTGAAATTATTTTTATGCATGTGTTGGTTCACAAAGAAAATGCAAGAACATATATAGATTAACATGGAAATAAGACTTTAGGAGAGTTGTTCTGATGTTTTAGGTCTTCTGTTTGATCACTTTGCTGTTGTGTTCTTTCTGAAACTTCAACTCAATTTAAATTCCAACCCATTTACTGCAATCTTAAAATTTCTCTTGTATTTTTGTTTTTTAAAAGCTGTTCCTGGGGCGCCTGGGTGGCTCAGTGGGTTAAGCCGCTGCCTTCAGCTCGGGTCATGATCTCAGGGTCCTGGGATCGAGTCCCGCATCAGGCTCTCTGCTCGGCAGGGAGCCTGCTTCCTCCTCTCTTTCTCTCTGCCTTCCTCTCTGCCTACTTGTGATCTCTCTCTGTCAAATAAATAAATAAATAAAATCTTAAAAAAAAAAAAAAAAAAAAAAGCTATTCCTTGTTTTCTTATAATACCTGTGTCGCAGAATTCAAATCTTGTTTGTAGGTACAACATCACTTTGAGGATATTACTGATTGTTGCCTTGGCTTCATCTCTCTCACTCTGAGTAATTATAACAATTAATAGGATTGGTGGTATCTTCATGTTGAAACTATTCCTCAAATTCTTAGTGAAACTTTTGTGGTCTTTTTAATTTAAGGATAAGCCAGTAAAGGTTGATAAGGTGAGGCTTGTTAGTTGATGGTCTACTTAATATCTGACTTTTTCCCCATGAGACTCCCTGAATTGCACATGAACATCTTTCCTCTTAGTATGTTTTGTTTCTTTGGACACACATCCTCCAGTAGCCTGTCAGTACATGTGTTCATAGTGAGGTGGAAGAAGGTAATATGTCCATGCCATTATTCTGAGAACAAAGTGGGTCTGAAGTCCACACAATTAAAGTAAAGAAATAAAGTTAATCCCTTTGTTTTCAGCTCCTTCTTTGGACTCTACTTTCTGCTATGCAGAAATTCCCTTAGGAAGAGCCTTTTCCATTCAGATTCTCCTGAGGAAAAAGTAGGAGGCAACAAACGTATCGGTCATTAAGAGAATGGAGACAGACTGCCTGGGTTTGAATCACAGGACCACCACTAACTATATGGGTGACCTTGAACAAGTTAACCTTTCTGTGCCTCGGTTTCCTTAGCTGTAAAGGGATAATATTAATACTCTACTTTTAGTCTTTATTTTAGAAGTAAAATGGTATTTTCTGTAAAGCATCAAGAATATGCTTAGCACATAGTCAATGGTATCTACATACCATATTAAGTGCTACATTAAGTAACGACTCTCTAGACAGACTTCCAACTAGCTTCCCAGTTTTCTGGCCCATATTTCACAGCTCTCTGCCAAAGGCAGTGGTGCTGCCATAAAAAAAATAAAAAAAAAATTTAAAAAAAAAACAAAAAAAAACAACCAAACAAACAAAAAAAACCCAACACACACACACACACACACAAAACAAAAAAACAACAACTTACTGGAGATGCTTGTTTTCATTGGTTTTCTCAGGGTTGGTATTTGTTCACCTAATCCAGATAAAACTGGAATTTACTGGTAAGAGCCCATGATATACAGATCATGAAATATTTTTACTGTCATCCTTAGGCAAAGCCTCTTCAGGTTCTTAAGCTGTAGATTTTCTTTTGTTTTTCTTTTTTGAGATTTCTAGGCTTAGCTATCACTTCTCCTTCTGGTTTTCATCTTCCAAAGATCTGCAGAAATATTTCATCTGCAGCTCTCGTACCCATTCTCATTGTCCCTTGTGGGTCCATAAAGTTTTTATTCGTGTGCTTTCAATTTAGTAGTGAGTTAGTAGGGATTTTCAATTGAGTAGTAGTAATTGAATATTTAATCTGATGTGTTTTGTTTTTCCTTTTTTTTTTTAAAAGAAAACCTTATAATATCACATAATAACAATGGAATCTGCTTGTTTAAACACCTTAGTATGGGTGTTCCCCTATATATGTATTTATGGGTTTTAGGTCAGATGCAAAGTCTTGGGAATTCTGTGGGGATATGTACTGGGGATGAGCTGACTGTATGAGAATGGACTCCAGAACTCTTCTTTTTGAGGAAATCTCAAAAAGAAATGCTCCTTTTTATTGGGTTTATGTATTGCTTTTCCACATAAGATTATATTTGAAGAAAAATGCATTCATGGAATCACTAGTTTTAACCTTTGTGGTTACCAAAAGAGCAAAGATATTATAAAAATAAGATTGTGAGTAAAGACAGCCATGTGACATTTCATAAGGATATAGAAAATATATATAGGATTCAATCATGTGGAAAATACACTGGTGGTCCCCAGAAATAAAACTACTTACTTGACATAATTGGATACTTGAATGGATACATGAAACCTATTAATTGCAGTTGATATTTCAGGATGAACAAATAAAATACGAGTGAGCAATCCAGAAAAGAGCCAGGATCTAAGGGAAGAGAAGGGTGGATGTATTCTACCCTTCATAGTAGAAAGGAAGACCAGAAAGCTATTGGTAAACTTCTTGTTGCCATTAGGAAACTTAGGATAATGACTACAGGAACTGCTAAGAGTCCTTACATTATTGTCCGGTTACCATATTTATATTGTTAATGTGTTTTGCTTAGTCTCTTTTCTCAGTAACAGTTTTTATTCAAAGTCTTCTGGCAGCCACTCTGGGGAATGTCACACAACAATGGGTGGTGATACAAATGAAGAGAAAGAAGATAGGCTTACGTGCTGAACCCTGTAGTATGAAAGAAAAGGGAGAGTGCTTCATGCTGGCCTTGACAGACTCTGAGAAATGCACAAAGTTCAGGGACACTCAGAATTGTACAGTTCTCCAACAGAAGCTCATACTTTCCAAGGATGAGATACTGTTTTCTCTACTATGTCAGCAAAAATAAAACAGCTGTTAGGATGCATGATTAGTAGATATTATTAAAATACAAGCTTTTATTCCACTTTCTCCCTAAAAATAGTAAGTCAGCATTGAATAGCAATGTGCACAGGTCAGCAGGTGCTCCCTAGATTTTAATGGAATCATTTGCCAGAAAAGAGGGCACAGTGTTTGAAATTACTTTAGCATGTAATTTTCCTTTTACTCTGAGTTGCCCGGAGGAAAAGAAAAAGTAAACAATCCCTTGGATCTGCTGGTCCAGATTAGATCCAAATTTTAGATGGCTTTTCTTATGGTTTATCATGTGTTTACTTCTATCGCACTGTAGTAAGGGAAAAGAAAAAAAAACAATTCAAAGGTATAGCATGATATTACTGTCTGCCTGCTGATGTACCATCTCCAACTTTTCATTGTTAAGAAAAAAATATATATATATATGAAAATTTACATGGCAGGGAAAGGTAAGATTATCAATAAAAAGTTTCTTTGGTGAAATGTTTTTCAAACTAGAGTTCACAACCCAATAATGGATTGTGAAATCAATTTAGTGGCCACAACCCATTTTTGTTTAAAAAATATAGAATTAAATTGAGTCAAATCAATAAGCTATAGAATGGACTAGAAGTACATCTCAAATATATAGGCCAGTAGTACTTCTTAAAATGTTTGTTTCAGTTGTGAGCATTTATGAATGTGTGTTGCATCAAAATGTAAAAATATATTGTTAAACAGTTAAAGTTGTTTGAAAAACACGTTTTTAGAGTAATTGTCTCTATTAAATAAACCATAGCATAAGTAGATGAACAAAATTATAGACAAATTCATACCCAAACCTCTGAAACAACAACATGACCACAAAGGAAAGGGATTGGCAAAGATTTCTGTTTTTTCCTTGAAGACATAGAAACTTTTCCATTATAATATAATATCAACAGAGACAAATCTAATTATTTGTAACAGCTCGCTTTTTGTGAAGTTAAAACAAAAAACAACAAGCAAAAAAACCACACATATTTGTGATTTTCCAGAGATTTTCTGGAAATTTCTGGGAAATTTCCAAGATATTTTTGCATGTAATAGGTATCCTAAAATATTTTATTTCTTTCTAAATTTATTTATTTTGTGAATGCAGATTTCAAAAATATTTTCACAGATTGTTTACTTGGCTGATTAAGAAATGCAAGTGTGTGTCACCTGGCCTAGTGAGTTAAAGCCTCTGCCTTTGGCTCAAGTCATGATCTCATACCTGCCTCTCTGCCTGCTTGTGATCTCTGTCTGTCAAATAAATAAATAAAGTCTAAAAAAAAAGAAAAGAAAGGAAAAGTAAAGAAAGTGACTGGGGCACCTGGGTGGTTCAGTAGGTTAAGCATCTGTTTTACGCTCAGGTCGTGATCTCAGGGTCCTGAGATTGAGCCCCATGTTGGGCTCCCTGCTCAGTGTGGAGTCTGCTTCTCTCTCTCCCTCTGTACTCTCTCTCTCAAATAAGTAAATAAAATCTTAAAAATTTAAAAAAAAAAAAGAATTGCAAGTGACTGAGAAACCACTTGTTTACCTATTTGTTTTTTAATTTTTTATTTTTTATAAACATATGTTTTTATCCCCAGGGGTACAGGCCTGTGAATCGCCAGGTTTACACACTTCACAGCACTCACCAAAGCACATACCCTCCCCAATGTCCATAATCCCACCCCCCTTCTCCCACCCACCCCCCGCAACCCTCAGTTTGTTTAGATTAAGAGTCACTTATGGTTTGTCTCCCTCCCAATCATCAAATTAACAATAAAACATTTAAAAATACACATAAAAGGTAACACAGTTATAAAGTATCTTAGCTCTTCCATAAGTGAAGAACCTAAGTTTTTTGTGTGTTTTTTTTCTTCCTTCACTATCACAGACATAGTAAGAGTGACATAAAGCACAGAAAATTATTCTAGGAAGAAGCAGGATCACTCTTACTTGGGCAAATAACACAGAAAGTAAAGAGCACCCATCAGTAGTATAGGTTAAGTCTTCACTTAGTTTACCAAGGAAGCCAACCCATTAAGACTTAAACAAATGTTGATAAAAGTTTAGTTATCTTTTGTGCCCTACTTGCAAATTCTGGTATTCTGCAAATTCAGGTGTTCTGAACGAAGACACATAAAATTCAATTCCATATTCTTCACTGTGCCCTTTGGTATGTCTGGAACAGACATTTCACTTCAGAACAGTGATTCTCTCTCAATAGGTCTGCAAGATCAAAACTATTTTTATGGTAACACTATGATGCTATTTGTCTTTTGCACTCTTCCAGGAATGTACTGGGGAGGTTCCTAGAGACTGTATAACATGTGAAATCTCAGAAGACCAAGTACAGAAGCAGACCGAAGAACCCATCTGTCTTCTAGCAAGTAAGACATTTAAGAGATTTGCAAAAATGCCGCTCTGATCCTAATCATTTTTTTTCCCTTTGGAAAAAAGTTGTTTCATAAAAATGTTACTCTGCTAATATAAAATGAGTTTACTTTGTATATTTTAAAATGAACTGATACATATGTATTTTAAAGTTTTTCTTTGTTTAAATTTGAAAGTATAATTTTGATTGCAGTCATTTACATTATATTCCACATAAAAGAAAAATTTTAGGGACCCAAAAAGTTTGGAGGCTGGTGCCTTAGGGAAAAACTACTCTTTTCCTTAGGGAAGAAAAAAGTACATCATTGAATTTCTCTGTCATAAATATTCTTTGTCTCCACTGTCTATATTCAGTATAACTTCTACCCAAATAACTGACTTATTTCACAGTGAAAATTTGGGGTTGGTATTTGAAAATTCACAAGCATTCTAAAGTTTGTGAAACTCATGAAACAACACATCTCATACCCACACACATTCCTTTTACATCTTCTTAAAGTGGATAAAATGAACATATCTAAACAATATGACCCAAGAAATAACTTTTCTGTAGCATATAAAAATAAGAAGCAGGTGTACCGGGGTGGCTCAGTTGGTTAAGCATTTGCCTTTGGCTTAGGTCGTGATCCTGGGGTCCTGGAATTGAGCCCTGTGGGGAGTCTGCTTCTCCCTCTCCCTCTGCTGCTCCCTCTGCTTGTGCTCTCTTTCTCCCTCTCTCAAGTAAATAAAGAAAACCTTTAAAAAATAATAAAATAAAAATATAAAAATAAGAAGCAAAAGTATATAACCTTAAAACTATTCTCAGTAATCTGTGTTTTGTATACTATCTTACTTAGAAAACATCTGACTATATAATATTATTTGTGGCTTTTAGGGAGATGAAACAAAAAGAAAGATTTGCCCTGGAAAATCTAATCAATAAATTAAAGAAAGTGTGAATTAACAAAAAATAGCTGTACGTTTATATAAGACTTTCTGTTTTTATGATGCTACTATATGACATTCTTTCCCCAAAATGTTGAAAAGCTGTAAGAACTTGACAACATGGTAGAAAAACATGAAATACTATACAAAAAGAGATCAAACCTAAAAAGATCAGTGAGTAAGAAAAATCATTAAGAACTATTTAAAAATTCCCTTCAAATAGACTCTGTAACACACACACACACACACACACACACGAGAGAGACAGAGTTGGAGAGACAAAGAGAAGATATGTAAATGGGACAAAATATAAGTTCATATAAATATAAATAAGACTCTTAGTCATCCAGTCAGCCTCAGTCTGAGCTAGCCTTGTCCACATAAAAAAATGGAGAAAAAAATTTAATCAAAAGCCAATGCCCAACATTTACTTAGAATAAATGTATTTACATCACACATATAGTAACACTTTTAAAAACTTAAAATGAGGAACAAGCTAAATTTTGCTCCAACTTCCCTTTCCTAAGCTACTCTACTGGTTGAAGAATTGAGGAAATATTGCCAAAAGCATAAGTCAGAGAAATAGAGACAGAACAGGAGTTGGAAATAAGAAGGTGGCACAGGAGTGGGGAGGAAGAAATATGACCAGAGAAAGAAAAAGGTGCAGGTTCTGTTCAGAGGGGTCAAGGGATTTTAGAGAGAGAGAGGATTCGTGCTTTCACCTTGAGAAGACAGATTTCTGAATGTGGCAAATAACCCAACTTTAAGGAAGGAAGGAGTTCAATATGTTGGGGAGCCTTAAATGATTGATTTCTGATGCGGTTTTCCATTTATCATCTTCATCATTATAGGTTCATGATTTCTGTTCCTTTATTGCTGTTACTGCTGTGGGGTCTCAGGAAGGGGAAAGATTACTGTACATCTTCAGTCATCCTTCTAGTTAACTCTTTTTAAAAACATATGTATATATTCATCTCTCTCTGTATACACACATATGTAAATGTATATATATGTATATGTGTGCTGTGTATTATATGTATACAAGTATGTGTATAGAGAGACAAGGACAAAGAGAGAGGAAGTATTAATAGGAGAGTAGTCTCTGTAAGAATTTACTTATGAAAACCAGGTTCAGAGAGGGTTGAAAAGAGCTAACTAAAACTCATGCTTCTATCGTCTCCTTCTAGAACAATTCAAGACTTTCAGTTAACAAATTTAAGATGTGGAGTTATTTTATTTCAGACAACAAGCAGTTACTGCATATCACCAGAATAAGCCTCTTGGACCTGTAGCAAAAATTAATGGAGAGAACACAGAATACATGTTTGTGTCTAATTTAGGGCTCTGGATCAGCCAGTGAAGAGTTGCCTGGGAGGTTCCCCATGGTACTAACCTCAGTCCTGCAATACATTTTTATTTTCCTGGGCATTATTTATCCTACAAAGTAAAATTTTTTACCTTGGCTAATATGAAAATCTGCTGTATAATACCATCTGTACCTACCCGTTCCTAAGTGGTTTTCTCCTCTTTCTCATAAAACAGAGTTTTGTCCTAATCCATACCTTGCATAATCCTTTCGTATTCCTGATTCCAGTGGTTTGTTGTGGCAAATACAATCACTTGATTTTCTTGAAACTCTAATTCATATACAGTACCTCTTACATTTATTTTTTGAACACTTTCTCTGTGAAACACTCTTAGGCCCTGGAGAAACAGTGGTGAGCAAAATGGAACAAAGACCCTACTTACTTAGAGCTCAGAATCTTATGAGAATTCACAAAGTTACCAAATCATCCCACAAATAAATACAATGTTATAACTGTTATACTTTCTATGAGTCAAAAGCACATAATGCTATGACAGAGGGGTTGATTTGAGGAGGCTAGAGGTTTAGGGAAATGATAAAAAAAAATATTGGTTTGATGAACAAGCAGTTGAATAGATAGTTGAATGAAAATAAGAGAAAAACACTTTCTCTTGAGGTAGAAAACAAAGAAAACATTTTTTAAAAATCTGCCATCAAATTTCAATATTTATGTAACAGGATATTTTTGGTTTATGTGATCAAAGTACATAAATTCATTAAACTAAGCATGAGAACCTGGTTGATTTTATGTATCCATTACCATTTTTAAAAAGGATCTTGCTATTTTATGATGTTTTGCTCCTTTCAGATTGAATTTATATTGCCTCTTTAGTTTATGAAAATCTAATATCATATATTATCAGCTTTTATAATAATTCTGTCTCTTTACTCTGAATTTATGGATATAGCTAATTAATTCACAACCTTAATTTGGTAAGGTCAGTAAATAGCATGAGAGATTATAAACATCTGGATAGAAAATCCAAGACCTTTGAATTAAAGTGTTTAGTTTTCACTTGATGTAAATCTTAATAAATAAAACCCTAGGCTATTTGCACAAGTGACATGTCTCAGAACAAATTGATGGTGTATGTATGATAAACCGTTTGTATGCATAAAAATCCCTGATATTTACTGGAATTAGGTACAGCAGATGTCACATTAACATTTGGCAAGAAAAAGCCCATATGAATGATTGGAGAAAGTAAATAGTCGACAGGGTTTTAATAGAATGTGTGTACACACCAGAGACTTTAGAAGACTATTAAATATTGAAATATATAAACTGACATTGTACTTGGTAGATATATTTGGAATGAATGGGCCAAAGTAGAAATCAATGATTCATGGAGGTAGGGTTTTTCTTCTCCCTTGTAAATTTTGTCCTTCACAAAAATGTTATTGATCAACATTTGTTAAGGATTTGTAGAAAATGGTAGAAAACTAGTCACTGGAGTATCCAGACAGTGAAATAGCTTCATTAAATACCTGATAAAAGCACTTAAAATATACACAAGTACCTCATTCTGCATCATTTACAAAATTCAAAATTCACTGAAAATATCCACAAAGCTCTCTATTATTGTTATTTGTAACAATTATAGTCAAATTGGTATCAGTAATAGTTAGAGATATATGAAATTGGGAAGAGGGAATGGAGGTAAACTGACTATAGACCGTGACTCTGAGGTTTCGGATTGTTTCCTGTCTTGAAGAATGGATGTAAGTTGTGGACAGAAGGCAAAATAAACATGGTATCAAGTACCCCTCCAACTCCTTGAAGTAGCGATCACATATGCAAACAAAACCTTCCCCCTCAGCTGTAACTCATTTGCCAGAGGTGAAAACCAAGAAAAAAAAAAAAAAGAAAGAAAGAAATAGAACAGAAAACAATAGAAAAGGGGAAAGGAAAGGAAAACAAAACCTATTTGGCCCAGTGGCAGAGTAGAAGAGTTAGACTGAACCAAGCAAACCCTTGCCTTAGGAAATGTGAACTGAAAGACCAGAAGTTACCGTTAACGGAAGAAACTGAACAGAGCAGCAAAAACACTGTATAGGTTCTACACTCTCAGTTTTGTTAGGCAATGAGCAAACTGTATAACCGAAGGAAATGAAAAAGAGTGGAAAATGAAGAATTATTTTAAAAAACAATAGCATGTAGCCTACATGACAAAAAAATCTCGTGGGACTATAAAATGAAAAAACCAATTAAAAAAACCTGCTAGTTTCTGCTAAAGCTGAATACCTTCCATGTGACTCAGCAGTTTCACTGTTGGTACATTCACAAGAGAAAAGAATACATCTGGCCACCAAAAAACATTCCCCCCGAAAGCCTCCAAACAATAACATACATAATGTTCGTAGCAACTTTATTTAAAGTAGTTAAGACTAGATGCCCATCAGGAGGAAAATAGATATACTGGGTTATAGTCATACAAAAATACTACACAGGTGTAAAAATGGGACTACTACATATAAAAACATGGTAAATATCATAGATATTATGTTTAGTGGAAAAAGCCAGATACATAAGTGTATCTTCAGGAACATTCCTTTTATGTTTATATTAGGTTCAAAACAGACAAAATTAATCAATGATTATAGAATTAAGAATGACAGCCATCTGATGAGAGATATAGTCTGAGGTACAGATGCAAAGGTATCTTAATGAAGTGTTAGAAATATTCTATATATTCTCTGGGTAGTGGCTAGACAGGTATAAATATATGTAAAAAAGTCATGGTTATTAACATTCAAGATTAGTATATGTCATATATCATTTGAAAAGAGAGAGTTCTGTTTCCTTTCATAGCAAATAGACAACTCATTCCAACCCTCCCTTTGATAGTTAAGTGGGAAAACTGGAAAAAAATATGAAAAGAGCACCCGTTTGGAAGTATAGGAGAGCTAACAAACCTGAGAATTCAGGGGCCAAGATCCAAGAGAAAAAGCTCAGAAACCGGGACTGCTTTTTCCTGGCTATGTCTACCAATCCAGGTGTAGGCTAATGCTGCTGATCAATTCCCGTGAAGACTGTGTGTGATACCACGTAGAATTTTGACAGTTTAAATTGACAAAAATTGGAGTTCAGGATTCAGCTATCAAGGAGCTTCAACTTAGAAATAGACTACGCTCATGGTACTAGAAATAGACTACTCTCATATCAGATACTCTCCCCAATGTCGATAACGCAACCACCCTCTCCATGGAATGGAATTGGAAGCCCAAAAACAGAGAGAAAGTAAGAGAATCAAGATTTAAAGATGTTAATTAACACTTGTAAAACTGATTAGCTACATAAAGCCACAATTCTGGGGTGCGGCGGGGGGGTTGGAGGGGTACTAGGAAGAAAAGAGAAAATCTTAAAAGCAGCTAGAGTGACAATAGAACCCAGAACTCATTGGAACATGTCCTTTTATTATTATTTTTTTTGTATTTGTTCATTTGACAAATGAACAGGGGGAGTGGCAGGCAGAGGGAGAGGAGAAGCAAGCTCTCTGCTGAGCAGGGAGCTCAACACGGGCGCCTGATCCCAGGACCCTGGGATTGTGAACTCAGCTGAAGGCAGACCCTTAATCGACTGAGCCATTCAGGTGCCCCAGTAGCATGTCCTTTTAAAACAAAAGCAAAATAAGACCTTTTCAGACAAAGAGAAACAGATAATTTGTCAATTAGATTGGCACTAAAAAGAAGATAATAGACATTCTAAAGTCAGAAGAACAGTGACCCACAGATGCAAGTTTGGAGTTTTTTTGCAAGAAAGTTTTTTTGCAAGAAAAAACATAAACAATAGATGTAAATATGTAGGTAAGATAAATATTTAAAATTTATACAAATTTTGTGTTATATATGTGTTTATAACTAAAATGTATGACAATATATGGCAAAATATAACAATAGCGTGAAGTCAGGAGACAAATGGTGTTAAAATGTTGTGAGGGCCTTGTTCTGGAAAAGGAGAGGTGTTAATATAAAGCTTCAGTGAATCAGAGATGTGTGTTGTAATCTATACAGTAACATTAAAAATAATTAAAAAGCATATAAACTGTGAAGCTAAGAGCAAATATAGACATAAGAAATATATATTTAACCCATTATATCAAACAAGATCACAACAGAAAATGAAAAATATTTGTGAATACATAATGAGAATATTGCAAGGAAATTATGTGAGATGTAATTAAACTTATGCTTAAATGGAGAATGGATAGACTTCAACTCAGATATTACAAAGAATAAAGCCTGAAAACAAATTTTCTAAGTATCAGTAAAAGACACAAAAAGAACAGCACATTAAGGTGTAAGAATGCAAATTACAAAGATAAGAACAGAAATTATTCAAAGAAAAAAATCAACAAGGAGGATGGAGGGAGCCACACTTCACACCTCTAACCCGGAAGCAGTGTAGGTTTCCCTACAGGAGGCAGCAGTCTCAGATCTGGGTATACTATAAAGATGACGGAGCATGCACAGTACTGATGTTGGTAAATGGGACTGGCAAAAGGCCCTGAGTTTAAGATTTTAGAGGTCAATTGGACGTCTGATAAGAGGAAAAGAAGAGATAACCAACCTAGAAGCAACAACTTTTTAAAAAAGAAACAGAAAACATACAGCACAGCTAATAATCAGTGAAGGTAACACAAACCTTAGCTATAGATGTATTTTTATTTTTATTTTTATTTTTTAAATAGGCTCCATGCCCAGTGTAGAGCCCAACTTGGGGCTTGAAGTCACAACCCTGAGATCAAGACCTGAGCTGAGATCCAGTCAGATGCTTAACAAATGAGTCACCCAGATACCCCTAGAGATGTATATTTTAAGTTAATATAACTTCCATTAATTCTCTTTTATTATTATTTTTATTAATATATAATGTATTATTTGCCCCAGGGGGTACAGGTCTATGAATCATCAGGCTTACACACTTCATAGCACTCACCATAGCACATACCCTCCCCAATGTCCATAACCTAACCACCCTCTCCATACCCCTCTCCCCCCCAGCAACCTCAGTTTGTTTTGTGAGATTAAGAGTCTCTTATGGTTTATCTCCCTCCTGATCCCATCTTATTTCATTTTTTCTTTCCCTACCCCCCAAACCCCTCTCTCTGCCTCTCAAATTCCCCATATCAGGGAGATCATATGCTAATTGTCTTTCTTTGATTGACTTATTTCACTCAGCATAATACCCTCTAGTTCCATCCACTTCATCGCAAATGGCAAGATTTCATTTCTTTTCATGGCTGCATAGTATTCCATTGTGTATATATACCACATCTTCTTTATCCATTCATCTGTTGATGGACATCTGGGTTCCTTCCATAGTTTGGCTATTTTGGACATTGCTGCTATAAACATTCGGGTGCACATGCCCCTTCAGATCCCTACATTTGTATCTTTAGGGTAAATACCCAATAGTGCAATTGCTGGGTCATAGGGTAGCTCTATTTTCAATTTTTTGAGGAATAACTTCCATTAATTCTTATTATGAATGTCTTAAAGGATTTAAAGATAACATCAGCTGTTCTGTATATATTTTTCCAGATGTACTGTATAGGAAAGGGATACTTCTAAATGACCTGATATCCTTACCTTGGGCAATATAGGGATTTCCTCCAATGTAAACAACTGAGAGAACATAGTCAGGCTTCAGACTAAAAATATTTGAATGGCCCCAGTAGGATATGGTTCAAGCTTAAGGTATATTCTTCCTCCTACTCTTTTTGGTAGCAACAAACCCTACATTGTTCAGATTAGTAATTAAAATGTGAATGCAATAATGGAGGGAAAAAAAAGAAGATTGGTTATTTAGATCTGGACATAGGAAGGAAATAATTTCAGTAGAGTCCAAATGGATTACAAAGACACTGTTTTCTATCATAAATATCCTAAAAGTATTAGCTCTCTTCTAGAATTGTTCTGACTATATTAATTTTAAAATAAAGCCACTTGAGAGCACAATTAATAAAGATAAAGATAAAGTAAGATAGAATTACATTTTTATCTCATCATGCCATGTAACCTTAAAGATACCTAATCAGAAACCCTTGAGAGGAAGAATTTAAGGGTAAGTGAGGGAAGGTGAAGCCTAAATTTCACAAGAAAAAGAGACAATAGAAAATCTAAGTTTTCTGATAAATTATAGAGGATATACTCTTTTATTATGTTCAGACTTACAAATTAAAAATTTAGATCATATTTCTCATTTTCAACTTTTCTATATTTCCATGAGGAATTTCTGGCCTTTTATTTCATTATGTCTCCTTAATGGTAATGAGTCAACGTGAAAGAGCTGGATTTGAAAGTGTCTATTACCGTTAATGGTAAGATGGAAGGAGAGAACTTTCTATGTCTAATGATGTCTGCCTGTTTACTTTTGGAAAGCATGACCTCTAGGGTTTATATAAGAAAACCTCCTTCAGAAATAATTTAGTCAGGGTGCCTGGGTGGCTCCGTCGTTAAGTATCTGCCCTCAGCTCAGGGCATGATCCCAGGGACCTGGGATGGAGCCCTGCATCAGGCTCCTGCATCAGCAGGAAACCTGCTTCTCCTTCTCTCACTCCCCAGCCCTTGTGTTTCGTGTCTGGCTATGTCTCTCTCTCTCTGTCAAAAAAATAGATAGATAGATAGATAGATAGATAGATAGATGGATAGATAATTTTGTCAGGCTAATGTTAAAATTCCTTGCCCAATAAACTGTTTGATTTCTTCCAATCCCCTAAATCAGAATTAATCATTGTGTGCCCAGCAGCATTTCATTATACTTCTCTCAAGGCACTTTTTGGTCTAATATTATCAAAATTTCTCATAAACGGGAATACCTAACCCATTAGATTATAAACTACTTAAAGGTAAGAATAAATCTTGTTTTTTCTTTTTCTTCCACATGCAGTAAGCACATGAAATAAATATTTTTGAATGAATAGAAAATCAGCTTAATAAGAAATATGCAGTATTTTACATGTCCCTATGGGGGGAAATGCAGTAATAGGCAGAGTTTATTTTTCTTACCTTCTTGATCAGCAAATCAGTATACAGAGGAGAAACTTTTAGAGTTATGGGATAGAGAACTGCTAGAGGGCCTAGCACCATGAATATGTCAGTCACCAAGATTTGAACCAATATCATCATAATTCAAGTAGAAGAGAGAATAAATCTAACTTTTCCAGGAAAATGGGGCTAGGAGATGGAAAGGGAGCAAAACACAGGGACACATGTGGATGAAATTATACCCTCCCACTACCTCCTAGAACGTCTCTATCATAAGGACTTCCAGAAAAAAACATTTATTGCCCCCAATATACAGTATGGTGATTAGAGGTAATGTGACTAGGAAAAATTCCAAAACCTGAGCTGAGAGTTCTAGTCTTTTTTCCATGGGCCTTTCTAGACAGAAAATCAAAGACCATTTGCTATCAAGCTCCCATAGAGTCCTTGTTTGTTGCACATGCAGGTATGGTGTTGGCTGGGCAACAAATGTGTATAGATTTTATTCAGCATTTTTCAGAAGAACAAATTAGCAGCAATATCCTCACCAAATAACCCAATTAAGGAATGATCCTTCGAGTTTGAGGATGGAGCCTCTCTCAGGGCATAAACTGGTTTTCACATAATTAATATTAGCTGCATGACTCTGGCTGTGCTTTTAGTGCCAGAAAGTACTTGTACTTATAGTTGATGACATTTCATCTTCCAAGAGCATGGAAGTAAAGTTGTCCCATAGGAATAAGATAAAAATTACAAACGACATATCAGATAAAGGGCTAGTATCCAAAATCTATAAAGAACTTAAACTCAACACCCAAAGAACAAATAATCCAATCAAGAAATGGGCAGAGGACATGAACAGACATTTCTGCAAAGAAGACATCCAGATGACCAACAGACACACGAAAAAGTGCTCCACATCACTTGGTATCAGGGAAATACAAATCAAAACCACAATGAGATACCACCTCACACCAGTCAGAATGGCTAAAATTAACAAGTCAGGGAACAACAGATGATGGAAAAGATGCAGAGAAAGGGGAACCCTCCTACATTGTTGGTGGGAATGCAAGCTGGTACAACCAGGAGGGTAGGAGAGAGTGGTTGGGTTATGGACATTGGGGAAGGTATGTGCTATGGTGAATGCTGTGAAGTGTATAAACCTGGCAATTCACAGACCTGTACCCCTGGGGCTAATAGTACATTATATGTTAATAAAAAAAATTTTTTTTAAGAATAAGATAAAAATCAAACCAATCGGTAAGAACACAATTACACAAAGTATAGTATGCCTCAAAAGAGAATGTGCTAAAACCAGTTAAACTTGGTAGCAGATCTGAAGGTTTATGTTGGAGGGTGGGTGGTGCATTGAAAGCATCAATAAGGAAGAGCTGTAGAGACAAACTTTTACATTCTTTCCCATTTCTGTTCTTTCCCATCTTCCTGTGCTAATATCCTGAGTGACTTTCCAAATCTATTTCAATTATAAGATGAACACATTGGATATCAAGTCTGATGTCATTAAACTGAGCATCTCAAATAGGTGGCCCGGTTTGACCTGAAAAACATATTGTCTTTGGCCCATTCTGTTTTTTAAAATTGAACTTAAGTTTATAAAATAGAATTTTCCCCCTGAAATCTAAATTTTGAGCTTTTCTTGAAAAATCAGATCTTACAACATTGGGATAACATTTCTGCCTGATATGATACCATTTCTAGGAGTATCTGCAGAGTGGCTGACTCCTTGTGATGGGGCGTACCTTCCCATTTGCAGGCACCCAAATTCAGTCACAAGGCCACATTCATTATCTTCTTAGCTGCTAAACCTTGGATTTCAAATCCCTTAAACCAATCTGAAATCCTAGTGGCTTTTCTATAGTTCCTATGAAAAAGGACAAATTACCAGCAAAATGTCCATGTAAGTTTTTATTTTAATTCAGGTGCATAATGAACAGTCATTGTCAGTAATCTTTTTGTGGCCCCGTAAATAATTTATGAGAAAGCCAACTGATGTAATTGTGCGTTCAAACACGGGCCTCCTAAATTCAAAGTTTAATCCTTCTGGTAATTTAAGGATGTTGAAAGTGTAAAATGGTTGATAAACAATAATCCCCAGTAATTACTCTTCTAATAATAAATAATTACTTCATATAGTGTGGTCTTTCATTGTAATAGATGTATTAATAAGCAAGGATGTGACAAGTAAAGAAAATAAATATTTTTATATTCTTTATAATCATAATAGATTTCCCATAGATAATCACATTCAAAGCTAATTCTGATTGAAGAGATTGTAAAAGCATTCAAAGAAATGGATTACTACACTAATGTGTATGGAGAGATAGGGACAGATATATTTTCTTCTGGGTGGGGAGTAAAGATGGGGAGGGATATGAGGTATTTGAGAGATTATTCATAATGGAGATTTATCTTATGAGGAAATAAATACTTCAACTTATTGGGGAAAGATATGAAATAGTGACAGGGATGCTATTATAATGTTCTGAATAGAGATACCAAATCGTCAGTGTCACTATGTTTTTCTTCTGTTCATATGCTCTGATAATAGGTCCAAGGATGAGGTATGTCGTGTACCCAGTGATTCTGATCCTTGGTCCTCATAATATTCATTATTTAAATGAGAGGCCCTTTTCTAGACCCTGCCAATTTGGTTTATTCACTGGGCAGAAGTGAGAGTGTGGATTGAGTTTTATGGTAAATGTATTCAGCTATCAACCAACCTTACAGTACTAGGCAAGTTGAAACACACCATTCTGCCATTGAGCACCTATAATTACTCTCTCTTCTCAAATCTGTTCCCCCTACCTCCATTTCCTAGAGAGTTAGGGAATGGCATTACGCTTCCTCTTTTGACATTCCATAATTGGTAGCATTCCCAGTAATTATATTTTCTCGGAGTTCTCAGAATTAATAAAATGGTCCAAATATCTGAGTCCTCCCAAATTCAAACAGCTACCTATAAAATTAATAAATAAAATAATATTTATATGCCGGAAAAGTAGAGCCATACTCTTGTGGAGTATTAGGGAAGGTAATCCAAGGTAATGTAGAAAAGCAATTAATTGACAAGAAGGAGAGAACTGTGTTATCCCTGAGACACTTCACTTTGAAGGTATGCCCTCAGAGGACTGAAGCATTGCTCAAACGGTAGTCTAGTTCTCATGTAAATTATGCTCAATAGTTCCAAAGATTTGTATTTACTTTTATCTGGGGCCTTTATTCCTGAATGATCAAATTAAACATGAGGTTGTATCTCACATATCACAATATTGCCTTATAACTGGAACTATGAGAAATATAATGGAACAAAAATATAAGAATATAAGCAAATAAGCCTTTCTAAAGGAAACTCTTATATATCACAATATAAAACTTTCATTCAATTTATACCTGAAATAGTTCTGGTAAAATCATTACTAAATACAATTCCTTTGGAGGAATTTTTTTTTTAATTTCTTTATTTATTTGCCAGAGAGAAATAGAGAGTGTGCACAAGCAGGGGGTGTGGTAGGCAGAGGGAGAAGCAGGCCCCCCACTGAGCAGGGAGCCCTATGTGGGACTTGTCCCCTGGACCATGGGGTCATGACCTGAGCCGAAGGCAGATGCTTTACCTACTGAGCCACCCAGGTGTCTCTGGGGGAGTATTTTCATTTAGATCCCCAAAAAAGGTTAATTGCTTTAGTTTTTTTAAGTTTCTATTGCTAATGGTACTATGTAGTATTTATTTATGATCCTTCTTAAGCATACTTCACAATTGATATATCCTATTATTTGAAAGCTCATCCATATCTTTTCAACTGAGTAAACCAATCATATAGTCCATTGCACACAACAATCTTCCATGGAAATTTCATCTTGCTCAGGAGAGCAGCCATTTTGTATACCACATTACCTGCTACCTTCCCAAAATGGCTGCTCTCCTTGTCATACATGATTCCTCCAAGGGGAACACATCTGGATCAAGAGTCACTAGTCTATAGTTTGGCAAAACCCAAATATAAGTGAGGTGAGATGACTGAGAGCAAGACTGTTTCCAAAATACAGGAAACGCTAAAATTATTCAATCAGATTCTCTCTTTCTGGAATGTGAAATAGAAATAGAAATAGAACCAGAGAATTGTTATCTGGAGAAAAGTTGACAAAGATGCAGAGAAGCAATGCAGAGGACCATGAGGGCCCATGAGTATTAGAGTAGTTTTGACTGTCCCCTTTGTACTTATTTCTTCATCTGCAAAAAATGGGTGTGATAACAATATGTCTACTTTATGAATCTCTTTTGGTAATTGATGAGATAGTACTTGTAAAGCTCTTAGCAGAGTCTGGCATATTGAAAGTGGTCATAAAAGTTAAATGCTGCTCACATCACATTATAGTATAATAATTGTTTTAACTCTGCCTTTACCACTAGGCTCTGAGTTTTCTGAGAGCAGGGACTATCTTACTCTTCTTTGTATCCTCAGTTACTAACACTGCACCTAAACACAGTACCTAGCACATTGCAGGTCCTTCATTATATGCTCATTAGATGAGTGAAATAAAGTTTTTCTGCCTCTGCCCATCTTCCTTTCTTTTTTCTTCATACCCATCTACCTATCTCAACTTAGGAAAACCAGTGTATTCAAATTGCAAACTGAGATTTAGTTCACTTTTATTATTGTTTTATTTTGATTTAAGTGTTTAATTCGCTTTCTTTTTCTTATATTAAACTATGTGGTGACCACAGTTGGGCCCTCTGCACGGAGACTGGTGTGGGTCTTTACAAGATGGTCAGTGAATTCCTAAACTGATAGAGACTTGGTGGACACAGTTCCTTTCCAGAGGTCAGAGATAAGAGAGCTGGGGGTCTTAGAAATAACATCAAGAGTGCCTTGTTGGGCACCTGGGTGGCTCAGTCAGTTAAGCATCCAACCCTTGACTTCAACTCAGGTCACAATCTCAGGATGGTGGGATCAGGTCCACATTGGGTTCTATGTGGAGCCTGCTTAAGACTCTCTCTCCCTTTCTGTCTGCCCACCCCTGCAAAAACGTAGTCTTGGCGAAGTTAACCCAGGGTGGCAGTGCAGCCCCAGCCAAGGTGTAGCAGTCATCAGTCCAGCCATCATCAGGAGCTTCTTGTGCACAGGGACTAAAGTGATGCCAATACCTCTGAGGGCAAAGATGAGACACATCAGCCAGAGCCACAGTCACTGGTCACCTTACATGGGATGGTGTAGGCTTGCCAATCTCATTCCTCCAGTAGCCTCCCGGAAGGGAGATAATGGAAAGCTTGGCCAGGATGGTGGCCCCACAGATGGCAGTGGCTACCTTCCTGGGGTATTTCACACCCAGACCAAGATGTCCATTGTAATCTCCAATGACAACAAATGCCTTAAACCTAGACTGCTGTCCAGCACAGGTCTGGTTTTATATAGGCAAAATCTTTAAAACCTCATCCTTGAGGTATGCCCCCAGGAAAAAAATCAATGATCTCAGATTCCTTAATAGGCAGGGAAAAGAGATAGATCTCCTCCAGGGACTTGATCTTCATGTCCTTGACCAGATGGCCCAGCTTGGTGTGATGGATTCACTCCTTGCCCTTGGTCCTCCACAAGCTCCATGGCCTCAGCCCTGGCCCTTCCATGGCCACAATCCTGGCCTGAAATACCAGAGGCAAAGCCCCCCAGGCAGCCGTTTAAGGGCCCCATGGCCCTCCAGTCCCTCACAGGCCTTCTGCAGCACTGGTGGCATCCACCTTTTAGTGTTTTCTTAAAGATGCTAGTTCATTTTTAGAAGGTTTAAGAATCAACTAAACTTTACCTTATTTTCTGTGCTAAAAATTACATATACTTCAAGTAGCCACAATCTATTTTCACAATTAATAGAGTCGAGTCAAATACTCAAGGTATGGGGGACAAGGTGGGGTGTAGGCAAGGCTTATTATTAATAAGATAAGAAAATCACTACCTATCAGTTGGATTCCCAGTAAGATTTAATAAAACACAAAATTTCAGAATCTTAGGATTAGAAAGACCTTAGCATTTATTGAGTTCAGTTTAAATTTGTCTTTATAGATGAGGAAACTGAGATCCACATTGGAGAAAGAATTTATAAGACACAAGAGAGCTTGGGACTTAATTATGTGACTCCTTATGGCAATAATGATCCTTGCTGAACTGTGCAACACTGCATAGCAATATATTTTGCATGTCCATAATATAAACTAATATGGTGTATTCAAACTATTATAATAGTAGGACAAAGTGTAAAGTCACGGCCTTAGATTTATTAACTTTATTAGAGGTAAGCAGCTGTCTAGCATATCCTTTGGGAGAAAATAAGCCCAGCAGTAATGATGCTCTCTTCATCATTGTCTCTAAATGCACTAAATTATTTATTAACGAATGTCACAGATGTCAACCAGAATAGAAAACTAATAGCTTATAGTGCTTTAATTTATTTGATTTACACATATTGTCAGAGACAACCTTTATGGAGGAACATATAATAATTAAGCACTTGTCAGAATGGCTAAATGTCACTATAAAATAAACAAGCAATCCAAATCTCTTGGGAAAGTTTTGATATGTCACCAGTTCTCCTGGGAAGGGAGGCTTTTGAAAGCTCCATATTTGCAAAATGTAGCCAATATGGCAGGTTAATAGAATCAATAGTTTTCACTTATGGAGCTAAGATGAATGGGTTAGGTGAAAATCCAAACTAGTTATAGGAAATAACAAGTAACTGAATTTCAGGAACAACCTGGTTAAGAATCGATTATTTTAATGAAGGGTCAAAATCCTAGTTAAAGAGATGGCCTAGAAATCCCTTCCTTTCTCTCCTCTATCCTCTGATTTTCTTCTCCTCCTCCTATTTCTGTTTTCTTTTCTTTTTCTTTCTTTGTCTCTGCTTTTTTTTTCCAAGAACTCCCAGAATTATCAAATAATTTGTGGTGCTTTATGCACTCTCTGCTGTCTCTTACTTTTATACATCATACAAGCAACCCTGCTAGAGGATGATTAATTTTATAGAAGAAAAATGTTTATTTGTGACATTTTTTATCATTTTAACATTTATATCGTGTATCATATTTTAGCCCACTTGAGAGCTTTGCTCAAGGAGGCTCATTGATTAATTATCTTTAGTTCTAGGGCTATTCATGAATTTTCAGAGATATTGATTCTTAGATGGAACATCTCAGAGATAAAAAGTCTGGAGCATTCGTGTGGATGATGTCTGTCTTTATTAAGAAATAACAATGATGTAATGCTGCTGTGATTCATACTACAATTAATTGGTTTTTTGTTTAAATATACGAGGGTTCAATACTTGACATTTTATTCTCTCCTCTTTACTTTTTATTATATAACTATGTACAAATAAATTAAAAGGGATTCTCCTTCTGGCCATGATGGAGTACCTGGCAGTTATTCTTCTCTTTCCACAGACAACACTGAAAGTGAACAAAATATATGAGGCAATGGATTTTAAATATGGGACAATGGATATGGTAAGATATCTTTGAGATGTCCTTCCCTTCTTTGAGAGAAGGGAAACATATGAAGTAAATCCCCAGTTTATCTTCTTTTTCTGTATGAGATAACTTTTCAAACTATGATTCAAGTAGTCAAACCCAAGTGAAACCCTGTATCTCATTGAAGATGAGAAGATTAAAATAGCTGAAATCTGGGGGCACCTGGGTGCTCAGTCAGTTAGGTGTCTAATTCTTGATTTCAGCTCAGGTCATGATCTCAGGGTCATGGGATCGAATCCTGCATTGTGCTTCACACTCAGGGCAGGGCCAGCTTGAGAGTCTCTCTCCTTCTCCCTTTAACCCTCCCCTACTCATGCTCTCTCTCTAAACAAATAAGTAAATAGAATCTTTTAAAAATATCTGAAATTTGTAGAGCATGAAGCTATAGAAAGAAGACCGAGATGGGGGTTTTAAGGACAAAAGTCTCATTGTGTGGCTTCTAAATATCCTTGATCAATGGATATTTGGAATACTGGACTGTCCGTGTACATCACTGGGCTTCATGAGACCTGTCAGAAAACTCCCTGTGGATTCACGATTGTGGGATAAGTGGGGACAACAGAAATTGTGGGTTCTGGGACACACTGAAATTACAATTCAGTCATAGTGAAATAACCTCATTGAGAACCTCAGGCTTTCAGCTGAGACTGAAGAAAGGCCATACTTTAAAAATGAGTCTTCAATTTTAGTAAAAAATTGTGTTAGAAAAGTGTTCTTAAGACTAAAGATATAGGGGCGCCTGGGTGGTTCAGTTGGTTGAACAACTATCTTCGGCTGAGGTCATGATCCTGGATCAAGTCTTGCATTGGGCTCCCTGCTCAGTGGGGAGTCCACTTCTCCCTCTGACCCTCTCCCCTCTCATGCTCTCTTTCTCTCACTCTCTCAAGTAAATGAATGAAATATTAAAAAAAAATAGCTTTAACAGACCTGCCATAAAGAGGGATAAATCCAAGTATACCAGATCAAGAGGATCCATTAATAATTTATTTCCCTATCAGAAAATCTAATAGCTATTTAAGTAAGCCAACATAATGTAAACTCACAGCAACATATTATTTCTAATACTCAGTATATAATATAAAACTAGACATACAAAAAATCAAAATAATAATAATAATAACAACAACAACTCTCAGGAAAAACACCAGTCAGTAAAAACTGATCCTATCAGAATTCTAGAAGCTATAATTAGCAGAAAATAACTGCAGTACCTTTTATAAATATGTTCAAATATTTAAAAAGAAAAAGAACATAATGAGTAAACAGATACAGTAAATCACATTAGAAAAGGAAACACTGTAAAATAACCAAGTGGAAATTCAAGAACAGTGCAATATCTGAAAACCGACATCTATAATTTACTTAATATAAAATATTGAATGTTTTCCTGCTAAGATCATGGCAATAAAAGGATATTTATGATACCTTCTAGTGTATTGATATTTTAGCCATCCTAATAAGAAAAGTAAAAGAAATATAAATCATAAAGATTGGGAAGGAAGAAGTAAAAGTATCCTTTTAACCAGATGTCATGATCATTTACATAGAAAATCCTAAGGAATAGACATTAAAAGCCTATTAGAATAAGTCAAATTTAAGAGGTCAAAGATACAATAGTAATCAATAAAAGGTAAATGTATTTCTACATTTGAAACAATTAGCATTTAAAAGTTAAAAAGTCAATGTCATTTGTAACAGCATCTAAAAACATGAAATACATGATAATCCTAACAAAAAACACACAAGATCTATTCACTGAAACTACTAAAGTTCTGAGGGAACTTTAAAAAGACATAAATGTATTTACATAAACGTAAAAAAGATATAAATGTGCCATGCTCATAGAATGAAAGAATTAATATTGTTTAAATATAAATTATTCCAAGATGAAATCCCCTGTCTAATATTTCAGTGCACTTGTTTAAGAAATTGACAAGTTCATTTTCATTCTAAAATATATATGGAAATTCAAAATGTATATAATTCCTATATTTATTATGAGAATGTAGAAATGTGGACAGTCGTATTCACTTTAGTATAGATGAATATATCAGTAAAAAAATAGACTTTACACATATGATCAGTTGATTTCTATTTACCTAATGTGGCATGTTTAATTACATTTGATGTTTTTAAAATATCATAAAAATAATCATTTAGGCAAAATTCAAGAAAATTTAATCTTTTGAATAAAGAAATGAAATTTAAGCTTTAGAATAAGGCCACTCTCATATAACTTTCCATTTCTCTCCCTCCTAATATTATTTTTCAAAATTCAGTTCCTTTTCAAATCTCCAAAGGAAATAAAGCATTCTAAGTAGTATCTAAGTACTTACGTCAAATCCCATCTTATGGAATTCGGATAGATATTACAAAGTTACTGCTATATGAAAAAATAAAGCAACTCTGATTGTGGCACTACATAGACAATATTTTAGCCAAGTAGCAGCTAGAGAGTCATGTCAAGTCAAAACACTATAAATTCCATGTTTAGGAGCACAAAACTCAGTCTGGGTTACTCTCTGATGCAAAATTCCAAAACAAACTAAGCTTTACAGACATGGAATAATTCTGCATGGAAGGCAGCTTCAAGAAAGAGTCTCTAACATGACATCTAAAATTTAATGTCTAGGGGCACCTGGGTGGCTCAGTTGGTGAAGTGTCTGCCTTCAGCTCAGGTCATGATCCTGGGGTCCTGGAATCCAGTGCTGCATCAGGCTCCTTGCTCATGCACCGCAGGGAGCCTGCTTCTCCCTCTGCCTGCTGCTCCCTCTGCTTGTGCTTGCTCTCATTCTCTCTCTCTTTGACAAATAAATAAATAAAACATATAAATAAATAAATATATAGATAATATTTAATGTCTACTCTCCAAAGAAAGTAAGGGAGAGAAAGGGAGAGAGAGAGAGAGAGAGAGAGAGCATGCACGCAAGCATCCCATTGTGATGACAAGTCCTGTCAAACTTTTATCAGTACCGAATGCCAGATCCTGTCATCCAAAGTGGACATATTTCCCCCACACTAGCATTATGTCTCATACCTACCACCAGACACAGTTGGCAGGTTTATTGTTAGATATTACATGTAGCTCCTGCCTGGTCCAGTGATAGAACAGATATAGAGATATAGATATACATATACATACAGATATAGATATACAGTTATAGATATTTATAATATAGAATACCAAGTTACTCTTTCTACTACACACATAACGTGTTGCTTGAGTGTTGAAATGAGGGAATCCCTGTCTATAATTTGTACTTATTACTTTATTTAAACTTTAAGGGAAATTCTCAGAGTAAATTATTAAAGATCATATAAGATATGATATGATTTAATAATAATATGAGTCAGAAACAGGTCTTCTTCAAGGAAAAACTGAGGGAAAATAACAACTGGAATTAGAGTTCTCTGGCCAAGTCCTTTGCCAATTTCAGGATGCTAAATGCAGCTAAGATGCTGGTTAATTAAGTTCTAATACCTCATGACCTTTGAGAAAGTGTAGCTCTGCCTGGTGAAGCAATTACAGGAATCGGCCAAGAACAAAATGCAGATCCTAAGACCTGGGCTATATTCAGCCTGTGGGATTGAGTGATTTCTTGCAGGTCATCTCCATTCTGCTATGGAGCCCATCCAGGGAGGTTTTATTTTCATTATGATAATTTTCAAGTCTATAATTTCCATTTCTCTCTTTTTTACAAATTCTATTTATTTGCTGAGATTTTCTATTTTTTCATTTGTTGCAAGTCAGTTTTTAATTGATTTTTGAGCCATTTCAATGATGGGTCCTTCAATATCCATATTAGATAATTCCAACATCTGATTCATCTTGTGGTTAGTGTCTGTCGATTGCCTTCTCTCATTCAAGTTGTGATTTGCTTACTGGAAAGGTTAGATATTATACTAGGAGATTCTGGGTACATGGGATATAAAAAATATATATGTCAAAAGTACCTTTATGTGAAGGCTTATGGGTGCTTTATTCATAATAGTCCAAAAATTAAAATCACAAGATGTTTCCCATCAGGATAAGGATAATCAAACTTGGTATATTCATATAATGGAAAAATAATTAGCAATAAACCCAAGTGAATTACAGATACATCCTGCAATATGAATGTATCTCAAAAATATTACATTGAGTGAAAGAAGGCACAGAAGAGTATGTACTATATGATCCATTTATATAAAGCTCAAGAACAAGATAAACTAGTATATGGCAATAGAAATCAGAGACATGGTTGGCTATCAGGAGGAGAGTTGACTAAAATGGACACAAAGGATCTTTCTGGAGTGATGAAAATTTTCTAACTTTTTATGGCTATGCCAGTTGCTTGGATATATACATTTGTCAGAATTCACTGATTTATTTTTTTAAGATTTTATGTATTTATTCAACAGAGAGAGAGGTAGCAAGAGAGGGAATACAAGCAGGGGGAGTGGGAGAGGCAGAAGCAGACTCCCCAAGATCTGGGGATCATGATCTGAGTTGAAGGCAGATGCTTAACAACTGAGCTACCCAGGTGTCCCCAGAACTCACTGATTTATACACCTAATGCATTTCATTGCAGTTACATTTTCCCCTCAATTAAAAACTATGAAAATGAATAAAAATAAACAAAAAACTGATGTACCTGAAAAACAATTTTATTTTTTAAAGAATCTTATGTATGTTAAAGAATACTTTGTAATTCATGAAAGTATACTGTGAGGAATAAATTCCTCCTTTTCTTAGCATGAGGATTCCCCCCACTCAGGCACCACCCACCATTATTAATACCAGAAATCTAACAACAAGCAAGCAACAAAGAACATGATGCTGTCTCAGTCTCCAACTCCCTACCACTACCTCCTGTTTGCACCTACCTCTAGATATTTCCAAAACTTCTGTAAGAAATCTACAAAATGATAGTGCTGAGGTCATAGTGATTGCATTAGGTAGATAATGGCAATGCAAGTTCATTTTAATGATTAAACAAAAAATACAATGTAATAAATGAAACTATCAGAAGGATACAAATGGGCAACGTAGGCCAAACTGCTGTCTTTTGTAACATGTTTAAATAATGCTGAGTGGGAAATGATACTCATGTGTATAAAAGAAGAATATGTCAACAAAAAGAACTACTTTTCCTACTGAGGTGCTGCCTCTTTCTGCCTGGGTGAACAGTGCCATCCAGAAGTAAAAAACAAAACAAAACAAAACAAAACAAAAACACATCAGTTGTCAATGCATCTGTCAGCCCCTTCAAGAATCCCTCTTCTAGGGGCACCTGGCTGGCTCAGTCAGTAGAGCATGCAGCTCTTGGTCTCGGGGTTGTGAGTTCAAGCCCCACATTAGATGTAGAGATTACTTAAAAATAAAATCTTTTTAAAAATCCTCTGCCATTCCTGACTGATTTTAGCTCTACTCTATGGCCTAATCTTCATCACCTAAAATAAAAGTCAAAAGGTAGATTCTGGACCCTCCACCTATTCTCACAATAGTTTATGCTCTGGGCTGTTTATCTCAAACATTACCATTTATTATTCATTTTATCCAGTTTCAAGAAATTAATTGTCTTCCTGAAGAAGGAAAATGGGATATTTAAAATGAAAACATCATGGGGGTGCCTGGTTGGTTCATTTGGTTAAGCATCCCAACTCTTGATTTTGGTTGAGGTCATATCTCAAGATTATGAGCTCGAGACTTGCATCAGGCCCTGAGCTGAGTGGGAAGTCTGCCTGAGATCTCTCCTCTCCCTCTCTCTCTGCCCCTCCCCCTGTTATGTGCATGCACTGTCTCTCTCTAAAATAAATAAATAAATCTTAAAAAACAATCATGGGCAGCATTTCATATCCAATTGTAGTAGTCATTTAGAGTAATAAATCCTATGTAAAGACTATCACTATAATAAATCCAGATATTAGAGATATTATTGCTGTCATAATTACAGAATTAGGAAGTAAAGGATATGTTGAATTATCTGAAGAAAGTCGTTCTTGTGCAAGTAACAGCAGCTGTTCAAATTTCTAAGTTGCTAACATCCTTAAGCCATAGCTCACCAGTCTTTATTTGAATATACTTTTTGTTTTGATGATTATCTTTTCATTGAGGCTGACGATTTATTTTCTTTACAAGATCAGGCACACAGATGACCACAACTGATAAAGCTTATATTGCAGAGGAAACCAAAGAATAATTTATCTAACTTAAAAACAGGGCACTAAAGAAGAGATAAGGAAATAGACCTAGACTTTGATCCTCAAGCTGTCTTCATGAAGAGCTGCAAGGAAAAGGTATAACCAGACTCTCCCAGTAAACCTGTTTGGCACAAATCTTGTGGGCATCCTAGGCTTACTAAACATGTTACCTGTCCTTATGGTGGTGGTGGGGGGAAATATATATATATATATAGTACCCCCTCAAATTGTGCCAAATGTACCATGTACTGATAATGTACCACTTAATAAATGGAAAGTTTCAACAGAGCCAAACAGGTACTTGGAGACTGGGTAACCTTTATAATAGGAACTCTCTTTTTCAAAGCTAGTCCACATTCCAGTGATGGTTCTACTTCCTTTGGATAGAGAGTTTAGTCTTAGAACAAGAGAAATAAATAATGGAAGAATGAAAAAATGGTTTATTTTTTTTTAGTTTAATACTTTCAGCACTCTCAATCTGCTGTATAATCACCAGAGAGGGCCACTGCAAGCTCCAGTGGAAGAAAGACAGATAGGTGTTGAAGAAATAAATGTTCATTCTGCATAGTTGGTTTAGAGACAGAAAAACAGCATTCTTCTGCATCATCTACCAGTGCTGCCACAAAAGCATCTATTTTTATTTGTTTTGAAGATTTGTTTATTTGAGAGAAAGAGAGAGAGAGTTGCAGGAGGGCAAGAGGGAGAAGGAAAGAGAGAATTCCAAGCAGACTCCTCACTTAGCCCAGAGCCTGACGCAGAGCTTTATCTCATGACCCTATCATGACCTGAGCAGAAATCAAGAGTGGGACGCTCAACTGATTGAGCCACCCAGGTACCCTCCAAAGAATTTATTTAAAAAATTTTTAAGAGTTTATTTATTTATTTGACACACAGAGAGAGATTACAAGTAGGCAGAGAGGCAGGCAGGGGGCGGGGAAGCAGGCTCCCCACTGAGCAGAGAGCCTGATGCAAGGCTTGATCCCAGGACCCCGAGATCCTGACCTGAGCATGAGGCAGAGGCTTAACCCCCTGAGCTACCCAGGCACCCCAAAAGCATTTATTTTAATACACTTACTAGTCTTTGTATCAAATTGTTAATGCCAAAGCTTTTAGCATACATACATAAATGCATACACATAAATACATACATATATACACACACAAACACAAAGATAAGCAAGCAAACAGCTGAATAATTGATGCTGTTCGTATTTGGAAGTCCTTTTCTCATTGCCACATATAGGAGTTCTATCCCTATTTTCATTTTTGTTTTAGCAAAAGAACATGTTTGAGGCCTTCCCTAGAAAGTACATGACTTTGACATTGTCAATGTTAGATATGTCTACACTGGAACTGTACCCAAGACCTGCACAGTGAGGAGAACCAATATAATAAAGTCTTCCAGTCACTGCATCATATCATCCTGATTTCTTAGTATTACTTTTCATTATCTGTTTTCTCATGTTTATGTATTATGTGCCCTTTACAATAGGGCAGCCACTTCTATTTTTCACTGTGATGCTGTACATAACAGATTGCTGGCACGTAAACACTCACTAAACACTCTTGAGAGGGAAGGGTTGACAGTGTTCAACCAGCTCTGAAGAGGAATGTGGGTGAGAAGAAAGACAGATACCTGAATTGTGAAATAGAGTCCTTAGCCACCTACATTTTCCTAAACCTAATTTATTTATATTCTTATAAATAACATAACCTGCTTTTCTTCCTCACTGATTATGGGTTCTGCTTGGCCATCTTTGAAGATTTCTCAGTCCAGAGAGATTACACTGATGGAGCAAATGACCATCCATTAGAGTCCTTTGGCTGGGTTTACACAGAAGTCTAGTGAGATGTTGTTGAAGTGTAAGTTCTTCTCGCCAAATTCTGTCCATAGTCTTTCATATCCAAGTCTGATTTTTCCAGACAAGTAGAACTGAGAATGAGTACCTGAAGCATAGTAGATTCTTTAAGTTAATGCTATCCTGTAGAGTAAGTGAGGACAACCAGCTAATCTTCCCTGGCAACGGCCTCCGTGTATGCTAACGATGGTTATAGTGTTGTGTTAAAGCACACTTCAGAAAACCAGCTGCTTTTAAGTAGGTTGGATATAAGCCTGGTAAAAATAATTTAAAATCTTTATTTTTTTCTGAAACCATAATGTAACAATCAAGGTTCTCCAGGAAAACAGACCAGTATATATATGTGTGTACATACATACATGTACAAGCCTATGTATGTATGTATGTGTGTATATATTCCTATACATAATAATACACATGTGTGTGTGTATATGTGTGTGTATGTATATGTATGTATGTGTGTGTATACACACACACACACCCCTAGGTATATATACCTAAAATACATACCTATACATTTTAAGAGGTCTTATAATTTTAAGAGTTTAATTATAACTTTTGAGAAAAGCAAAAATTTTACCAAATTAAACATTACATACCAATACTAAGACACAAAATATTTTCAGAAACTGGATCTTAAAATCAAAGTAGTTTCTTGTGGGTGCAGCATTGGATGTGATGGGAAGAGGGAAGAGATATAGTTTGAATGGCCATCTCAAGCCGAAGCTTGTAAAAACTGAAATTATTAAACTCTTCAATAGAAGCAGAGGAGTAAATTTTCATGACCAACAAGTAAAGTCATACCCAGTAGCAGTCACTCCTCATTCTTCTCTTCTCCCAGCATCTGGCAATCACTCATCTACTTTTGCCTCTATGGTTTTATCTTTTCATCAGCTCATGAGCATTTGGGTTGTTTCCACTTTCTCTGGCTATTGTGGATATTGTTGCTGTGAATGTTTGTGTACAAGTTTTTATATGGACATACATTTTCAGTTCTGTTGGGTATATACTGAGGAGTGGGATGGCTGAGTCATATGCTACCAGGTTTAACATTCTGAGGAATGCTAAATTGTTCTCCAAAGCGGCTGGAATGTTTTATAATGCCGCTGTCGATATATGAGGGTCCCAACATGCCACATCTCATCAACACTTGCTATTGTATCTTTTTGAATTTAAAGAAATTTTTAGCCACCCTAGTGACTATGAAGTAACATCTCATTGTAATTTTGATTTGTATTTTTTCTCAGTGAGTAATAATGTTTAGCACCTTTTCATGTGCTTAGTGGCCATTGTAGATCTTATTTGGAGAAATGTCTATTGAGATACTTTGCCCATTTTTTAATTGGGTTGTCTTATTTCATTGAATTGTGAGTATTCTTTATGTATTCTAGATTTGAGTCCCTTATCAGATATATAATTTGCAAATGTTTTCTCTTAGTCCGTGTCTTATGTTTTTTTTTTTTTTCTTTTTTTCCACCTTCTTGGTAGTATCCTTTGAAATACAATGTTTTTAATTACAATCATGGATGAGTCAATGAAGATATATCTACAGTATGGTGCACTTGTGAGTAAGAAAGCACCTGATGCAAAGTCTGGCTAAGAAAGGCCTAGTTTTCCTCTTTTTCTTTAATCATCTTGATGTGGCACATTACATGTCTGCATTACTACCTCTCTGCCTACTTGTGATCTCTCTGTCTGTCAAATAAATAAATAAAATCTTTAAGAAAAAGAAAAAGAGGGCACCTGGGTGGCTCAGTGGGTTAAGCTGCTGCCTTCGGCTCAGGTCATGATCTCAGGGTCCTGGGATCGAGGCCCGCATCGGGCTCTCTGCTTGGCAGGGAGCCTGCTTCCTTCTCTCTCTCTCTGCCTGCCTCTCCATCTACTTGTGATTTCTCTCTGTCAAATAAATAAATAAAATCTTAAAGAAAAGAAAAATCTTAAAAAAAAAAAGAAAAAGAAAAAGAAAATATCACTGGGAGTATATTGGGGATGCTATACAATTTTTAAATTGATTGTAAAAATCCAATCAAAACAAAAATGAGAACCTAATGTCAAGCAAGAGAGAGTTTTCAAACAAAATATAGTATAACCCATAATGAAAAACTGCATAAATTAAAACAAATTTTAACATCAATTCCATATTTCTTCAAAACCCATTAGCACTATTTTTTAAAATCAATAAGAAAAATATGAAAGTATTATATAAACAATGGAAACATTTTTAAAGTAATCTTAGAATGGTAAGGCTTTTATAAATATGACAAAATTCAGAAGCTTTAAATCTATTATGTAAAAATTCAATGATTTATATAAAATATAAAGTTGGGCATTCTGCCCAGTGGGGAGCCTGCTTCCCTCTCTTTCTCTGCCTGCTTGTTATTTCTCTCTGTCAAGTAAGTAAAATCTTAAAAAATAAAAATAAAATATAAAGTTACTCTGTGGAAAAGCTCAACATAAGCATTTCAAAAACATAAATGAAACTGGGGAAAATACTTGCAAATTTTTTGGAGACAAGGGATAATTTTTCTGTTATGTAAAGAACTTCATATCAACAAGGTACAAACAACCTATAAGAGAAAGGACAAAAATATGTTAAGGTTAAGGAAGATAACATGCATATGCATTTTAAACATATGAAAATGTTCATAATGTTAAGAGAAATGCAAATAAGAACTACACTGAGATGCAATTTTTTACTTTGACAAAAATAAAAAAGCTTTAAAACACACCAGTGTATTAGTGACAGTGTGGAGGAACAGAAATTCTCCAAGGATCATTGAAATCATATAAATTGTTAAACATTTGTGGAAAACACTAGTATTTATCAAGATGATAAGTATACCTGCCATTTGACTCAACAATTCTGTTTCTAGAGAATTTATTCAGCAGTTATTTTCAGCCATGTAAGAAATTACATATGCAATTGCAGCATTGATTGTAATAATAAAAGAATAGAAGCAATATAAATATTTAGTAATAGAAGATTACTTCAATAAATTATGGTACATATATCCATACAATGATAATCAATGCAGTCATTAAAATGATTGAGGAAGTTCTTCATAAGCTGATCTGTAAAACTCTCTAAGATATATTGTTGGCTGAAAAAAAGTCAGGACACAGGACAATACATATAGTATTCTGCCTTTGTCTGCAAGTGTATTAGGAGAAGAATACATACATGTATGCACAGATTATCACAGAGTAATATAAGATATTCATAATTGGTTGTCTCTAAAGGAAATGATATGTGTAGCCTAGAAAAGAGATTAGAATTTTAAACCTGATGAATCATTATATTTAATAATATGTAAATAAAACTTAGCTGCAGAAAAATTTTACACAAGATTATGTGAACTATAATTCCAATTTTTAACAAACCAATGAATAACATAAATTAGCTAATTCTGTACACTGGGAGGCCTGGAATGATGCCAATAGCAAAGAACAGAGTGCCCATATTTTGGTTTCTAAATACAGTCCTCCAGTAAAAGAAACCAGGGTTGCTTGGGAAAATGACTGATTCTGCTACTGGGCCAGAGAAGATAAAAGATGAATGTAGATCCTATGGTAGTACCAGAAATGCTAAAAAAAAACCCTGAAAGAATAAACATGTTGAAGGAACACAGGATCCAACCTCCAAAGAGCACCCTGTGACCAAAACTGAAACTATTTGAGCAATGAAATGAATAATGTAATATTGGATTATAAAGCAAAATTTTTTTTTAAAGACTTTATTTATTTATTTGACAGAGAGAAATTACAAGTACACTGAGAGGCAGGCAGAGAGAGAGAGAAGGAAGCAGGCTCCCTGCTGAGCAGAGAGCCCGATGCGGGACTCTATCCCAGGACCCTGAGATCATGACCTGAGCTGAAGGCAGCGGCTTAACCCACTGAGCCACTCAGGTGCCCCTAAAGCAAAATATTTTTAAAAAATCCATGAATCTGCACTGACATAAATAAATGATTGAATAAATAAGTAAATGGAGAAGAGATGAATCTTCCTTACAATATAATTCCAAAATAGCTTATATAGATAACCCCTTCTCCAGGAGTGGAACTTAATCCCACCCTGACCCCAAGGGTGAGCTAGATTTAGTGACTCTTCTAAAAGAATAGAATAGGGAAAAGAGGAAATAATTTTCTAAAGGAGAAACCTACCAGTTTCTCCTTAACCAAGTCATCAAGATTAACATCATCAGTGATGTGAAGTAGGTATGTACTTCCTGATGTCATGTGATGAGAAGAACACTTTATATCTTTGGTGTTTTTCCACAAATCCTTAACCCAAGACCAATTATGAGAAAACTATCAGACAAATACAGATTAGGGGACATTCAACTAGATAGTACTAATCCTCAACACTGTGAAGGTCATTTAAACAAGGAGAGACAAACTCACAGACTAAAGGAGGCTGGGAAACATGCATGTGGTATGGTACCTGAATTAGATTCTAGAACATAAAGTAGACATTGATGGAATATCTGCTAAAATCCAAATAAAGTCTAGAGTTCAGTTAATAGTATTGCACCAGGGGCACCTGGGTGACTCAGTGACTGGGCGTCTGCCTTCAGCTCAGATCATGATCCCAGGGTCCTGAGATCAAGCCTCGTATCGGTCTCCCTGCTCAGTGGGAAGCCTGCTTCTCCCTCTCCCACTCCTCCTGCTCGTGTTCCCTCTTTCACTGTCCTCTCTCTGCCAAAAAAATAAATATAATATTTTTTAAAATAGCAATGCACCAATTTTGGTCATTTCAACTGGAAAAGAGGGCTCACAGAGGCTTCAGTCTATGTATTTCAGGAGATTATTTTTAGGCATAATTGTGCTGGGTGGTAGAAGGAAAAAGCCTCCAATAATAGCCTTCTCTTCGCATTGCCTTCTTTTCTCCACTATTTTTTTTTTTTTTTACCAGTTTTTCCATAGTGGTCTCCATAACTCATTTCTCCAGCTGAGGTGATATGAGGAATAAGGATAGCATTGTTCAGAATGGGCAGTTCAGGCTCTCTGACTGAGAAATGCCTGGAGGCAGGAAAGGCCCTAATTAAATATAGTGAAAATTGGGTAGTTTCTCCACCATTGGTTCCTTCCCTGAAACATCTACTCATGGATAAATGGGCATGCATGTATTCATTAATGAATGAGAAAACTGGAAAATGTCCAAAGTTAATTTTTAAGAAGCAGGTCATATCCACTACTATTTCTGTAGAAGCTATAGAGGTAAAGGGAATAACAATAAACTTAAAAAAAATAGATAAATAAAAACCCCAAACCAGAAAGCCAATGAGAAGTTTATATTTGAAGAAATTTAATTCTCTTGAAAGAGAATTAGTAAATCACTGAAAATTCAACATTAGGTTCATGTTACGTGTAGAAAGCAATCTTCAGTGTGCCCAATCTGCTATTAAAGATAAACCTAATGCAATTTTCATTTGAGGCTTCACTATACTATGCTTGAAATATAATATTTTCCTCAACTGTTAATATTCCATCTATGAAAAAGCAAATTAAAATATCTCAATCTACTGGTACCTTTTATATAATCTTTTCCTTGCATTATTTTTTACGTCTTTAAAAGCATAATTGCAGTCAGCTTAACATAACCAAACTACACATGAAACTTTTCTAATATGTTTGCTTACCTCAAAAAATTTGGTCTTATTAGTGACTGTAACTGTAATGCAGCTATAAACATTTGTATGAATGGTGTTTGTACTTCCAGTAAATTGGTCTCCTGCACACACACACTCAATGCACTTCCTTTTTTTTTTCTTTTTTTTTTTGCATAAAAGATATCTTAAAAGGTAAATTTTCCCCCCTTTCTTTCTAAAATTCATTCGTGGTGGGTGAGATGGCAACTAACACAGATTACTTTTTTTCTCCTCTGAAAACAAACTTTCAAGTGGCCTCAGAACAACAGAGGAGTTAATGGATAAAAAAAAAAATACTGAGAAAAAAGGAGAAAAAAAATAAACAACAATCTCTGACAGCTGACAACTGTTAGCTGCCAGCCGCCAAAAACTAGGTTGTAGTGTTGCTTCCTGAACATAAACCATTTCACAGAATATCATCATCAGATAAGGTTATTTTGTGACCTTGATAGAACAAGACAAAAATAAGGACAAGATGCAACCACATTCTCCTCTCAAAGCCAATGTGACTAATCCTTCTTTACCAGGGACAGCTCTGCTTTATCCCGCCCCTCTTCTTAATTAAAATGATTAATGTACTCATAACCAAAGAGCCTCCATTCTCTTTCTTTTTTCTAAAGTTGAAGTATAGTTGACATTCAATGTTACATTCATTTTGTCATACAAAATAGTGATTCAGCAATTCTGTATATTTGGCTATGTCCACTGTGATGAGAGCAGTTACCATCCATCACTATACAACATTATTACAATTTATGTACTTATATTCCCCATGACTTATATATTTTATAACTGAAAGTTTGTACCATTTAATGCCCTTCATCTGTTTGTCCTCAAACCACCCCTCCCCCAGCTTTGGCCACCAACCTTTTGTTCTCTGTATTTATGATTCTCTTTGGTTTTTGTTGTTTGTTTGTTCATTTGTTTTGCTTTTTAGATTCCAAATACAAGTGAAATAATATGCAATTTGTCTTTCTCTGACTGACTTAACTCACTTAGCATAATACTCCGTAGGCCCATGCATGTTGTCGCCAATGTCAAGATCTCAATCTTTTCATAGCTTAGTAGTATTCCATTGTACATCTTCTTTATCCATTCATCTATCAATGGACACTCAGGTTGCTTCAATATCTTGGCTATTGTAAATAATGCTGCAATAAAATAAGGATGCATATATCTTTCCAAAGAGTGTTTTTGTTCCCTTAGGGTAAATACTCGGTAGTGGAATTACTGGTTTGTTTGGTTTTTCTATTTTTTAACTTTCTGAGGAACCTCCATACCGTTTTCCACAATGGCTGTACCAACTTACATTTCCACCAACAATGCAAGAGGGTTCCCTTTACTCCACATTCTCACGAACACTTTTTATTTCTTGTCTATTTGATATTAGCTATTTCAACAGTGTAAAGTTTGCTCATTGTGGTTTGGTTTGCATTTCTGTAATTATTAGCAATTTATGTGTCTGTTGGCCATCTGTAAGTCTTCTTTGGAGAAATGTCTATTTGGGTCCTCTGCCCATTTTTAAATCAGATTAATTGGTTTTTGGTGTTGAGTTGTGTAAGTTTTTAATATATTTTGGATATTAATCCCTTATTGGATATATTATTTACAAGTATTTTCTCCCATTCAGTAGGTTGCTTTGTTGGTTTGTTGTACAAAGCTTTTTATTCTGATGTGGTCTGATAGTTTATGTTTGCTTTTGCTTGCCTGAGGAGACATATCTAGAAAAAATATTGCTAAGGCTGATGTCCATGAGATAGCTGCCTATGTTTTATTTAAGGAGGTTTATGGTTTTAGGACTCACATTTAGGTGTTTAGTCCATTTTGAGTTTATTTTTGTGTATGGTGAAAGAAAGTAGCCTCTACTTTCTGACATTTCAATCAAACACAGACTTCCAAATCACCTAGTATAAACCCAAATGCCATACACAACCATTCTGATTCCATCTCACTAAGATTATTTTCCTCATAGGAAACAGTTTTCCTGCTGCAGCAAGTTAATAAACGTACGTTTGTTTGACTGCACGTGTGTTCTTGGTGATCTTTGGGCATAGACTTTAACAAAACAAACAAACACTGGAAAAATTAAAATTGGTGGATAAATGGTCTTGTTACCGTGGTTGTTTGGCAGGGGTGGGTGGGGCTGGAAGGTGCCATGTATGTGTATATTGGCCATGGTGGGAGGAAGAGCAGAAGAAAATTATATACCGTGGATGAAGACAGGTTATTTGAGAGGTTAAAAGACTTTAGTTTTGCTCTACTCTTCTTTCCCATATTGTCTTGCCGGATTTTCTCAATGCCCTTATTCCCAATATTAGCCCTTCTTTCTACCTTCACTATGAATCACAAAATGAAGCCCAGCAGCACTGTTGTCATTGTTCAGGTCTTTTAATAAGTAACACCCCTCTCTTTGTTATCTTATTCTGACCCAAGTGAGAATTGTGCAGATTAAAACAAATGTATATCAAAGGAGGAATTTTGTTACTGCTAAGAGCTAGGTTAGAGTTTCTGACGAAGTTTACAACCAGATTGGCATGTTAATGCTCTCTGCTGAACCTCCCAACCTAGATCTTGAGGCACTTGAACTGAGGAAAACTTCGGTTTTCAGGACAGACATAACTACTGAGGATTTCTTCTTTCTACTAGTACAAAATGAAAAAAAAAAGAAGAAGAAGAAGAAGAAGAGAAGCCAGGTTCCCAGTGCTTACAAATGGTCTCCACTCAGTTAGGAAATAGGGACCATTGCTATCACCCAATAATCCAATAGCTTACTCCAGAAGAGCTTCTTTAGTGGAAGTTCAAGTGCATGGAAAACATGTATAGTGAATTGTAATACATACCCTTAATACGCTCCAGTAATTTTTCTTTGTCAAATCCATTGAGTTTATTCATGAAGCCTATAATCATATGTAATTGTCTTGCTCTTCCTTGGGAGGGAAAAGGACAGACTCATTTCCATCTTCATATAGCCACTCCTCCCAAACCAACCATTGTTCTTTTGTGGACATTCTTTGTACCTCTGATGGTCAGGATAGATTTTGCCCCCCAGAAGGCATCGAAATGGATGAGAACAGTGTGCTTAATTAATTTATCTCAATGTTACACTGTATTTGAAGCTGAAAATTCATTCCTCACCCTATGTCCAGCCACATTGTCTTATCAAAGTTATCAGGGATTTTGCAGGGATATAAAATGGCAATATTAACATACTCTAATAACAAAATACGACAACATCAAGATGTCCCAAGGTTGAATATAAACTCATCTCGTTATTAAATTTCTGGGAAAATTTAAATTCAAATATAATGTCCCTGTGGTTAAGTGCACAGACTGAACCAGTTCACTTGACTTCAAATCTCAGTTCTTACACTTACATGGTTTGTAAGTGGGAAAGTTCACTAACCTCCCTCTGCCTCAGTTTTTTCATCTGACAAATGGGAATATGATAAAACTTACAGAGTTGTGAAAATTAAATGTATTAATATTTATAAAGCTTTTAGAAATATTTCTGGCAGATAAGGGTTTTATAAAAATTATTGTTTACTACTGTACTTGTAACTTAAAAGTTACTTTGAAGTCAAACAGTCACCCCTACATCCCTCAGTTTCTTATTTTGCTCAGTATCAGCTAACATCCGTCTTCAGATGCTTAAGGAAATCCATTCATTGATACTCATTCAGTGGCTATCCTTTCTAGATAATTTTATTAGAAAAATTATTGCTTCTGGTTTAAAAGGCTATAGTATCTCTGAAGTTAACTCATTCCAACCATCTCTGATATACCTCATCTTTGTTATCAGCTTTCCTGAGTTATAATTTATGAACAATAAAACTCCCTAATTTTCAGTGTATAATTTGATGAGTTCTGAGAACTGTCTATAGTCTTGTAACCACCATCATTACCATGCAGTAGATATTTCCATCCCCCCCAAAAATGTCTTTGTGCCCCCTTTTTTGTCAGTATCTTCTGCTTGGCCCCTCACCCCTTGAAGCTGCCCATCTTCTTTGTGTTGTTATAGCATTGCCTATTCTAGAATTTTACATAAATGGAATCACACATCATACAGTTTTTCTCTCTGCTTCTTTCATTTAGCAAAATGCTTGTGAGATTCGTCGGTTTTCTTGCATGTAGTTCATTTATTTTTATTTAGTAGTATTTCATCATATAGATACAACAAGCTTTTAAACTTCATTTAAAAAAAAAAAAGGAAAATGATAGATTTCTTTCAGGCAATTGGGATAAAAGGACAAAGATATTTAAAAATCCTGTCTAGCTCTTCTGAGAGCTGAGGAGATCAATATTTGTCATACCCATAAACCTTTTGTAAAGATAAGTATCTTGTCCATAATATCTACATTTTTGCCTGCATTAAAATATACCCTGATCGTCTACTGTATGCCCATCTTCTCTGACTTATTCAAAAGCCTTCTGCTTTGATACCACACTCAGGCCTCCAAATACCCTTGTTTCTACAGATGCAGTTCTCACCGTCAGGAACTGCTGCCCCTTCATTGTCAATCTATCAAATCCCTTCCTGTTTATCCTTCTTTATAGCTCAACTAAAGTGTCCCCTTCCCTGTCGTGTCTTTTCTGATCTCTCCAACTAGAACTAATGACTTCTTTCCTGATGTCCCCAAAGCATCATGTTTATAACTCCACTATATCACTCACTTTATGGTGACTTATAAACAAATTCAGATGTCTCTATTATGGAAAAAGATAGTGTTGTTCAACTCTGTTTCCCCAATGGTAAGTTTAATGCTCAACACCAATGTAGATATTCAATAAATGTTTGTTTGATGAAAGAAAATGAGTAAGTGAATGCATTAAAAGTGCCCTCCTAGGGCACCTGGGTGGCTCAGTGGGTTAAGCCGCTGCCTTCGGCTCAGGTCATGATCTCAGGGTCCTGGGATCGAGTCCCACATCGGGCTCTCTGCTCAGCGGGGAGCCTGCTTCCTCCTCTCTCTCTCTCTCTGCCTGCTTGTGATCTCTCTCTCTGTCGAATAAATAAATAAAATCTTTAAAAAAAAAAAAAAAGTGCCCTCCTATTGGTACATGTCCATCATTGGTAATGTAAGTATGTGAACACAACTCACTGTCCTAAATTGCCTGGAAGTCTACTTCTTTGTCCCCCATCAGGTTTTGAAACAGGGAACAGGGAAATCTGTTAATGCTCAGATAAATCTTACTGAATTTTAAGGAAACAACTGTTATCTGCTGAAAAGTGCATTTAATTATTCCCAGTGCATCGGGGTTCCTGTGACAAGACTAGCAACAAGCTCCTGGCCCTTCAGACGGGGGAAGGATGCATTGTAATTAAACCATGACCCATGCTGTCTCCTGCTGCCAGATTTCCTTGAGTAGTCACTGGAGATGAAATTCTAATTATGACATTTGAAGAAATAAAATTCTCCAGGGAAAGCAGCCTCCAAAGACAGACTGTATGTCGACAGCTGTTGTGGAAATTACTTATTTTAACCTTTGCCATAAAAATTGTAAAACTGATCCAGCTCCTTCTCTGTGGCAGACATTTTGGGAGATGGATTTGTAGGTGTGTTTTGGGGCTTAGCCTAGAGCCAAGACAGCATCATTTTGCAACAGAAGTTCCATTAAAGTTTCTTAAATTTCAGTGAACTTCTGTTCAGGAAGTCCTTTTAAATTCTGATGAGCTGACATTTGAATGTTTCTGTAGCAGATGGCTATCAGCTAAAAGAAATGCACAATATTTTATTCTCACTAGCTGAAACCAAATTTGAAGGATATGATAAATTTTTTCTAATTAAAACTCTCAGAAGCTTGGGTCATAGATTTTATACACTTAAAAAATGAAAATTCAAACTGCCTTGGACTGAAACTCAAGTTTCAAGGTGTAAGGTTTTTTTAGTTTTGTTTTAAAACACACAGATGGAAGCATGGTTCTCCAAGATCCTTGTAATGTAGCTATTTAGAACAACGTATTTAAACATCACTATACTTAACCAAATACTATTTATTAAAGTCTCCATAACTAAGAGTTGACTTATCCATCAATTATTCCTCCAGAAATCTCTATTCAAGGATATCTTCTTTAGCAGACAGTCTCAGTCTGTGCTCAAGAGGAGATTTAGAAGAATGGTTCAGGGTTTCTGACCTGCAGGGATTTCACCACCCTAATAGAAAGATAAAGCTGATACACACAGAGAATCATGTATAGTTAGAAAAGAAACACTATAATGAAAAATACTTTGTCAGATCTCAGTGTTTACAGATGATGACTCAGGATGGAGACTATAAGTGCTTTACCCAAAGAAACACATCTAATTAGTATCAAAGTTTAAGATGTGCTTCTATCAGTTTTTCTTTTATTGTATTAGAATGATTTATATATTCTAGTGGTTTTGCTTTTCTGATTTAACACTGATACAGAATCCAAGTTTTTATAATACTATAGTCCTCACTGTCTCTAAAAATATTTTTCTCTGTTTTATTGGTCTTTTACCACAATAATAAAAGGCCTGGCTTGGATATACTAAAGACCTTAAAATTCTCCCTTTCAAAATAACCTTCTCACCAAAACAGAGAGCCAAAATGCTTCATAAGCCTCTGCCTCACTCAACTGTGTCATCATCAACCACTGGTAAGTAACTCCAGACGAGTGAAGTGCGAGCTGTTTCAGAGCTTGATGAGTAGATTTTGGGGCCCCTTCTCACAGCTGTCATTGTTCTGACAGCTTGATTGAATACAACTCTTGCACCATACCAAGGGGAGCTGCCCACAAAGGGCACCACATGTTGCTAAATGCTTCTGGTCCCATACTTCCAGGACAACACTACAGCACAAAACCAGCGACTGGTTACTCTAAGGGGAAAGTAAACTCTGATCCAGAACCTAACACCAATCTTCTGTAAAAGATTCATAGACCAAATTTCATCTCTACATGTGGTGCACACCTAGATCCCTATGGAATTAAATAGCGTTCATCTTCTAAAATCTAATCACACCAAATGGCTGTTGAGCCATATTTGTATTCATTTCAGTTAAGCAATTAAACATTTAAGAATGGGAGGAAGCATTACACACCAGCTTCCTCTCAGTTCCAAAGGTAACTGTCAATCTTGCCTTGTTTCTCTTTGCATCTGTGTGTGTGCTCCGTAGCTCAGTGCTTACTGGTGCCCCCATTTCTTTGCAAACTCTTTCCTGTTGCAGTTTCTGTGCTAACCCTGACATATTCGAGAAGTAGATCAGGAACCTCCATCTCTCATCCTTCCCTTCCTGGTCTGGTCTGTTGTGGCTTAGATCTCACATCCACTGGAGATTCAGAAGCCAATGTGCCAGCCCAAGTTGCTTGCTTATCAATTGTTTTTTAAGATAGCTTCACTAACAATGAAATTTGGGATTAATCTCCCCACCGGCAATTTCTGAGATTTTCTTCACCCTCTAATTCAAAACCCACTCCTTTTCCTTTTTTGCATTAATTGCAAGTCTTAAGTTATGCTGGAGTTCTTCCTCCTGATTTCTGATTAAATTCTTTAAGCTCAGTAATGTCCAGCCACGTACTGCCTCGTACTCTAGGACTCCTATGTTCTGCCTTGCCAGACACATACCTTTCCAACATGCTGTCCCATCCACCAGCCCAAACTGCGTCATGGTGAGTACGGACTTATGGACATCAATGTCTTAAATCTCAAGTACTGATTCCACCTTCATCCCTTGCTATAGTGCTTTCTCCCACCAGCATCAAAGGTGCTAGATTAATGCCTGACAATTTTATGACACGTTAGATATCCACAATTGGCTAACCAGTTCCTCTAGTCACTATAGTCACTATTCTTTTTTTTTTTTTTTAAGATTTTATTTATTTATTTGACAGAGAGAAATCACAAGTAGATGGAGAGGCAGGCAGAGAGAGAGAGAGAGAGGGAAGCAGGCTCCCTGCTGAGCAGAGAGCCCGATGCGGGACTCGATCCCAGGACCCTGAGATCATGACCTGAGCCGAAGGCAGCGGCTTAACCCACTGAGCCACCCAGGCGCCCTATAGTCACTATTCTTATCCTGTTATGCACTTGTGTTTTGAATTGACCCAACTCGTGATTTCACTCTAGGACTGAATAATTGATCTACTTTTAAGACATGTGCAGCAGATGGATAAAGTTTTGAGGTAGATGTAATCCATACCACAATTCAGTAATATAGTCCCTTATTGGGCATCTGTGTATAGTCATAGGATGCATATGGGATAGAGGAGACACTCATTTGACCTATAAATTTACAAAATCCATATTTCCCAGGCTGTAGCAGCCCAAAGCATAAATAAGGGCATCTTACCAAACTGTTTCTCTAGCTTCATCACTATCTGCTCTATAGGAATCTAATCCACATTCAAATACATCCCCTGTGGTTCAGGTGTCCACTTTAATCTTCTTGTTTATCACAATAGCATGTACCGTTTACCACCTCCTCTGATCTAGCTCAGTGCGATGCTAGGCCTGTCAATAATGATTCAAAAAGAATGAGTCCTATTATCGATGTCTGTTGGCATCCACTGATGCTGATGCCAATGAAAATTTTAGATGTTTGTCCCAAGGAAGTCAATGACAGAGGTTAAGAATATCTGTGTTGATGTTACAGATGCCCCAGCCTGCTATGTGTTTGCTCTAGTAGTTCTTATGTCTGCCCATCAATTTATTTTTCCTTTGGAAACACTGCCTGTCTTCTGCAGAGAAGTGCTCTTTCTCCAGAACTAAACATGAGTTCTGAAAGGTTACATACTCTTAAAAGCATCCCTATTTTCCCATGTCTCCATTCCCATCTACGTGAATAGCTTGGTGCTGAGTAGGTAATTCAAATTAACCCTCTTGTTGGATTTTATAACATGACATTAGATTAAGCAAATGTCAGCTTTTCCCAAGACACAGGTGATAAGGCCCTGAAGATTTCAACAACATAGTGGCTGCCATGTGGAAGATAAATATGCAGTAGGAAAGAATGTTGTCATAGAGAAAGGAAGACAGAAGACATCCAGAGAGATTTCTGGCTTTGTTAACTTCCTTGAGAAGTGTTGTACCCAATGTCTAGCTTTATTTCTGCCTTTCCTACAGTAGTAGGATAACTCTGAGCCCCTTGTTGCTGTATGTAGGTATACTAATATCTGAACTATAGGCTTTATCCCTTGAATTTACTATTATTATTATTATTGAAGTGTTGGTATCGGTACTGTTAAATACTGAGCTCTCATTTCCAGCTTTTTTTTCCCCTAAAGGTTCCCACTCAAGTATTTTATTTTTCTTGTTTATATATTTTTTAAGTTTTTATTTTAATTCCAGTTAGTTAACATACCGTGTTATATTAGTTTCAGGTACACATTATAGTAATTCAGCACTTTCATACATCACTCAGTGTTCATCACAACAAATGCACTCCTTAATCCTCATCACCTATTTAACCCCTCCCCTCACCCCACTCCTCTCTGGTAACTATCAGTTTGTTCTCTATAATTAAGAGTCTGTTTCTTGGTTTCTCTCTCCCTCTCTCTCTCTCTTATGTCTTTCCCTTTTTTTTTTTTTTTTGTTTCTTAAATTCCACATATGAATGAAATCATGAGGTGTTTGTCTATTTCTGACTGACTTATTTCACTTCGCATTGTTTACTCCAGCTCCATCAATTTTGTTGCAGATGGCAAGATTTCATTCTTTTTCATGGCTGAATAATATTCCATTGTATATATACACCACATCTTCTTTACCCATTCATCATTTGATGGACATTTGGGCTACTTCCATATCTTGGCTATTGTAAATAATGCTGCTATAAACATAGCAGTGCATTATATCTCTTTGAATTAGTGTCCTTGTATTCTTTGGCTAAGTACCCAGTAGAGCAATTGCTGGATCATAAGATAGTTCTCTTTTTAACTTTTTGAGAAACCAACACACTGTTTTCTACAGGGGTCGCACCAGCTTGCATTCCCACCAATAGTGCACAAGCATTCCTCTTTCTCCAAATCCTTGCCAACACCTGTTTTTTTCTTGTGTTGATTTTAGCCATTCTGATGGGTATGAAGTTATATCTCATTGTAGTTTTGATTTGCATTTCCATGATGATAAGTGATGAGCATCCTTTCATGTGTCTATTGGCCATCTGGATGTCCTCTTTGGAAAAATGTTTGTTCATGTCATCTGCCCATTTTTTAATTGGGTTATTTGGTTTTTGGTGTTGAGTTTTATAAGTTCTTTATATATTTTGGATACTACATCTTCATCAGATATGTCATTTCCAAATACCTTCTCCCATTCTCTGGTTGCCTTTTAGTTTTGTTTTTTTTTGTTTTTTCTTTCACTATACAGAAGCTTTTTATTTTAATGTAATCTGAAATTTTATTTTTGCTTTTGTTTCCTTTGCCTCAGGTACATATCTAGAAAGAAGTTGCTATGGCTGGTGTCAAAGAAATTATCACCCATGTTCTCTCCTGGGAGTTTATGGTTTCAGGCCTCACATTTAGGTCTTTAATTCATTTGAATTTATTTTTGTGTATGGTGTAAGAAAGTGGACCAGTTTTGTTTTGTTTTATTTTGTTTTCATGTTGCTGTCTAGTTTTCCCAACACTCTTTGTTGAAGAGACATTTTCCCCTGGGATAGTCTTTCCTACTTTGTCAAAGATTAATTGGCCACATAGTTGTGGAATCATGTCTGGGTTTTTTATTCTGTTCCATTGATCTATGTGTCTATTTTTGTGCTAGTACCATACTGTTTTGATGACTACAGCTTTGTAATATACCTTGAAGTACAGAATTGTGTTGCCTTCAGCTTTACCTTTTTTATTTTTATTTTTTCAAGATTGCTTTGGTTATTCAGGGTCTCTTGTAGTCCCGTAATAATTTTAGGATTCTGTATCACATTTGTTGATTTTTTTGCAAAGAATCAGCTCTTAGTTTCATTGATCTGTTCTATTGGTTTTTAGTTTCCATATCATTTATTTCTGCCCTAATCTTTATTATTTCCTTCCTTCTGCTGGTTTTAGGTTTTGTTTATTTTGTTCTTTTTCTAGCTCCTTTAGATGTAAGGTTAGGTTTTTTCTTTTCTTTTCTTTTCTTTTCTTTTCTTTTCTTTTCCTTTCTTTTCTTTTTTTTCCACTCAAGTATTTTAATCCTCTCACTCTCAGTTTCAATTATGAGTCCATGCAAGCTAATCACATATTCAGAATCACATACTCTATTTTTTGCCATCCAAAACAGGTCCAATGACTCAGACAAAATTTCTGTGCTTTCATTCTCTCTTACCTACCAAGAGGCTTTTCAAATTCTAATTAAAATTCCTAGAATCCCTGTCTTCCCAGTAAAAGCTGGATTACTGAGTCAGCAGTATAGAAATACATGGAGTAGAGCAAAATCGGGTAGGGCATAATAGAAGCAGGTATTCGAGATGAGTCATGTAGAATGAATTTAATTCTGTACCCGCAGATAAAATCTGTGATTGACTACTTGAAAAAAATGTTAAGAATCTGTATACTCCTTCAGTCTCTCCCAAAATCACTTCCTAGAAGAACAAAGAAAGCATATTTCAAACCTGTCTTGCTTGACAAAATTCAATAAAACTTGCATCATTTCACTCACTCTGAGTTTTGTCCTAGTTTTACAATAAATAAGTTAAGTGTTGCCAGAGAAAATAAAATAACAAAATAAAAACTCTCAATTGTCTGATTTCTGCTAAACCTGTAAGTTTTATCAGCATTATAGATTTCCTATAACATTCTCCTCATATACTGTTGCCCTGCATCTTTATTTCATTTACTAGAGCAGAAAGTGAAATATAGATCTGCCTGTAGCTCCAGGAATGGATGGACAAGTGAAAATAATCTGTCATTGTGTCTTTTTGTGAATGAAACATTGATATCAAGCAACCAAAGCCCTGGAAAGAAATATGAAAATTAGGTCATACAACAACATGCATTGCAAAAGATAGATTCTGTGCCTTTTCAGGAAACTAAGCGAGAAATGGAAATAAGGGTAACTCCATTTTTCCACCTGAATGCAAACTCTTGTTCTTCGTCATCTCTTCAAAGTCTTTGCCTTCTTACTTGATGTCATCCGATATTCTAAATGTTTTGTTTTGTTTTTCCCTAAGGGAATTCTTTAAAACATATCCGTTAGTGAAACAAAACAGATAGATATTGATGTGTATGTCATTTCCATGGTGAAAACAAAAACGGAAACAAAACCCTAATGGAATTCCCTTGTTTGTGTCTGAACAGGTTCCTGCCTCCTCAGAATGGCTTGAGCAGCACTCTCAGGGCAGGACCCTGGCTTCCTTCTCTGTCTTTTCTCTGCTTCCAGTTCCAGGGCACCTTTAAGATTTCCATGATTTTGTACTCTCTGTTTCTGATTCCCATAACGCCTTTCCCCACTTTCCATCCTAAGAAATTCTGGAATACCCTTTGACCCCACTCTTGTATTGCTGTTCCTCTGTGTCTTCCTAATATCTCTCCCCAGTGGGTAGAGCATAACCCCCGTTCTGTCCATGTTCTCACTGCATGTTGATCACTCCTCTGCTGCAGAATTTATCAAACTGCCTGGGTGCATCTCTCAAACACTAGCCTTTAGGTTCTTTTCAGGCAGAGGCAAGGTCCTCATTTCAGTTAAGTCTAAGCGTTTCTAACCCCTATTTCAGCATGTAGAATATCGTCAAATTCTCCAGTTTGTTGGAATCAACTGGTTCTTGTTATTTTATTTAATTAATTTATTTATTCTGATGCAAAAAGGTGCTTTTATTAAATCAAGGAGATGGGACCCAAGGGCAGAAAGAGTTGCTGCCTGTTCTTGTCATTTTAAAGATTTTTATTTATTTGTCAGAGAGAGAGAGCGAGAACAACAGAGAGAGCACAAGCAAGGAGAACAGCAGGCAGAGGAAGAAACAGGCTTCCTGCTGAGCAAGGAGCCCGATGTGGGACTGGATCCCAGCACCCCGGGATCATGACTTGAGCCAAAGGCAGACGCTTAATGACTGAGCCACTCAGGCGTCCCTGTTCTTGTCTTTTTAAATGAGTTTAAACTGTACCCTACACAAAAAAGAGAAAGTCAGCACTTCTCTCAAAGGATTTTGCGGAAGGAGAGGGATGTTTTTTTTTTTTTTTTTTTATCAACTCTTATTCTGATTTTCTTCTTCCATTAAATTCTCTATCTCTTTTCATCCTTTCTCCTCCTGTGCATTCTGTCCAGTTGCAGCACTACATACAACCTACCAGACATCATCCTTAAAAATATACTTTCTCTAATTCTTCAGAGTCCCTGGACCATTCATTCATACTACCTGCACACAAATTCTACTGGTCATCCTTCCCTACTAGCTCCAGCCTCCTGCCTGAATGCTGGGTATCATCTCTTCCTTGATTTCACTATTTCTCTTCTGTAGTCTAAGCACCCTCCACCTCAGAAAAGTTTTGGTCATATGGCTTTTGGCTCCCTTCTGGCTATATCCTTAAAACTATCATGCTACTATCACAATTGCCATCAAGGTATTTTATTAAGCAACATTTCTATCTAATTATTCTAGAACCAGCTTCTATATAACCGTCTTACTTCAACAACACATGTAATGAGTATTTGATTATCAGATTCTGTGCTAGGCTCGAGGAATGCAATAGTGAATAAAACATGACATTGCTCGAAATGATTTGACAACATAGCAGAGTCCTGTTCATTTTTGACAGCTGTAGTATTTGGCACATAGTAGGAACATAACAAAAAACACTACAGGATTAAGAAAAGAAATGGAGTCCTCTTTTCAGGTGGTTGAAATTAATATGGATTTTATCTGGCATCATATGAAATATGACTACAGGCAGAATAGTGTGGTTAATGAACTTTACAAGTCCCTTCCTAACCTCTAATTCACTGATTCTTTTATTCACCAGTCTTCCTAGACACAAATTCAACCTCATGAATATACAATAGCTTTGAAATTAGAGATATTTTCTGTGGTGAATTATGCATTGATACAATGGAACTGTGGAAAAGACAATATTCTTGAGAAGCATTTTACACATCTTATTAAACAATTAACTGAAATCATTTTAAAAGTTACTTTCTCTTAAGGGATTAGGAACCATAGATAAAACTGCCTTATAAAAAGGATGTGAAAGATGGCCATATAAAGTTTAAGCTGATACTCATATTATTTAATAATAGTGTAAATCATTCCTTGAAAGGCTTTATGTTTTTGAAAAGAGACTTTACTAAAAGTGAATTAAGTATTAAATGAACTAAATTGATTTAAGAAATTTAATGATTCCAGTATGGTTATATTTTTGAGAAAAGACATGGAGGTTTCCATTCTGCGTATTTCATTAACAGTGTCATTATCACTATCATACTAATTGGCTTTTTAGTGTCTAGCACCCTTTATAATAGTTTGGGATTCTTTTTGAAAACTGCAGGTATGTCTTTGCCCTTGCTGTATTGTTCCTCCAAGGGATATGGCAGCAAACCTTCCTGGCTCTCCTTCACCCGAAATGCCAACATAGGACAGAGGTGTCTATTTACTAAAAAGCTACTGAAACTAATAAAGCTCAAACCTCAATAAAGGGGCCTGGAGGAGCCCTAACATTGGGTTCATACAGCCACACAGTTTTTGTAAAGTTCGTGAAGAAGGATGTTCTAACCTACTTTTACCTACAGATAAGTATTCTAATGCAAGTGCCCTTTCTTTCCATTCCAGCTTCTCAGTGTCTGGAATAATCAGAAAATTTCAGAGTTTGGCTAGAAGGAATTTGAATCAGAGATATAGTTAGTTCGGGGTTTTTAGTATATATGTAATTCAGAGCCACTGAATTACATGTAACTATATTATATATAACTATACCACATAGATATTTAGAACCACTTCTACTTAGAGTTAGGATATTATTAGCTTTATGGTATAAAAATGGATTCCAGAAACATTCCTGCTGTCCACTGTGCCAATTTACTCAGTTTGTGCCATGAAGAATTAGAATCAAAATGGATACTGCAGCGCAATTATAACCCGTGAGAGCCGGCACTGGAAGTACATGGGAGAGGAGAAGAAAAGGTGGACTTAAATGTGGAACAACTGTACGGTTCAGAGTTACTTGTTGTTTTTTTATTTTTATTTTTTTGTTTTGTTTTGTGTGCATGTGTGTGTGTTAGGCAGCTCTTCATAGATGATGTGTAATCTGCCTTAGGCAAGCTCAGTGTGTATGATGTACTCATTTTTGTGTTTGGTACAGGCATGCATCCAGTGGGGGCAAGGGTAGGTAGCATCAAGTTGATTGACCTTTTCCTTCCAGATTACAGCAACTGGCCCGTGAAAATTTGTTTTAGGAATAACCTTTAATTGGAACGAGTCCCTCTCAGAATCTCAAAATTAGATAATCTCAGGAGGGACCGTCAAGGACTTCCTAGTATAGTCAGCAAATAAATAAATTTTACGTTTTGACCATCAGTTTTGTCATCTGACCTGAAATGAGAAGTCGAGAGCTGGGAAAATACATTTGAATTGTAATTAAGAATTTCAGAAGAAAATGCCCTGGATTACACACTCAGTAACATGGGCACATGTTGCCTGATAGAGACGCAAATACCTCCTCACACTATCTAGAGATAACCTTATCTCTAGAAAAGATCATTTTCCAGAAACTTCTAGTGATTCAGAATATGGAGTCTATGAATAGGGAACCATTCCAATAAGAAAAATATGTGTATAGTAAATCTCATTTCACTTACTGCATTGCTTTATGCTCTGACTGTTGACAGTGCAGTATTTTGCCTGGTGCATGTCCTTCTAGGAAAAGAAAAAAAATAAGGAGTTCAATCATTAGACTATAAATTCAACATTAATAGAAAAATGAATTATTCATCCATATTTATAGCCTGGTTATAAGTATCTGGCCTTTGCCATCATAGCTGTTTTTCTTATGTGAATTAATAATAGATAAAAGCCTACTGACTTTTAAATGCCAGAACCCTTTTGCTTGTTTTTTTTTTTAAGCCTAAATTAAAAAAAAAAAAGAATTAATAAGTTTGGTGTATCATATATCACTTCTGATATCCTCAGGCCATAAGATCACAAAAATTTCATCTTCAGTGGCATTAGGCTGCAAATTTATTAACTTCTCATAAGGAAGAGAACAATTAGCTTCAGTCACTATTTTCCTCCTGACTAGAAGTGGTCATTGAACATAGGATTTCTAGAAATATATATTTATAAGAATATAAATGCTCCGAAAGTTACTGCTAAAAAATGAAAATAAACAATTTTAGAATTATTTTGAATATAATTGAGAGTTTTGTGTAGTGAAATAACTCATGATTCATCCTTGAGAATTCCATTCATCGCTATTTTAATAAAATAGTTGCAAAATTCTTCATCCAGTTATTTGCATCTGCCTCCTTATCTACCTAATGGACAAGGTATAATGGAAAGAATTTGTGCTTTGGATCTCTCCTGACCCTCTTTGGAGGGCATCTTGGCTCTCTCACTAATTAGATATATTATTATGGTCAAGCAGTATTGTCTCTAACGCAATTTTTATCAACTGAAAAATGTAGATTTTAAGGGATAACTTGGAAAGAATTTATGCAGATTATATATAACAGTTAAATATGAAGATTATTAAAGTGTCAGCTCAGGCTCCCTCTTTCTGCAAGAGCCTACTCTGTTCTTCCCATTTCTTCTTCTGCCAATGGGGATATGTAAACCTCCTCTCAACTCCCTTCTAAAAGCGCTCTTATTTTGTGACACTAGTTTATGTTAAAGCAACTGCATAAAAATAGCATGTTGTAGTTATCAGAGCATGTCCTGATCAGTTGTTAGTAAGAACACTTTTCATCAGATCACCCCTATGCCTGCCCTCTCTGAGGACCCATAAGAGAAATTCATTTTTGGTTTTTCTTCCAGAAATAGATTCATCCTAAACATTGGGAAGGGTTTTTTGTCTTATGTGCACTATGAGTTATAGCATTAATAGTGGCCCATTAGTTTAGAACAAAATTAATGTCCATCTTTAGTAAAGGTGTGCAAATTAGTGGTATCTATCCTGGGTACAAATTTCAATCTTCAATTCTATTGTATTTCCAAGACTTAAAGTCTCGTCTTTTGCTTAAATATATTTTTTCAAGATTTTATTTATTTGTCTTAGAGAGAGAGCACGTGCAAGTGTACACACAAATAGGAAGTGCAGTGGGGGGAGTAGAGGGGAGAATCCCAAGCAGGCTCCACACTGAACATGAGTCTAGTGCTGGACTCCATCTCAGGACCCCAAGATCATGACCTGAGCCAAAACCAAGAGTCGGGTGCTTAACCAGTGAACCACCCAGCTGTCCCAAATATTTTAAATTTTACTTTATTTACTTAATCTTAGCCATTTTAAGTCCTTCTCATAAGTAATTAGAATATAAAAAATAAATTAATAAATATGACCTTGCCTAGTTCAAAGTTGTTGTTAAGATTATGAAACACTGTATCTTGTGGCACCATGTTTTGCTACTTGTCAAAAGTTAAGGAAATGCTTAATAATATATACTTCAGTCATCTTTGTATTTTTGCGTGCATCCTGACTCATTCCTTCACTTTTCACATGTTCGTTTGCTCAATTTTTTTCACTATGATTCATTTGATGTAGACTCAGTATGCTTTTATCTTCTCCTGGAAATTAGAATTCTTGCGTATTTATCAATAAATAAAACGGAACAATTCAAATTGGCAAAAATTTAGAATATGTGACTGAATTGTAGGCAACAACCTGACAGCCAACCAGACTAATTCAGTCGGTTGTGCTAAAAATACAAAAACAAGAAGCAAACTTTAAATGCTGTTATGAAGAGAACGCATCCCCCCAGCTGCCAGAACCTCCATCAATTTTTGGTCTTATATCTGGCTTGATGCACACACGTTATGTTGCCTCCTGGCCCCTATGGGCTTTTTACCTTGGTTATCTATATTTTATCACGAGCCCTGGAATAAAGCTAACTATAAAGAAAATCACTTTAAAGGAGGTCATTTTTTTTTTTCCTTCCCTCATGTGCAAACCTATCTTCCTTCTGGCCTCCTCTCCCTTCGTGGTCTCCATGAAGACAGCAGGGCACATGCCATCCTGGGACAGAAGAGGTTATGCTCTATAACCTAGAGAAGTAGGAAGACTGCTGTGTTGATATGGATAAGGGGAGCAAAAAGGAGTAGGACAAGAGACAGACATGGGGTCTATCACACCTGGGGTTCCTTTCAGGGTAAGCATAGAAATTTCGAGTATGGGGAGCCATGAGTCTCTAAGAGAATCCTCATATATGATGTGAGATTGCAGTCCATGGAGGATGAAGGGAGGTGGCTAGAAAGATGAACTGGAGACATCTTTTTTTTTTTTTAGATTTTATTTATTTATTTGACAGATAAAGATCACAAGTAGGCGGGGGTGGGGAGGGGGGAAACAGGCTCCCTTCTGAGCAGGAAGCCCAATGTGGGGCTCCATCCCAGGACCCTGAGATCATGACCTGAGCCGAAGGCAGAGGCTTTAACCACTGAGCCACCCAGGTTCCCAGGTCCCGGAACTGGAGACATCTTTAAAAGAATTCATCAATGAAACCATCTGGCCTTGGAGTGTCTTTCTCTCTCACCTTTCTCATGCTTTTCCCCTCCTCCCCCAAATATGTGCCTTTTCTTTAGTAACAGATACCTTTATTTTAATATATATAAAGCCATTTAATTTTTCAAATCCATCTTGTATCAATTATGATAAGTTGTACCTTATAAGGTATTTGTCCAGTTTATCTTAATTGTTAAATTTATTAACTTAAAGGTAGTTGTTCATAATATTACCTTTTGAATCTTTTAATATCTGTTGGATTTCTGCCAATATCCACTTTTTAATGTCTCATAGAGGCAATTTCTGCACTTTCTCATTTTTCTTGATCAGCCTAACTAAAGGTTTATGAATTTTGTTCATCTTTTCGAAGAGCCAAATATTCCGTGTTAATTGTCTCTACTGTTTTATAGTTCACAGATTTCTGCTCTCATTTTTATAAATTCCATTCTTCTACTTTGGCTTACATAGCTCTTCTTTTTCTAGCTTCTTAAACTAGAGCTTTAGGTCACAGTTGAGGAAATATTTGGTAAAGAGCCAAAGTAAATAGTTTACAATTTGCAGATTGAGGATATTCTATAGATAGGCATTTTTCATAGATATGCATATAGAAGGTGTTCTATATAAATACATGTAGCCATTTAAAAATCTAAAAGCATTTGTATTTGATAGGCTATTAAAAAGTCCCTACCAGGTTTTGGCCCACTGGCTCTTGTTTACCAAGCCCTGCTTTAGATCACTGATTTTGTATCTTCCTTCTTTTCTAAAATAAGTTACTAAAGTTAAAAATTTCCTTCAAAGCACTCTTTAGCTGAATCTTACAAATGGTTATATTTTCATTGTCACTCAAAAAATTACCTTTTAATTTCTCCTTTCACCATAGCTTTTCTTGAAGTTTTAATATTTTTTTAAAGATTTTATTTATTGGACAGAGAGAGATCACCAGTAGGCAGAGAGGCAGGCAGAGAGAGGGAGGGGGAAGCAGGCTCCCTGCTGAGCAGAGAGCCTGATGTGGGGCTCGATCCCAGGACCCTGAGATCATGACCTGAACTGAAGGCAGAGGCTTAACCCACTGAGCTTCGCAGACGCCCCTTAAAGTTTTTAAATTTCCAAATCTTTGGGGAACAGTTGTTCTGGATATAACATTGTTTCTGATTTTAATTTAGGTCCACTGCAGTCGCAGATAAACTCTCACATTTCAATCTTTTGTAACTTACTGAGATTGTTTTGATGGCTTAGCGTATGTCCTATCTTACTGAGTGTGCACTGTACCCTTCTAAAAAAAATGTGCATTTGGCAATTGTTAAATGTAGTTTTCTATAAATGTCAATTTGATCAAGATGGTTAAAGATATTCTATGTCTTTACTGATATCCTGTCTGGATGTTCTCTCAGTTATGAAAAGAGTGGTATTAATATCTCAAAATATGCTTATGCATTTATCTATTTTTCTCTTTATATCTGTCAGTTTTTACTTTATGAGTTTTGAACCTCTACTTTCAGAGGCAGACACATTTTTTGAGATGTTTTTCTGCAGAATTAATCCATTTATCATTTTGAAATATCTCTCAATCTCTGGTAATAGATTTTGTCTTTATTATCTGGTATTATCCTTATTATTTACTTGGCATTTCTTCTAATGCCCTTTGAATTCAACCCCTTTGTGTCTTTATATTTTAAATGCATCACTTCTAAACAGCATGTATTTAGGTCTTGTTGAGATTTTTTTTTCCTTTTCATTCATATATGCATGTTGTAGTAATTGGTTGATTTACATTTATGTAATTATTTATGGGTAGATTTATGTAATTGTAGATATGATTGTGTTTATCCCATTTTACTATTGTTTTCTGTTTATAATTTCTCTTCCTTTTTCCTCCATTATTCATTTTTAAACTACATGTTAATTTAATTTTTTTAGAGTTCTCTTTTATCTTTAGACTCTTTGCTATACCTCTTGACATTAATTTTTAGAGGTGTCTTTCTGTAATGTCTCCCAAAGTAATTAGAGTTCACATACCTCTTCACATAAAATGTAAGAACCTTGAAATGATCCACTTTGTGCTATGGTTTTCATGTGTATTACATCTATCCACATATGTTACTTAATATAGTATGTTACAATACTAGTATATAGTATGTTGCTTTAATTAATCATATATATTTTAAATAAATAAATATATAGAAAAACTATTTCTGGTATTATTCCTTCCTAAAAACCAAATATCTATCTGATATCATTTCTGCATGGCCTGAAAAAAGAATTTTTTTTTAAGATTTATTCATTTATTTTAGAGAAAGAGAGAAAGAGAGCACTTGATTGGTGGCGGGGGAAGGCCAGAGGAGAGGAGAGAGAGAATCTCAAGTAGACTCACTGTGAAGTGCAGAGCCTGACATGGGGCTCGATCTCACAATCCTGAGATCAACACCTTATTCAAAATCAAGATTCGGACACAACTGACTAAGCCACCCGGGGACCCTTTTAACATTTCTTGTAATGTAGGTCTGCTGGTGACAGGCTGTTAGTTTGAATTTATCTAAAAATGTCTTTATTTTACTTTCATTCTTGAAAGATATTTCATAGGATATAAATTCTGTCTTTTGAACTCTATTGTTTCTAGTAAGAAATTAGAAGTCCTATTTATTATTATCTCCCTATCTATAAAATCTCTCAAATTTTGTGTTTATCTTTGCTTTTCAGTGGTTTGTTTTTTGATTTGTTTAGGTATAATTTTCTTTGTTTTTATACTACTTATGGCTTAATGATTATATTCAAACTGGGTGGCTGATCAGGTCAACGCAGTACCGGCTATACAATCTTCTGGGGTGTTTTTAAAATATTTGATATTTGGGAGTAATTGATTATGGCCCACTCTTACATTGAGTCTAAACCCATTTTCAAATCTTTCTAAATTTACAGTTCCAGGAAGCAGTCACCATTTTCTCAGACTTAAAACATTTTGTCATGTGTGCTGTAAACCATGGCCTTTCAGAGTTGCTTTCTATAAAGAAAACCAGTGGCTTCATAATATGCACCATAACACATTTATTCATGAGTTAAATTTGGAAGATAAGCCTGCTATATGCCTTCTCCAATTTTATATGTGTGTGTGTTTGTATGTGTATAATATGTATATGTGTTTAAATACATATTGTATGAATGTACTATTATTATATCTATTTATTTATATTTTATATAAAATATATTATTTATTTTATTTATATATGTCATTCCAAGAATTTAGTATTAACATTCCAATAAGCATATGCCATTTATGTTTCATCTTTTGAAAACCCAAGACCCATGAGAGTTAAGTCTTAGATAATCTGTCTCTTCTCTAAGAATTGATATTTGAGATCTAGTTCATTTGTTTAACTTCACATGGAAATACTTCATTCTTTCGATCATTGGAGCTGATTTTCAAAACATTTTAAAGATTTCTTGTCAGCTTTAACCTCAATCCTTTGTTTCATACTTGAATATTTTCTATTCATTTCCAAAATGATATTTTTCTTATAAGTGTATTTATAGCTTCTAACACAATGCAGAGTTCAGGAGAGGGAGGAAGGAAAGAACATGAAGTAAGCCAGATACTATGCTTTTTGTGGAAAGAAAACGTTATTATTTAATATTAAATTATTAGTTATGGTGACCATCATCATAAGTAACACTCAGAAAGCTGTATTTGAGGTACTGCCCCCAAACCTATCACATTCATTAATTCATTTAAAAATTTCAACCATGTGAGGGTACTATTATTAATACCATTTAATACATAATAGATATTGTTACTCACATCTTTATTTTACTGTTGATGAAATGGAACCCCAGGGATAGTAAGTAACTTAAGTAATTAAGACACAGAGATGCAAGAATTTGAAATGAGGGATTCTAAATCACCACTCTCTGGTTACCTGATTTCCAAAAAGAAGAAGAGGAAGAGGAGGAGGAAATTACTTATAGTGGAGAGAGAACTAGAGCATTGCTCTCTAGACTGTGTATTTTATGATGCCCAAATGCTTCCCCAAGCTGTGCAATTATCCACATACCAGAGCACAGGCATGGCTGATGATAAAACGTTCAAGACCATGAACATGGGTATGTTTATGTGGGAGATTAATCCCTGTACTAGAGATTGAACCTTTTAAATCATTAAAATCAGTAACTCACTCTACTTGTAATGAATCTGGGCTTAACAAGCACATTTCTGATGTCATTCTTTCTTCTCTATGATAATAATTGGGAAGAGTAAAAAAGCACAACTTCTTACAAAACACCTATCACAAAATAATTAACCACTCTTAATTAAATATTTAAAAATTATGTGTATGTTTGTGTGTATGTGTGTGTGTATATAAATAGGTTTGACCAAAATATTCTATTCAGTGCTTCCATGAAAAGGCACTATGGGGACCTTACAATAATTTAATAAGAAAAATATAAAACAACTGGAATTTTTTAAAATCATATATATATGTTATATACTTAATGAACATTTTAAACAGTTTTGCTCTAGTATTTCAGCTAAATTAAAATGAATTGTCCAATTGTATTATCAAAGATTTAAAAGAGTAGAAGAAATTTCTTCTACAAAAGGGTATCACTTATTTTTTGGCATAATCTATTTGTCTCCAAAATGGTTTCCAATTTGTAATACCATATGGTACTGTATTTTTTTATGTGATTTTGTGCATGAAATTGAAATCAAAAACTCATTTCAGTTTTAAGTTAATAATTTTATCTTTAATTCTAGGCTTGCTGCTGGTCATATATATGTTAATAAAATACACTTATTACTCAGGACACAGTAGATAGTCTATCTCCCTGATGATTTATCTTGGTAAGTTTCCTGAATCCATAAGTATTAATTATCCATGCAAAGAGCTGATTTCTCTGGGAAAATATGTTCATCAATTTCACATATTTATACTTTCCTAAATAAATATTTACTGTGGACATTGGTCAGCCTAAGAAAAATAAAATGGTTGAATTTTCTTATTTGTTTACAGCACAAGGTCAGTTTCACCTACTAATCTCAGAGCAACATCTCTTCAGAAATTTAATACTGCTTAGTCCAGAAAAAAAAAAAATCTAAAACAACTTGTAAATTGCCATGGCCTTAAAGCAACCACCAACTTAATCTTGGAGAGTGAAAAGAAATTCCAACTTCATTTATTATGAAATCCACACATTTGTTGGAAAGGTACAGGCCAGACCAGTGTTTCTGAGAGTTTATTTGGAGAATGCATTTAGAAATTGCATAGAAATAGGTAGAAATATATTACCTTTGACCAAATGAGTTTTATCAACTCAGTATTCACAAGGATAGTCAAAAGTGGATGTTGGATTCATCCAGTCTACAAAACCACTATGAAAGGCAACGCTATCCATGAAAACATCAAGGAACTGTGTGGGTGCCATGGTGAGGTACTCTATTCTCTTCTGGGTTGCTAACTAATAAGATTTGCTATTTTAGTGCAGAAGAAAACCTCTGGGCCTTTTGGTATTTGACTGAACTTTAAATACTAATTCTATCCTGGCAATGCTGAGCCAGTCTGTTCCATCTTCAAGCTCAAAGCCAGGTCTACATTGGAACAATGAGAAAGAAGAATCCATGATGAGGAAAGAAGGTTGCTACTGCCCCCACCCGTCACTCTGAGTAATGTGAAAGTCAAACTTTCCTAATTAAACAGAGACGGTCTTCAGGTTTGCAATATTCATGAAAAGTTCTTCAAAACAGATCCGTTATTTTAACACAGTTACCAAAGTAAATGTTTATATTACCTCAGACACAGAGCTACTTTCAAATTTTCAAAACCATATACTAATGTATGTAAGGTGTAATTGACAATCATTAATCAACTTGTCTCAGATAGTTATTTCTTCTCCTTCAACCATAGATGAGTATAGGATTACTCTCAGGAAATATGGTGATACTGACATTGCTATGTAGATATTATTATAAAATAGCCAAATTTTTAATAAAGTGATGAAATCAGTTTAAAACATTTCCACAGTAACAAGAAATCATCATTATAGGTGATAGTCTCTAATACAAAAAAAAAAGTTGTAGTTAAATCAGTGTATTCATACTCCACTCATTTCAGTGTAGATTACTTCTGAAAAGATATACTAATATATAGCAAAAAATCAAAGATTTTCATGGCTTTTGTTAGAGTAATTCCATATTTGGAAATCTGTCCTAAGGGAATAATTCAGCAGAAGAAAGAAGGTATATGCCCAAAGAATATTCAGTGCAGCATTTTCTTTAATAGAATAAATGTTCGACAATAGGGAAAGGCTTACTAAATTATAGTACATTAACATAATGGGATATTACACAGCTATGAAAAATGATTATGAAGACAAAGGGGAGACAACTGTTTGTAATACAATTTCAAGTGGCAAAAAAACCCCATAGTTTGTAATTTATATTTGATATCAACTGTGTAAAATAAGCTATTTTCAAATAACACACAAAAGTAACACACGAAAATGAAAAATACCTGCTACATTAGGATGGAAAGAGTCATGGGCAATTGCTTTTCATTTTTTTCCATTGCGTTTTATTAGTAATAACAATAGTGAACATGACAATGAAAATAAAAATACCAATAATATAACCAAGGTGAAAAACCACATCACAGAAAAGCTGAACACTTTTAAAGGGTTTTTGAAATAGACTGTTTTTTAAAGCAGTTACAGGTCACAGCAAAATTGAACAGAAAGTAGAGAACTCTCATATACCTTCTGTCTAAACCAGGCATAGCCTCCCCTACATAGTGTCACTATACCCCACCAAATTGTAGATTTGTTATTATCTATGACCTTGCATTAACAGGTCATTATCATCCAAAGTCCATAGTTTATATTAGGGTCCAATCTTATACATTCTGTGAGGTTTTTTTAATTGCCTCATAGAGAGTTCTATATGATTTATAAGTTTTGATAAATGTTTCATGACATGTTTTCACCACTATAATATTATACAGTATGATTTCCTCAGTGCTCTGCCCTCAGAGCAATGATTACCCTCCCTGCTCCAAGCTCTGGCAACCCCTGATCTTTTTCCTTTCTTTTCTTTTATACTTTGAGGTTTACCAGTGTGTATCATAAAGGATAAAATTCTCATGAACAGCCAAATGGAAGAGATGCATAGGACAATTAAAAACAAATAAACAAATCTGATATTTTTCTACTCTCTCCATGGTTTAGTTTTTTTCCAGAGTTTCACATAGTTGGAATCATACTCTGCATAACTATTTCAGAGGGCTTTTTTCACTTGACAATATGCATTCAAGGTTCCTCCATGTCTTTTCACAACTTGATAGCTCATTTCTTTTTAGCATTGAGTAATATTCTATTGTCTGGATGTAGCACAGTTTATTTATCCATATACCTACTGAAAGGCATCTTGGTTGCTTCTAAGTCTCAGCAATTATGAATAAAGCTGTGTAAACAACCATGTGCAAGTTTTTGTTGGGGCATGAGTATTCAGTTCCTTTGTGTGAATATCAAAGAGTGTGATTGCTGGATAACATATTAAGAGTATTTTTTTTTCCACACACAAAAAAATTCATTTTGCAAGAGACTACCAAAATGTCTTCTAAAATGGCTTTACGGGGGGGCCTGGATGGCTCAGTCAGTTAAGCTTCTGCCTTCAACTCAGGTCATAATTCCAGGGTCCTGCGATCAAGCCTTACAGTGGGCTCCCTGCTCAGTGGGAAGTCTGCTTCTCCCTCTCACCCTGCCCCTTTCCCTCCCTGTTTATGCTTTCTCTCTCAGAAATAAGTAAATATTTTAAAATAAATGTATAAATAAAATGGCAGTAACATTTTACAATTTTCCATGACCACCAACAATGAAAAAGTGTTCCTGTTGCTTTGTATCCTACCATTTGCTGTTGTTAGTGTTCTGGACTTCGGCTATTCTAAGAGGTGTGTAGTATCTCATTGTTATTTTCACTGGCATTTCCCCCGAAGACATACTACATGGAACATTTGTTTATATGTTTATTTACCATCTGCATATCTTCTCTGGGGTGGTGACTGTTAATGTCTTCAGCCCATTTTTTAATTGTGTTGCTCATATTCTTGTTGATTTTAAGAGTTCTTTGTATATTTAGGGTAGTAGTCCCTTATCAGATATATCTTTTGTAAATATTTTCTCCTAGTCCGTGGTGCATCTTTTTATTCTCTAGACAGTTTCTCTCACCAGAAATGTTTAGTTTCAAGGAGTTCAGATTATCAGTTTTTTCTTGCATGGATCATACCTTTGTTGTTGTATGTAAAAAGTTACTGCCAAGCTCAAGGTCATCAAGACTTTTTTCCTGTTTTATCTTATGGGTGTTTTAAGCCTATGACACATTTTGAATTAACTTTTGTGAAGGGTGTAAGGTCTGTTTCTGGATTCATTATTTGTAGGTAGGAGCCCAGCTGTCCGGACACCATTTGTTGAAAATATCTTTGCTCCATTGTATTGCCTTTGCTCCAAAGGAGATCAGTTTACTATATTTGTATGGGTTTATTTCTGAGCCCTCTCTTCTTCTCCATTGATCCATCTGTTCTTTCACCAATACCACACTATCTTGATTACTGTACCTTTATAGTATATCTTAAAGGTAGGTAATGTCAGTCCTCCAACTTTGTTGTTCTCCTTCAATATTGTGTTGGCTATTCTGTTTTTTTTGCCTTTCCATATAAACTTTAGAATGAGTTTGTCAATGTCCACAAATTAACTCACTCAGATTTTGATTGAGACTGTATGGGGTCTGTAGATCAATTTAGGAAGAACTGAAATCTTGGTAATATTGAGTCTTCCTATTCATGAACATGAAATATCTCTCCACTTATTTAGTCGCTGATTTCTTCATCAGCCTTTTATAGTTTTCTTCACATAGATCTTGAGCATATTTTGTTAGATTTATAGTTAAATTATTTCATTTTTTGGATTGCTAAGGTCAATAGTAATGTCTGTTGTAGTGGTTTGTAATTTCAAATTCTACTTGTTCATTGCTAGTGTACAGCAAAAGAGATTGACGTTCATATGTTAACCTTATAAGAACCTAGATAATATTCCTTATTACTCCAGGAGGGTTTTTTTTTTTCCTTTCTGCTGGGTTTTTTTTTTAATTTTCTACATTGACAATGATGCCATCTTTCCTGATCTGTTTACCTTTAATTTCCTCTTCTTGTCTTATTGCATTTTCTAGGACTTCCACTACAATTTGAAGAGCAGTGGTGAGAGGGGACATCCTTGCCTTCTTCCTGTTTTTATTGGGAAATACTCAAGTTTCTCATCAGTAAGTATGGCATTAGTTGTAAGTTTTTTGTAGATACTCTTTGTCATGTTGAGGAAGTTCCCTCTATTCCTGGTTTACTGTGAGTTTTAAATCATGATTAGGTGGTAGAATTTATCAAATTCTTTTTCTGCATCTATTGATATGGTGATGTGATTTTTCTTCTTGATTAATGGATCACATAAACTGATTTTTGAATATTAAAATATCTCTTAATACCTTGATAAAACCTACTTAGTCATCGTGTTTAGTTCTTTTTTCACATTGTTGGATTTGATTTGCTAATATTTTATGGACAATTTTTGCATCTATTTCTCATGAAAGATTGGTCTGTAGTTTTCTTAAAATATCTCTGGTTTCAAAATACATTAGGGTAACGCCAGCCTCTGGAATGAGTTAGGAAGTATTCCTTCTGTTTTTGTCTTGTGAAAGAGATTCTAGAAAATTGGCATAATGTCTTTCTCAAATATTTATTAGAATTCACCAGTGAACCCATTTGGGCCTGGTATTTTCTGTTTCATAAGGATGTTAATTATTGATTCGATTTATTTTATAGACATAGGCCTGTTCAGGTAGTTTATTTCTTCTTGTGTGAATTCTGGTAGATTGTGTCTTTCAAGGAATTGGTTGATTTCATCTGGATTACCAAATACGTAGGCCTACAGTTGTTTATAGTGGCCCATTTTTTTTAATGGGTTGTTCATTTTCTTATTGTGGAGTTTAAGAACTCTTTGTATATTTTGGATAACATCCTATGCTTTAAAAATTTTGAGCCAGATGGGACCATGTGCCCTAGCTAAAACTATACTCTGTAGATTAACCCCTGAAAGAATACCTTCATTGTGATTATTTGATTCAGAAAAGGAACAGTTAGAAGACATGGGTTATATTATCATTTCCAATGTAACTTAGTTGATGAGTTTCGTAAGTCATTTAACATCTAAATCAATCAAATACATATATGAGTTTAATAATTGGTAATACTGAGCATTCTACCCCAGAGATTTCATACAAACTACAGTCTAGTAGAGAAGTTTATGGGATTCATTTTTTTAGCAGATGATATGTAAGCAGTGTTTTCCAAGCCTTTCCCTGTTTGCCATGTTGAGATGATACATTTAGATAGTAGCAATGGTTGCTTATCAAGGATAAAATTCTGACAGGCGTTAGAATCCTGACTGTTCTAATTCTAGAGTGACTTTGGACTAGTTATCATATCTGAATCTCAGTTTCTGACTTTGAAAATAATGCTGGGAGAGTGGGAAGCACAATATTGGTCTTTAGTCAATGATAGATACTAAAAAAAATATATTAAAAGAATGATTAGCCCAAGCAATAATAATAGCTGTTTCTTTTTTTTTTTTTTTCCCTTTAAGATTTTATTTATTTATTTATTTGAGGGATGCCTGGATGGCTCAGTCAGTTAAGTGTCTGCCTTCAGCTCAGGTCATGATCCAGGGTCCTGGGATTAAGTTCCATGTTGGGCTCCTTGCTCAGTGGAGAACCTGCTTCTCCCTCTGTCTGCTTCTTCCTCTTCTTGTGCTCTCTTTCTGACAAATAAATAAATAAAATCTTTTTTTAAAAAAAGAGAGTGTGCCATGAGGAGTGGCGAGGGGTAAAGCGTGAGGGAGAAGAAGACTCCCTGTTGAATGGGGAGCCCGACACAGGACTTGATCCCAGGACCCTGAGATTATGACCTGAGTTGAAGGCAGATGCTTAACTGACTGAGCCACCCAGGCACTTCATTAATAGCTATTTCTAATGGTATGTTTAATATGTGTAATACACTGTAATAAGCAATTTTCATCCAAATTTATCAGAGAGCTATTTTTATTATTCCTATTTTACAGAGAAACAAAATTAGTCTTTGATAACACATTGTTAAAAAATTTTTCATTAAACTAGTTTCATCTTCCAAATATAATCATTGATAGCACCTCAAATGGTTTCTTCAAAACTGCTTTTTCACATAAATACACATTTTTCAATGTTTATTAAGATTCTTCTAAACACTTTTAATTATTTAATGTTCTTGATGCTAGATATTTAAGGTTTCTGAAAGTTTTAGTCTATAGAAATAATGCTGCAATGACCATCTCTGAGCATAAAGCTTTATTTTTTACTCTATTTCTGACGATGCCCTTAGGATAATTTGGGAAGTGGTAGATTTTTCATTTTTTTAAGATCCTTGATTTAAATGGGCAATTTTTTGCCCAGAAATTTTGTACCAAAATATAATATTTAATATACATATGAGAATAATACATATCAATGTGTATGCAGATACACAATTTTAAATCAGTTCAATATATTTGTAACACTTATTTTTTGAAAAGAGCTTGCTTTGAAGAAGCAAACCAATCTGGTATATGTGAATGAGAATTTCAGAAATCACTGCTAACATCACCCTACAGAAAATAAGCTTTCAACAGTGCTGGGATAAAAACCACTGAAGCAAATAAAATTTATCCATTCATAGATTACGGAAGTAAATTGGTCCAAAAGGGTAAATAAAAAACATCAAAGCTAATGGAAGAGACAGATGCTAGATAAGAAGATGAGTGTGTTGAACTGAAGACTAGCATTTGTTAGGCTTTAAGGAACAGATGACTAGAAAATATAAGATTCCTTCTTCAGGGCTGTCAGAGTGAAACGACTTATAAATGATCAATTTTCTCTTTTGTAAAGTTAGAAACAAAGGATTACTTCAACTGACAGCCAAAGAAAAAAAAGGTTACTGAGAAGAAAGGGAGCAGATTGCTAATGGAAAATGACTCTCAAAAAAACTTGATTTTTAAAAATTAACATTTAATGTATTATTAGTTTCAGAGGTAGAGGTCATTGATTCATCAGGGTTAATAATATCCAGTGCTCATTACATCCCATGCCCTCTTAATGTCCATCACCCAGTTACCCCAGCCTCCCACTGCCCTACCCTGCAGTTACCCTGTTTGTTTCCTGTGATTAAGAGTCTCATGGTTTGTCTCCCTCTCTTTTTCATCTTGTTTTATTTTTTCTTCTCTTTCCCTATGATCCTCTGAAAAACTCATGAATTTTTAAGGAAAATGTTGAAACTTCAAGAAAATTAAGTAACAAAAGAATTGTTAATTTAGAGAATAAAAATTAAGAGCCAGAAAATGCCTTGGCAGTTCCTAAAACAACACATCCTTTTCTTCATTGAATTCTAATTTTCTGATTACCAATTAACAGATGCTGGTCAGTCAGTGAGTCAGTTAGACCACACCAAATAAAGACTACTTTAGACAATGTCTTTGGCTATAGAGGTTGAGTCTATTTTAGGTGTAAACAAATAAAGGTAATTATAACACCAAGTAGTACTTCAGTAACCATAAAAATATACATATCCAAACAAAGAGATGGCGTCTTTTCACTGTCAATTAACAAAGCTGAGAAAGTTGACTCTATAATAGCCAATGTTGTCAAAAGTGTTATAAGCACTCTATTCACCATTAATGATATTGTTGGTTGATACCACAATGTATCAATGAAGGGAAATATGAGCCAGAAAAGAGCTGTGAAGAGTTAAGAGATTTTTTTCTTCCTTACAAGGATAAAGGATAAAAATGTATCCTGCAGCATGTATATGAAGGTTGACAAAGGATAAGACTCCTGTAACCACAGTATCGTATTTTCTTGTGCCAGTCTTCCAAGCCCCAGTGTCCACAGAGGAAAGTGAAAAGGTCCAGATGACACACCCATATGTGATAGATTACAGTATAAGAGAAGAACTTGAATCTTAATTACATTGGACAGTAAGCACGCTTCCCTATTGCTTGAGAGGGAGACATCATCTCTATTTTCCACAACTGTTCACTACATTAACATCTATGAAAATTATTTGGAACAAAGGTAGTAAGTGATTGTGTATATAAAATGTAGAAAATTATCTCCCAGTATACCCTATACATCAAAAGTCTTAAGAAATATCTGAAATTACATAAAGGATGGGATTAAAATCAAATTCAAATGAATAAAAAAATCCATAAAATCTCCATATGGAGATAACAGATTATTTATAAATAATCACAGGGAGTGGCTTGAGACCATCAGGACAGCTCCCCAGGTCCTTTCTTGTCACATTATGAATACTCATAAGATAGTATACAGTCATGTCACTTGCAAAGAAGGGGACTTTTCAGTCATTTCCTACTTATTCAGTTATTCGATGACATAGCCATTTACATAGGATATATGACATATTCCAGAGGCCTAATCTCTATACATATAGTTTTGTTTACCACAGACAATTCTAGACAGATTGGATAGATCCAGCTAAAAACATTCTGTACTAAAGCCTCCTCAGCTAGCAGATGCCATCAATGGGTCTGCTGGCAGAAATGTCATTAACATACTTATTAGGAGGCAGAGGAGATAGGTGCTATAATTATTAACTTCTTGACAACTCAGTTCCCTTATCCATAAAAAAAGAAAAATAATACCTGCCTCATGTTTATTTTGAGAATTAAATATGGTAATACATGTAAAGTGTTTTTGAATAGAGTACATCTCCTACTACCTCATATACAGTAAAAACCTATGGCTGTTTAACACTATTATGATGAAACAATAAAATCTCTGTGAGGGAAATGTTTAAAAATATTGATATATCCATGATAAAATCTAATATAATCTTTTTAGTTTTGTGAAATATTTAGCATAATAGGAAAATGTTCATAACATATGGTTAATTCTACCTTGATTTAAAACTACATTCCTATAATATAGCTATTTTGCAAAATACATATGCATACACATATACACAGAATAACAGAGGAAAAATACCCAAATAATATTCACTGAGGTTGAGCAGATTATTATTTCCTCTTTGTATATTATATTTTCCACCTTTTCTACACTAAGAATTTATCTTTTAAAAAGGATTAGACCTATAACACTTTAATCATGAGAAAATTTGGCACTGCTAAGTAAAGTGGGGCTCTCTATGTTTTTAATTTTCTTTAAAAGAGTTTATTTATTTGAGAGAGAGAGCAAGAGCAGGGGGAGGGGCAGAGGGACAAATACTCGCTGCTGAACACAGAGCCCAGACCCTGAGATCATGACCTGAGCAGAAATCAAGAGTTGTAGCTTAACCAGCTGAGCCACCCAGGTGCCAAAGGAGAGCTTTGTAAATACCTTTCATAGATTCCATTTGTATTAGCAGGTGCACATGCTAATGTGATGATGAACCTGGACTGATTCAACTTCTGTGCAAAATCCTTTTGTATTAGCTTCTACAAATTGTAGGAAGAACGTTCTAAGATGAAAAATTTTTGCATTAATCTTATCATGGTGCTTCTGCTTTTTAAATTTCTGTTTGTCCCCAAAAACCAAAGCTTTGTTTATCCCTCTATTTGTAATGCTTCTAACATCTGAGACTCTAATTGATGTTTCCTACATGACAGAAAGTCTTTCTTTATTCATTCAACATAGGGAGATGTTTAGTTGTAGATTGTCTTTGCTCTCCAGCAGGAATGTTAAGTGCTCTAATACAACTCTGAAGCCAGAATTGTGTAAAACAAAACAAAGCAAAACAAAACTCTGAGGCTCCCACATTAATGATTGCATTAATTGCATGAAAATCAGCTTGATTATAAAACCACTTGTTAATTCATAAACTATATCAATTGATTCTCTGACTATCTTTTCCTAACAAATACAAGTGAATTATTGACTTACTTGGAACTGAAGGACACTTCAGGAATCTTCTAACTAACATAGAATTCAGAGCAGTCCACCCACCTACCTTGTGATTCAATTCAGCTAATCTGGTCAGGCTGTTTTCTTTCTCTTTCCTTGTATGACACATTTTCTTTGTAAATTTCCTTTGTAAATTTGTAAAGGAAATTTGTAAATTTCCTTTGCAGGGGTTAAGGAAGGCAGTGGTGAGTATCTGAGTAGATAAATTTCTCTGCCTCTTCCCAACAGGCTCTGAAGATACCCCTTCCCCATTTAACAGATGTAGAAACTAAGATCCAGGGTTAGGTAGACGGTTGCTTAAAACAAAACTGTTAGAAATAGAACTGGATCAAGAACCTAGGCTTTGACATGCCATCCTTATTATTCTTGGTATGCTACACCAACTCTTTTTTAAGCACTATCTGTGAGAAAAGATACTCAAGTCAATTATAGTAGATATGCATGCAGGGCTTTTTGGTGGGGGGGGTAATCATCTTGAATGAGATGGTCAGGTATAAATATCACAAACAAATAAACTGATTTTCACATACATGGGTAATCTAAAGCAAAGGCCATCTGTGAAATGAGTCAATGTGGGGTGCGGGACCAAGAATGGGAGATACTGCAATGCCGACTGCTCAGTTCGACTGGAATTTCATCCATGGCACAGTGGAGCATGAGTCTGCAAGAAGAAACAAATTCCAGGACTGGGTAGATGGTGAAACAGAGGGCTTTGGCTTGACCAGCTTGACCTCAGATTTTAGCTGAGTCTGGCAGTGCAGGGTAACCAGAGATACCTAAACTATAAGACTGGGAAGGGCAAAGATGTCTGCATCCTAGTAACAAGGAAGAAAATAAAAAACAACTTGTTAACCAAACATACAGTTTTGCATTGGAAGGGTTTTTTTTGTTTTGTTTTGTTTTGTTTTGTTTCATGGATTTGGTTCATGAGTGAGGAATATTCAAATACATGCTGATAATTTTTCTGTACTTTATCAATAATACTCATTACTAGGACTTCTTCAGAAGATGCTGATGGGCAATTACTTTAGCCTGAGTAACAAAATGTATGAAATGGAACTGCCTGAGGGCTTTCTAAAGAGAGAAAATGGAAAACATAGCCAGCTGCCAGATGGAATATATGTTTGCAGAGCTCCGAAAACTGCTGCAGAGCAAACACTGCTGAACAATAGCAACTGGGGCCTGCCTTGGCACTTGTTATCTATTTGCCGTCATTCATAAAATTTTAATGTTTGGCCATTAAACAGAGCACAGAAGAGATATTGCTATGGTCTGCTAAGTGTTAGTGCTGGATTAAGACCTATAGTCAGAATTTTGGAAAACACAACAACACAAGCAGGTCTAATGATTGAAAGGAATGTGACTGCTGCTGTCTGTTCATCTAGGAGGATGGTGCTTACTGATAAAAATACAAATTACCTCATATAACTTATTTATGATCAGCATGGAATCATACAACAGCATCAGGCTACCCTGTTCTGCAGTGATATATACTATCATCGGCCAGGTTTATGGAAGTAGTCTCAGAAATGATCTTTCCTCAGGGTATCAACATGTAAGAACGAAGGACCGTTGTTCAAGCTTAATTTGCCTAATTGCCATGGATTACTCCATGTTAGCAAGGGTAATTTCTGGAGTCAATCTCTGCAGATGCTTTGAGTGATCAGGGAGATATAAAAAATATGTCTTCCAGTTAAGATCTGTAGAAGAAGATCACAGAACTCAGAGTCAGACAAAAGAAAAGCATTTACCTCTCCATACCTCATTGTTTTTTTTTCCATCTATGAAAACTAATATCTAGTTCACACAGTATTGGAATAATTTAATAAAATACCATAAACGCATGCTCTGATCACAGTCTGCTTTATAACAAGGGAACGATCATAACAAAGAGTATTTGACTGCTGCTACCAGGTTCCTCTTCTGACCTAGAATCATAAACAATGAAGAGGTCTCTCCTAACACCGTAAGAGGAAGTTGGCCTCTCTTTATCACTCGCTACCCTCTACCCCATATTGCCCACATATCTCAACATCCATTATGACTTCTTTAACCTCATTCCAGAAATGATCTATGTGCACCTGCAGGCTAAATCCCAACCAGTGTGAAAACTAACCAAAATACATTAATAGTTTGCTTCTTAGCAAGTGAAATTCAGAAATAGTTCACAGCTGCCATCCATGCCTGATGAATGAGTTTCTGGAGGTGTTCGAAACCCCAGGTGTCTGTGAGAGCATCATGCTGAAACTTCTTGACCTACACTAATGCTGTGCAGTGTCTCTGCTTGACTGACTGCAGACTACACTCCCTCTGATAGGCTGGGAATACTGAGTCTCTGGCCTCAGCATGTGGTCGTTACTCATACTTCTTACCCGTCTCCCCTCTGTTGATCTCAAATCTGTAATGTCACAAAAAATACGTGCCCCATTTAGAAGAGAGTTTCTTGGGAACAGATGTCTACCTGGCTTGGACTTGAGTTTGGCCAGTGTCCCTGGGGTTTATGATCTGAGATTTACATCACCATTTCCTTCTTGTTCACCTTGTGCTTTCACCCTGTCTTGGTGGCACCCTCAAACCTACATAAATTAGTTCCAGTTCACATTTATTTGATTATTGGCTTTCTCTTCTTGGAAGAGTTCCTAGTATCAATAATGCAGCCCAGGCCTAAAGTTTAAGACATGCTGGGTTGTTTTATAAAGGCTCATTTAGTGTAAAATTAATGCAATGGGGGGAAGTTTAATTTGTGGCTTCTATGTCTTATGAACTGGTTCAACCAAGTTTGCTTAGATTAAAAAACTGGTTTTCTACTGAAACTAGTTTTTTTCACTTCTATCCTATGTTCCATATTCAACATGTAAAATATTTTAAACAAACAGACAAAAAAAGAACCAGTTTTAAGATGTCATAAGAATTCACCCTGGATTCTGAAAGGGGGAGTACTGTACTTTATAATATAATGGCTTAGGAAGAATGAGTGAAATTCATTCTCAGCCAGCAGAGAGTGAATATCTGACCGTCCTGTGTCCAGAAAAATAAAAGATCCAGAAGTGAAATATTATGCTGTTATAGATAATATTATCTGTTAAGTCTAAGCTACTCTTTAGAAAAATTTTATTTTCAAAGTTGTTTATATCTATTCACGCTATTTCTACTTCCTAACAAAACATGTTGAGCCACTAATTCCTGAATAACTTTAATTATTAGAAGCATCCAATTTATGCATGATTATCAGGTTACACTTTCAGAGTTTAAGACATTTGAAAATGATTTTTAAAAATAACCAGCAATAATTTTTAAGGTATCTCTATTACAGGGAAACGTATAAAGGAACTAGAAAAAGGTAAATACCTCTAATTTCTAAAAAGATAATGGATAGATCTCAGAAATGAGGATCTAAATAGATAAATATTTAATAATGAAACAAAAAGTAAAAACTAAGAAACTAGGAAAAATCATAAAGAATGAACCTCAATAAATTGTAGAATAGGTGGACAAATATTAGTTAAAATTCATTATGTGTCAGATTTAGGAGTCCCAACTTAGGCAAGTGCCAAGCTTCGCTTAACAGTTTTGGGTGGGAGGAACCATCTCTGGAAAGAAGGAGCACTTCTCGTTTGCCGAATGAGTGAAGTGACCAATCTTGTCATTCTGTCATCCCCACCACCTGATTATTCTCATTGTCTTTCCTCTCCTTGTCTGCATTTGTAGCTGAAATCATGCTGACAGAGAACAACAAGGAATCACAACCTATTTTCCATGATGGAAAGAACAAGGAAGGAAAAGGTCATTAGTCACATCTTTTTTAATTTTTCTTCATTCTTCTTTGTGTTTTTCCCCTCCTGTTCTTGTTTCCTTTTGTCTTGCCTATTTTCCTCTACATCTACCTATTCCTCCTTTTCTTGATCTTTTCTTTTGTTGTCTACATCAATACCTCTCTTCTCTCTTTTTCCATTTCTTTTCTTCTCCTGAAAGACGGCAAAAGTACGTATCACTCATTCAACAAGCTTGAAGCAAGTATTCAGCATCTTCATAGGACCTATAGATCAAGAGAGCAAGTTGCCACCAGGACTATATTAAAGGGTCAGCTCCATCATAAAGACCACCGGAGAAACCTGATAACCCAACAAAACTGAGTTTATTAAACTTTATGGAAGCAGAGAGATCACCATCTTGATAATTTCAAAAATGTCTCAAAAGGAAGAAATTTGGGAAGTCCTGAACTTTGGGGTCTGGAATAAGGTGGTTTAAGGCAGGTCTTTCAAGTTGGGAAATGAACTGGAGTTGGGCAAAGTTTATGCAGTATCCTTTAGTAGCGCTGTACCATCAGATTAAGGGTCTTAAAGCAAGGCTTGATAATGAACCTATTGCTCTGATAAGCATGCTGTCTGGGTGATGAACTTTTCTCCAGATCATTCACCTAGATAGTTTGGTTTATAAAAATTTCTTCAGGCAAAAAACTGAATTATCTACTGGATTACAGGTTTATCTTCCTGGTGAAAAATCCCCTGAGCAAACAGATGATTTATATTGACATGAGTGGTCTCAGTCCTTTAGAATTTAACTACTATTAAATTCTATGGAACAGTGGTCTTAGTTTTTACAGAAGGAATGGTCTTAGTTCAACATAGAGAAAAGTATTGAAGAAAGTCTCCCACGATACACTCTGGAAAGAAGGTAAAATATAGGGTGAACAGTGCCCAGTCATGAAGCTACTGTACCCTGGGGGTATTTGGAAATAGGTCAAGGGAGTGTTATTTGCATTAAGAGGGCAGTGCCAAGGGATCTAAATGAATAACAATATGCTGAGCAGCCTATATAACAGAATTGTCAAACCTGAAATACCGATAGAGCCCCTCTTAAAAAACAATGACTGGCTGATAGAAACTTTGGGTAGAGTTCCACTTATTTAAAAACCACACTAGAATTATACAGATTAGCAACTGGTCACTTTATGGTAATCCTCTCCATTAACCTGTCAGAAAGTTCTGTACTTTTATTTTCAACATTCCAAAAAACCCATGAGGAAGTAGGAAGAATGAAGTAAAGTTGGAAGGGATAGCTACTATCATAGGTAACACAATCAAGATGCCAATTTTTTATCAAAAAGAATAAAAGAAATGGGGAATTCAACAGGGATAACATAAAATTTAGTATTCACCCATCAAAGAAAATTAAGTTGGCTTCCAGAAGACCATGCTTGGCAGTAGTTTAAGCAAGGAAGATTTAAAGATTTTAGCAGATCACAGAGTTAATATGAACCTACACTTTGAAGAAAATTGGATTAAATTATTGGAAGAACACTGGAGTGTCAATTTCAAAGCACATTAGGAAAATCGCATTGGATTATATACATTGTATTTTATAAGAGACATTAGCAAAATAAAATGGAGCCAGGAAAAAATAACCAAGATAATAAAGAGAGTGGAGACCACAGCATATCCATACTGTATGAGAAGTAAAGTAATAGAGGGCTTTTAGTTTGGAGATAGGAGTCTTGATATTCAACATATGATTCACTATCCAACAGTGTTGGCTTACCTAGAAACTCCTTAGAAATGCAGAATCTCCTCTGAAAAAAATTAAAATTTTTTTTATTTTTAAAAAATAAATAAATAAAAATTAAATTAAAAAAAGAAAGAAAGAAATGCAGAATCTCAAGTCTCATCCCAGATTCATTAAATAAGAATCTGCATTTTAACGAGATGCCAGGTGATTCTTAATACACATTCGTGTCTAAGAAGTGGTTAAAGGAACATTTTTTAAACTTATCTAAAAGCGTTAATCATCTTATGCGTGTGATAAAATGCAGATTCCCTAGGCCCAAACTCTGACTTTTGGGTTCAGAATTTCCCAGGGAAAACAGGAGGTAATCTGTAAATTTAGCAAGTGCAACAGGTGCTATTAATTAGGCAAATTTGGGAAACTGTTTCAGTTCCCAGAACTAGATCTAGAAAGACTAGTAAAATCAGCTAGACTTTAACTCTGATTTCTAAAACTTTGTTCTATCAGAAGAATAAGCTGCTTTAGGAGGTAATGAGCCCTGGTCACAGAGCTATTATAAGTAGAAGCTCACCATCTCTCAGAAATGACAAGGAAGGGAAGTTCTCTGTAGGAGGTAGAACTAGATGATTCTATGTTTCCTCACAAATATAAAATGTAGAGTCTTCCAAATCCAGCTGTGATTTCTCAAACCAATTTGTAGAGACACTTGATAATAAAAGCCAGAGGCAAATCCAAGAGTAAAAATTTTGACCCCCATTTCTGCGGCCTCTTCCCCCTGCTACCTTTCATTAGAATTTGCTGGTAATTCGTCTAAACTGTGATCCCGATGGCACCAGGAACTGAAAATAGATCCACAGGTTCCAGGAAGTAATTAACGGCTTTTCTACTGAGCTCAGCTTGAATTAACTTCGAGGAGTCTTGCAGCTGCCTAGATTTTTCACACCAAGTCGTGTCATGGTGCATAATTTGATGCTGTAATTTATTCACAGTTAATTCTTATTAAATGAAGCCCAGTGGCAGTTTTACCGTAATAAGGAAAGAAAGTACTGCTTGTTTTATTGCCAGAAAAATGTTCACTGAGGTGAAAAATCGAGACTCACCTATGATCTGTTAATATACAGGTAATTGTTATGTGGAGTTCTCAAATTGAGCAGCTACAAGACTTCTCAAATTGAACTGCGTTGAAGTTCCACCCCTATTTCTCTTTTATTACTCTGGTTATTTGAAGATTAGATTCAATTAGAGTTTTGTCCCTCTGTTTCAAACCCTAGTACCAACTCACACCACTCACTCAGGATTTTGCAGCAGACATAGTAACAAAATCAGACAGCCGTCATTCCATTCAGGCATGTTCTCTCGCGCACCTATTAAAGCTGTTATGGAGGGGAAAAAATAGTTGCTCTGAGTAAGGAGGGAGAGTGGAGCAAAGGGGAGAGGCTCTGACAGGTGTGAAAATTGGCTTTGTCAGTCTAAGGCGTGGACCTTAAATGCGTAAGCCGTGCTCCGGGCCAGTATGCATCACTTGTGTGGTAAGATTTGTGTTGGGGGTGTTGCCATGAGTGGATAGAAGTATAAAGAGGGGAAAGGAAATAGAAGAGGTTCTGCAATGTTGGAACGAAGTCATTTGCTGGTTTACTTTGTGTTTTTAAAGAAACACTCTTTTCCTCAAATTTGCATCTAAAAAAATAACACTCGATCCTGCTCAGTGAGTGGCATTATTATCCACCAACCATTTCTTGCTAGAAATAATAATGCTCTAAATAATACTCAGTGCTTCCTCTTCCCAGGACCACATTCAATTTCTTCACCAAGTCCTCTGTATTTCACCCATTAAAATGCCCTTGAAAATAGCACAGACTCGCCAAACTAATGAGTTAGTAATTCACCTGTTCACTTAACATGAATTTCTGAACAACAGTTAGGTGTTGGACAGTCTCACACTATAGATTAAAAAGTGAATCAACCAAGGCCCCTGCTAATCAGCTAGCCCCTAAATTATAGGGCGAGCTTCCATCTTCTCTCCCTCACATAAATCTCTTTCTCCAACCAGTACATTTATTCCAAGGTGATCTCTATGGCAGGTCTGATGCCCCGAAATCTATATAACTCCCATCTGCCTGAAAAAGGGTTTCCCAGTGTGAGTAATCATGAAAGATACCTGAATTCTTTGGAAAGGAAGAAAGACAGAAGAAAGGAAGGAAGAACAGAAAAAGGGTTACGAGGAAGGAGAGGTCCAGAGGGTAGGGGCAAGCAAAATTAATCACCAGGACTTCTCCCTCATCAGTTCTTACTGGGGCCAAGAAGGCTGTTAACAGGCTGCCTGGAATTCTTATTTAAGGAAATTTTGGAAACACCAGACTAAAGACTTCAGCCAAAATACATAGCTTGACATTCGAATTTCCCCATAATCTTCTCTGACCGGCCATATACATAATACTTCCCATTCTTTAAGGTAGTCTAGCCTCCAGTCCATTTATTCACAATCTTGTTTGTGAACCAAAATAACTGTGAAGCTTTGTAAATAACCCACACATGTAGATCTCATCTCCGTAACTCTAGAGCACATGATCCTGTAGATCTAGAGTGTGGCCCCTAAACAGCATAACGGCTGATTCTGACAGTCAAGTTTGAAACATGTTGCCCTAATCAGCCTTTCCTCAAACAGCCAATCCCTTTCCTCTCCCTTTTCCTCCAATGATGTTCTTTCCTTCTGGCTGGCATGATCTGCCTTTCTCCCTTGGCAAACCCAGGAAGCCAATTTTCAAACTCCCTTTAATTGTCACCTCATCTGTAAAGACTTATTTGCCCCACTGAGCCCACAAATGTTTCCGACTTTTGAGTGTCCTTAATACTTAGCTCACATTGCTAGCCTCTGAGTGCATGGTCTCATATCTATTTGAATAAAACTACCTCTTTTGTTAGACTGTGAATCTTCCTACCAGATATATTGATATTTTCATCCTTAAATACCTTATATTCTAGCAACACATCTTTAAAAAGGTTGGAAAATAGAATGGAAGGAAGGGGCAGTTATTAAGAAAGCATACAGTGGGAGGCATTTGGATGTCATTACTATGCTTCTTCAGTTTCTTCACCAGAGTAGTGATGACACTGATGTATTCATTTTATGATAATTCATTGAGCCATATGCTTTTGATTTGTGTTTTTCTGCTTATGTATGTTTTACCTCAGTATTTAGTTTAAAAGGGAGAAAGGGAGATGGAATATAAGTGTCCACCCTAGTAAAGATGAATCCATAGTCTAAACTCAGAAAGGAGGTGATCTGGCCACTTGTCTCTCTTCAATATCTTTGCCCTGAGCCATTTCCTTTAAAGAAGTTTCTGCCATCTGTGCCTACTGGTTTCCCCTTTTATCAAATGGAATCATGGACTTTATGGCATCGTTCTTGACAATCTGGTGTATTTTTTAAAATAGGGAGATTCAAATTACTATTAAATGATTTGCGAGAATCAAAAATTCTGATTCTGATCAAATTCTGAGTCAAAAATTCTGATTTCCAGTCTTTCATGTCTCCATAGTTTAGTAGTTGTGAACGTCAAACATGTTAGTCTATGTTGTTTTTTTTTTTAAAGATTTTATTTATTTTAGAGAGGGAGAGAGAGAGCATGAACGGGGGGTGTGGGAGCAGCGGAGGGAGAAGGAGGCTCCCCACTGAGCAGAGAGCCTGATATGGTGCTCGATCCCAGACCCTGGAATCGTGCTCTGAGCTGAAGGCAGAAATTTAACCAACTAAGCCACCCAAATGCCCTGTGATTCTATGTTTTTGAGACATAGTTTCCCATATAATGAAATTGAGTTTTCATTTATTAAATGTACTAGATGCTAGACTTTACTACTATATGCTAGACCTGGGGTTCAACACTAGAAACCAGACAAATTTGCTGCCCTTGAAATGCTTACAGACTATTGGGGAAAGTATGATTGTAATATAGGATAAGAAGTACCATAAAAGCCCTTTGTGGAGTGTGCATGTGTATCAGGAAAGATGAATATCTCCAGTCCAATCTACCTCGTATCAGAGTCCTACTGTGAGCCTCTAATGAGAGACATACAGTTTGGTCCCACCCGGGAGGCAGGAGAGGAAGAGGGACAGATTATAGAATGGGAAGCACACTGCAGAAGTTAAAGCCTTGGGTCAGATGGGCAGTTCCACATATAAAGTTGACTCTCGGTTGATTCTTGACCAGTGGTTGCCCATTGCAGGGGGCATTTGTTACTTCACCTCGTGTTTACTGAATCCCAGTCACATGCCAGGCATTATGTGAAAGACTAAAAATAAAGCAGAAAAAAAGGACAGAGTTCATCCCTGCCATTGGAAGATCACAGGAGCAACAGACAACAGAAAATTAAAATAATGACACCAACAGTACAATAAAGAAGTAGAGTTTGTGTGCATATATTCATGCCTGAGAGAAGCTGACCTAAATGTGGCAGGTTGGGGAAACCTTTCCAGGCCTGAAGGGTAAAGAGGAATTAACCAAGAAAGCAGGGGAATGTGAAGTTCTGGGATAGGGATTTGTCCAGTGGGAACAACTCAGACAAAGACATGAAGGAAAAGAATATGACAAGTTCAGGGGACTGAGAAAAGGGTAGAATGTCTGTGAGGAAATGAGTGGTCACTTCTGATGCTACAGAGGCAATGCCGACCAATCTGTGCTAGACCCTCTAAAACTTGAGAGACCCGGTTTCACTTATATTCAGGTATCAGAACTCCTTGTAAGTATTTGAAGCAACAGAGTGGCATTATATAAGTTACATTTAAGACCAAAAAAAACAAAAAAAATCACTTAAGCTGTAGTTCGAGAAATTCCGTGTGGTTAAGGCCAGACTGGGGCAGGAAGGTAAACCGGTTTCTACTCACCACCCAGCGTGTGGTGTGCTGGTCCATATGTGAAAGCACCAGAGAAGCATGGGGCACTTTTAAGAATTTAACATTTTATTTGTAGCAACAGATTAGGATACATGGGACTTTCATCTAGTCCCTGAGGCTTCCCAAAGAAACAAAGTAACAAAGATGATAGCACTTCTCAGCCACAATTAGTGACTCAGTACTAAGCAGCAGTCATCAATCTAAAAACCCTGGGATGTACTTAGATGTTTATTTAAAGTATGGGTTTTATTATCGGGGAGATGCAAATTAGTCTAAATTTCAGTATCTGTTCTGTGAAAAAAGAAACTGAACAATTACTACATGAAACTCTCTTTCAGCAACATTTAAAAGCCAATCATGCAAATTTTGAAGGAAAAGCATCAGAAGTTTTGGAGCTAAAAAGAGAAATGTCTTGACTAGGAGCAAAACAATAAAAAGAACAATCAAACAAGCAAATGAAAAACTGTCTGACACTGTCTTCAAGATCACTTTCAAAATCGTCTTGGAAAGAAATCCCATATTTAGAAGTACATTTAGAAAAGTGCTATGCTGCAAATATGGCCAAATCTGTTTGAGTCAAAAAGGGGTAACCAAATACTTCCCATAGGGATCTAACCACCCAACACATTTTAATGTATTCCAAACATAAGAAAAACTCATTAGGAGACTGAGGCTAACCTACTTCTTTTTTAAAACTGCTTGAAAACATAATTTGAAAAGTATTTGTAATTATTATTTACAAAGACATTTCCCAAAATTTGAGTGGGTTTTCTAGTAAAAATGAGTTCTAAATCATGTGTAGAAATTTCCTGAGTGAATATAAGATTATTTGTGATTTTTCTGTGACCTGGGAATTGTCCCAAGATAAGGTGTCATCAACACAGTCTGTTAGTTTTTCACGTCTTATCATAAGCATCTTGATATCTAGACATTAAATGAGTAAAATGCAAAAACCCTACAGATCTAAATAATTTAACAAATGTAACATAAACCTAATTAATTCAGATTCTTTCTCAGGCACCTGTTCCCTGAAGAACCATACCAACGATTAGTGCTATGATAGCAGCAACCAACCCAGAGTGGACATTATAGTAGAGAGAGGCAAGCTATACCTGGGGTGGGGAGTATGTTATTACAGGAAGGCTTCCTTCTGAAGGGAGCTAATGAAGGAAGGCATCAAAGTGACAGAATTATTTATGTGCATGTTTTAAAAGGTATTCAGTGATTAGGATTCTAAAAATGTTTAGATCCCAATTCTAATTCATAGGGGGAAGTTCTCCCCCAACCCCAAGCAATTCTCTGGACACCCACGGGGTGTCCTACAATTCCACTCAATTCTGACACCATCTACCCAGAGACAGTGTCCGATTCCAAGTTTCAGGGTTCAGTCTTACAAGACTCACCTACCTCCCCACTTCAGATGAGGGCTGCAAGTCCAAGTTTTTACTTTTACTTCTGACCAACTGGCTATAAATCAGAGGTTATGGAGACCTCTTCCTTTGGCTCAATTAATTTGGTAGAACGGCTCACCCAGCTCAGAACTTCTGTCTACTGGGGAAAGGGTGAGGAACTTCATGCTATCTCTGAGGGATCCCTTCTACCCAAACCTCCACATGTCCACCACCCTGGGAGCTCTCTAAAATCCTGTCATTTGGGGGTTTCATGAAGAATTCATTACAAAGGTATGATTGATTAAGTCATTGGCCATTGGCAATTTAACCCAATCACTATTTTCCCCTTACTGGAGGAGATTGGGAATGGATGTGGGGGCGAAGTACAGGAATGTTCCAATCCTCTAATCTTGTACTTTGTTCCCCTGACAACTAGGACTTAAAGACAGAACACATATTATGAGAAATATATTTGGTCATCTGAGTGTCTTGTTTTGCTTTGGGGTTGTGTTTTAGCTCATATAATGTTTGGAATTATTTATGAGTCTTAAAGTAAGAAAGTGAAGGAGTTCTGCTTTGACGGGGCTCAGAGGACTGCCACAGCTTATGGAGTTGGATAGGTACCTATTTTGGAGCACTAGGGATGTAGTGTATTTCTATCCGTTTCTTTTATTTTCAGTGTAAGCCTATTTTCCTCTTTTAAGCTTTGTGCCAGGGGACTCTCAAGCAATTGAACTTTGCAGGCCCTGTTGACTTTTTGGCCATCTGCCACATAGCTCCATTCTTAACTATAAAGCTATATCACAAAATTGAAACTAGAAGAACATGGTACCTCAGGGTTTGGGCAATTCCATTTCAAGAAATAATTTATGTAATTAACAACACAAAAACAAGACTGTAAGATATTGTACAGTTCTATATCTAAAAAAATTTATTTCTATAATATTTCTGTTAGAGACTAAGAGAGACTGACTGTCAGTGCCTCAACCGAGAAAAGAGAAGTAAATTAATTTGCCTGCAGACAATTTTTTTTAACCCTCCATTTCTAAAGCAGAAGTTAAGTCTTTACAGCTCATATGTAATATCTGATTATGATATATTGAGTGTAGTTTTTAACAAATTCATTTGAGTAATGTCTATCTCTGGAGTTCTGAATCTTTTTTTAATGAGCCATTTAGTTCCTTTAGCACTTAGCAAAGGTAAAGTTTCCTTCCTGGTTTGAGCCAAAAATTCTCAAAAATAGTTGGATGAGGAGTTATTTTTTAAAATATCTGTAAGTAAGGATGCTGGGCCAACAGTAACAATCTAGAAACACCGTTTTTAGTGAACTGGTCTGTTTATGCCACTAGATTGTAAATTACCTGAAGGTGTGTATGTGTGTGTATGTGTGTGTGTGTGTGTATCTTTTTTTTTTTTTAATTTTAGTGGCAAAAGTCTCACACAGAAGTCTCTATTGTCTGTGCCAATAAGTTTTGGTGAACACAATAAATAAAACAGGAAAAAATTAAAGAACTATCTAAAGTATTACTGAGTTAATGGTATATATAAGAAAGTTATTAGATAAACAAAATAGTTATTATAAGACACTTTACAAGGAATACCCAGAACACTGTTTCATCCCAGTAGTTACAAAAAAATTTGTCTTCTATGAAATCATCCTGAAAAGTAAATTGTGATTGTTATTTCTTAATGATTCAAAAATGAAAACCCCAAAGATATTACTGGAGAAGGGAGGGGTGGAAGAAAGATGTTTCACAGAAATAAAGAATAAATAATCAAAAGCCCAAAATTATGGCTTAAGAAAATACATTGGTAATATAGTGTCTGAAACAAATTATCGATTCTGTCTTGACTTCTGATGCTAATGATTTTTCTATTTCTATATACATAGTACCTTGTACAAATAAGACATTTCTTTCTTTGTCAGGCACATTATGGAGCTCTTTAGAAATTTTCAAATGCAGGGGCGCCTGGGTGGCTCAGTGGGTTAAAGCCTCTGCCTTGGGCTCAGGTCCTGGAATTGAGCCCCCATATCGGGCTCTCTGCTCCGCAGGGGGCGTGCTTCCTCCTCTCTCTCTCTGCCTGACTCTCTGCCTACTTGTGATCTCTGTCTGTCAAATAAATAAATAAAATATTAAAAAAAAAAAAAAAGAAAAGAAAAATAAATTTTCAAATGCAGTCAAAACGTTAGGATTTTGCTGTCCAAAAAAAAAAAAAAAAAAAAAAAAAAAACCACACACAGCATTAATGAGGGTAAGAAACTATGTTCTCAGTTTGCCCTGAGCTTCCATTTCTGAAATCATTCTGCTTCACAACTTCCTTCTTCCTTGTCACTATCTCCTCCAGTGGAACATAGGCTCTTTGTGTCCAGAAACCATGTCTGATTATTGTATTGCCAGCAGCCAGCTCGGTGCCTCGCTTGTCAGGGGTAAAGTGAGTAGATAACCTGTGGAATGAATAAATGAAAGAAGGAATGAGCAAAAACATGCCTCTCGAATATCTGTAGAGTACAACTTCAGGTTTATGCACTGTCAGATTAATCAGAAATTAAAACTATATTGTCTACAGCTAGAATTTAAGAAATTTGTTGATTCACAGGGACCTGAGCTTTATGGCTTCATTTCCCCTGCTATTTGGATTTCAACATGGTGAAGGAAAATTGAACACTTAAAGGATACATTACAAGGAAACCAAATCAGTGCAATAATAAAACCACAAAATGAGGAATGAAAATGTAGGCTACCTTATCTGAAATTACTATGATAAAAATAAACATTGGGTGAAATCTATAATTTTTTTAAATAAGAAAAAAATGACAAAAAAAGCTTTATCTTAAATGTTATTATGCTTTTCATTTAATAAATTATCTTTAAAAATTAAAATTGGAACCATGCATTTGACATATTATACAGTTTCCAAATACATTGCTAGATTATTATAACATCATACATTCAATTACTCTTAGGTAAATATTATTTGAATCTCATAAAACCTTTAGAGGGAGCTAAGCCATAAATATTATTGTATTTACTGGCCAGGAAAATGGGTGTAAAGAAGTTAAATTACTTGCTCACCCACACAAAACCAAGGTTCAACCAGGATCCTGACTCTAGGCATATGAAAAGTACCACCCTGTGTGGCCATGGATTCCCACAGAGCTTATGAAAGGTATGTGGGAGGGAAACAGACTCCCGGTCTGGCTTTCATCCAGACCACTTTCCTGCGTTCTTGCCTGACCTGCCGATGTGTCCATGACTTCCCAATCCTCTGGCTCATTTGGGCCCCAGTTCCCTAACTCTCAACCACTCATTTACCTGCTTTTGTCACCCCCACGCAGGAACTGAAGATATTAACCCTCTTGCTTCCAGCTCAGAAAAGTGGACTTTCTCCTGAGATGCTGGCATCCCAGACTGTCATTAGGGCCAGGGATAGCATATTCGAGATCAGTCTGGGATCTGAGATGCATGCTCAGTGCCCTATAATCCTGACACTGAATGCAGCTGCCAGTCCTCTCAGCTTAGGCACCAAAGAAAAAAGCAAGGATCCCAGTGGCACCTGTCCTCAGACCTCCTGAAAGTCTCAGGTGGGGGTCTGACCTACTCAGCTCTCTGCTGCAGAAACAGAAGCACCGGCTTCAAGATGAGGGTCAATATCCATCAGGGAAACGAGCCATGTAGGTGCTACTGTCCTCTACCCTGGTACCCACAGATTACCCTGGCTTCCTAGCTCACCAAGGACAGTCTTGTCTGATAAAATGTTAAAACAACAACAAAAGCAATGAGTTGCTCAAGGGGGTAGAATCATCGCACAATACAAAAGCTAGATTTGTTCCAGTGCCCATCCCCTAGGGTTTTCCCCCTGCTACTTCACCAGTCCTTCAGTTGTCCCCCTTCCCTCCCTGCCAACCTCCCAACCTCCCAACCTCCTCCCAACACTCTGGGCATCAGCCCAGAAAGATTCTTTCCATCCTTGTGCTAAGAACCAGAGCCACCTGCCTCTAAGCCAGACCATAGCAGCCTCAGGCTGTGGTGTACTTATAAGTTATCAAACTTTTTTATTTTTTATTTATGGTTTTTTAAAAGATTTTATTTATTTTTTTGACAGAGAGAGAGAGACAGTGAGAGAGGAACACAAGCAGGGGGAGTGGGAAAGGGAGAAGCAGGCTTCCTGCTAATAAACAAGGAGCCCACCTGGGGGCTCCATCCCAGGACCCTGGGATCATGACCTGAGCCGAAGGCAGATGCTTAATGACTGAGCCACCCAGGCATCCAAAACTTTTTTTAATTTTTTTAATTGTCTTGCTTCATCTTTAAAGAACCTGTAGTGAAATTAAATTAAAAATTCTCAAGATTTCACAGATGAGGAAAAGTGAGCTTCAGAGAAATTAGAAGGAATGTTTGAGAACAAGTTTAAGTCAGAGCCCACATTTAAATGTAGGCAGTCTGATTCCAGCTCAGGGGCAGGGTAAGGGCAGTAGGAGGTGGTGGGTACAGAGAATGGAGACTTCACCCCCACGTGTAATGCTCTGATCCCTGCTGCCCTAGGCAGTGGCATAAGTGAAGGAGGCCTTTCCGGTCACAGGAATTAAAAGTCAGTAATGCTGATTTAGAGGTGACCCATGGGTAATGGCAAAAAACACCAACATAGCATTTGGACCATTTTTAATCCCAGCTGCTTTGGTTCTGGTGGACTGTTTGGTACTGGAGCCACACAGGGAGCAAGCACAGATCAAAGGACTTCATATTGGAGAAATACTGTTTTTTTCCTCCAAGAGCCTCCTTTCTTAGGAAACACTATCAAACAATTTGTGCAAGGATTTTTGCAGAAAGCAGAGTATATTCAGTTCCTCCCAGTTACCCAAAACCCTTGACTCTCTGTTGCAGGATTTTTATCCTTTTAGTGCCCATGGTTCTTGGTGGTGCAATTCAGAGAATGAAGAGGTAGGCCAGACAAAGCGGTAGGCAGCAAGGCAAAGTTTACTGAGCAATGGTACAAAGCTCCCAGAGAGGGAGAGCATCTGAGAGGATTGCCCTTGGAGTTTCTAAGTTTAATGGGGTTTTATGAGCTCTTTTGAGGAATCATCTGAAGCAATCAGGGTATGTTGAGTTGTGCCAATCAGGACTTTGGTCACATATCTCTCTGTCTATTAGGTTAACGTTAATGTGCTGATGGTATTTTTTGCTGAATCTGGGGGCTTATGTCTTAACTGTCCATCACTCATGATGGTGACAAATGCTTTGTGGTTAATTGTTTTATTTTAGGACGTTTTGCAGAAATGATTTCTGCAAAGGCTGCCAAGCAGAGTACAAGTGTGGTCGTGTCCAAGCTGCAAAACAGGATATCAGTGCTGTTTTATCTTAGCTGTCCTGACTCCATAGTTTCTTGTTGGGGACCATGGTCCTGACGACCTCCCTGTCCAAATAACTCCTAACATCTCTAGCATGACTTCAAAGGCTCTGTACTCCGCCTCTGCTCACCCCTCATACACCCTCTGTCCCTTCAGCAAACTACCAGTATGAACTGTCTGCAGTTCCACAAAATAGGCTGAGTTTCTGTTTGCTCTTAGGTTCTGGTCCTTGCTCACACCTTCTTTTCTGTCTGGATCATACTTGTCTGGTCTCTTTGTCTCTTTGTCATCTTCTATAAATAAGCTTAGCCATTATTATATGTGGGAAACCTCTCTGAATTCTCCTAATTGCATATTGGTTACCCCTGATGTGTCTTTCTCTGATCATACATGATACTATACACTCTTTATGATGATGTCACTCAAACATAAGCTCCTAAAGGGTAGAAACCTCTTCTAGTTGCTAGAAACATATCTGGTCCATAATATACACTCCAAAAATATTTATTAGGTTAATGCTGAATTCTTGCTATTAAAGAGAATTTTATTTCTCAAATTATCTACATTTTATAAAAATTGGAGTAGTAGCAAATGTGGACAGAATAGAGGGATAAAACCATAATAAATGGCATCTGCCCCTCTCCCACTGTGCTCTCCCAAATAAATAAGTCAAATTAAAAAAAAAAAAAAGAACCATAATAAATGGCAAATTAATCTGAGGTAGATTGGGAGTGGCCTTTGTGCTAGATATTCTTGACATGTTTTCCTCCCCAATTTACTCTGTTCTGGGTTCCAGGAGTCTGAACTTTGGGGACCACATGTGCCATGTTCCCTTACCATCTGACTTCCTTTGGGGTTCTACCACTGGATGCATCAGAGATTATGAAGCATATATTGGGACATTTGTTTTCTTGGCTCCCTACTTTGCAGGCTGAATCCCAGCTTTTTCAGTACCAAAGTGCTCACCTCCTTTGGGGACCCTTTCCTGAGGCTGCAGCTCTCACCCAGCTCAAGGATAGAGGCTAAAGCTTTGCCATCAATTGTGAATTTCTCTTTACCCTTCCCCCACAGACACTTGTTGTCTTTGTAAATTTCTAAGTGGGTGCACCATCTTCCTACAAGGAACTTAAGCTCTACAGCCTTACCTTGTATGAGTTTTGGACTTCATTCTGCAGGAAATGAGAACCCAAAGGTTTTAGAATATAAAGATATTTATACAGTTTGAATATTAACTGGAAAAAACCAACCCAAGACACTACAGATTCCTTAAGAGCAGAGCCCTAGTCTTATCTGATGCTGTAACCAGCACCTAGAAGACCTTATGATACACATGGCCCACAACACATGCTTTTTAAACAAAATAAGTAACCTTGAAAACAATTGATTAAATCTGCATAGCCTAAAGCTTGAATTTTAATCAAGTACAGACAAAGAGAATGCATTTAAAAAAAGAAAAAGGAAAAAAAGATCCCTTAGTTAATTGGAAGGAGAACAACAAAACAGGTAGGTGCCAGAGAAATCCTTTAAGCCAAAAGTAGGCGATCATAATGAGTAATTCCCCTGGGGAGAGCAGAACCGGAAAAGGGCTCCCTCCCATGTAGGTGTTGTCATAGTGGCTCTTAAGCAGCCATCTTCCTGGGACCAGAGATAATTCCTCTCAGTGATTAACTGCCCCAGGACTATGCTGCCGTGGGCAGTTACCGCTTTACAATCCATAAGGACAGACCAGGAATCGAAGGCATTATTGCCAGCAAGGCACCATTTACCTCATCCTGCAGACATCACTCTGATATCAAAAGGTGGTTGCCTTTGACAAACTTTCCAAGTATAGAGCCAGTGAGGGTATTTTTAGCATCAGAAAGCCTGCAACTTAAGTACAAGATGCCAAACAGAACTAAGGAAATGGAGGAGGGGGGGAGAAAGTAAACAAAGAGAAACACTGCTAGAGTTTCTGAACAAATTCTTCTACTTCCCCCTTGTGGCCAAATGTCCCAAGAACTAGGATTTCTTTTTCCCTCAAAGTGGGTCAGATTATAAAAATAAAACTTGACAAAAGATACAGAAAATGCACTGGAGCAGATAGATAGAATGCCTTGTGGAGATGCGTAAATTCTGCAGCGGGATCTTATAAATGAATTAATGCTTCCACAAAGGCTTAACCAAGAGCAAAAGGGTCCATCCAAGAGCGTGACTGGTACAGAACGGTGAATTCCATTTCCACCTAACTCTCACCATCACCCTGTGTGATAAATAGCATTATCCCCCAGTTAGTAATCTAAGAATGCTATGACAACTATTGCATATTTGCTGCCCACTGTGTTCTAGCATGTGCAAACATTCTGCATAAAGTCATTTAATCTTCAGACTATCCCTGTGGGATTAGGTGAGAAAGCTAACTCTTACGTAAGTTCCCAAGGTAACATAGCTTATACCTGTCAGAAGTGAACCTTTAGCCTGTTCTTTGAACGACAAATTCTCCCTATTTCCACTAATCCATGTTGCTCATTTTCTCTCAGAATTCCCCTTTTTAACTTTATTCCAGTTCTTTTTTTTTTTTTTTTTTAAGATTTATTTATTTATTTTAGAGAAAGAGCGAGAGAGCTGGAGGAGGGGCAGACGGGGAGAGAGAGTATCCTTAAGCAGGCTCCCTGCTGAGGGTGGAACCCAGTTCCGGGGCTCAATCCTAGGACCCTGAGATCATGATCTGAGTCGAAATCAAGAATCAGTCGCTTAACCGATTGAGCTACCCAGGTGCCCCAACATTAGATTCTTAAAACTGGTCTTGCACACCTCCAAAGGGACACCTATGACCTCCAGGAGATTCTTCTATCTTTGTACTGTCCCATAAATCTTCCATCTACCAAAGATGGGATACAAGTTCTCTTCTTGACCCTGTGCCTTAATTACATATTAATAATTACTGGAGTAGGGGCACCTGGGTGGCTCAGTGGGTTAAGCCTCTGCCTTCAGCTCAGGTCATGATCTCAGGGTCCTGGGATCGAGCCCCGCATCGGGCTCTCTGCTCAGCAGTGAGCCTGCTTCCTCCTCTCTCTGCCTGCCTCTCTGCCTACTTGTGAGCTCTCTCTCTTTCTCAAATGAATAAATAAAGTCTTTAAAAAAATAATAATAATTAGTGGAGTAACCAGAATTAGAAAATGTGCTCTGTTCTCTTCAACCTACCCAACTCCTAGAGTAGGCAACACTAAGGAGATAATAGTGCAGCATTATTTTCCTTAAAATTATAGTAGACACATTTGGATCCAAAAGACAATACACAGTGGGAATTATCAAATTTTTTGAGTTGGAAGTGGAAGACTAGCAAGGTGCAGAACTTGTGAACTACTGTATTTCAGGGAATATTTGAAAAAAAAACTGCAAAATCATATATGGCTGTTCAAAACACTGTATAATAGAGAGTGGATAAAGGAATGTACTATTTGCTAGTTTATCTCTTTTACCCAAACCAGAGAATCTTTACTCTAATTTTTTAGGACTGCTGGATATATTTATATATATCTGGACTGCTGGATATATTTATATATATCTGGATATCTGGATATATTCTGGATATATATATATATATATATATATATATATTTGGATATATTCTGCCAAGTTATCTCATAATACTTAAATGATAACTAGAAAACATATTAATTAGCATTTTTTAAAATATGCAAGTTATTAGAGGAGTTGTTATTAAGTGCATGGGAGTAGAAGCAGAAAACATGGAGGTTACCAAATTCCCAATATTTAATATTTTATTACCAGATTATCTGGTAATGAATAAAGGCCCTGGTGCTGCTTGGTTTTAGTTCCCAGCTTTATAACTCACAAAAGTGTAACCCTGAACAAGTTACTGACCCCACATTTGTAGTGATGACAACAAAAATTTGTTGTGAGGCTGAAATGAGTATCGCCTTTAAGCATTTGGTATAAAGGATGTTCAACTGATGTTTGCTCTTTGTATTAGGGCTTGAAAATTACTCCACCCAAAATTTACCTTCAAGAGAGCCTCTACTAGTGACTGACAGCGGTTATACTGTGGCCAACTGGGAACACTCTGGATAGCATTATTTCTGTGGTGATTTTTGTGCTAGTGAGACTCCTTTTCAAGGGCATCTGGGCAGCTCAGTCAGTTAAGCATCTGCCTTTAGCTCAGATCATGATCCCAGGGTCCTGGAATTGAGTCCTGCATCGGGTTCCTTGCTCAGTGGGGAGTCTGCATCTCCCTTTCTCCCTATCCCCCTCAGGTGCTCTCTCTTGCTATCTTTATCTCAAAAGACTCTTTTTCATACTTCAAAACCTTGAAAATATATCTCATATTTATATAACAATTACATGTTTTCAAATGCAATTGTATATATTTTTTTCATTTTGTGTGACAACCAAACTTTAGCTTCATTGCTACCACGCTGTTTCTGTGGCCCGTCCCACCTCTGGACTCCTAGGTTGTTGTTGCTTTAAGATTTATTTATTTATTTATTTATTTGAGAGAGAGAGAGAGAGAGAGCACATTTGCGCACATGGGCGTGCATGCCTATGTGGTGGGGGAAGGACAGTGGTAGACGGAGAGAAAAACTCAAGCAGACTCCTTGCTGAGCGCACAGCCCAATGCTGGGCTTGATCCCATTACCAAGAGGCTCACAGCCTGAGCCTAAACCAAGAATCTGAGATTTCACTGACTATGCCATCAAGGAGCCCCTGGAGTCTTAAGTTTTGATCAAATCCTCTTAGGAAAGTCAGTATGAGAGCAGCCACATTTACCCAATGAGGTTAGAAGCTAAGCTGGGATTTAGAAAATCACTGAAAGCTCACATGGCCCCTCCCTGCCCTCTTCTTCCAAACAACCATATAAAATACCTGCTGGGCTATGTGTATGACCCCCAAGAAGTTACAAATTACCTATTCGACAGTGATATTCATATCATATCATGATATACATGAAAAGCAAACTAATATGTACAGCATTTGTCTGATTATAAAAGTGAAACAACTAGAGAGAGATATGAAAAAGAAAATAAATCCTTTTGTTGGTGAGAGCGGAGAGAGACCGTGTTAACATTTTAATTTCTTTAATTCGACTATTTTGCTATGAATTTTGATAGTTTTACTTTCTTTTTTATAGGAGGATTAAAAGCACATACAGAATTTTCAATCAATAAGCAAAAAAATATATATATATATATATCTCCTGTTACAAAGTCTTCTCAGACCATGGATATCTGAGGGTACAAATAGAAATAGAAGAGGCGCCTGGGTGGCTCAGTGGATTAAGCCGCTGCCTTCGGCTCAGGTCATGATCTCAGGGTCCTGGGATCGAGTCCCGCATCGGGCTCTCTGCTCAGCAGGGAGCCTGCTTCCCTCTCTCTCTCTCTGCCTGCCTCTCTGTCTACTGTGATCTCTCTCTGTCAAATAAATAAATAAAATCTTAAAAAAAAAAACAAACAAATAGAAATAGAAATATATAAATATCAATTGCTCTTAAAATGACAGTAAAAATGAGGACCCACCTACACACCACCATCAGCGCTGTGAGGGCCAGAACACAGTGACATGAGTCTCCTCTTCTGTCCACATAGTATTTTTGTCACGTGTCCTGAACTGTCACAAATATGTCTCCCTGCAACTACACTGTGAGTTCTTTGAGAACAGGATCTGTGGGTGGTCATCTACTCGAGGAGAGGGATCAATGTAATGGTTAAGAGAGAGAGAAACCTGCAGTAAGATTGCTGAGGTTGGTTTGTAAACTCAGCTATTTGATATTCAGGGCAATTACTCAGCTTCCTTGATGAAAAACAGGACCCCTAATGTTTGTTCCAAGAATAAGAGGAGGAGATCTATATAGGAAGAACTCAGGTTTAGTAAATGTTCAATAGACATGATGTTGTATATCCAGAACCAAACATTGGATGTGGCCTGGAGAAGGTACCCCGAAATTATTGAGCTAAATATTTTCAGCCTGAGCAATAATTATGAGGTTGAGATTGAGGAGATTTGATCCAGGCCTGTCCGTGACTTGTGGTGGGAGTCTGTGTGTCATCCTCTCTAGGTTTTGGCTTTCTCACCTGTAATATGGGAATATTAAGTGGTACAAAACCAAACTATAATAAGGGTCATACAAAGACATTATGCTCAAGCACCATGAGGAGATTTTCTTGAGAATCAATTCCTAGAAGTGACGCTAATGACTAAGAGATGATAAATGCTTCTGAAGGTTTTTTGGTACATTTTACCTCTCTTTTTTCCAGAAGAGCTGTGCCAGTTTTCAGTACGGTAACAGAGTGCCTGAATTCATGTTTTCTCTCACCAAAAAGGTGATTGTTATTTTTTAAATGATTTGCCAGGTTGATGCTTTATTCCATTCTTACTACTTTTTTATAGCTCTTTTGTTGTTGCTACTATTGAGGTTGAGCTTCTTGGTGTTCCACATGTGTATCAGTGATTCGTGTATGTCTGCATGCTTTCTCTTTATTGCCTTTATCCATTTTTCCATAAGACCCACATTTCCTTGCCAATGTATAGTATCTCAATACATATGAGGGATATTAACGTGATAGATTTTCTACTCATTTCTTTGTTGGATATATTAACAGAGGAATGATTATAAAACAGAGCAGAAGAGGGGCACCTGGGTGGCTCAGTCAGTTAAGTATCTGACTTTTGATTTCAGCTCAGGTCATGATCTCAGGATTGTGAAATTAAGCCCCTCATCCAGCTTTGCATTAGGCTCACACTCAGGGCTGTCTGTTTGAGATTCTTTCTCTCCCTCTCCATTTGTACCCCTCCCCCAGTTCTTTTTCTTTCTCTCTCTAAAATTAAAAAAAAAAAATTTTTTTTTTAAAGGCAAAAACACTAAACCATAAAGGTCTTTACAAATATTAGCTTTTTTGGTAACATTTAAAAATAATCTCCAAAAGTCTAACTATAAACCAAATTTAGACTTAGAAAACTCATTTGTATTAGTCTCCTTATATCCTATAGAGTTTTTAGCATTCTGTTTATAAGCATTATCACATTAGCAAAACCCAAAACTTTTGGGGCACGTATGACAAATTGTGCGAAAAGGGCTTTAAAATTGTAAGAGTTTAAGGTTGTCACATGACTTGAAAAGAGCCTCCTTTTGCAGTTAGAAGCTTGAATGAGTTCTCACTGATTAAAGTTTAGAACCTCTTAAAAAATGTAATGAACCAAAACAGTTGCTCTAATATTAAACACCCTCTCAGTAAGTCTCAAAGAGGTTTAGCATTGAACCAGAATAACTTTTTTTTTTTAATTCAGAAAGCATTTACTTTAATACATAGTAAAAGATTTTTAAACATTTTGGCAAAATAGGATTAGTTTTCTTTCTCCTCAGGGTTACCCAAAACACCAAAACTAAAACCAACACCAAAAACTCTGAGCTTATAGAGAAAATAACACCGCCTTTATTTTTAAAAACAAACAACTGAGTAATTGAGTGACTGCTCCTGGAAGGCTTCTTTCTGTTAATGGATTTTTTCATAGCCTTTAGTTCAGTGCTATTAGTGAGAGTTATATAAACCTTCCTTTCTGTCACCAGAACACCTATGTTTATGTGTTTATTATCCCGGAGTCCTCTTTGGCTGGGAAGAAGGATTAGTCTTTGTATCTCCAAAGCCACACAGGGCTTGGTGCTTTACAAGTTGTAAAGTGATATTTACTGATCTGAGTCATGGTGAAGATATATACAAGATCCAAGGTATGAATTTACCCTCTTCCTGCTGATTCTGGGCAGAAAAGAACAATTTCAAAAAATTTGGCCAAATCAGGGAAATACAAATCAAAACCACAATCAGATACTACCTCATGCCAGTCAGAATGGCTAAAATTAACAAGTCAGGAAAAGTCAGATGCTGGAGAGGATGCAGAGAAAGGGGAACCCTTTCTCTGTTGGAGGGACTCCAAGCTGGTGCAGCCAATCTGGAAAACCACATGGAAGCTCCTCAAAAAGTTGAAAATAGAGCTACCCTACAACCCAGCAATCACACTACTGAGTGTTTATCCTAAAGACACAAACATAGTGATCCAAAGGGGCACATGCACCCAAATGTTTATAGCAGCAATGTCCACAATAGCTAAACTATGGAAAGAGCCTAGATGACCATCAACAGATAAATGGATAAAGAAGACATGGTGTGTATATGTGTGTGTGTGTGTGTGTGTGTGTGTGTATACACACAATGGAATACTATGCAGCCATCAAAAGAAATGAAATTTTGCCATTTGTGACAAATGTGGATGGAACTAGAGGGTATTATGCTGAGCGAAATAAGTCAGTCCAAGAAAGATAATTATGATATGATTTCCCTGGTATGAGGAATTTGAGAGTTAAAGTGGAAGGTTTGGGAGGTAGGGAAAGAAAAAATGAAACAAGATGGGATCAGGCAGGAGCCAACCAAAAGAGATGATCTCACAAAACAAATTGCTAATTGGGTTATGGACATTGGGGAGGGTATGTGCTATGGTGAGTGCTGTGAAGTCTGTAAACCTTGCAATTCACAGAACTGTACCCCTGGGGCTAATAATACATTATATGTTAATAAAAAAATAAAAATTTTTTAAAAATTTAGTTAACATTTTGTAAATTGAGATCCCATAGAATAGTGTTGCTAGAAATTTTTCAAGGTCTCCGCATAATGGGGGGAAATAGTTGAAAATTTGGGAAGCATTTCCTCCTCTTAGAGATGCATCCTGCACCAATGTACCCATGAAAACTTCTGAAGGGCTATTGCAGGTTAAGGAAAAGGATTATTTCATACACACCTCTTTCAGCTTCTAAAATAAAGAGACAATAAGTTGTCTGTTTATTTTAAAAGTTGCCTCATGAAAGAGGGACAGAGAGCTATAGGGTAAGAGTCAGTAGAGAAAAGTATAGACTAAGAAGCAAAATGAACTCATTAAATAAAAATTAACAATAGCAACTCCGAAAACAAGAACAAAAGTTCATTCTGCAATGGGGTACAATGGCTTGACTTACAGAAAATAAAATCAATTGTGTGGCAGAGAAACTTGAGAAATTCTGAGAGTGCAGGGTAAAGAGATATAGAGATCAATACCAGACAATACAATAAACATTTTGAGCAGAATTACAGATCCAACCTATGAATTAAATGTGCTGCTCTTGAAAACACAGTAAGATTAATAGCAAGAACAAAACCAAAATACAATTTAAGAACTTCTGGGGAAAAAGTGAGTAAAAAAACTTGAAACTACACATGAAATGACCTACTAAGTCATGTCAAAAACACATTAAAAAATCAGACCCAGATTTATCATGGGTTCTGGCATTTTTAATTCTTTAGAACTGTAAATACACACACACAAAAGGGAACAATATAAAGAATCTCCACGTATCCATCCCTTGGCTTCAGCAATTACAGATATGTTAGTTTTTCTTTCATTGTATCCCCCCCTTTTTTTCCTTTTGGGAGAAATACTCCATATTTTGTGTCCTTTTGCCTATAAATGCTCAGTATATGACTTTGATAAATAAGAACAAATTTTTCATATAACCTCCATAATATTAGCACACCTGACAATGTTAATAATGAACTTAATTTCCCTTTAGCCAGATCATAAAAACACAAAGTCAGACAACTGTCTAATTGCAGTTAAAGTATCTTTACTTTGAAAACCAAAGAAAACAAACAACCTTGTATAAGCATTCTTAAGGCCCATCTTAGAATATTGGAAAGGCTACGAAAATGAGGTTCTACAAGTCCAAGTGTCTGTTGCTTCCTGGTAGATTCATTTCTGGCTGAAACCTGTTGGCCCTTGGTAGCATCCCATTAAGAGATGGCAAGATTCTATAGGGTGTATGATCTCATGGCATAACAGGAGAGGCTGGACTCTAGACAGAGAACAGAAAATCAGTCTCCTATCACGGCTTTTTCTTCAGCATCTAGGACAGTGCTTGATACATGAAGGATAATGGGTAAATGTTAAATGAATGAACAATGGCACCAAGATACCCACAGTCTCAACAAACATCTCTATGCCTCAGATATATCGGAATTACTGGATAGTAAGCAGTAGTGCTGGGAGGAATAAGGGGTTTCTCAGTAGTAACCAACATGGACCAAATCCAAAAAACCAGAGGGGTCTGCTCTAATTCTTTGGCAGAGCACAGGACTCAGAGACCTTAGTACAACACCAGAAGGTTTGAATCCGAATAAAGAATCAGACTGAATTTCTGCCTGGCAAGATAGGATGAGGATTAAAATTGTAATTGTCTTGATTGAAAGGAAATAAGTACTATTTGTCTTGTGCAATGAAGGATCCATACTAAGATTCCTAACTGCTGTGTTTATCTTGGGTGCTTAAATAAGTTAGGCATTGTCCCATGCATAATTCCACTTAATGTCATAACAGCCTTCTGAATCTGTAGTGCACAGGGATTAGGGGCTCAGGTTTTGGTTTCAAACAGACTTAGTTTCAAATACTGGCTCCTCCATTTGTTAATGCATGGTTTAAGGGAAGATTCATAGCTGCTGTAATTGTCAGTTTCTGGTCTGCAAAATATGAATATTACTACTATCTGTATCATTGGCTTATTGCTGTAAAGATGAAATAAGGTAGCACACAGTAAATTTCAGTATATATTAGCTAAGGTTATCATAAGTGTGTGTATGTGTGTGTGTGTGTATATATACACACACATATGTATATGTATAATATATACATATATAGAGAGACAGAGAAAGATAGAAAAAAAGTGATAAAGAAAATAACTTACCAAGAATATAGAGGTAGTAAATATACAAAAAACTATATAAACATAGTTTTGGGGCCGTATAGCTAGTTCCCTTTCCAAAGCCATTAAAAATAACTCCATTGTACCATCTGAAGACATCTAAACACTGCCAGTATTTGATATTTCTAATTCTAAAAATTTTTAGGGCACTATTATTTATAATTTTTCCAAATAGAACAACTAAGGTAAATTTTATTAAAGACCAAATTTCCAAAGTTATACCTCTTTCTTACTTTCTTTATCTAAATGCTGAGGATTCTGTCTTGCTGGTTTCTCTTTCTAAAGGCTTGAAGAGGTGCTCCTGGGTGGCTCAGTGGGTTAAAGCCTCTGCCTTCGGCTCAGGTCATGATCCCAGGCTTCTGGGATCGAGCCCCACATCAAGCCCCGCATCGGGCTCTCTGCTCAGGGGGAACCTGCTTTCCCCCCTCCTCTCTGCCTGCTTCTCTGTCCACTTGTGATCTCTGTCAAATAAATAAAAAAATAAAATCTTAAAAAAAAAATAAAGGCTTGAAGAGATAAAATAAACTAATTATGAGTAGATTTCTGGAAATCAAGTCTGGTGAATGAAGCCATTCAACAATGTTTTTCATGGTCAGTATCTACTATCATATTTCATTTTTCTATGAAATAATCACTACCTTGTCTTCTGGCTTACCTTAGCCTCCCCAAATCAAACTTTAGAAAGGATTAAACTGAAATGATCTCTTTTGAACATCTTCTTTTATCACCTAAATAGCTTGGCATTTCTTAATAGTTCAGGTACAAGTTTTAATGTATCTTCATAAAGAGTATGTCTTCAAGTTAACTATACTTTCAGAATTCCCCTCTTGGCCTTTTAGCAATCCTCACAGTTTATCTGGTAAAACAGCTGGCTGAGAGTAGCAAAAGTGTTTGGTACGAAAATAATCAGATCCACTAAAGTATTTAATAGCAAGTAGTTTGTTCCTATAAACCACATTCAAGCATTCTTGAGAGTTCTTGAGAATTTAAAGTACCTTAAAATGTGCATACTTATCTGAACCAGCTTGATCCCCCTTACAAGTCTTTTCCAATATGGAAAAGAGTCTGCTTTGGATCCTGTCAGGGAATATAGCATCCGAGGTCTCATCCAAGTGTAACATATCAGCATTTAGATAAATGGAGCCCATGCTCCTACTAATATTTTTGCATATAAATTATTAGATCTTCCTCTAACCTCCTCTAAGCCACAGGGAATTTTCCAAATGTTACATATATAGAGATCGATGTATAGATCTCTATATCGCTCCTTTTGGATTCTATTTGTCCAGTTATACTGTTTAAGGTTTCTCTTCCAATCCTTGCAATATAATCATTCTGTATCCCTCTATTCTCTTAATTTTCTGCATGCATCTTGGGTCTGTCTGATCTGTGTGTGTGCATGTGTACATTTGTATTTCCTGCCTACCCCTCCACATTATATTAAGCCCCAGGAGAAAGCAGGATATCTGTGTGTTATGTTGTAACTTTCTTGCTCCTCACATAAGACAGTGTTTGATAGAGGGTGCTTAATAAATATGAAATGAATGTGCAAGTAAGGTCCTCGGACTAAATCCCTGTGACTAAGGTTGGATGTTGTAATAAATCATCAATAGATATTATGCCTGTTTTGGTAATGACTAATTTTCAAAACAAGTTGTTACAGCAGAAATAAACCTGTTGTTAAAAGATAAACTGAGAGGGGTTGCCTGGGTGGCTCGGTCAGCTGGGTGTCTGCCTTCGCCTTAGGTCAGGATCCCAGGTCCTGTGATGGAGCCCCATGTGGAGCTCCCTGCTCAGCGGAAGCCTGCTTCTCCCTCTCCTACCTGCTCATGCTTTCCTTTCACTATCTCTCTCTCTCACTCTCTCAAATAAATAAATAAAATCTTCAAAAAAAAAAAAAAAAGATAAACTGAGGCATATTAAAACATCTTAAGAGTCCATTTGAGCATTTATTAATTCCAGTCAAGCAGTGCTTAACAGAAGTGGTTAGGGACACTCTACCCCACCCCAACCCTACCAGGACCTTAGGGGAAACACCTACACAGAAAAATGCAGAAGGATAGAAAGGAAAATATTTGATTAACTATAACTTAAAACCTAGTTGGCTGTTTGTGATTGGTTGTCCTTGGCAGATTGCTTTCATAACCTTGAGGCATAAGATTTTGATTTGCCTACATAAGGCTTGGATTTTGACTTGCTTATATAAGCAGCCATGACATTGGAGCAACATCAGTCTAACAACCTCCTTGTTTAATTAATTTAATACTGTATTATTAAAAATAAGTTAAAAAACATACCTCTATGAGGAAAAGAGCACTATAAGGTAAAGAGTTTCAAAGTCACAATAAAAATAGTTTTCTGAGGGGTGCCTGTGTGGCACAGTGGGTAGAGCATCAGACTCTTGGTTTCAGCTCAGGTTGTGATCTCAGGATTGTGAGATCAAGCCCCACACCGGGCTCCACGTACAGCATGGGGTCTGCTTGAGATTCACTTTCCTTCTCCCTCTGCTCTTCTTGTTTGTGCTCTCTTTCTCTCTCAAATAAATAAATCTTTCAAAAAATATTTTTTTCTGACAGGAATTTTAGCAATTGTGGGTTTATTTATTTTTTTTTTAAGAGAGAGAGCATGTGGTTGGGGGGTGGGGTGAATGGAGGGACCAAGGAAGAGGGCGAGAGAACATCAAGCAGGCTCCATGCCCAGTGGGGAGCTCAATATGGGACTGGATCTCATAACCTTGAGATCATGACCTGAGCTGAATTCAAGAGTCATGTGCTTAACTGATTGAGTCACCTGGATGCTCTTTAGTGATTGTGTTCTTAAACCTGAAAGTCTTGCTCTAAAGGTTAAGCATCTCTGATTAAATTCCCTCAGAGTAGACTGAGGTCATGATATACAGAGAATTTCAGGGAGTTCAAGGGGTTTAGGGTTTCTGCCTACGACAGCAAGCAGTTGAAGAGTTTACATAGGGACAAAGATGTACTGTCTGGCATTTTGTAAGAGAAGTCCGCTGTAGCTTCTCCGTGATAGAGGAAGGAAGAGTGAGTATCCACAAACCCAGATCTGAAGCTCACTGAAGAGGTGAAGATGAAGGCTGATAGTGGGCTTGTTCTGCTTCTGTACTGGCAAGCACTCTTCAGACTTTAACTTGCTTGCTGACCTAATAAACATATTCTAGAAATGCCAGCATTAAAGTGCAACTTTATGTAAAAATTTAACTCTTCTTTTTAAATTAGTATATATTAACATTCTGATTTTATACACCAGTTTGATGAACTTAATTACTGTGATTCTACTTGTGTTGGAAAAGAAATGTCCAGATTTCTAAAATGGCAAAGCTGATGATCACAGCCTGGACCTTGACAGATTCACTAAGATAAAGGGACCTCATAAAGCCTGGTGAAAGACAGCTAAGTCATCTTTTTATGGTGACATCCTGAGGTCCACACTAGCTATGCTTCCATTTGAATTTAGAATGTGATGTTGATCTCTCAACAGCTGAGCTTAGAGTTGTCACTACCCCTCCCCAGGGGCCACTTTACTTCACGGCTGCAGAAAGACTCCTCCTTTTCTCTATTTTATTTATCTGTGTTTACCACAAATGTCAGCTTCTTAAAGAGCAGTCAGAGACCCAACTGTAAAGTGTTTATTGTCCATGAAAACCACAAATTCCTTCAATAGCTAAGCAGACATGAAGCAGGATGAAGTAACGAGGAAGATCCAAATGGAAACAAATATATCTTAGACTTTCCTTTGTATTTTTGTTTTTTTTTTCATACTCCTTCTCTTTCTCACTTTGATTCCTGACACCAACATTACTCTTAATAGCTAGCAATAACAGCTACCAATTCGTAGAGCAGTTACAAATATTACTGTTAATAATATTTTTATTATAAACAATAATTATTTTATTGAGCTGTTAGAGTTTTCATTGTACCATACATGCTCTTTGTCTTACCCTGCGCTTGGAGAATAGATACAATATGCCTCTTGGCTCATTGAAATTGAAGACATCTGTGTTCTAATCTTATTTTTTTTTCATGCAACAAAGGCATATCAGGAGGGAGATGTTTATTAGTTTATATATTAGCTTATGTTTATGTAGCTTTGTTCCATGTTTTTGTGTTATTATTTCTTACTCCTATATTATTTTTCCCATGTATACATCCTCGGGTTAGCTTTGCTTTCGCTTGTCGTTATTGCTGTGAAATCTTGAGGGCCTGCTTCCAAAATGTTCCCATTAACTGTATGTGGATCATAAAATTTATTTTTTTTTAAGATTTTATTTATTTACTTGACAGAGAGAGAGATCACCAGTAGGCAGAGAGGCAAGCAGAGAGTGGGAAACAGGCTTCCTGCTGAGCAGAGAGCCTGATGTGGGGCTTGATCTCAGGACCCTGAAACTATGACCTGAGCCGATGGCAGAAGCCTAACCCACTGAGCCACCCAGGCGCCCATAAAAGCTTCATTTTAGTCCTGATATGGAAAACATGAAGGAAGACAAAATTGCTTTAAAACCTCCAAGTCACAAAAAGTGCCATAATGCTATTGACAGTACGAGGCCAGTGCAAGTGAGAAGCTGGATAAAATCCTCATCAAAGAGGATGACATGAGAGCCGCCATGTTACCCAAAACTATAGAAGAGTACGGAGGGATAAATGAGGGTTTTTCCCACTCAGGTTTTGAATCAATCAAACAAATAAGGCCAGAAGTCAGCAGATGAATACAAAATTACTTACGTTTGTTACTAACAAGGCTGAAATTTGAGGCTGTGGCTTCTTTTGTGAGCAAGTGATCTCCCTCATATTTAACTCCTGAATGGGAAAACCTTTTCTGAAACGGGAAATGAGAAAACCATTTCTGTATTTAGAGGAGCAGAAAACCTGTATTTAGAGGGACAGAAACTCACATTATTTCCTGCAATTAGCTCACTCACAAAAGAAAAAAAAGAGAGAGAGAGAGAGAGAAAGTGCCTGAGCTATTAATGGGCTAGTTTTTCTCCAAAACTCATCAATGAGGTACATCATTTCCTTCTCCACTTCTTTAACTGCCCCCACAGGGGAAGAATAATGGAGAGTAGATATACTTGTCAGGAGTGGCACGTTAATGAAAGTCCCTCTGCATAGAAGGAAGCATGAGGAGAATGAAATAAATATTCCCCTTTAAAGGTACCCAATGAATCCATTGCATCATCCCCTCCCCTTTCTTTTTTTGAAGAGAACTCTCTTCTTTACACTTCGTTTCATCTCTTCTCTATATCACTGACCTCCCGTGGCCTACTGTGAGCCCATAACCTTTCTTCCCCTTTTAATTGTAAAACATAAAGTACATGTAGATAAGTGACTTAAACATGTAGAGCATAATAAAAATTATTAAGCATACACCTCTCTGACCACCATATAGATTAAGAATTATAAAATTACTAGCTTTCCCAAATGGGGATGTGCTCATTCTTGCTTATAGTTCTCAATCTCTGACAGATCATCTCTGATCCTGATTTTGGTGATAGTCATAATCTTGTCTTTTCTTTAAAGTTTTATTGCCCAATGAATGCAGCCCTAAAAGTGGAGATTGTTTGCCTGTTTTCGAACTAGATATAAATCGATACTGTATGTATTTTTACATTTTGCTTCTCTTAACCCAAGTGTGAGACTCATCAGTGTGGCTGTAACGTAGCTATAGTTGGCTCATTTTTCACAGCTTTAAAAAAATTCTGTTTATGAATATGCCATAATTTACTTATCCATTTGTGATGGTTAATTTTATGTGTCAACTTGACACACAACTTAAGGAATGCTTACATATCAGGTTAAACAATATTTCTGGGTGTATTGATAAGGATGTTTCAGGAATAACTTAGCATTTGAGTAGGTAGACTAAATAAAGATTGCCCTCACCAATGCAGACAGCATCATCCAATCCATCGAGGGGTAGACTAGAAACAATAGGCAAAGGAAGAGTGAATTTTCTCTTTATTTGAGCTGGGACTTCCATCTTCTACCCTGAACATCAGTGTTCCCGATTCTCAGGGCCTTTGGACTTGAATTGAGCCATGCTAGCAGCTTTCCTGGTTCTCCAGCTCACTGATAGCAGATGGTGGGAATTCTCAGGCTCTATAATTGCATAAGCCAATTCCTATAATAAATCTCCTCATCCATATACATTAACACATATGCATATCCATGTCCATATACATATACATATCCTGTTGGGTCTGTTTCTCTGGAGAACCCTGACTAATATGCCATTTTACTGTGATGAACAGTTGGATATTGTGAAGAATGTTGCTCTGGACATTCCTGTACATATGTTATGATTTGGAAGTTCCCCACTTTCTCGGAGTAGGATTTCTAGGAGTAGAGCCTCCTGTCAGTAGCCACATGAATATGTCATCTTGGAAGCAGATCCTCTAGTTCCAAACAAGTCTTTGGATGCCTACAGTCCTGGTAAGTATCTCCACTGAAGTCTCATAGATGAAACGAAGCCAGAGCTGCCTAGCTAAACAATGCCTGTATTCTTGACTTTCAGAAACTGGGAGATAATAAATATGCATTGTTCTAAGCTACTAAATTTGGGATAATTTTTAAAGTAGCAATAGATATCTCACCTGCTTTATTTTTCTCCACAGCACTTATTACGGTCACACTGTATAATTTATTCATTTTAATTATAGTATAACATCATTTGCAGAGCATAAACATATAGAGAAAGAATTCCAATTGTTTCTCTTATTGATATATCTTCAGCATCTATAATTATAGTAATAATAATATTTACAGTAATAATAGCATAATATTTATTGATTATGTACAATGCCTATTAGGCATCCACATAGTGATTTCAAGAAAGAAGTTCAGAGTTACAAAAGGAGGTCATGGCTGGAGATAAAGATTTGGCAGTCATACATGCACTGAGAATATTCCTGGATCTGAGTGAAGCTAACTAGCACTATAGATAGAAAACAAAGGGTGTCCCATATGACATTTTTCTAGTACCCTGACAGCTAGCAAGAAAAGCATAACAAAGAAAACTGAGGAAGAGTAGTCAGTGACGAAGAGTAAAAAAAAAAAACAATTTTCAGAAAGTGACAGCAAAGAATAAAAAGTAATAATTATAGAAAGGCTGCTGTTTGCCAAGTTGAGGCACTTTAAATACTTTATCTCAGCTAGTTATCAAAATAACTCTGTAAGTTTTATTACTCATAGCATGTAGGAAGAAATAAGTGTCCTTGCAGGCTAAATTCTCATCCTAGGTCACTTTGCTGAAAAGTAGTTGAGCTAGGAATTGATTCCAGATCAGTATAGCATCATGTCTCTCCACTGAATCGTTCTCAGAATGAGTATTTAATACCCATCTATTCTGAAGACATGACACTTGTGCTATCCTTTCTACCATCATATTCATTTTTTTTTCAGTTAATACAATACAATGACATATAGAAAAGTATGGCAGCAGCTTGAGGTTATCACTTACAAAGAAAATGTGAAATGTTACAACTTAAGGAATATGTATTGGGTTTCCCAGAGGGACATTTTGAATAGCTACTTGACTTTCCCACTTACCTTGTATCTTTTCTGACTTTACCTATATCCTGGAGTGCATCTGAGTAAACATCATACATTTTACTTGGTGAAGGAGAAAGCCTTAGCCATAAGTACTGATTACATCATATTAAAAGTGTAGTCAAGCATGGTGTTTCTTAGATGACTAGCAATTGGAATTATTAATCATTTAATTGAAGAATTCACTTCAGAGAAACTTGTGAACAAAGCTTATGCTAATATTGTCCTGCAGGTTTCAATTCATTTTCTCTAACAGAAGAAAAGCAAACTGTTATTTATCATCATAATAAAAACTCATAATATTCCAAGATGTCAATAACAGTGAGATAGATTTTTGGTGTAAAATGCTATGATATTTTCAACCTAGCAATTTACCACCAAGCATACTTCAGGTGCCTGTGCATGAATGATTTTCAAGTGGGTGACAGAATGACTAAATATGTTAGAAATATCTCTGTAGTGTTCCCAAAATTTATATGACTAACCCTTCAGCCATTTTTTATTTGATCCAGATATCTTGATCCAAATTCCCAAGGAACTCAGATATGCCTCTACTTTGAAAACACTCCATATACACATAAAGCAGACATAAAATGGGAGAAACTAAGTCTCTGCTTAAAATCATATAACTATCATTTATATATATTTAGATATAATATATAATATGCTATATTATTTAATATTATGCAATCATGTAATATTACATAAAATACATATATAATTCTATTACAGAATATATTATAACATAATGCATATACTATATCATAAACATATGTAATATGTATTATATATGATACATATTATATCATGTATCATAGAATACATTTAATATAATGCATCTTATAATATAAATATATAATATGATACATGATTATATAGCAATAATACATAATAATCATTGTTATATTTATATACAATATATGTGTTACAGATATTTTTATATATTATATGTAGATAATGGTGAATGCCTAAATTCGATGTTTGACACAAATAATTAGTGAAAAAGCCTCCTTAATAGGTTTCCAGTCACATTCCCTTCAAATTTACCAAGTGCAGGACTGCCAAAACTTGTTTTCCAAAATGTAAATATGACTATGCCACAGTATCTACCCATAACTCTTCAATAGTTTTCTTTTGACGCCAGGATAAAATTTCAAATTCCTAAGTGGCATAAACCCTTCATTATGCATCCTCTGCCTCATGTTCCAGCTGCGTCTCTCATTATGTCCTGCCTTGCACTGTTGGCTCCAGCAATTTCAAACTACTCACACATTTTTTATTCACACAACCCTATGCATTTACTCACACTTCCCCTTCTACTTAGGACAACTAATTCCCTCCCCCTCGCTGAAGCTTATTTTCTAAGACCAACTCAGGCATCGCACCATCCTGGAATCCTTCCTGAGCTTTCTAGAACTGGTTGCAGAAAAATGCAGTTCACACATTCTTATCACTTTATGTTAGTGATCTTGTAACTATTTATGTAGTGTATCTCCCTTGCCAAAAGCTGATCTCTTGGAGCTCATTGCTATATATCCCTCACTTAGTGTTGGAAATTTGGGTTATGGTTTTGGTGCTGGAATACAAATACTCATTCTTCCTTCAGGCATTTTCTGCCATGAGACTGAATATACGAAAGTAGCAATACCATAATAGGTAATGAAGAATAAGCTTTCTGGACACCAGTTAATTTTTTATTTTTTCCAAATCTAGGGATTCACTGGTAAACTGTGCTGATAGGAAAGTGTTAGGCCTTAAAGAACATACAGTACTGGGGCACCTGGGTGGCTCAATGGGTTAAGCATCTGCCTTCGGCTCAGGTCATGATCCCAGGGTCCTGGGATCGAGTCCCGCATCGGGCTTTCTGCTCTGCAGGTAGCCTGCTTCCTCCTCTCTCTCTGCCTGCCTCTCTGCCTACTTGTGATCTCTGTCAGATAAATAAAGAAAAAATCTTTAAAAAAAAAAAAAAAAAAGAACATACAGTACTTCCTTTGTTCCACTTCTCTGAATCTGAAGTGACAGAAATAGTGTCTGAGGATAGTACCCACTTTACCTACGTTAGTCACAGAACACAGATAACCAAGTGAGAGCTGGGCCTGCTGTGGTAAGCCTTGCCAGGAACACTGCCCAAATAAGTTTAGGGAATATAAGAGAGGATGCAGTACTTGAAACTCTCTATTTTATATAAAATAAACCCACATCCCAGTAAAATGAGTTCCAGCGAATGTCTCAGGCTTTGCCGGGTTTAGTCACCCCATCTCTTGAGAAGCCTCTAGAAAAATGGCTGAACCAAATGACCATGTGTGTTTCCTCTTGCCACCTCTCCTATATAAGTCTTTACTTCCCTTCTCCATACTGGTAAGACAGCTTTAAATTTTTAGAAAAATCTGCTATAATCAAAATTTCACTGACATTATATCATAGAAGGCTCAATATCAAGTAATCTTCAACAGGATTCAGTTGTTATACCTTGATGTCTCTTATAGGGAAGAAACTTGAGGATGATAATTGTAAAATAATTAGCTCTGATCATAGGTCTAATGAGCAGCAGAACCAGAACAAGATCCCAAGTCCTCTGATTGTAAAACGATGGTGTGTTCATCCAAGTAATTTGCAACAAAGTATGCTTCCAATGTCCATGCATGAGTGATTCTCAACCGAGGTGAAGAAAGACTAAGTGTGGCAGAAATCACTTCTCCAATCTACACGGCTGTCCTTGCTGCCATTTTTGAGCCCTTCCAGTTTATTTTGTTCTAGCTGCCCAAGGAACATTATGCCCTTTGTTCTGAAAACTACTCATATGCATTGCACATATATAGTGTAGAGGAAAGAAAAAGACTGTCAATGAAAACAAATAGTCTCTTGAGGCTCTTTAATTTATGAATGCATTTAGGTCAAGAATCCTGTGTGTAGCCTAGCTATTTCAACCTAGAATTCAGGTTCTGCCTGAAAACCTGAAAGTTTAGGACCAAAATGTTTACATGAGGGACAGAGGTTTCCTTAGGAAAATCTCAGAAGAGGGAAATGTGAGTTCCTAGGGACTGAGATTTCTCTGGGGAATCTCATCCTGAGAAAGGAGAAAGTTCAAACAGAAGGCGGCTTGCCAGTTTTGCAGACCTCAGAGGAAGCGGAAGAGTAGGATTTGGTGTTTCCTTTATGTTCTTTATCCTAGCCCACCAGGGCATAGAGTGAAACCTCGATCCATAAATAAAAGATATACTTGAAATGAGAAATCTTCCTTGTCAGTTGTGTTTCAGGGACTTGAGTATAGTCAACATGATGTAGAATTGTAAGGAGTTTTCAGAATTGATAGGACCCCCTAAGTCACCTTACAAAAGTTTAAACATTCAAGTGCCGATAGTTTAGAAAGCCAGCAAAATGTGTACTGATACATTTCCACTGTTTTGCTATATTTCCACTAAAAATAAGTTTAAAAGTTTTTTTTTTAACCATCACATAGAAGGGATCCTTATGTTTCCTAGGAAGTAAGTTTTGTGAAAGAACTAATTCTGTGATATACCAGTTAAATAGGAACAAGAATAATGAGAGAAGATCTTTAATACCCTCCACTTCAGAGCTTGATATTCAGATCTCCATGATTATCATTCTGACACAGAAATATTTTGAAGCTCTTGAGGAATATGTGAGCCCATTAAATACAATTGTGAACTGATAGTCTTCTAACCTAATTACAAGACTCGATTTCCCCTAAACTCTATTGCTGTCATCAAATATTTACCTGTTTGTTTGCCAGGATAGGCTTTTGGCTTTTTCTCAACTCATTGATAGGGACATTTGGTAATATATAACAATTTAAATCATAAATTGGTGTAAAACAAATGGAGAGCACCGCAGACTAGAAATACAATTTACATTGAATCAGCAAACTAGGAATTAGGGACTGTGGAAGAATCAACCAAATAAACAGTCTTGGTTCTTTTTCTATAGGATAAATCATCACCTACCTGTCAGAGAAAAAATTAAGGCAGATTCATGAAAATCTGGAGAGAGAGGGAGTTAATAAAAGGTTGGGAGAGTTATAAAGAAATGTTTAAAATTCAATGTGCTTTGTTCCGTTTTGCTTTGTGTTGTTTTGTTTAGAAAGAGAGAAAGTGCACACCCAAGTTGTAGGGAGGGGGAAAGGGAGAGGGAGAGAGAGAGAATCTTAAGCAGGTTCCCTGCCCAGCACGAGCCCAAAGCAGGGCTTGATCTCATGACCTAGGTTGAATTCAAGAGTGAGGGGCTTAACTGACTGAACCACTTCAGGCCCCTATAAGATTCATTGTTTTAATTGAGGGGGCTATCATAATGTTTCTAGCCTCCAAAGTTCTTGGCTAAATGACATGTGACAGGGCTATATACCATAGTATTAATAATGTGGGATATTTTTGTTTGTTTGTTTCTCCTTAAGAGAACACAAGATGTCATTTTCTCTCCTTCAGCACACTCCAAAATAGAAATAAAGGTTAAAACCTCATAGGCTTACTTCCTGAGCTGTCTTTTGCCCCTCGCAGAAACCATGTAAGGTTAGGACTGACAGCAGAGCGGAAGAAAGGTGGTCACTTAGAGGAAAAGAGATTCATAGGAAGAATGAGGGGAGCAAGGGTAGGAAGATGAAGACAGAACTTCTAGAGCAGTTTGGGTTTTTTTCTTCGTTATTTAAACTCAATTAATTAACATGGTGTATTGTTAGTTTCAGGGGTAGAGTTCAGCAATCCATCAGTCTTATGTAACACCCGGTGGAGAACAGAGTTTCTTAAGCAGAGTTCTCCAGAAACCTAGGATTCCACAAGGTGCCACTAGGGGTTCCTTAAGAGATTGTGATATAGGGAAATAAATTAGACCACGTGTTTGGATCTTTGCTGGGCGGAATGCCAGCCCTCGAGTGGTAGACAGTCCTTGTGCCACCTTGCGTGCCATTTCCTCAGATGTCTTTTAACCCCAAGTGGCAGTGCTCCAGATTGTGTTCACTGGATTGAGTCCTTTCTCAGTTTTTGACACAAGATAAGGGAGGCGGGTGATAATTGATGATCATGGTATGGTACCAAGGAGCCCAGGACGGCTTCCTGCTTTGAAAACAAACCTTCCTTGAAGCTGCATGGGTAGGATATTCCCGGGGCCGACCCCATGATGGAGTTAGAAGCGAAAGAGGTGTATTTGGGAAAATTCCTATGAAAGATATGAAGAACAGAAGTTGGCAGGGGAAGCCTTCAGACTGGAATGTTGATCGGACATCTGTGAAAGGGGAAGGAAGGAAGGAAAGGAAAAGCAGGTTAGAAGATTTTAAGAGGACAGCGCAGTTTGTTTTGAGAGTCAGGCAGCTGAACAGGTTGCTGGAATCTCTCACTGGACATAAATTATCCGACCCTGTTACCCAGCCACACTCAGTCATTCGTGACGGGCTGCTGGGGAAGAACATGGCCTTGGTACAAACACTGCAGTGCGGCGTCCTCGTAGCTCACCGGCGCATTCTCTCAAGGAAGGAAATCAGAGCAGCACACCTTGGTGGCTGCCATGTTCCACCTCCCGCGCTGCATGAATCCACTTTTCCGGACGTGTTCGGGTGACAGATCCTCCACGTTCCCGTGGACCCCTCTTCCTGCAGAGAAACTAGAAGCAGGAGATTAATGGGGACAAGTACAGTCGTTGGTATCCCTCCTTCATGGTCCTTTCCGGATATCCCTTCTCTGCTTGTGTCAGTGACTTAAAGGAGAGTGCGACTCTAATCCACATTCCCAAAGTAACATATCCTTCTCGGGCCACAGTTGCTGCATTTGTCCCCTCCATGGGCACAGTTAGTCAAGGGACTACTGAAAAGCACTGAAGCAGGATTGTCCAGCATGTCCGGCAGGTAATTTCGCTGCCCCACTGTTTAAATAACTTTCACGCTTCGTGCCTGTGTCTATGTGCTCGTCCACATCCATCTTCACCCGGCCTCCTAACTTTGGTTTTTCCAGGCCCCTGGTCAGCAGGCCAGGCCATTTTCTATTGATCACAGTTCTGTATATACGGTCACCGAAGACCATGTCTCCTTCCACGCAGAATAGGTGACCACTCTGCTCACTGGGAAGGTTTTTCCTTACACCTGAATTGCAGGGCTGCCCCCAAATGTGGCTGAATGCAGCCCCTGACCATTTTTAGCTTCTGCTCACAAATGAAGCTGATCTTTCTAAGCCAAACTGGAGCTTCTTTCTCCTTCTGTACAGCCACAGGTGCAAGCTGAGGGAGGGACAAAGTGTTGGGTGACATGAGGGCCTGCTCTTCCAAGTTGGGCTTAAACACAGACACACCCTTTCTGTCTTAGTGTGAACTGTCGTTGAGCCTACCTGACTTCATCGACCCGGTAAGTCTGACAGACTCCAACTCCTGGTGTAGCATTCTGAGTGCACAGTCACTTCATAGTCAACGGCTCCATCTCTACAGGACAAGTCACACGTCAGGAGTTGTTTCTCTAAAGATGTGCAATTCTCTGTTGAAGAGGGCATGTTTTTATACCAGATTCCCAGGGTCCTATGTCATGGTTCTCCCACAGAGACTTACCAAAGCCTACACTCCTACCATGGACACCTCTGTTACCATAGGTTCTTCTGGATCATAGGACCCAAATAAAAGAATGGCTTACACCACAGTGTAGACCTGCCACAGAGTCCTCTTCTGCTCTGGTCCCACTCTGAGCTAGAAGCCTTCCATGACACCTAAAATATGGACCAAACCACTATTCTTTGGTGTAGAATATGTTGCCTCCAGAATCCGAAGAAATCTCCTGGGCATTGTGCTTCCTTTGCAGTAGGAGGGAATACAAAAAAAATAGAAAAAAGAAAAAAAAAGCAGAAATGTGTCTTTTCAAGAAACCAGAACCTGAATCTTTAAAAATTTTACCCAAGCGGCAGGACCTTAAATCTTTATAAATTCTATCTGTCTCTTTCTATAGCATATAAATCTTACCTAATGCCTCCAGCAGGGTAGTCACCTCTTGCTAACCTTGCCTGATCAACATGATGGCATCAATAAAATGAATCAATGTGATATTTTGTAGTATGTCCAAACAGTCCACATCGCTTCTGATTATATTATGACAGAGAGCAGGAAAGTAAATGCAGTTGGAAACAAGACTGTAAGTGTATTTCGTTATCCATTCTATGAGAACACAAGCAATTTGCAATAGAAAATAGTGCACTGGACAGGTCAGTGGCTGCATGCTATGTGCCTGAGGCCATTGTAATCTGCTTCAGCCAAGCTAGCACATCAGGGCTCCCACCTGGATGAGCCGCAGTAGTATTAAAGTCATTCTCCGGAATACATGTGTTTTCTGCAGGAATAGACTTCAGAATTTAGTGGCGATAGAATAACGACTACCGGGCACCTGGGTTGCTCAGTGGGTTAAAGCCTCTGCCTTTGGCCCAGGTCATGATCCCAGGGTCCTGGAATCGAGCCCCGCATCGGGCTCTCTGCTCGGCGGGGAGCCTGCTTCCTCCTCTCTCTGCCTGCCTCTCTGCCTACTTGTGATCTGTCTGTCAAATAAATAAAATCTTTTTTTTAAAAAAATAATAATGACGACTACCACCTTCATATCCTTAGGAATAGAACTAACCTCCACCATTCCTCTGGAATGCCATATTGTACTGATTAGCTGTGTTTTGGTGGGGGAGGGGAACAGTTTCAGAGGCTTCCACTTGATCACTCTGATTCCACAGGACAAGGTTCTGTGGTGGGGCTTACATCAACCACTGAATATGTCAATTCCAATTGTAGAGTTGAGGACTGGGAAGTGACCATTTCCATTTTTACAGTGGACTGTTATTGGACCCACCTGACTTTACTGACCTGGTCAGTGAGACAGAATCCAACTCATAATGTAGAGCTCTGGGTGCATTGTCCCTTGGTGCCCCATGGTCAGTGTTCTATCTTTATAGGGCCAGTAATGTTGGGTAGACTCACAGAACCAGTAGTTCTGCTATAAATCTGCCTTTGGCAAGACTCTATTTGTTACTGGTCCCTGTATACTCTCATTCTAACAAAATCCTTGATAATACTTTGAGGCTGTGGGTATGAGTGTTAGCTGTATCCAGTAACCTTCAAAATACCTAAATATTATCCCATTCTTGAAACACAGTGATCTGAGTAAATGTCTAAGCATCTGAAGAAAACATCACAGGCTAAATCACAGTCTAAAGGACCATGGTGTTGCATGGTCCTTCTTCCTTGGGATCTAATGACCTCTTTAGTCATAAGGTTCTAGGTCTGGAAACTGACTCAAGCTGAGAAATTTGGCCAAAGATCATGACTTCCAATTAAAGTGGCCCATCCACAGTCTCTTGAATATATATGTTTACCTTCTTTTGATTGCATATATTAAGCAACACTCTTGTTGGCGGCTAATCTATATTACCACTGGGGATACTATATTCTATTAATCATCTCTAAGCCTCCCCAGTTGTCCCTCAGTCTTGTCAGTCATTACAATAATTGCAATCTTCTTGCTGCAGCTTTGGGACCTTGTCATCCGCCTTCTTATATTAACAAACGAAGCTTGTGCCCATCAATCAGGGATGATGGTGCCCATCTCTCCAGTGCATTTGTGAAAGGCTTAGTAAGGGAATTGTTTCCTAAAGTTTCCCATTAAACCTCTGATGGGTCTTTTGGCCTCACACACTGTATCTGTTCCAGCATGTCCAATCCCCTAAGTCTTTTCATCTTTGCCTACATTGTTAATTATGCATGCCTCCAACAAGTCTATAACAAGTCTCCTGATATAACTGACAATCAGAGGGAATTTTTCACTATAGGAAAGGAATTTTTATGTGTCATAACTTAACTGTCCTCCTGTTGCTTTGCTGTTTTCAAAAATATTGCAAAATGTAGATTGTGTAGGTTAGAAGACATTTTGAAGTGTCTTGTTTAGTTATTTATTCTTCCCTTTTGTTTTATATTTTATTAATATTTGTGTGTCATAAGCAAGTCTGATGGTTCAGTGTGGAACATCTTTGCAGACAGGATGCGAGATGGGAAAGAAAGATCCTAAAGTTAGGCCTATGAACAATTCCCATAAAGTTAGTGATGAATTTCAATCTTCTTGGTTTTTACACTGAGATACTATATCAAGGAAGACAAAGAATAAATTCTCTTACCAGGGAAGTGAGTCCATGGATTTTACATGGGCTGGTAATCCAAGTTGTCTTGATCTGTTGCATATTGTTTGTGGCAGGCCAGTTAAAGATGTTTTTTTTTTTTTTTTTTTTTTTAAATAATCTCTGCACCCAACATGAGGCTTGAACCCACAACCCCCAAGGTAAGAGTCTTAAGCTCCATTGACTGAATCATCCAGGCACCCCCAGAGCATGTGAGTTAAAATGCTGGACTGCCTCCAGAAATCTTGGAAAAACACTTACAAATCACATCCATTTGACAAGGAAAGCTAATGATTATCTTAAACATCCGGTGGAATTTCAAAACAGAGTAAAGCTTCTGTCAAGAAAAGGTCATTCTCACTGAAAAGTCTCAAAATCAAGTTACTGAACAACAAAACATTTTCTAGAAGAAAAAAAGTTACAGTTGGTGAAAAAAATGTCAGTAAATAGTGAGTAAAATAAGATTCAGCTGGAGAAATTGAAGATTTCAGTCTTGAAAAAATATGTCAATACAGTGATGACATGTCACATAATATTGAATGCAATTTTGTATAATAAACTGAATAACAAGAGCTTTTCTATCCAGGTTGATGAATAAACAGATGTCACCAATAAATGTCATGCTATAGCATTTGTAAGATTTGTAAATGGAAAAACTTAGGAGAGATTTTACTGCTGCCATAAGTTGCCCAGAAGAGAGGTAAAGATATATTTAATGTTTTTTTCTTTCGACTTGGAAAAAAATAAAGATGTGTCTTAGAGAAATTACATTGGCTTTCATCCTGATGCTGCCCCACCAGTGGCTGGCTCTGGGAGAGGGTTTCCCTTTGCAATTAAAAAAAAAAAAAAATTCTAACTTTGTATCTACACAGTGGATTCTTTGTGAAGATGAAATAAATTAGGTTCTGGTTGATGCTACAAAAGTAATTAGCTTTATTAAGCAAAGTCCAGCTTACTTGAAAATGTTTTAAAAGCTGTAAAAACCTGAACAAAGAGCATATAAATTTCTTCTAAATGCAGAAATATGGCGGCTTAACAGAGAAGAGTTCTCAATATGGTGTTTGAACTAAAATATATATTGTAGGAATACTAGGATTTAAAAAAAAAAAAGTAGTAGCTGGATTTTGCTGAGTAGTTTGAACAAGAATGGTACAGAAACTAGCCTACTGATGAGATATTTTTCTTCACATGAACTGGTTGGATAAAATTGAAAGATTCTTGGCCTTAAAAGGAAACTGAATTTTGGGAGGAAAAATATCATGTTGCAAAAGAAAATCTTTTAATGTTTCCACTGCTGCCAGAGCTTGAGGATATAGGGAGGGAATCAAGTTATATTGAAAACCACTTAGGAAAAACTGCAACGAAAAAAAAGAACAGCTTTTCTTTTCTTCTCCCTTTAACACCTATGTATGCCTGGGTATGGTCCTTTCTCTGAACCTTCTGCCTAGGCTGAGAACTTTGAGCAAAGAAAAGAACCTTGTGAGCTGCAGACTGATTTAATTGAAGATGATATTTATTCACTTGCCTTAGAGAAGTTCTAGGTTTCTGTGAATCAAGAGTACCCTGCCATTCCCTGGAAAACAAAGAGCATTGTACTGAAGTTTTCAGATTTTGAGATGTGTGAGCAAGCTTATTCATTTAGCAATCATCAAGAGCAAAGACAGAAACTATATTTCTGGTGAACGTGCAGTTTGTGTGTGCTTATCTCAGGCTTCATCCAGAATTAAGAATTTGTGCAGTGAAAATGAAACAGATTCCATATTAAAAGGTAAAAGGTTTCTTTATTTCTAGTTTCAAAAATAACCTTTTTATGTATGTATAACTCTACACAAGAGCAAGAAACCGAAACATGTATATAATAATTTTGCAACTGATAGAATTAAAATAGAGCTAGGATGAAAATTAACATGATCATATGTCACTCAGTTAAAAAAAAATTATCAAAACCTTGCATGAAATGATGTTCCAAATATATATATGTACATATACATATATTTATATTCATATTAGCTTGTCTTACAGTTTTAATAAATTTACTATATTCAACATTGTCCATAAATTTTCATGTTGTAGCCCACATTACATAAATTAATATATTATCTTTATTTAAATTAAATTTACTGAGCTTACCTTTAGAGGAACTAAATCCTATTTTGACTTAAGCTACTTATTTAACACAGGCAAATTATAGTCCACAGGCTAAATTTGGTCTATATGAAATCATGTTTTCACCAATAAAGCTTTATTGGAACACAGCCATGTCCATTCCCTTTTGTATTTTCAGTGGCTGTTTTTGCTTTACAACAGCAGAATTGAATAGTTGCAACAGAAACTATATGGCTTCCAAAGCCTGGAATACTTGTTATCTGACCCTTTAAGGAAAGAGTTTGTTGGCCTTTATTTAACAGAACTTTATTATGGTACCTTATGAGTCTTTATATCTTTAAGAAGTTAAGAAAAAAAAAAAAAACTAGGCTTAACAATCTGGTTGTTTGTTTTGTTTTTCCCCCAAGAAGTTTGGCTATAAAGTCATTCTTGGCTTAAATAGAGAAAGACCTGATTAGCAGCTTGAATAATAAAAATTTGTGCAAAGACATTTAGGTCTAAGGAAAAAATTTTTAAAAATCAAGTAAGAAATTTAAGAAAAGGAACATTTGAACTTTTGTTTATCAACACTACTACCTTACATAAAGCTTGTTTCCTGTGTGGGGATGGGAAACTATAAAAAATAGGCTAATAATTCAGCCAAATAAAAAGATCCACAGGAAAATATCATTCTGCCCTCAAAACAACATTGGCAATGATTATAAGATCATTTCATCTATGTCCCGATAATCCCAAGGCACCCTGAACTATTGCTATAATAATTTCTATGCAGAGGTTCCCTGAAAGCCCACAATTATTTCAGTAGTTCCTCCAGGGTAAGAGGGTTCAGAAGGGATGTTCTAGAGGTAGAAGTATTGAGGAAGGGACCCAGAGAACAAGCTATGGTCCCCTCCCTTCATCCTCAGATCATTATTGATAGATAGCATGCCTCCCAGGAAGCTTCCCTGTTGCAAGTGTGGAAACTGTGGACACAGGAGACAGGCACATGGAGATAGAGGTATGAAGAAAGAACCCCACCATCCCACCGTAATAAATCTGACAGAATCAGTTGGGAATGTTTCTAAGAGTGACCCCTTGTAAGAGGAATCCATCTCTCCCACCACAGAAAGAAAGGAGTATTCCCTTGACTAGGAGAGAGAATGGGGCAAATAAAGAAGTATAATAGAACAGAGTCCAAGTGCTGATTCCTACATCTTACCTCCCTGAGTGAAAATATGGGATGAAAGAAGCACAGAGACAGAGTAAGAGATACAGCTGAGAAGATGTAGGAAGGTAGAATGAGGCAAGAAGTTTCCATAGCTTCCAGCTGCCTCTGCAATACAATACAGGGTTTGGGAACACTGACCCCCCTCTCAGCTCCCTCCGCAACACACACAGTCAAAAATCCAAGTATAATTTTTGCCTTCCCAAAAGCTTAACTACTAGCCTATTGTTGACTGGAAGCCTTACTAATAACATAAATAGTTGATGTACACATATTTTATATGCTATATGCATTATATACTATATTCTTACAATAAAGTAAGCTAGAAAAAAGAAAGTTTTATTAAAATCATAAGGAAGAGAAAAATACACTTACAGTACTATATTTATTAGGGAAAAAGTCAGCATATAACTAGACCTACACTGTTCAAACTTGTGTTATTCAGGATCAATTGTACTTTCTTCCTGAGTACTGGCCACATGGGTAGGTCATCTGTAATGAAGTGCCAGACAGCATCAAATCGGTCATTATTTCCTTAGTGGGGGAACCAGAGATTCCACTTAGTAGATGGATTTCAATGGCTTAATTCCTCATGGCTGATACCAGTCAGGTCATTGTCCAATGTAAGCAAATAATAAATACCTTGCTACAGAGACTGACTTCATCTTGAAGTATATTTGCTTACTTTGTTCCATTTGAGACCAAACAAGTTTCTTAGAAAAAATAGAAGAGTGAAAATAATAAGAGAGAGATAGAGCTGGTGAGTTTTGGAAATGGATCCCAGATTTCTAATGATGCCAAAAAGAAGGGGAGGCATGTAATTTGTAAAGTACCCTCAGGGCCCTAAAACATGATTAGTCAAACACATAGAAAACATTTTCAAACCTTTCTTAATTGTAACAGATGGTTGAGCAATACATTTCTATTTCGAGCTAAAGGATGTTCTGCAAATATATCTGGCTGGAGCCCAGGTTGGCCAGGACAGTATTTCATTACTCAAAGAAGTTTGTGTGTATTGTAGCAAACTGTTAGAGTGGCTCCCACTCGGTGTCTGGGTGAAACTACTATTATTGAAATTGAAACCCTTATTGCAGCAAAATTTCAAACCTGAAAGGAATAAGCCTTCCATGTTCCTCTCGTTTTAGAGACCGGCTAAGTGAAATCCTGCAAACCACACAGCAAAATTAATCGCAGAGCTGGAACCCCAACTGAAAGCACCTGGGTTTTAGTCTGTCTCCACACACCATCAGGTGTGTGATGCCACCAGTAGTAATGAATGTCAACGTGGTTAAAAACTAACTCGTCCAGAGTCACACAGGTAGTCCACACAAATTTTTTTTTCCTCCGCACAAAATTTTATATATACACCGATCTACTTCTGATTCTAGGCTTTTTCCACCAGACCCCATGAGACAACTTATAAAATAGTTCCCAGGTATATTAAATCTCTGCATGAACAAAGAGAAGAACATTGACTTTGGAGTTGAGCAGACCACAATTCTTTTTTAAAAATTATTTTTATCTGAGCATAGTTGAACTACGATGTTACATTAGTTTCAGGTATTTCAGCTTCACTCTGTCTTATGCTCTTCTCACTACAAGTATAGCTACCATATGTCACCATACAACGCTATTACAACATCATTGATTGTATTCTGTGCTGTGCCTTTTATTCCCATGACCTACTCATTCCGAAACTGGCAGCCTGTATCTCCCACTCCCCTTCACCCATTTTGCCCATCCCCCCACCCCGTCTCTTCTGGCAACCATCAGTTTGTTCTCTGTACTTGTAGGTTTGGTTCTGCTTTTTTGTTTGTTTATTTATTTGTTTTTTTTAGAGTCCCGATAGGAGTGAAATCACATGGTATTTTATTTATTTTTTTAAAGATTTTATTTATTTATTTATTTGACAGAGAGATCACAAGTAGGCTGAGAGGCAGGTGGATGGGTGGGGAGCAGGCTTCCCACTGTGCAGAGAGCCCAATGCAGGGCTTGATCCCAGGACCCAAGATCATGACCTGAGCCAAAGTCAAGGCTTAACCCACTGAGTCACCCAGGCGCCCCTCACATGGTATTTTAAATCAACCTAAATTCTAATCTCAACACAATCACTTGCTAGCTGTGTGCACCTTGACAATATACAAGTCTCGTTAAGTATCAGATTATCAGTTAATCATGCATAAAATGGAGATATTAACACTAACATTTTAAAATTGAGATGAGTTTTTTCAAAAGATTTATTTATTTGAGGGAGAGAGGAGGGAGAGGGGCAGGGGTAGCGGGAGAGAGAAACTCCAAACAGACTCTGTGCTGACTTCGGGGCTCTATCTCAAGACCATGAGATCACTACCTGAGCGGAAACCAAGTGAGAAACTAAACCGACTGTACCACCCAGGCGCTCCCTAATGTTGATACGAGTTTTAAACAAGAACATATAAAACACCTAGCACAGTGTCTGTCCTTTATCAGGTACTCACTAGATGCTAGTTGGGTCCATTTTCCTCTATGTTGACATAACATTGTCGATACTCTTTACATAGTGTATTGCCACTATGTCATTAATTTGAAGAGCGAAGAAGAAATTTCTTCTAGTCTGTACAAAACCACATCATCCACCCACTTAGACCTTCAGGTCAGTGGGGAGGTTGAAATAAGAAGAGGGAATGAACAGGAAGGTGGAAAGAGTGTCTCGAGAAGACTTCCACCCACCCACAAGTGAATTGAAACATCAGAAAATATATAGGCTTTGGACTCTGGTGCCATCTATTTCAACTCCTGTAATTAGTTATGATTTATGATACGACCTGACTTTAGGAAGTCTTTCAAACACCAACTATACCCAGAGCTTTTCAACAGAAACTCACTACACCCTCTTACTGTCCGCCCACTCCTACATTTGGAAGAAATACGAGTCTCATCCTCTAGTCATATGTGAAGCCCTATGGGGAGAGAAAACAGCAATAAGAAGTCATGTACACTGGGTCCCTTTGGTAAAGAGGTGTGGAGAAGCTGGCTCTTAATATGGGTATCCTGAAGTTGAGCATCTTTTAGCCTGTTACTGCCTTGCATCAAGAAGAAAAAGGTCAGGGGCACCTGGGTGGCTCAGTTGTTAAACATCTGCCTTTGGCTCAGGTCATGATCCCAGGGTCCTGGGATCAAGCCCCACATTGGGCTTCCTGCTCAGTGGGAAGCCTGCTTCTCCCTCTCTCACTCTCCCTGTTTGTGTTTCCTTTCTTGCTGTGTCTCTGTAAAATAAATTTTAAAATCTTAAGAAGAAGAAGAAGACGATGACAAGAGGCAATCTCAAATCCTCACCTAGTGAGGTTGTGATTATTACTCCCTTTTCGTATATAAGTAAATAACCCTCTGACATTACTTATGTGTTGACCAAATTCACACAGCTTGCAAGTGACAAAATCAGTATTACTAGGGTCTATACTTTCAAGAAAAGGAGTCATAAGAGCAAGAATTACAGAGAAGATACAGGAATTAGAGTCAAATGACTCAAGAAAAAAAGTGGCGGCCATTGCCTTCAATGGGGCTTCAACTTCTCTTAGGCTGATAGAACTAGCAAGCAGACATGATGAGGACCAATAATGTTGGCAAAAAGCAAGTAAAGGGGACCCTCAGCAGAGATTCCTTCTTGGGCATTTAGAATGTGGGTCTTTGCACAGGTGATTTGCTCTACCTGGAACACTTCCCTCTCTTCTTAAAGGGATCTGAGATATAAGCAAAAATATTAATGATGCTAAAGAGTTTTATCTCTGTGCCACTGGGGAAAAAAATATTGAAGTTCTCCTAGTACTGTGCACAGAGATCATCTGGACATATCAAATTGTAGTGTAAAACCTTCATGGCTTAAAACAACACAAATTATCTTATGGTTCTGAAGGTCAAAAGACAGACATGGGTCTTACTGGGCTACAGTCAAGGTGTCTGCAGAGCTGCATTCTCTCTTAGGCTCTCAAAGATAATCTGTTTCCTTACCTTTCCTAGTTTCTAGGGGCCACCTTATTGCTCACCTTATTGTGTTTTCTTCCATTTCCAAAGCACATCATTCTGACTCTATTTCCACCATCACACCCCCTGTCTCTGTCCTTGGTTATTTTGTTTTCCTGTTATAAGGACCCATTTTATTACCTTGAACCTACCAGAGTAATCCAAGATAATCTCATCTCAAAATCCTTAATTTAGGGCACCTGGGTGGCTCAGTGGGTTAAGCCGCTGCCTTCGGCTCAGGTCATGATCTCAGAGTTCTGGGATCGAGTCCCGCATCGGGCTCTCTGCTCAGCAGAGAGCCTGCTTCCCTCTCTCTCTCTCTCTGGCTGCCTCTCCATCTACTTGTGATTTCTCTCTGTTAAATTAATAAATAAAATCTTTAAAAAAAAAATCCTTAATTTAATGACATCTGCAGGGTCTCTTTTATCATGTAACATATTTACAGTTTCTGGAGATTAGGATGGAGATATTTTTGAGGGGTCGTTATTCTCTCTACTGAACAGGTCTTATTTTTTTGTTATTGTTTAGTTTGAGTTTCCAAAACTGAGTGAAACCCATTAGTCTGTTTGTGTTTACTCACTGTATCATGTTTCTCCTGATATCCCAGGTTGGAAATTTCAAAACCAGCAGTGACTCCTCCCTCTCATTCTTTCCCACATCCGAACTCTAAAACATCCCCCAAATTTCCCTTCTCTATCCCATTTGCATCCTTAATTCAGGATCTTTTAAATTATTGCCTAGATTGTCTCAACAAACTCAACCTCATGCCAACACTTTCTCCCTGCTCCAATCCATTTTGCAAAGTTCTTCCTTGGTTAACAAACAATTATGTGTCAGACTCTTGTTTACGACCACAACCACTCATCATCTAACTAGATGGTCCACAGACCTCAATTTGACAGTCCAGTTCCCTCCAAAATCTTACTGCAAACTTCTCCTTACAATCCCTTTTTATATATTTTATATCCCAGCAATACAGAACTTTGCACAATTTCCCAATGAGATCTATGAACACTTGAGGTTGCTTTGACTTTACTCATTCTATTGCTGGGTGCCCTTAATCTTTTTCTTTACCTAATGGGATTCAGGTCAGCCTTTTTATACACCTACCAAATGTATGAAATTCGCCTTAATTCCTCCAAGTATCTTTTCTCCAAATGTTGTACCTTGCCAAATTATTCATTCCTGTGTATGCCCCCCAACAATCCTACCTCTTTTTTATTATAGCATCTGTAAAATTGTTTTTTATTACTTGTTTATCATTGTATGCCATTTCCCAAACTACAAGCTCATTGAAGAAGTAAAGAACTGAATCTCATTTTTATTTTATTTCTGACCCAGTTTTAATCTAGTCCTGGTTCATGGCTCAACTTTTCATTCTAGGTAAAACTGGGACTCAGACTGGCTTTTTGCAGAACAGTGGATTAGGGACACCAGGGAATCAACTTAGTAGTATTGATATACATTTTCAATTTTGTTTGGGGTAGATTGATAAAAAAAGAAAGAAAGAACAGTTTCTTACATTTACTTTTTTTTTTTTTTTTTTGCACTGATGTTTAGAGAGATAAAATGAGAAAATGGAAAACAAAATAGGTTGTTCTAATCCAACCTTAAGAGGTAGATCTGACCTGGATAAAAAGAGCAACAGCAGGAAGGAGCTAAAGGGATTATAAGAAGTAATGTTGTAAAACTGGAGAAAAGAAGTGCTGTTTGGGAGTCCCCATAGCAGAATATCACAGAAGTGGGTGCAAAGTAATTGTCCTACCAATCACAGTATGTGGATGAGAATGTTTGGAGTGGTGACCCACGAAAAATCTCAGTTATGACCAAGTAATAAAGGAAATTATGGCACCCGGCAAAAAATTTCACTCTTCTAGAAAGTCTCAGTCATCATCCAGGTGCAGAGGTCCTTCCCTGAAGCGGTTTTGGGGCATCAGACTTTGGCAAATACATCAGAGCAGAAGAACATGAAGAAATGTATTCAGAGATCATATAAACTCCCTTTTGGGGACTCCCAGAAATAGTTGTGTTTATTCTGGAAGAATTAAACAGACTGAAGTTCTGTAGTGAGAGGTTCTGAGAACCAGGAGTGATGGAAACTTAGTGTTAAAGTTCATGCAACCTTACACTAACCCAAAGCTGGTGAGGTCTAAGGTCATTCAGGTTACCTAAAAGATTTTTTTTAAAGATTTTATTTATTTATTTGGCAGAGAGAGAGATCACAAGAAGGCAGAGAGGCAGGCAGAGAGAGGGGGAAGCAGGCTCCCTGCTGAGTAGAGAGACTGAATTGGGGCTCAATCCTGGGACTCTGAGCAGAGAGCCCAATGTGGGGCTCGATCCCAGCACTCTGAGATCATGACCCGAGCCAAAGGCAGAGACTTAACCCACTACCTAAAAGATTTAGGTACCTCTACCTAAAAAATTTAATGAATGAGTGAATAGTAAGTGCATAGTAAGTGCATGATTGAAAGGCAGTCAGAGTTTTTCCACTATTACCAATATGCAGGTTTTATTTTTGGTACCAGGTCTATCCTTTATAAGAAATGATGAACTTGTGTCATTGAGGGTCTGTTTCAGATAGGAGTTAATTATTTTATAAGCTTAATGCAGTGGCTGGCCCATATTCTAGGTTTGATTCCTGAGCCTTTATCCTTACCTAGAATCAACCGCAAGCCTTTTAGAACACTGTACATATTTTTCATCCATGGAACAGTGGTATCATTGAACTCCTTTTTAGCCACTAAATGGCACAAAGGAAAGCTAGATATGTAATGTGATTTTTATAGGAGATGAAAGAAGCTGTATCAAATAAAGCATGATGATCTACTTAGCCTTGCTATTAACTATGGGGGAAACAAAACAGTATACAGAATTTTAAAAAAATAAATGGAACATTAATATAGTTTATCTATTCTGTTGTGCAAGTGCCTATGAGATACTAAGTTGAAATATTGTCTAACATTTTGCCGGTAGGGGAAAAAAAATAACAGCAGATGGGCCAAGCAGAAGGCAGAACAAAATCATTTTATGTTCTTTTCAATGTGGTTTTTTTTTTTCCAGTTTCATTACAGATAGGACTGTGATAGATAATTCTACATCAGAAGACATGCATCAGATATTCTTGCAATTATATTACACATGTGTTTCTTTTAGGGCTACTTTCACAAGGAAGATATTACAAATGAGACCTTTATTGGGCGGGATGAATGAAATGAGGAATCCATGAGGAATTCAAGTATGATGCAGGAGGGTAAAAATGGAGAGGCTTCTACGAGGAAGTTGCATTCTGTGATGCCACTGCCCTGCATTTAATGTTGACTGATTTTGCCCATGAAGATGTTTATTAGTTATCATGCACTACTCTGATCTTACCCGATTTGTCATCGGCAGCAAAGTGGTGTAACAGCAAAGGCAACAGATGTTGGGGATGACAAGCCAAATGATTGGAAGCTCAGCCAATAATTTTCCCTCAAAAGTAAATGGTTTGACTTTATAATCTCCCGAATTCATTCCTTTCATAAGCAGCCCATGGGTTTGCGTTGTTGAATTGGAATGCCATCTGTTTCCTGGATGCAGATAACCTTGGTTCCTGCCCCACATGATAAGTCCACCCGTCACAGTTCAACTAGCACTCTCTTGTTATTGTGAATCCAACTGCCGCCTTCCCAGTCAGGACCACAACTGGAAGACTGATAATGTTCCCCAAGGAAATTTGCATATTTAAGCAGGCCACTTCAGATCCAAAGCTTCGAGCTGCACATTGTTTAGCCTATTTTTAAAATGTATCCATAATGGTAGAGAAGCATGTTTATAAGAAATCTTCTATAAACTTTTATGTTGAGACACACTCATTTATTAGTAACAGAAACTAGTTTTATTAAGTAATACCTGATGCTGGATGACTATTGGCAAAAATGTATATGAACTCATATTGATTATAATAATCCTGTGATTATTACTCATGATTTATAGAGGAGGAAATCAAGACCCTAAAAGTTGATTTATCAGTTCTTATTGAGAATTTCCTGGGTGTTGGGTAAGAGAGGCACTAAGGGTATAGCTATCAATAAAAGGGACATAGATTCTTACCCCCATGAATCTTACATCTAGTAGAGGAGACAAGGCTTAAATATGTTATATTGGTAACTATAACAAATTCTATGAAGGAAATACACGGGTTTGTATAAACATGGTTAAATTTAGATGGGAAGGTTGGGAAGGCCTTCTCTGAAGATGGGACATTGAAACTGACACCACAGAGGTGATTGGGAGTTACCTGGGCAAAAAAGTACAAAAAAGAATGGGGTAGGCATAGCATTAGGAGGCTTTAGGTGGAAAGAAGTTAACTGCTTCCAAGAATGGATGAGAGACAAATGAGCTGGCTTAAAGGTAAACCAAAGGAAGAGTGACATGGGGAATAATGAAGTAGGAAACAGGGGCATCCTATAGCGTCGCATTAAAGATCTGCCTGACTTGCCCCATGTCACACAAATAGAGGTAGGCCTCGCTGAGGTTAGAAGCTGTCTCTTGATTTTTGTTCTATTTCTCTTCACTCCTGTATGGTGCTTTCTTCATTAAAGAAAGAAACAAGGTACTTCTATAGGGTCATAGATGTGCATGGATGAACAGATGTTGCTGTGAAAACAAAAAACAACAACAAAGCAACTTGTGGGTCCTTCAGGCTTGTTGCCTGACAATGTGTTTGTCATTGTTTTTGTTTGGTTTGGTGGAGGAATTACACTGGGCAGGGGAGGAGGCATTGGTGACTAATCTTGCTTTTCTTGCCAAATTCACCATGGGCAGAATGGTTACTTGACACGATCAGCTTTGTGTGTGTCATTGTTAAGCAGAGCCAGATAGTTAATTTCTTTGGGGACAAGTTCCCTTGCCTGTAAGAATAGAAGGCTGGGAGAAGTTTCTAAGAATCCTTTATTAATTGCTCCTGGCAATTATCTGCCAACCACAAGGGTAATCAGACTTAAGGTGCAGTTGCCCTGCAGATAACAGAACGGGAAAAAACAGAAACCCTTGATGAAATCGTTGAGCCTTTGTATCAGTCAATGTCGAAGCCTGTTCTACCTGTCTGCTTTCTGTAATGGGAATTAAGAAAATAATAATGAAGGCATTTCTAATTAAGCTGATTGAAGTGGATTTCTGTATAGCTGAAATATTTTCTATTTTAACATAAACTCAAGGCTGTATTGCATGTGTTCTGGCATACTCTGGACTTACAGGTACACATTTCAAAGGCATATTTTTCTAAGTACCTCAAGAGTGCAAAATTTTATTCTAGGCAAAGATGAATGAGGTGGGGTCTTTTCCCTTGACTCGCATACTGATGCAAAAAGGAGCAAATGAAATTTACAAATGCCAGTTATCTAAGGGAGAATACTTATGTATTATGAATATATGTAAGATGTGATGCGCAGGGGCATCTGGGTGGTTCAGTCGGTTAAGTGTCTGACTTCGACTTAGGTCATGATCTCAGGGTCCTGGGATTGAGCCCCATGTCAGGCTCTGTGCTCAGCAGAGAACCTCCTTCTCCCTCTCCCTCTGCCCCTCTACCTGCTCATGCTCTCTCTGTCTCTCTCTCAAATAAATACATAAAATATATATTTTTAAAATATGTGATGCCTAGTAATCCTATGTAGGTCCTGTATCCTATTTCTCCCCTCCCATGTGTTTTTTGATTATTTATAATATCTAATAAGTTAAATCCATACCTTAAATGAGCCAACAAGTATTTTTCGAGGAAAAAATGATACATAATACATATATCTGGTCTCTGAAAGTTGTATTATTGAGTTTCCTTTTCTTCTTTTTCTATGCATTGTAATTCTCTTCCCTACTTCAGCTTTAGTGGGCTGAATAGTGTTCTCTAAAAACAAAATCAGTATACACCCAAAACCTCAGATTGTAACCCTCTTGGAAACAGACTCTTTGTAGGTATGGTCACGGTAAGGACTGAAATAAGAAGGTGGTTGTTGAGCTATACTTATCACCTAAGAAGAAATTTTTTAAAATGAGCGTTCCTCTGGGGTGTGGGTAGAGGATGAGCTGGAGAGCAGTCAGAGAGATGACCCTGAAGGAAGTGTCTAGGATGGAACTCTGAACTCGCATCTGGTTAGCATTAAGGGAAAGAATGGCATGAGACCCCTAACATGTATGGTGACCCCATAGAGGATAGCTGTACAGTTCCCCTCAGAAATAATAGTAATTATAATAAAGCTGGGACTCTGGGAGACCATAGCAAAAGTTTCCCATCCCACCATGAGGTGGGCCCAGTAGAGCTGGTTGCCTAGGTTCAGGTACCTCAACTGCCTAAAGGAGCCCCACTAATTGCCCATAGCCCCAGGAAGGCCTCACCCCTTCTCATCCTCTGAGATTAACAAGGAAATGAACAAGGTGTTGACAGCCATAGACCCTCTGTCCTATGATAGAGATTTCCTAGATGCAGAGAATTCCTCCCGGATGCAAACCTGAACAGCTCAGCAAATACTAGATGAAGGAATGATAATGGCCGAAGGTCAGTCAGGACTCCGCATTGTGGGTCTGTGTTCCATAGAAATTCTCAGGGTATCCCGATGCCATGTAGTCACCCTACCCGACACCCAACTCTCCCCTTGCACTGAGATGCAATGACAGGAAGAAGGGAAAGGGAAGAAATGTCGGTTTGAGGGAATAACACTGATGTGACTAAGAGCAAACTTGAATTTACTGGTTTGACCTAGAATTGCTCAAATTAAGTTTGTGTGCCACCAGGTTTAAACAGTAGCTTAAACATAGAGATTAAATTTAATTGTAGATGTGACACCTAATCTTCCCATTTTGTTATCCAAAGTCTGTGGGCTTCGTTAATTGTGTTATACAACAAAAAGTAAATTAATTGTAATAAAGCAAATACATCTATATTTGTTATAAGTAGTCTTACCTAGCTATAAAATTGAAGAGTGTACACAAAATAATTTGTCTCTATATCCTCTAACAACACATTTTCAGTATGATTTTTACCTCTTTTTCCAATGTGTACTGATAATAGGCAATATTCTATAAGCAGTTCTTTACACAGACCTGATTTCTTTTTCTCACTTTCCAAGGTGAGATAATTGCAAACAGAACTTTAACAAAACCATACATAGTAGATTTTCTAAATGAAAAAAACGGAAATACCCTAAATGCTTAAATATAGAATAATCAAGTAAATTATGATATATGATGAACTGTCAGTTGCTAAAAATCAAAATTACAGGAGTGCCTGGGTGGCTCAATTGGTTAAGCATCTGCCTTTGGCTCAGGTTATGATTTCAGGGTCCTGGATCAAGCCCCACATGGGACTCCCTGCTTAGCAGGGAGTCTGCTTCCCTGTCCCTCTCTCTCTGTCTCTCTCTGATCCTCCTCCCTGCTCATTTTCTGTCCCTCTCGTTCAAATAAATAAATAAAGTCTTTAGAGGCGCTTGGGTCTCAGTCGTTAAGTGTCTGCCTTCAGCTCAAGTCATGATCTCAGGATCCTGGGTTCAAGCCCCTGATCAGGCTCCCTGCTCAGTGGGAAGCCTGCTTCTCCCTCTCCCACTCCCCCTGCTTGTGTTCCCTCTCTCGCTGTCTCTCTCTGTCAAATAAATAAATAAATAATCTTTTCTAAAAATCTGTTTTGTTTTTTTAAGATTTTATTTATTTATTTATTTATTTGTCAGAAAGAGAGAGAGAGAGAAAGCACACAAACAGGCAGAGAGGCAGGCAGAGGCGGAGCAAGAGGCAGGCTCCCTGCTGAGCAAGGAGCCTGATGTGGGACTCGATTCCAGGACTCTGGGATCATGACCTGAGCTGAAGGCAGTGGCTTAACCCACTGAGCCAGCCAGGCGTCCCATTTCTAAAAATCTTAAAAAAAAAAAAAAAAAAAAAAAGTCAGAATTTCAAAAAATATTTAATGGTTAGAAAAAAAAACACTCAGGATATATCAATCTGGTGATGATAGAGAAAGTTAAATGTATAATATGCTCTGCTCCTTTTCAGTTTTAATATTTTTATTCTTTTCTTGTCTGGGTCAAGTGCACTTGTTCTTCTTCCATACATAAAGTCCCCTCTTCACTGATTATCAGTCAAAATGAATCAAAATCATCCTCCTTGGTGCTTCACCTATGCTCTACACTTAGATTTCATTATGCTGGTGGCTGGTCTTGTTTCTAATCTTGCCGTGTCCTACTGATCTTTTTATCACCAACCACTTGCATTGAGAATATCCCCATGAGCTGCTCCATCCTTGTTTGTTTAATGCATTAAAAAAAAAAAAAAAGAGAGAGAGAGACAGGACCCTGATTTTAGATCATATATACAGAACGAGATTTTTGCTTCACTGAGGAGTTTACACGTTAAATGGGAATTGTCAATTTTGATAAATACTAAAAAGAAGAGACACAAGAAGAACAGGAAAATGGGCATTGATTTCAGGATTTGCACACAAATTTACTGAACGTTCATAAATTGAAAGTCTCAGAAAATGCCATGGAAACTCTGTGTGTATGTTCGAAGGAGGGTGTCTTTCTGCCTTGGATTCTGGCAAGAGGTCAGTTGATCAATTAGAGAGCTGTCACACCAGCAATTTATCTTAAAACTAGACTGCTCTTATCAGCAAACTGTTGCATTAAAGTCACAAGACTGCATTTCATTTGAATTGTTTTTCCTTTGTTAATTTTCCAGAGAGGAAATTAGTTAAAATGTAGAAGAAATTGTGTAAACAGACCAAGTATGCATCCATCATTGAAATGGCAAATGCCCTTTATTTCTGTTATTTATCAAGAATTAAAATCGGGTTTTCATGTATATTATACCTCAAAACTCTAATTGTAAGCCTATACCCTGACTAATGTGAGAAACATAATCTGGGATGTAGTTCTGATTCTCAACATGTTTTTAACAGTGTTTTTAACTATTTTAAACTCTATTTGTGGTCATTGATAGTTTACATTTCTGCTAATAGTAGAATGCTTACCAGATCTTGATTGGATCTTGCAGTATTTGTCGTGGGTCTAACTGAAAAAACTCTCTGAAGTTTTTGTATTATGCAGGATTGACGCATTCTGTAGAGTGGGTTTACAGAAAACTGACAAAGCACTAAGGTTTAACAGATGCTCCCTTCCTAACCCCCCAAGTCCCCATCAGGCAAATTGATGGTCTACTCAATGGTAACTAAGCAATACTGTGAACCAGCCACACTCTAGGGCCTCCAGGAGAAACCTGAAGTAGAAGAACAAATAACCTGGGACATTTAGAACTGGAATTTATTTCTTGATTTTATGCCCTTCTGCTTCTGTCAGCTAAGTTACAATTTAAAACTAGGTCTGAAGAATGAGCCTCAGCAATATACCCCTACACTCGAGCACAAGTCCAGCCTGTGGACAGATGTCCTACAGAAATCACACTAACTGTTTTGAGTTTTGAACTTATTAGCTCTGAATTGCATTGCCTTTTAAGTTCCTGCTGCCTCCACGAAAGTAATAGAGTAATAAACCAGAGCTACAGCCATTATCTAACCCAGTGGTTCTCAACACAAATAGTCACATGTTCTAGGAAGCATTTGAAAAATCCGTGGGTGCATTTTTTGGATATTGCAATTACTGGGGGTCTGACTGTTTTTTGATAGTAGGAGTCAGAGATGTCCCCTAACGTGTGGGACAGTTACCCAAAATGAAGACTTATCTCACATCCTAAGTAACTTGCAAGTAAGTGTCCTTTGGAGATCAGTGGTTTTCTAAACCTTAGCCTGTATCAGATCACCTGGAGGGCTTGTTAAAGCACGGAGTGATGCTCTCCACCCCCAGTTTTTGATTCAGTGTGCCTAGGACAGGGCCAGCGAATTTGCATTTCCAATAAGCCCCTAGGTGATGCTGTTGCTGCTGGTACTGGGACCACATTCTGAGACCGATAGCTCTAGTTAGGTAGTCATGTAATAGGTGCAAAACTGTTTCTAGTTCTGGTTCAAAAAACTAGATCCATTTTACATATAAAAAAGTATATGCATGGTTTTAATACACACTGAATATGTTAGTCCTGCAACTACCATATATTAAGAGATTTGAATTTTGTTGTATTTAGACTTTAACAAGAGTTATTTAACATTTCAGGAAATCCTTTCACGCAAAATTAGTCCTCACCAGCGCCGGTGCCAACACCAGCACCACACACCGCTGTCAGCTTGCATTTGTAGCTCTTGCATGTAAATATGTAACAGAAGAGATTTGAAACTTCTTTTTAAAAAATCTATAACTAAGTTTTATTAAATCAGTAAGGAGATATGAAAATCAGAGATTTCTCCACATTTCATTAATATGTTATTTCAAAGATATTTATAAACACCCTAGGGCAGCACAGATGTAAAAATTGCATATTGAAATCAATCATTTGTTTTGAGTATGCTAGTTGATTTTCAAACTTATTCTAATACTGTTCTCAGAGATCTACCACATATCTTCCCTACATCCTCTTATACCTTCTAAAAGGTATCATTTTAAGGTCCTTTCAAGTATTGCAGACCCATAGGAGGATTTCAAGATAGAGCATACTTTTTTCGATAGCTGCCTTTTCCCATGTCATAAAATAATTATTTGGATTCTACACTTAAACGTCGGATCCATTTCATTTGAATTATAGTATATTTGAAATATAATATATTCCCTCAGGGGCACCTGGGTGGCTCACTTGAGTGTCTGCCTTGGGCTCAGGTCATGATCCTAGAGTCCTGGGATGGAGCTCTACATCAGACTCCCTGCTGGGTGGGGAGTCTGCTTCTCCTTCTCATTCTGTCCCTCTCCCCGGCTCCTGCTCTCTCTCTCTCTCTCTCTCTCTCTTTCAAATAAATAAATAATTGATCTACTTCTCATTGATCTACTTCTCATCTTTAATTAGAAATTAACATGTCTTGCCATGTTAAATTGCTTTCTTTTTATTTTTGCTTTTAAAGATCTTATTTATTTGACAGAGAGAGACACCATGAGAGAGGGAACAGAAGCAGGGGGAGTGGGAGAGGGAGAAGCAGCGTTCCCACTGAGCAGGGAGCCTGATGTAGGGCTTGATCCCAGAACCCTCTGATCATGACCTGAGCCAAAGTCAGACACTTAACAACTGAGCCACCCAGGCATCCCTGTTAACTTGCTTTCAGTTAAGGTTATTTCTTTCCTTTTCCTCTCAAATACAAATAAGTCGGACACTATTTTTCTTACTTGAATGTGCACTCTTGTGTCTCTTATTCTCCTATACTTCTTCCATGGAATGGTTTCTGATCACCTGGTATCTAAGAAATCCAAAGATTCATTGTAAGGAAGTATAATTTTCTGACCACTTCACTATGTCCTTCTTTAAAGCCATAACTGAACATTTGCCTATTGAAATACATCTATTATTTTATTATTAATTACTTTCTATTCAGTTCATCTTTATGTATATTTAGGGTATTATACATATTTTGATGGTAACTTTATCTGTAATAGATTATATTATATATGAACTTCATTTCAGGATAACAGAGAGGGCACTAGAAATATTTGTTATAAAAGAGGATGTTGGCCCTAGTAGAGCTGAGAACCAATGATCTAGTCGAGTTTCTTTGGGGTTTTTTTTGTGTGTAAATTAGGTTCACTGTGAAACATTTAAATTTAGTTACAGGAGAACCCACAGTTACTTATAGGTACTGATGCTTCTAAATCTGAGTGTACCAATTTCAAGTTCAATGATCCTACAACTAGAATAAAAGTAATGTGGTTGTTCTGTACTTTTCCTTATTTCAGTATAAGAAGCAAGAAGCCGAGTACAGAGATTTATGTCACTTCTGATTATGGATTAGAATAGCAACTGACTTTTCTTTATGGTTTTGGATATACTTTTTCTATGGCAAATTTCACTTATTGGTTTTCCCCATCTAAAATCTACAAATCCACAGGTTCTTGTTTGAGTCAAAGAAATTGTGTTGCAGATGATCCCTTTTTCATTACAACATACCTTTGCTCTGCCTTCCAATACGAAGGAATTGGTTCAGGCAGCATTTTGAAAGGGATACATTTCCCAGGAAAAGGCACAGAAATTGAGGCAATCATCTTCAACTGACAGAGAAGAGTTGTAAACTCAGAAAGGCTGAGAACTTAATCAATACTGAATCAGACTAAGCACAATGAAGTACCAGATTATTAGATAGCAGCCTTCAGAAGTGCAATACTTATAATCCAGGAGGAGCCTGAGTGCTTTGAAAGCTTGGCTCGGCATTTATTAAGCACCCCCATTGCACACATCATTGGTTGCTGAGAGCTGGTCAAAAGTTTACAACCACCCAACGCAATAATTGAATATGTCTTTGTGTGTGACTTGGAGAAATGAATCATTTTCAGCAGCTTATATTTTTAAAACCTATTGACTTAGCCTTCTAAAAGATCAATGCCACTGCATTGGTTTTATTACTGTTATTGTTGTTGTTGTTGTTGTTGTTTTATGATTATAGTTTTTTGTCGTTTTTTTGTTTATGTTTCTTTCTCGGCCATAGCGTCACTATAAGAAACAGCAGTAGGAAATTAGTGCAGGGAAAACTTTGGTTATTCCAAGGAACCACATAATTTTGTTTTCCTCTTTCTGATGAAAAGAAATGCGTAATGCATCTAGTCTCTCCTTTCCTCTCTTCTGCCCAAAATGTCAGAGCCCAACTTGGAATACAACTATATGAAATATTTGGGCCATCATTAGAGGCATATTTGTCTTTTCTTTCCCACTCCTCTAATTTTTTTCTACTTTATTATCATTTCATAGAATTAGTTATTGTTGTAGTCTACCTTAAATCTTTCATTGTATGATGTGGAGGATAGACAACTATATTTTAATAAATAGGGTCAAAATTCTTGTCCCACCGGAAACCACTGTGAGTTCAATGATGCAAGAGTTTAGGTTTGTTTTTTTTTTGTTGTTGTTTGTTTGTTTTTTTAAGTTTCCACTTGTCTTAAACTTGATATATAGATATGCTCTCTTAGAAAAAGCAAGAACCTAAGGGCATTTGCTTGGAGCATTCAGAAAGGGTCACTAGGGAAGAAACATTAGGCAACAGAATAGAGTGTATATATAATGGAAAAACATTCCCAAACAAATTAAGGAATTTCACAAAGATATCTTAGAAGGGTATCTTGGAATTAGCAAACTCACAGGGGAGCCAACATTGCATCTAAATCTCACAGTCCTGGCTCTGAAATCTTGTAAATATTTTAGGGAAAGTAAAGGCTGCCATGAGAGAAAATAACAGGATAGTTAGAGAAAGTGTCTCTGAGGAAACAACATGTAAACAGACCGGAAAGGGTAAATTCAGCCAGTGAGGTGAAGAGTGGGCAGTGGAGAATGTTCCAGGCAGAGAATAGAGGTCCCAAGTTAGGAGAGCATTTGCTGCATTTGGAGACTAGAAAAGACCAGGATGGCAGAAATACAAGGAGTAAAAGTAAAAGTAGTATAACATTAAGTTGAAGACCTGGGCATGGGGAGAATTTAAGCAGAGCAGAGACATAATCAATTTGCATTTTTAAAATATCGTTTTGGCAGGGCACCTGGGTGGCTCAGTGGGTTTTAACCTCTGCCTTCAGCTCGGGTCATGATCTCAGGGTCCTGGAATTGAGCCCCACATCGGGCTCTCTGCTTGGCAGGGAGCCTCCCTCACCCTCTCTCTCTGCCTGCCTCTCTGCCTACTTGTGATCTCTGTCTGTCAAATAAATAAATAAAATCTTTTTAAAAAAATCTTTAAAATATCACCTTGGCTTCCATGTGTAGAATAAACTGTGTGTGGGGGAAAGGAATAGTGGGCAAAAGAAACAGATAGGAAACTGTTGCTGCATTCTACATGAGAAAGGATGATGGCTGGGACAGAGGTGACGTCGTCTACACAGGTGGCAAGGTGGAGGGGCAGATCTGGATGTAGTTTGAAGATAGAATTGACATATCATGGGAACAGAATGAATAGAGGATAAGAAGGTAGAATGTCTAAAAATGGATCTCAGGTTTTGGGCATATAAGCATCTAAGTGGATTATTATATTTAACTTGATAAGAAGATTGATGGAATTATGAATGGAGTAGGAAAGTGGTGATAGGTTTTATTTGAGGCATCCTAATATTGGCATGTCTATAAAATATCCCAAAAGAGGGGAGACTGGGTGGCTCTGTCGGTTAAGCATCTGCTTTCGGCTCAGAGTCCTGGGATAGAGCCCCACATTGGGATCCCTGTTCAGTGGGATGCCTGTTTCTCTCTCTCCACTGCCTGCTGCTCTGCCTGCCTGTTCTCTCTCTGTCTCTCTGTCAAATAAATAAATAAATAAATAGATAAATAAATAAATAAAATCCATCTAAAAGGAGATGTCACTTGGTTCATTGGATAAATAAGTCTGAGGTTCAGATATGAAGTAAAGATATACATTCTGGAGTTAATGACATGTACACAGCTTTTAAAGTCATAGTAATAAATGCTATCACCTGGGGAGAGAGTGTAGAAAAGAGGAAAATTCAAGAGTTCTGTACTTCTCTGTTTCTTCTCCCCCCTTCTACCCTTTTGTTCCCAGGAGCAAGCCAAGGGAAAAAAATATGAAGAAACCTGTGCTCCATCATGTGCTGGAACTGGAATTGAGTGGGTGATACTTCCTCATCACCCAGCAAACTCTGTTAATTGATTCAGTGGAGGATTTTCTTGATAACTGGATTGTGATCTTATAACAACCTTAGCTCACCAGTATTTTTAGTTAGTTTTTGTTTGGTTTTGGTTTTGTCTTTACTTTTTTTTTTTTTTTTTTTTTTGTATTTCATTTCCTACTCATTTGAGAAGGAAAAAATACAAAGAAACCATAGTTCTGCTTTTCCCATTATTACTACCACTGTCTTTGGACAAAATGAACAAAGACCATGGAATCAGAAAAGGCAACAGGTGGAAGGAGTCACAATAATACAAAGGATGCCCAAAGAAAATAGATTTACATAGGGTTTTCAGTATTTACAGAGTACACTTGTCTATGCTTTTCCTATAGCAAATATTTGAGGGAGAGTTATCTGTCATGTTCCAGTATCTCAGGTATCGTGGGGACACTGAGGTGGAAGAGATAGGGATAAGCCTTCCAGGAGCTTGCACCGTATTTCATAGTGCATTGTACTTTATCTAACTTTCAGAATACCATACACTTTTCAAAAAAAAAAATCTCCCATTTAACAGGTACAGCAATTAAAGCTAATTTTTCCTGCAACACCCCAAAAGAGAAAAGAACTAGTATATATAAAATTTTGTATAATAGCTATGTTCAAAGAATAAGTTGGGTGGAAAATATATATGTCTGTATATGTATGTGTGCAAGTGTGTTTACATACACACACACACACACACACACGTACACACACACATAAATATATAAGAAGGCAGAATCTCAGAGTCATTTCACTGAATGAACCCATTTTTATATAATTAAATAGATTTCTTGGTTATAGCCACAGTCATTAAAATCCATAGCCGTTTTAAAATAAGCCCAGAAGAAGTTGCTGTGACTGAGGTCAAAGAGATTGCTGCCTGTGTTCTTCTCAAAGATTTTGATGGATTCCTGTCTCACATTGAGGTCTTTCATCCATTTTGAGTCTATTTGTGTGTGTGGTATAAGGAAATGGTCCAGTTTCATTCTTCTGCATGTGGCTGTCCAATTTTCCCAACACCATTTGTTGAAGAGACTGTCTTTTTTCCATTGGACATTCTTTCCTGCTTCGTTGAAGATTAGTTCACCATGAGTTGAGGGTCTATTTCTGGGCTGTCTATTCTATTCCACTGATCTATGTGTCTGTTTTTGTGCCAGTACCATACTTTATTGATGATTACAGCTTTCTTTTTTTGTTGTTGGGGTTTTTAAAAAATTTTTATTTATTTATTTGATAGAGAGAGACACAGCAAGAGAGGGAACACAAGTAAGGGGAGTGGGAGAGGGAGGAGCAGGCTGCCCAATGAGCAGGGAGCCCAGTGTGAGGGCTTGATCCCAGGACCCTTGGATTATGATCTGAGCCAAAGGCAGATGCTTAACGACTGAGCCACCCGGGCACCCCTGATTATAGCTTTGAAATAGACCTTGAAGTCTGGAATTGAGATGCCACCAACTTTGGTTTTCTTTTTCAACATTCCTCTGGTATTCAGGGTCTTTTCTGGTTCCATATAAATTTTAGGATTATTTGTTCCATTTCTTTGAAAAAAGTTGATGGTATTTTGATAAGGATTGCATTAAATATGTAGGTTACTCTAGGTAACATAGACATTTTCACAACATTTGTGCTTCCAATCCATGAGCATGTAATGTTTTTCCCATTTCTTTGTGTTTTCCTCATTTTCTTTCAGGAGTACCCTATAGTTTTCTGAGTACAGATCCTTTGCCTCTTTGGTTAGGTTATTTCTAGGTATCTTATGATTTAGGGTGCAATTATAAATGGGATTGATTCTTTAATTTCTTTCTCTTCTGTCTTATTGTTGGTGGATGAAATGCAGCTGATTTCTGTGCACTGATTTTATATCCTGACACTTTACTGAATTCCTATATGAGTTCTAGCCGTTTTGGAGTGGAGTCCTTAGGGTTTTCCACATAAAGTATCTTATCATCTGCAAAGGGTGAGAGTTTGACTTCTTTATGCAAATTCAGTTGCCTTTAATTTCTTTTTATTGTCTGATTGCTGAGGTTAGGATTTCTAGTACTATGTTGAACAGCAGTGGTAATAGTGGCCAGCCCTGCCGTGTTCCTAAACTTAAGGGAAAAGTTCTCATTTTTCCCCCATTGAAAATTATATTCACTGTGGGTTTTTCATAGATGGCTTTTATGATATTGAGCTATGTACTCTCTATCCCTACACTTTGAAGAGTTTTGACCAAGAAGGGATGCTGTCCTTTGTCTAATGCTTTTTCAGCATCTATTGAGAGTATCATATAGTTCCTGTTGTTTCTTTTATTAATGTATTGGATCACACTGATTGATTTGCAGCTGTTGAACCAACATTGCAGCCCAGGAATAAATCTCACTTGGTCGTGGTGAATAATCCTTTTAATGTATTGTTGGATCCTATTGGTTAGTATTTTGGTGAGAATTTTTGTATCTGTGTTCATCAAAGATATTTAACTGTAATTCTCCTTTTGATGGGGTCTTTGTTTGGTTTTGGGATCAAAGTAATGCTGGCCTCATAAAATGAGTTTGGAAGTTTTCCTTCCATTTCTAGTTTTTGGAACAGTTTCAGGAGAATAGGCATTATTTCTTTAAATGTTTGGTAGAATTCCCCTGGAAAGCGTCTGGCCTTGGGCTCTTGTTTGTTGAGAGATTTTTGATGAGTGCTTTCATCTCCTTACTGGTGATGGGTCTGTTCATGCTTTCTACTTCGTCCTGGTTTAGTTTTGGTGTTTATACATCTCTCAGAATGCATCTATTTCTTCAAGATTGTCAAATTTGCTGGTGTATAGTTGCTCATAATATGTTCTTATAATTGCTTGTATTTCTTTGGTGTTGGTTGTGATCTCTCCTCTTTCATTCATGATTTTATTTATTTGGGTCCTTTCCCTTTTCTTTTTGATAAGTCTGGCCAGGGGTTTATCAATCTTATTCTTTCAAAGAACCAGCTCCTAGTTTCCTTGATTTGTTCTATTGGTTTTTTGGTTTCTATTTCATTGATTTCTTCTCTGATCTTTATTATTTCTCTTCTCCTGCTGGGTTTAGGCTTTTTTTCTTGTTCTTTCTCCAGCTCCTTTAGGTGTAGGGTTAGGTTGTATACTTGAGACCTTTCTTGTTTCTTGAAAAAGTCTTGTATTGCTATATACTTTCCTCTCAGAACCACCTTTGCTGTGTCCCAAAGATTTTGAACAGTTGTGTTTTCATTTTTATTTCTTTCCATATATTTTTTCAATTCCTCTTTAATTTCCTGTTTGACCCATTCATTCTTTAGTAGGTTGCTTTTTAGCCTCCATGTATTTGAATTCTTTCCAACTTTCCTCTTTTGATTGAGTTCTAGCTTCAGAGTATTGTGGTTTGAAAATATTCAGGGAATGATCCTAGTCTTTTGGTACTGGTTGAGTCGATTTGTGACCCAGAATGTGACCTAATCTGGATAATGTTCCATATTCCATTCTACAGAAGAATGTGTATTCTGTTGCTTTGGGATGGAATGTTCTACATATATATCTGTAATGTTCATCTGGTCCAGTGTGTCATTTAAGGTCTTTATTTCCTAGTTGATCTTTTGCTTAGATTATCTGCTGATTTCAGTGAGGGGGATGTTAAATTTCCCTACTATTATTGTATTATTGTCGATGTGTTTCTTTGATTTTGTTATTAATTGGTTTATATAGTTGGCTGCTCCCATGCTAGGGGCATAGATATTTAACACTGTTAGATCTTCTTGTTGGACAGACCATTTAAGTATGATATAGTACCCTCCTTCATCTCTTATTATATTTTTGGCTTAAAATCTAATTTGTCTGCTATAAGGATTGCTACCCCAGCTTTCTTTTGATGTCCATTAGCATGGTAAATTGTTTTCCACACCCTCACTTTAAATCTGGAGATGTGTTTGGGTCTAAAATGAGTTTCTTGCAGACAGCATATCAATGGCTCTTGTCTTTTCAGCCATTCTGATACTCTGTGTCTTTTGATTGGGGCAGTTAGCCCATTTACATTCAGGGTAACTATTGAAAGGTATGAATTTAGTGCCATTGTATTGCCTGTAAAGTGATTGCTATTGTATATTGTCTCTGGACCTTTCTGATCTATCACTTTTAGGCTCTCTCTTTGCTTAGAGGACCTCTTTCAGTATTTCCTGTAAGGGTGGTTTGGTGTTTGCATATTCTTTTTATGTTTTTTTTGTGCAAGGGAAGCAAGGGCAAAAATGGGACTTCGTCAAGATAAAAAGCTCTTGCACAGCAAAGGAAACAGTCAACACAACCAAAAGACAACCGACAGAATGAGAAAAGATATTTGCAAATGACATGTCAGATAAAGGGCTAGTATCCAAAGTCTACAAAGAACTTATCAAACTTAACACCCAAAGAAAAAATAATCCAATCAAGAAATGGGCAGAAGACACGAACAGACATTTCTGCAAAGAAAACATCCAAATGGCCAACAGACACATGAGAAAGTGCTCAACATCAATCAGCATCAGGGAAAATATAAATCAAAACCTCAGTGAGAAACCACCTCACACCAGTCACAATGGCTAAAATTAACCAGTAAGGAAATGACAGTGCTGGCAAGGATGTGGAGAAAGGGGAGTCCTTTTGCACTGTTTGTGGGAATGCAAGCTGGTGCAGCTGTCTGGAAAACAGGATGGAGGTTTTTCAAAAAGTTGAAAATAGAGTTATCTTGTGACCCAGCAATTGCACTACTGGGTATTTACCCCAAAGATAAAAATGTAGTGAGCTGATGGTCACATGTACCTGAATGTTTATACCAAGAATGTCCACAATGGCCAAACTATGGAAAGAGCCTAGATGACCATCAACAGAGGAATGGATAAAGAAGACGTGATATATATCTACAATGGAATACTATACAACCATCAAAAACAAAATCTTGCCATTTACCATGATGTGGATGGAACTAGAGTGAATTATGTTAAGCGTAGCAAGTCAATCAGAGAAAGACAATTATCATATGATCTCACTGATATGAGGAATTTGAGAAACAAGACAGAGGATCATAAGGGAAGGGAGGGAAAAATGAAACAAGGTGAAACCAGAGAGGTAGACAAACCATAAGAGACTCTTAACCTCAGGAAACAAACTGAGTGTTGCTGAAGGGGAGATGGGGTGGGAGGGATGGAGTAGCTGAGTGATGAACATTGGGGAGGGTATGTGCAATGGTGAGTGCTGTGAATTGTGTAAGACTGATGAATCACAGACCTATAACCCTGAAAAAAATTAAAAAAAAAAAAAAAAAAGCCCAGAAGAGTGAAGTACATAGTGTTGTTAATCTTTTCTAAAGATATGGCAAGACTTTCATTTGCATCTTCAAAATTATTAAATGAGACTTTACATCAAATTAATTATTGGGGAAAGAGAAAAAAATTTAGAAAATTGAGAGATAGCATAAAATCCTATTCTGTAAACAGGTCCCCATGCAATTAGATTTAGTACATTACCTGACTGTGTGGTTGAAGTAGACTTTTAATAGAGATGCAAAACAGGAATCCAGGCTAGTTCTAGGATAATGGCTAAGTGTTCAGTAGGGATGGATATTAAGTACTCTGGTTTATTACATTCTGTTTATTGCATTTTGAATACCTTAAAATGACAATTTAATGTAACTGAAATTATAAAGAGTGGATTTTCTGCCAGCTACTTTTTAGCAAAAACCTGTGAGATATGACCAGAGATCAGAGGCTAAGTCCTTATTACATTATGGAAACAAGAATGAATTTCTAAAAATGAAAGGGCAACTCCCAACTGTGAAGAGTTTTATGTTTGTTTTTAACAGACTTTCACTCCCAAGCCATGACTCACATTTAAGAGCTTCCCACTCCTAAAGAGATCCTCAAGGCAGGGAGTTTTAAATCATAAACTTAAAGAAACATTGATTTGTTGAAACTTTTTCAGGCATTCAATATAGCCTTTGTGTGACCTTAGCTGGGATGGGAAAACTTTGGTCAATCTTGAAACATTGACTCACTGGAAGAGAAAAACCTTCAGTAGAGTATCACAGCCAAAAGAAAAATTTCATGTGATGAAGTGTTTTTGTGTTTGTTTTTAGGAAAAAGAAATATAAAATATTATATATCCTGGGGTGCCTGTGTAGCTTAGTTGTTTGAGCATCAGACCCTTGTCTTTGGCTCTGGCTATGATCTCAGGGTCATGGGATAGAGCCCCATATCAGGCTTCATGCTTAACATGCAGTCTGCTTGAGATTCTCCCTCTCCTTCTCTCTCTGCCTAACACCCCCACCCCACTGCTGCTCTTGCATATGCACACTTGCCACTTCTCTTTCTCCCTCTTAAATAAATAAATAAAATCTTTTTAAAAATACATATCCTGGCTTTAGAAAGTAAGAACAGGAAACATAAAACAAAAACAGGAAACATAAAACTTTCAACTGTTATGGGGTGATTGAACAACAACAAAAATACACATTACTATTACTGATATTTAAGGGAAGTTGGGGGGATAGGCAAAAGAAAAAAGAGATGAGATAAATAAGAGGGTAAAGTTAAAGACAGCGGAGAGATTCCACCTGAGATGTAGGGAGGAGAGAGAGAAAGAACTTGTGCTTAAAAATACAAATGAACATCTTCGTTATTAGGATGAGGTTTTGCTGAAAATAACTGAAAATGCAAAAATAACAGCAGCTTAAAGTAGATATCTATTTCTCTCTTATATTAAAGTCTAAGCAGGATGGACAGCTCTGGTATCGGGAGGTCCCACAACCATAGGCAACCCTTGTTCATTCAGTCATATTGTCCTGCCCATAGTAATATGGTACCACATGCTCCCCACCAAGTCCATATTCTAACTGTACTTTGGGAGTACTGGCTTCAATTAGTCAAATTTCCCTAAAGTTGCACACTTAGCCACCTAGCCATACCTAGATGTAAACAAGTCCAAGAAATAAAGAGAGTTCTGTCTAGAGGTTCTGTCACGACATAAAAAGGAAAGAGTGGATATTTCTATACATAATTGATACTCATTTCCCCCAAAACTCTTCATTTATTGGTATTTTCTGGGATCACAAAAAAAAGGGGTTTTGAAGTTATAACAAACTAAAATGTCCCAATTCTTCTGAATAGTCATATTTCTCTATGTTTAATCATTAACTAATAGTTTGGAAGATAGTTTATGTTTTCCCGTAAAATTTCAAAATTTTTCATTAGCTGTGAAAAGGAATTACTTCGAGATTTTAAAATTTACTCTGGGGCTCTTGCACTATTCAGGCAATTTACTATGTCTGCTCATATTCTTAGTGTTTTCTTCCTCATGCAGTTCTAATTTGCAGTGGAATCTACTGATTGATGTGATTTGCTAAAGCATCCAAATTTCATGTGTTCTTTCAAAAAAGATCAATTATTGAGTATTGTATTAAATATAATTAAGCTGTTTCTTTGTAGGGCACCATATAAAAATGTAATTTAGGAGAAAATGTCATTTGTAATCCATATGTCCTTCTTAGAATTAGGGAAATCAAGACATTCCTTCTATTGGGAATAACTCTAAAATAATTTGTGTTGAAGGAAAAATAACACCAAGAATTACGCTTATGTAGTATTTAACAACATTGGAATAATCATTCATAATCAATTTTGTAAAATTCTGATGAGTAGAATGCTACATGACTTTCAAGGCTAGACTCTGGAAAGTTTCTGCCTGGCTTTCTCTTTCTCTCAGAGATGAACCCTTGCAGCTCTGAGCTTCCATGGAAGAACCCAGCTATCCATGTCAACCATGCCAGAGAGACTCTGTGGGAGACTACATAGAGAAAATCAAGATTCCCAACGAGCCCATTTGTGAGGAGTGGCAGTGACAGAGACATGACATAACCATCTCCTTGTCCAAAAACAGGCATTATCTAAGATGAGAGAGTATATGCCAATGTTTACTGAATCTATTGATTTGTTACCTTTTCCTCTGACTCACCTGACCAAAATATATTCAGTAATGATCTGGGACCAATCTCTGGAAAACTTGAAGTGGGAGATTTAAAAAAAAAAAAAACAAAAACAAAAAACAACAACAACAACAACAACAACAACAACAAAAACCTGAAGATTTGCAAAGCGTAGGAAGTATATTTTGCTTCAAAAAATAAAGGAAAAATAATTCAGTGATGAGAACAAAGACTTTCTGAGGCTTTGTAACTTTTACTTACAACAAAGCCCTCCTCTCTGTGAAAAGAAAACACGACATATAGACGAGGTATAAATCCAATGGAAATAATGTACAGTTGCAGAGCCCCTTCATATACATTATTTCATTGAAACTCCACAGCAGTTCTCTATAGGTTAAATGAAAGTTTTATTTCTACTCTAGAGGTGAAGAAACTGAGGTTTCAGAGAAGCAAAGAGTATCTCTGTTCAAGAACCACTTCCTCTACAATCACCTGAAATCAACTCTCTTTCATGTGTGTTGGTAGGACCATATTCCTCTTCATAAGGTTACAACATTTATGACTTGGATTTATTTGTGTGTTAGTTAAATATTAAATGTGTCTTCTTCACAATTTTGTACATTTCACTGGAGTATGGCTGTATCTGTTTTGGCTAACCATTGCAGCATTTCCCTCATTTCAGTTTTTTAGTAGCATTCAGTAATATTTTATGAATGAATTAACAAAGTCATACTCTCCAACACTGTAGGAAATAATATCCAAAAAATACCAAACTATTGAAGTGAATCTGAACTTTTAAATCTCTAGCTTTCCAAGTGTTTTAAAAAGATTTTATCTCAGGGCAGGTTTTTTTGTTTTGTTTTGTTTTGTTTCAGATTCCAAACATTCTCTTTATTATGTGTTTGATCCAGAGGAGAAACTAAGTGCGGGTGTGGGAGGGTGGGTGTGGAGGGGCCACCTTGCCTGGGAGCCCCTCCATGGGCCACCACCCCCTCTGGGAGCCAAGCCATGCCCTCCTGGCCCCTCAGAGCACCTGGGCTGTTCCACTGGGCAGGAGGGGTGGGGAGGGAGGAGGAGGGAAAGGGAGGGAGGGACGGAAGGAGGGGGAGCCCTTGGTCGGAGCCTGAGCCCAGAGCCCGGAGCGCAGAGCCCGCAGCTAGGGCTTGGGGCAGGAGGGCTGAGGTTAGCTATGCCCCTTCCTGGGACCCTAAGGGCTTGACTTGCCACGGAGCCTGGGCTTGGGGGGGTGGGGTGGGTGATGAGTAGGAGTGGAGTCATCAAAAATCATGAACTCTCACAAGGTTCTTTTTTTAACATTTTTAAAATGTAAATTCAATTAATTAGCATATCATGTATTACTAGTTTCAAAGGAGAGTTCAGTGACTCATCAGTTTTGTAGAATACCCAGTGCTCACTACATTACATGTCCTCCTTAATGCCTATCACCCAGTAACCCCATCCCCATAATCCCCCTCCCCTCCAACCTCAGTTTGTTTCCCATGAGTAAGTATCGCTTATGGTTTCTCACTCTTCTGATTTTGTCTTATTTTCTTTTTCCCTCCCTTCCCCTATGATCCTCTGTTTTGTTTCTGAAATTCCACATATGAGTGAGATCAAATGATAATTGTCTTTCTCTGATTGACTTATTTCACTTAGCATAATACCTTCTAGTCCAACCACATCATTGCAAATGGCAAGATTTCATTTTTTTGATGGCTGAGTAGTATTCCATTGTATCTATATACCACATCCTCTTTATCCATTCATCTGTCGATGGACATCTGGGCTCTTTCCATAGTTTGGCTATTGTGGATGTTGCTGCTATGAACATTGGGGTGCAGGTGTCCCTTTGGATCACTGCATTTGTATCTTTGGGGTAAATACCCAGTAGTACAATTGCTGAGTCATAGGGTAGCTCTATTTTCAACTTTTGGGGGGAACCTCCATTCTGTTTTCTAGAGAGGCTGCACCAGCTTGCATTCCCACCAACAGTACAGGAGGATTCTCATTTCTCTACAGCCTCACCAACATCTGTCTTTTCCTGACTTGTTAATTTTAGCCATTCTGATCAGTTTCCACAAGATATGTAAAATGCCCTTCTGCTAAGCCAGAATTCAGATTTTTTTAAATTTTTTCAAACATTTTTATCTATTTATTTGACCGAGAGAGAGAGAGAGATCACAAGTAGGCAGAGAGGCAGGCAGAGAGAGAAAGGGAAGCAGGCTCCTTGCTGAGCAGAGAGCCCAGTGCGGATCTTGACCCCAGGACCCTGAGATCACGACCTGAGCTGAAGGCAGACCTTAACCCACTGAGCCACCCAGGCACCCCTAGAATTCAGATTTTTAAATTCAGTCATTAGAGGGACATAATCACTAACAAATCATAAAAGTGGAGGTTTGCTTCAAAGGAAGTTTTTTTCATTTATTCATGAATTTAATTCTTTATGTTTTCTTTTCAACAGGCCCTTTTTAATGCCTCCTATGTATTTAAAGCCGCATTAGGGGCTATAGGGAATGGAAAACTAAATATAACCTATAATCCCAATCTCAGGGACTTCATAATCTATTTTAAGAGATTAGAAAATCATATGTCACCATTTGAAATCGAAGATTATTAACAATTAATGAAGTTCCAAAAGTATTGTGCAGGGAATTCATCCTTATAAACATTTATTGGAGACTGAAGTTGTTAGATGTCCTTTCATGGAAAAGGCCAAAGAGACACAGAAAAGATTATGGACTGATTGTGGAAAGCTCAAGGATGGCTAGAGCAACTAAAGGGTGTTTGGGGAGAGGGAATGAGTGGACAGTGATGAGGTGGTAAACAAATGTCAGATCACGAAGGCTCTGACCTTCTCTTAATCTCAAAATCTGTTGGAAACCATGGAATAATTTTCCATGATAGAAAGGGACAGGGCATCGATGGCTTATAGAAGGCAAAGAGATAACCTGTGAGTTAGTCTAGGAAATCTAGATACGAAACATCAGAATATAGAAGTTACAATTTTTGTTTATTGAGGGAAGACTATGAGGTGGAGAGGGTTGAGTAAGATGTGGAAATAGACTCTCAGTTGTAGGACTCTTGTTTCAGAGATTGGGAAGAAGATGGCACCATTTACAGGAAAAGAAAAAAACTACTGAGCATAACAAATTTATGGTTAATCCAGGATTATTTGACTACGTCAGGACTTTTCAATACATTGACCTTACCATTTTTTTCATTGTTCATTCCCCCAATCCCTGTCCTCACTTCGTTTTTTTGTTTTCTTTTGTTTTGTTTTTTTAAAGATTTTACTCGTTTATTTGAAAATGAGAGAGCATGAGAGAGTTGGAGAAGGTCAGAGGGAGAAGCAGACTCCTTGTGGAGCTGGGAGTCCAATGCGGGACTTGATCCTATTACTCCAGGATCATGACCTGAGCCAATGGCAGTTGCTTAACCAACTGAGCCACCCAGGCATCCCGTCACTTTGTTTTTACCCAACTCAGACTCCATGCCTAGCATTAAAGTAAGCCTCTTACATATCCCACACATTTCCTCCCCCCTCCCCCCACCAAAGAACTTACATGGTAAAATCCCTTCTCCTAGTATTCACAACCTTCTACCGACTTCTTCTCTGTATTGGAGCAGTTAAATGTATTGAGAGAAAAAGCATAACCATGCTTATTTGTCATGCTATTTGTTAAAGTCTAACCACTCGGTATTCCTGGGTAGTCTCCCATCCAAGTACTAACCAGGCCAGATCCTGCTTAGTTTCCTAGATCAGACAAGATTGGGTACATTCAAGGTGGTATGGCCATAGACTCATCTGTCAAATCACAAATCCATAGCAGCTTTTTACCGTTGCTGGACAGCGCTACAATATATCCCTAATTTATGTACTTCCCTACTCTCCCATTTCACATTTTTCCCTCCTGTCTGCTCAAAATTTCAAAGCCCTTTTGCCCTCCCATTTTTAGGTGATGCCCTTACTTCTCACTTCATTGAAAGGCAACATGTATGGCAAAAACTGCATAGAGTCAAGTTAACCTGGAAAATTTCACATTAGAGACTGACAAATCCTCTCTGAGGAAGTCTCATATGTTTTGGCCCTGGTTTTTCTCCCATATTGAAACTTTCCTTAGATTAGTATCAGCTACAGTATATAGACTGCATTCATAGTCCATATTTTCCCAGTGTCTTTAGACATTATATTCCTACTTTCTACACCTAAGTGCTCACACTGTGAGAGCTGTATGAGAAGTGATGTCAGCTGGGAAAGGAACATATTCATGTCTCCCACCTCACTCTCACTCTGGGGCATAGGTGGTCATGGAATGAAATGGAAGGAAAATGTTTATATAGCTTTATATTCCTATAGCTTTTTAATCTCTCATTTTTGGGAGAGTGGAAGCTGATGAGTGTGAAATGTTAATTCACATTATATTCACAGGTGTATGATGTGACCCTGCTGGAAAATAGGATGCATTTTCTGCTTCTTGTTAACTATAGTCATCTATTTAAAATGCCTAGCACAGTGCCTGGCATATAGTAATCAATAAGTGTAAGCAAGTAGTAATAGTATTTTTTGTTTTGTTTTGTTTTTAAAGATTTTATTTATTTATTTGACAGAGAGAGACCACAAGTAGGCAGAGCAGCAGGCAGTGAGAAAGGGGGAAGCAAGTTCCCCACTGAGCAAAGGCCGCACCCCCCTTGCAGGGCTCGATCCCAGGACCCTGAGATCATGACCAGAGCTGGAGACAGAGGCTCCAAAACTACTACTACCACCGAGCCACCCCAGTGCCCCAGTAGTAGAAGTTTTAATATTCAAGAGTCTAGTGGGGCACCTGGGTGGCTTAGTCTGTTAAGCATCTGCCTTCAGCTCGGTCATAATCCCAGGGTCCTGGGATCGAGTCCCATATTGGGCTCCTTCCTCAGTGGGGAGAGGTGCTTCTCCCTCTGCCTATAGCTCCCTCTGTCTTTCTCTCAAATAAATAAATAAAATCTTTTTTTTTTTTTAAAGAGTCTATTTTACAGCTAAATGGAGAGGACATATTTATAGAAAGATAAATGGTAGCACAAGAGAAATACTAAGTAACTATTGTAGGTGCTATAGAGCAGAGAGAGATCACCATCAGATAAATCCTCAATGAGTAGATTTACAACGGTATGTACAAAAATGCATGAGATGGTAATAAGAAGAAAGCTAGCGGCTGTAAACCAACAGTTCATATCAGATGCAGGACAACACTGGAGATCATTTCCAGACCATTTCCAGAAAAAAAAAAGAGCCACATAATCAAAGTTTGTACACATATGCTTTATGGGATTCAAGAAATGTTTGCCTTCGTTACCTGTCCCATTTAATCCTCGTGGAACGTAGTCGATGGAAGGGGAGGTATTCCTAGCCTCATTTTACTAATGAAGAAACTGTCCTTTGGAGCTCTGTGACCTGCCTCGCCGCCCTCCACTCAGTGGCAGAGCCGGCAGGACAGCGGCATTGGGTTCTCTGACCCTAAATCCAGCACCTTCTCCATCATATTCCTCCTGTTCTGCCTGCAACGATAATTCAAAGAAAAGAGCATGTGCTCTTTTTCATGTGCTGAAAGTACTTCAGGGTGTTGACGAAGTCCATTTAAAAAGAATAAGAAAACCTTTAAAAGTTGTGCAACCATCAATACTGTTATTCCATTAACTAGACATGCTGGTATCTTAATTTAAATATTTGTAAGCAGAAAAGAGATGCTCATTTTTATTCACAATGCCTTTCCTATCCCATCTGGCAGAAGCAATTTCCTTTTGTGTGTCTTTAAACTGTGTTATAAAGAAATTAATTTTACCCTGAGGGCTTTCACTATGAATCTCACAACTTTCATTCTGGTTATTTCTCAGTTTCATCATCAGTAACAAATTGTTCTTGTGGGGGGAATTGTGCCTGTCATTTTTTTCTAGTTTAGCCCATCTAGTTTTTCATTAGGTGTTGCCACTAACAAATGCCTTTGTTTTCTTTCCAAAGTTGTTGGCAGCTATTATAATTATTTTATCAGAAAAGCACAATTTACATTGATATATATATATTAATTGGAAAATTACCTTTCAAATTAGTTTATAATGATAGTGATTATGTTTACTATCACTTAGACAAGTGGTAAATAAAAGAGTCAATTCAAATAAAGTATGTGATTAATAATTAAAAATACAAATGTGTGTCTTATAAATGTTTCCCTGTACTTCCTGCCAAGTTTGTTCCAATGATTTCAGTAGGTGACTAGAAAAATCCGCTGATGAATAACCTTAGCTTCCTAAAGGTCAGTGGCCTTTGGGAGATGAAAGACAAAAGATAGAAAAATGCTATTACTTTTTAAAAAATATTTTATTTGAGAAAGAGAGAGCACAATGGAGAGGGGAGAGAGTCCTAAGCAGACTCCCTACTGAGCATGACCCAGAGACACAAACTGAGCTAAAACCATGAGTCAGATGTTTAACCAACTGCACTACCCAAACACCATCAAAAAATGCTATTACTTTCTTAACTTCTTTCTTGATTCACCTCTCGAAGTTGGACTTGGCTTTGGCATCAGGGCCATAAAGATAGACATGGCATAACCCCTGGCATCAAAGAGGTCTAAAAATATCACAAAGTCAAGAGCTATCAATTACCCAACATTTTCTACACAAGCAGCAGAAGTCCAGGCTTTTTCATAAGGTACCTAAATATTTATCATTTAAATCTCATATTAACCTTGGAAGGAAAACACACTGTATGTATGGAATGTGAAATTCACAGAATTTACTTCCTAAAGGCTATCGACCTAGACAATAGCGGGAGGATTCAGGCTATGAACCTCAGTCTCTTCTCTGTATCTGTCTCTGTCTCCTTCTTGAACTACCATGAGGTAAGAGCCATAGTAGTGGTAGAACCACCAGGCTATGAAAAGTCTCTGCCTTATTTTGCTGGGCCCCTGCTCCTCAAAAAGACCTAACCCTGAATGTTAGTCAAAGAAAATCCCATATACATCGAGCTCACCATTTTTCCAATGTGCAGTCATTAGAATATCCTGGAGGCAATGTCTGTGTCCTCAGCACCCCCTCCGCCAATTACTAGGCATTTCTGAGGCTTTTGGTCAGAGCTTCCAGATGTCATCATGTTCTCTAAGCCTAGAGCCATGATCACTCAAACTCCCACTGTGGCTGTCATATTCCATCCTAACTTTAGATAAACAGATATTTCTGAGCCTGAAATGTGTGTCAGTAACTGAACTAGGAGATAGAGATAAATGAAAGATTAACACAGGATGTCTGCCCTCAGAAATTCTAAGGGAGGACCCACTGAGTTCATTTTGATGAGGATGAACAGCACAGTCGAAATTTATTCAGATATAAACAGCAAAAAAAATTTTTTTTTTCTTATTGGAAATGTCCAAAGACTAAACATGCTCAGATGTACAAGAATGTTCTTCCTTGGGAGCACCTGGCTGGCTCAGTCAGTAGAGCATAAGACTATCAATCTCAGGGTTGTGAGTTCAAGCCCTATGTTGGATGCAGAGATTACTTAAAAATTGTCTTAAAAAAGAAAAAAAGAATGTTCTACCTTGGTTGGCAATGGTGGGGGGAGGATCTAAGTAAAGAATGTTTAAACATTTTTTTTTTTAATTTAATTTATTTATCAGAGAGAGAGAGGGGGAGAGAGCGAGCACAGGCAGACAGAATGGCAGGCAGAGGCAGAGGGAGAAGCAGGCTCCCCGCTGAGCTAGGAGCCCGATGTGGGACTCGATCCCAGGACGCTGGGATCATGACCTGAGCCGAAGGCAGCTGCTTAACCAACTGAGCCACCCAGGCGTCCCAAGAATGTTTAAACATTTAAAACAGTTCCTAAAAACATTTTTCAAAAATCAAATTTAAGAGGTATTAAAAGTACAGACTGAGGTGGACAGATTAGATATGAAGCCTAGTTTACTACTTCTCTTAGACACAGTTTCCTCATCTGAAAAAATGTTAGTAATGACATCTATGTTTTTTGGTTTTATATATGATTCTAGATTGAGATCAGGTATGTCAGTGCTTAGCACAGAATCTAACGCTTATTATTGAGACAGTATGTGCACCTGTAACAGAGAATTAGTATTTAAATATTCAGGACACATGTAATTTACCTCAGAGATTCTGGCTTATGTAGAATATAGGATATCAGGCTGCTTTGACCATTTTAAATGAGTATATCCAATATTTATGTGTATGGATAGGAGGAAAACATCAGAAATGCTAGCTCGTGTAATCCTATGATGGATGAAATATCAGATAATACTGCTTTTTGGTTTTGGTTTTTTATTTTTATCAGAGGGTTGTTATGAATGCTTTAAGCTGGGAGACCTCACATACTCAATATGAGCCTGTATTTACGTATCCTAGACCAGCATGTTCTTACACGCTGACATGAGTGGCTCATAGTTACTATGCATTACTGTAATGTGGGTTTCTCACAGCGAGCACTGTGACGTCTGTCCTTGAATCTTTAGTGCCTGACATGTAGCAGGTACTTAATAAGTGCCGTCGAAGGGAAACGAATAACTTTTACCCATTTAAACGTTATAAATTTCATTTTTTTATGATAGGTACATACAAGACCTAATTTTGGTTTCTAATCACAACATAATAGAATTATTGAGAAAATCACACCACTGGGGAAATTGATGTAATTTGTGTCACTTCAAATTCATGAACACCGTGATCACCAGCCTTTAATAGATATTCACTGATGCCATGCAATGTTACTCTGTTTCTCCAAGAAGCTTATTTTTCTATTCTTGACTCAGATCATTACTTTTTATTACTCTGCACACCGCCCCACACCATTTTATTATGCTGACCTTGTCTTATAGTTCACAGATAAAACAGAAGCCATGGAATGGGAGGAACCCCCTCTTCCTGTCACTAAATCAGCAAACCCACGTGATCTGCTCTTGCTTTTGCAACCTTTCAGATGTAATGGAGACGCTTCCCACACCAGCTGAGATCATTCCTTCCCTCCGTGTCCCTTTGCCACTCACCTTTCCAGGGTTTTGCTTCCTGATTATTCCCCCTGTCTGCTGCATCACCCGTCTCTCCTTCGGTGATAAATTATTCCTGCTGGTATTTAAGAGTGCCCACCATCGCACATATTTAAACAATATTTCCTTATATCCTCTTTACCTGTTTCCCATTTTTCTGCTCCGTTTCACAGCCAAACTTCTTGCAAGAGTTGTCAACGCAAACTCTCTACACGTCTTCTCTCAGATGTTCACTGTTCAATTCCCTGCTGTCTAGCTTCCGCCCCCACCATTTCTCTAAAATTATTTTTGTCACGGTCTCCAGCCACCCTTATGCTTTCCACTCTCACTGGACCTACAACCATGAACCGACGATTCGCTCACAAATTGATCTTCTTTCTTAGAATCTGCGATACGACTTTGCTCTAACTTTTCTACTCCTTCTGCATACTCCTCAGTCTCCTTGGTCGTCCTCCACTCTAGGACATTCTTTTCTCTCTACGCTCTTTCACTGGGTCATCTCACTCACTCCTGTGACTTTAAATATCATATATGTGCAAACTCCCCGGGTCCAAACCTTTCTTCTCATCTCCAACCCCTTGAAGCTAAATCCATGTAACATATAAACAATAAAATACATGTTTTTCCTTTTAAGATTTGTATTTTTCCCTCTAGTTTTCCTATTTCAGTAGATGTCATGACAACCTATACAAGCACCCAAGCCATAATTCTAAACATCACGTTTAATGCCACCTTTTTGGTTATCTTTTACATTCTGTCTATCAACAAATAATTTATGTACTTGAAAATGAATGCCTTTCTTTCCTTCTTCCTCACTACCATCTGGCAGCTTGTCACCATCATCTTCCTTCCACGCAAGCAGCAATAACACTTCTGCTATGGGGACGTTACACTTTCCTATTTTTCCCCTTATTCCCAATATATTCTTTACACATTGGACAGTCATCTTTTGTAAAAACCCAATCAGATTATGAGACTCCTCTGCTTAGAACCCTTCTACATAATTCCACATTATTTATAATTAATATAAATTGCTTTTGGTAGCCTACAAGGAACACCAGAATCTTGTTTCCATCTCCAGCTCACCTCTGGCCATTTCCTGCCTTACCCCCATACTTGATGCCCATGGGCCTTCTCTCAGTTCATGAAACTACGGAGGTCATTCCTGCTATGGGGCCTTTCTCTCTCTGACATGTTCTCCTTCTTGTTCTTTATGTTGTTAAGTGCTTCACATCCTTATTACTGCTTTCTCAGAAGGAAACTTTAAGCATTAACTGTCCATATTACTAAGTAACATTTCACACTTACTACTTTTCATCATAAAAACACCCTTCAAAGCAATTTTTCATTTGTCAGATTCATCGGTCAGATTCACCAGTGGGTTGCCAATCCAGTGATCATTTAATTTCTTAATTCTTCTTCCTCATTCCGTCAGCAGCATTTGACACAGCTTGTCAGTCCCTCTTCCTTTAAACACCTTACTTCACTTTTGGGCAGCGGTATCCCGGAGCTTGCTCTGCAAGACAGCTGTTAATTTTTTAGACTCTTACAAGTCTATTGTTAAATAATAATACATAGCATAAAGTTGGTATGGTAGAAGTTCTTATACCAAAGAAATTGGCAAGCACTAAAAATCAGGGCTTTTGTTTTGAGAAGGCCATGTGTTAAGCATTTATCATCACGCCAATGACTCTGGGACATTGCTCGTTTAGTTCTTTTCCTGCCTTGCAAAAACATATTCCTCGTCTTTCAACATTGGATGCCCCAGGACTATCCGTTTATGGGCCCCTTCTCATATTTATCTATACTCATTTTCCAGGAGTTCCTATGCAGACCCATGGTTTTAAATACCATCTACTTGTTGATGACTCCAAAATTTTTATCTCAAGCCCTGACTTTTTTGCTGAACCTCGTATTCCACTTATCCAATAGCCTTTTAACATCTTCACTCCAACGTCTAAATAAGCACCTCTAACTTAGTATTCTGAAACCAAATGTTTGTTTTACCACCTCTCTTTCATATATGCCCCTCCAAAAGTCTTCCCCGTGTCTCTGGCCAGAATCTTGGTGTGTTTTGTTTTGTTTTGTTTTTAATTCTCTTGCTTTGACACCCCATATCTAATCCATCAGCAAATCTTTTTGATTCCATCTTCAAAATAGATTCTGAATCTGACTACTCCTCACCATCTTCTCTGCAGCCTTCCTACTTGAAAGCTCTGTAATTTCTTGTCCAAATTCTTGCAATAGGGCGCCTGGGTGGCTCAGTGGGTTAAGCTGCTGCCTTCGGCTCAGGTCATCATCTCAGGGTCCTGGGATCGAGTCCTGCATCGGGCTCTCTGCTCAGCAGGGAGCCTGCTTCCTCCTCTCTCTCTCTGCCTGCCTCTCTGCCTACTTGTGATCTCTGTCAAATAAATAAATAAAATCTTAAAAAAAAAAAAAAATTTGCAATGGCTTCCTAACCAGTATTCCTGCTTACCCTTTGCCTGACAACAATTTATTCTCTGCTTATCAGCATTAAAAATCTTAAGGCTTTCTGCCTTGGTGCAAAATTTAAAGGGATCACCAGGACCAATAAGGCCTTATGAACCTGGCCTCTGGCTGTCTGTGTGACCTTGTTATCTTCCGCGGCCTTCCTCATTCTCTAGGCTCCAGACACACAGGTCCTACTGGTATGTTCAAGTTCTAAGAATGCTTCAATAAAAACCTTTATATCTGCTGTCCTCTCAGACTAGAATATTTATTGCCTGGATATCTGCAGGGCTCGTTTCCTTCAGCTCTTTACGCAAATGTCACTTTGTCATTTTCTCTACTCAAATGTCACAAGAAAAGACTTGCATGATCACCCCCCAATACTTTTATTTTTCTTTTATAACCTTTGTCAAAATGTGTCACAATATTACATTTATGTGCTTATCATGATTCCCTCCATTAGAATATAAGCTTCAAGACGTCAAAGATTTTATCTGTCTTGTTAATTGCTGATTCTGCAACTTTTAGAACTGTGCCTGGAACTTAGTAATTATTTACTAGGTAAATGATGAATTAGATTTTTTTTCCTACTTGTTTATTTTTGCAGAGTTATATATGCTTTGTCTCCATGAGAGCCCACCAAAAAAAAAAAATTCTATTTCTAATTGAGTTATCACAGAAGCTGTTGATAACCTTAACATACCTCCTTATACTTCCACCTAATTTTCCCAACAGAACTAAACTCAACATGCCAAAACCAAACTTAGCATTTTACCCATTTAAACAAGTCTCTTTGGCCTTACCATTTCCATTAGAACAATATATTCTCTCAGTAATGTGAATTTAAATATTCAAAGCCTTTCACCTTTTATTCTACTTTGTTACTGTTATGTCTTACATCAACAGATGCCAAATTTTAAATTATTACTTCTGTAAGGATTCCTTGCCTCTTTCTTTCCATTCCCTTTGCCATCACACTAGTTCAGACCTTTTTGTGTAAATTGTTTTAGTCATCTTCTAGCCAGTCTCTTGGTCTTTATCTGTGAGTGTCTTTTTTTTTTTTTTATCACATTATTCACTAATAATCACTCTAAATTGTAGCTCTCACACTCAAATCTTTAAATGTGTAACAGTGACCATATAATTTATTGTCCAAACAGGAACACTTTCAAGAGTGAAATAATGTATTATTAATTATAGTGGGACAGCAGGTATGGACCAGAACTCAACAGGCACACCAGAGTATATGGTCACCATAACTTCCACAGGGACTGATGCTTGCCTACTCAACAATCATGCTTTTCTTCTTCTTTTTCTTCTTTTTAAGATATTTATTTATTTATTTATCTGAGAGAGAAAGAGAGCAAAAGTGAGAGAGATCACAGAGGGCCAGGGAAAAGCAGACTGGCCCCTGAGCAGAGAGCCTGACATGGGACTTGATCCCAGCTCCCTAGTATCATGACCTGAGCTGAAGGCAGCCACTTAACCAACTGAGATACCCAGCTGCCCATTTCTTCTTCTGGAAGAAAGACTTTTTTTTTTTTTTTTTTTTTTAATGGTGTCCACTCCATCAACATGATTCAGTGAGATAAATTGAATCATCTTAGCCAACGTGAACATCCCATTCTTTTTGTCAGTAACTGCTTTAGGAAGGAGCTTGTGATCTAATTTTAGCCTATGAAACATGAGAGATAGCTGCTTCAAGGAAAATGATTTCTGGGGGCACCTGGGTGGCTCAATGGGTTAAGCCTCTGCCTTTGGCTCAGGTCATGATCCCATGATCCTGGGATCGAGCCCCGCATCAGGCTCTTTGCTCATCGGGGAGCCTGCTTCTCTCTCTCTCTCTGCCTCTGTGCCTACTTGTGATCTTTCTCTCTGTCAGATGAATAAATAAAATCTTAAAAAAAAAAAAAAAAGATTTCTGAAAGAAGTTTCTATATACATATAAAGACAGTTCTTATCCTTCTGATGACTGATGTCTTGTCTGTATTTGGTGCCTGGAATCACAGTGGGTAACATTGTCCTAAGGTGGCTGACGGCAGACAAAGCGGATGTCCTAGCTTCAGCAGAGAGAAAGATGAAAAGAACTTGATTCTTGATTATGCCTTTGAGACATTGAATCAATCAAACCTGGGGTACCGTGTGTCCAGAAACAGGATACTCTTCTGCTTATGTGAGATAATAATTTTTTCTTATTGTTTAAATGAATTAAGGCAGAATTTTCAGTTACTTGTATTCTCATTTGATGGAAGTATCTCTCTCTCTTCCTCTCTCTCTCTTTTGTTTTCATGACCTTTCAAACCTTTTGGCCTCTCTTCCCCCTCTCCCACCCCTGCTTACTATAACCTATTTCAATACTCTTCACTTTGGACCCAAATGGAAAGACAAAAATCTCTTTTTGAAAATATTTTTTATTTCTCATGACCATGTCTTTCTATAGACGGCCCCACACTTCAGAAACACTCTCTGTTCCATTTCTGCGTGCTAAAATCCTTAGGACCCATTTGTCTCAGATATTAATCTCTTCATGAAGGTTTCCTGATGTCTGAAATAGTCTTGTCCTTCTCTTTTGGATCTATGTTGCAGTGACTTCATACGTCTTTCATCACCCAAATTTGACCCCATCCTATAGTCCTACATACCATTCTAAATCTTCCCCTTATACTTGCTCTTCTCTGTAAACTTTCATAAAGCACCTGACACAGGGATTTTGCATATGCAGGAAATAGTTCTTAAATTGAAATTCAAAAAATGTTTCATAATCTGTAGTTATTAGTGAGTTAAGTAATATTTTCTTATAATTTATAAGGTACCATTCTTAGAATAGTTGGGTCTCTGTCCTCAAATCACTATCTCAAAATATAGAATAGGGAAAAAATGAGTATCTAACAATTAACACATTTTTTTTGATTGGTTAACCCTCGCTACAAATAATATAGTACTTCTTTTGCACACCCCTGCTCTAGGTAACTAGTTGACCAAAGTGACTATTTTATTGGCAATAGATTTCCACAATATATGTCAGATACTTTATTTTTTTTTTAAGATTTTATTTATTTGACACAGAGAGAGAGACCACAAGCAGGCAGAGAGGCAGGCAGAGAGAGAGAGAAGAGAGAAGGGGAAGAAGGCTCCCCGCTGAGCAGAGAGCCTGATGCAAGGGCTCGATCCCATGACCCTGAGATCATGACCTGAGCCAAAGATAGAGGCCCAACTCAATGAGCCACCCAGGCGCCTCAATGTCAGATACTTTAAAGAAAATGGAGCCTTGCCCTATATGACGCCAACTTTTTTATTGAATTAAAAGGGATGGAGAGGGGTGCCTGAGTGGCTCAGATGGTTAAGCGTCTGCCTTCGGCTCAGGTCATGATCCTGGGGTCCTGGGATCGAGCCCTGCATCAGGCTCCCTGCTCAGCGGGAAGCCTGCTTCTCCTTCTCCCTCTCCTGATGCTTGTGTTCCCTCTCTCACTGTCTCTCTCTCTGTCTCTCTCTGTCCTATAAATAAATAAAAACATTGAAAAAAATAAAAATAAAGAGATGAAAAAAATATAGAAACGTATCAGTTTATGGTTCTACATCTTACTCAGATGAAACGCCTCTATTCTAGCATGTTAATATTTTAAAGAGCCTTGAAATTCCACTGTATCTATTTCAGTTCCTTCATTTGTTTGTTTGTTTGTTTACAATTAATGCATTATGTTTAGCATTTCATATGCTTGGGTCATAAATCAGCTTTACAAGACACCAGTTCCTTTATTTTAAAATATTGAATTTAGCAAGAGAGATTGAAAAGCAGAGGCATGAAAGGACTCACAGTGAATGAGTGCCTAATAGGTGCCAGGCCCTATGTGAGGACCTTTGTGTACCTTTTCTTATTTTATCCTCAGAATAATCCCCAACCCCATGAGTTAGATATTTTCACCTTCAATTCACTAATGAGAAATTGGAGGCACAAAATAGTGTCCACAAATCCAGTTGATAAATGACAGAGCCAGGACTCGAACCCAGGTTAATTGGTTAACTAAACCCAGGTCAACTGCACCAAATATATAGGCAGCTTAATATTTTGGATTAAAAGTCAAAAGCTCTGTATAGCAATTATAGAATTTTTAGAATATAAATTGGGGGACTCACAAGTTAGTAAAAGAGGCAAATGATCATAAATAATATACTATAAAGAAAAATCCAGTAAAACCATAGGATTTCAAAATTGAAGTGCTAAGGTGTCTGAGTTTAGATTCCCCTGATGGGTTTGGGTTGGATATGTTATTTTTAAGGTGAGTACAGAAAGCACGAGTGAAAGAAGACAAAGAGGGAGAGAGGAGAGGGCGAAGCATCTGTAAATGGTGCATTAATAAACAGATCCTATGAGCAACTGAGGCTTCACCCCACTGGGAACGTCTGAGGAATTGTGCGGAACACACTTCAAAATTACTCTACTAGCAGATGGGGAGGCTGGAGCAGTCACCTCCCTCCTCTCTTCCCTCCTTGTTTGAGGATTATCCCTGGGAGGGTGTCAAACTCCCCAGCACTTCTGGGCTTCCTTACATTCTAAGCATTAGCATTGGAGAATGCCCTAAGGCAGAGAGAGTCAGAGATGCAACCACCTGAGGCAGGAAACAGACTGCACAGACTGCCCTCTGGAACAATACATCCATGTGTGGGAATGTAGAGGAGAATGTAGAGGGAATGTAGAGGAATACTGAGGGAATCAGGTAGACATCACAGAGGAGATGCCTTCTGAACAGGGCATTGAAGGATGGGTAGAAATTCACTCAGCTACATATGATGAGGAAGAGAAGCAGGAAATACAGTTCAGTCTGGGTCAATTTCAGTGGACTCTGACCACCCAGTTTAAAATTGCGTCCTATCCTTCCGCCATTCCTTACCAAAATCCTGACTGCCCCCCCCCCCATTTCTACTTGTTTTCCACAGTAATTGTTAATACACTATAGAAATTACTCATTTGTTATATTTATCGTTTACTGTCTGTACTACTCACCTTCACTGGCATATAAATTCCAGGCAGGCAGGAATGTTTGTCTATTTTGTTCACTAATGTATCCTAAGGGCTTAGAACAGTGCCTAGCACTTCAGAGTTGTTTAATAAATATTTGTTGAATGAAAGAATGAACCTGATCATTCAACTCTTGAGCTCTTGGATGGCTATCTCTAACTTTAATGACAATGGAGATTCTGAAAAGAGAAGGAAGCATCAGAAAAAAATTAATGTGTTAAGTGTGGGATCCACTTGAATCCAAGGTACCCATGAGACATTCCAATCATGCTTTCCTATCTCAAGGAAGGGCAAAGGACAGGAATCAAGGCTGGCTTACCACTCTGTGTCTTTGCTGTTTAACTTGCTATTCAGTATCATACATTTGGTACATTTTCAAGGACTTTTTCCTCAGGAAATTATCTATATTTATAGTATTAATATACTCTGGTAGGCACAATAATCTCACATTTTTCTGGCTTCATCTATCCTCAAGAGTCTCTAGGCTTCCGTGCTAAAAAGTTATTTCTCTTACGGTTTTGCATTTACTTTTTTAAACTGAGAGCATCTGTCACAGAAGTTGAGTCTATTTGGCAGCTCCCACTGGCACAGTATTACCCTTTATATCACTACTAAATTCAGGATCCTGGCTTTCCCTGGGGGCTCACTCTTCTGCCCTAGTATGTCACAGGATTCTCCTCTGACACTAGGTGGAACTATGAGATACAAGAGCTTTAGAAGTGGACACTGTGTTTTGATTGTGTGTCATGTGCAGTCTTGCAAGCAAGATTATCTTCCAGCTAGAACTGATAGATATGCTAGTTCTTGGTTGATCAGTAGACATACTATAGGTTTAGCGATAGCCCATGTTCGTTTCTGGCATCAAGCTGATACCTGCCTCACCCCGGCAAAATGAAATTCACTTATATAGCTCACCATAATTCGGAAATTTTCTTAATTAAGTTGCTGTTTACCTTTGTGCTAATGATGAAGAAATGGTTTATTAAGCAAATTAATAGAGGAAAACCATTGAGAACAGAATGCTTAAAGTTTAGAACTAATTCGAAGAAGAAATTACTTTCAGGCAACCTCAAGTACTTTTTAGAAGCATCATTTACATGTAAATACCTGGAATAATAGGCTAATTACGATTGTTTTTATTTATTCGTTGTAACTATTTCCCTAAAGCATGCTCTTAAACTACACTTTCATATTCTATCCTCTAGTTTCCTTTAAAGTAAAGCAAGTGTGTTTTCTTTAATATTCAATAATTTAGATTTGTCACTATTTATGCTTCCACCCAATTAATGAGGTTTGCCAACTAATGAGTAGATTCACCTGTGATGAAACCACATCATCAGATGAAAATTTCAAAAGTTCAATGGTGAATCTCAACATCAAGCAATTCCAGGTTTTATAGAGTTGTTTGAAAAGAAGGAAGAAGGAGCAAGTGGATTTTATTTAAGCCAACTGCTACAGGGCCCCCTTGTGGACTACAGCTTGGCAGCAGGACCCAGAGCCATGGAAAGCTATCCTTTGATGGAAGCCTGTGCCTTTACTCGAAGAAGGAGCAAACACATAAAAAGTTACCACCCTCTGATGACCTTTTACAAGTGCCTTCTTGTCTGACCACTGATATTTCCATTGCCTATTTCACACCACAAATTCTAATATCTTTTATCTTAAAAATTACAAGTACTAAAAGGCATCTCTTACGAATATTGGGTGGCTATGTTCCTCCCTTCAATTATGGTTCTGCCTCTACTGCAGCCAGAAGTCCTCCCTATTTATCTACTTCACATGAAATTGTTTGAAAAAAGAATTCGAAAAACATGTCTTTAGTGTTTTTCCAAGTAATCAGTGTGATGCTTTTAGTTTTTGTGTTTAACTCTATGATATGACTGTATGTATCACTACCCTTTGGTATAGAGATTCAGGGAATGTGTTTTTCTATGAATAGTTATTCACACCAATTTTTCTTTTCTCACAATTTTTTTTTTCTAAAAGGAAATTTACAAAGCAAAGACAGGTGGGAAACAGATATACTGAGGACCATTACTGACTGGGACAGTGGCAAAATTAGAGGAGTGTGAATGGGCCAGGCTTACACAGGGCTGATCAGTTGTGTCTGTGACCAAATTAGCCCTAGTATCTACTAAACAACTGAATGAGGCAATTTAGTTATTCTTGGCTCAAACTCTTCTCTGTTGTTAGACCCCTATGCTGACCTGGAGACTCCCCGGTTCTGTTTCTTCAGGAACAGGATTTTCTTGTCTCGGCAGGGTGTGGAGGAAGCAGTAACTGCTCTTCATCTACACTTTCAAACCAGTCTCTCATTTTCATTTACCCCGCCCCCTTTATCCCTCCTGACCTTTTGTGGTAAGTGATGCTTCTAATTCTTTAGGCATTTCCAGAATGCTATGGCGAAAATAATCATCTTGTTCTCATAGTGGCTTTCTCTGCCAGCTCTTAGATTTGACATTTTTCCTTCTATTAAGCGAGGTGCTGTTCCACATCCATTTCCATGATCATATGATTTAGCTTAGAGTTACAGACATTATCTAGAATATGTGTTTAGGATATGTGTTTCTGTGTCTTATTCTCCTTATTGCCTGTGGGTGATTTCCCACAAGGAAAGGGAACTGAAACCTCAAGTTGAGCATTCTTTCTTAGAAACACCTGAAGTTAAGTGAAACAGGAATGAGGGGGATGGGATTCCAGGAAAAGGGAAGAATATAGTTTCCAGAGCTACTGTAAGGTGTATATGTGGTAGGTAGAATACTGTCATCCCCATTTTATTTATTTATTTATAAATTTCTCAAGTTATTTTTTTCTTTTAACCAACTGAGCCACCCAGGCGTCCCGATTTTTTTTCTTTTAATTCCAGTTAACTGGGCACATGGGTGGCTCAGTGGGTTAAGCCGCTGCCTTCGGCTCAGGTCATGATCTCAGGGTCCTGGGATCGAGTCCCGCATCGGGCTCTCTGCTCAGCAGGGAGTCTGCTTCCATCTCTCTCTCTCTCTCTGCCTGCCTTTCTATCTACTTGTGATCTCTCTCTATCAAATAAATAAATAAAATCTTAAAAAAATAATAATAATAATAATTCCAGTTAACTAACAAACAGTGTTATATTAACTTCAGGTGTACAATGTATAATTCAAAACTTCATACATCACCCTGTGCTCATCACTAACAAGTGCACTCCCTAATCCCCATCCTCTATTTAACCCATCCTCCCCTCAATCATCAGTTTGTTCCCTATAATTAGGAGTCTGTTTCTTGCTATGTCTCTTCCCCTCTCTCTTTGATTATTTTCCTTTTTCTTGTTTGTTTGTTTATTTCTTAAATTCCACATCTGAGTGCAATCATATAGTATTTGTCTTTCTCTGACTGACTTACTCACTTAGGATTATATACTGTAGATCCATGTAGTTGCAAACGACAAGAGTCCATTCTTTTTTATGGCTGAATAATATTCCATTGTGTATATGTACCACATATTCTTTAGCCATTCATCAATTGATGGGCACTTGGGCTGCTTCCATATCTTGGCTATTATAAATAATGCTGCTATAAACATAGGGGTGCATGTGTCTCTTTTAATTAGTGTTTTTGTATTCTTTGGATAAACACCTGGTGGTGCAATTCCTGGATCATAAGGTAGTTCTCTTTTTAACTTTTTGAGGAACCTCCATATTGTCTTCCACAATGGCCGCACCAGTTTGCATTCCCACCAACAGTGCGATAGGGTTCCATTTTCTCCACATCCTTGCCGACACTTGGTATTTCTTGAGGTTTTTTATTTTAGCCATTCTGATGGGCATGAGGTAATATCTCATTGTAGTTTGATTTGTATTTCCTGATGGGAAGTGGTGATGTGGATCTTCTCATGTGCCTGCTGGCTGTCATTCCCATATCTTAATCCCCAAAATATGATACCTTACATAGCAAAAAGAACTTTGAAGATATGATTAAGTTAAGGATCTTCAGATGAGGAGATTATCCCAGGTTAGTTAGGTGGGTCTAATCTAACCAGAAGATGGTTAAAAGGTAAAGAAGGGAGAAAGAAGGGGAAGATCAGAGAAGATGACCAGAAGCAGAGAGAATCACGATTTGAAGAAAACATATTGCTGGCTTCAAAGATGGAGGAATGGGCCATAAACCTGGTCTCTAGAAGTTAGAAAAGTCAAAGAAATGGATTCCCCCTTGAGCCTCTAGAAGAAATGTGCCCTATTGACCCATTTTGAACTTCTGATCTTCAGAAATTATAAGACGATAAATCTGTGTTATTTTAAGCCATTAAATATGTAGTAATTCTTCATGGCATGCTAGAAAACCAACTATATATACTTACTTATAGAAAAATATATAAATATATAAATATCAATTTATATACAATTTGTATAAATATATGTACAGTTTTCCCATATGTATCTATTTTTCCATATGGAAAAAGAGGGAGGAAAGGTGAGTGTGCAGTGAGGCAGTGAAGCGTCTGGTATATCAAACTAAGAAATTTAAATTTTATCCTGAATGACAGTAATGATCAGAGATTTGAAACAAAGAGATTTCACAATTAGCTTTGCACTTTAAGTTTTCCAGTAGAACAAAAATTGGGATTGAGGACAAATTAGAAGGGCCAAAACTAGAGGTAAGTTGATTTGGAGACTGTCTCCATAATACAGTCAATAAATGCTGTGTTTATAGCTAAAATAGTCAATGAAATGGAGAAAAAGCAATAAGTTGAAGATATACTAAGGAAGTAGAACAACTTATTAAACATGGAATACTAAATAAAAAGCAAAATTCTAAGTAACTTGCAAATTCTGTGACTGGGAGGATTCTGTTATTTTTCTTGAACATAAAAAGTAGAAGAGAGAGTTTAGATTTCCCAAAGGTACAAGCTTGATTATAGATATTCTGTTTCTGAGGTGCTATAACGTTTATGAGTAGAAAGATACTCAATAGCAGTTGGGTTTATGAGAAATGGATTAGGTTTTTCAAAACACAAAGATAGAAAATAAATAATAAGCAGAAAGGAATTATAATGAAGACTAATTTAAAGAAGCTTCCCATTTCTTTTAACCTTATTTATATCCATGACTTTTTCTAACCTTATATACCAACAATTCTAAATTTATAGCTTTAGCTCTTGTCCTTATAATCTAATCTGAGATACCTACTTCACAGTTTTCCGGATAGCACTACCTTGACATTTAAAGGCCTATTAAATCTTATATTTTATCTTCCCAGTTAAGACAACTACCACTCCTTGGTCCCCAAGCCAGAAACCTCATGTTCTCTTCAACAACTCCTGTTCTGTCACTCCTATCAGATCCATCACGAATTCCTGTCCGTTTTACTTCTCTAGTATCTCTGGGACCTATTCCATCTACTCTGTCATCACTGCCATTACTTTATTGCTTTTATTCATTAATGCATCTGCTTTCTTCTAATCCTTCCACTGCACTAGCACAGAAGAGACATACTAATATCATTGCTTCAACATGGCTTCTAGCAGCAGATCCCTGCAAAAACCCTTTAAGGGAGGAAAGAGACACCTTGCCTTCTCTCCTTTTATCAGGGGGCAAATTCCCTTGTAGGAGCCCTACCCTTCCAAGCCCTTAATTGGCCAGAACCAGGTCAGATGTTCAATCTTTCGCCACTCACTAACATAGGGAAATGTTTAGCGCCCACCATTGATGCTTAAGTTTATGAACCTAGCATGTGACCTACCAAGGAAAATCGGGCTTCTTTAAAGGAGAAAAATGTGTGTGGCTAAGGATCATGGTTTATAGACAACCAATATCTGTTGCACCCAGAAATCAAGAAACAGCAAGACAGTAGCTTTCTTCCAGATTTAAAAATAAGTAAATAAAAGGAAAGAAAAAGAAACACTTATATACATTGGCTAAACATTGACATGCATCTCTTTATTTTTAGGAAGGTTCTTTCAACACTCATTCTGAAAAGTTTTTTACACCGCTGAAAAACATGTGTATTGAATTCTCAGTAATTATATGTAGATATATTTATAGAGGTAGAGGGATGGATCAAGATAGGAATACATGTTTTATGTTTAAACATGGGAAAGCACAGGTGCACACAAAGGGGTTGGATCTAAGCTCATCTGAATAGATACCACACAGTTCATCTCATGTCATCCATCCAAAGGTCATACAAATAATTATTTGAGCTCCATACAACTAGTACTCTTTTCTTACTCATTTTATTTTATTTTTTTAAGGATTTTATTTATTTATTTGACAGAGAGAGATCACAAGTAGGCAGAGAGGCAGGCAGAGAGAGAGAGGAGGAAGCAGGCTCCCTGCCGAGCAGAGAGCCCGATGCGGGACTCCATCCCAGGACCCCGAGATCATGACCTGAGCCGAAGGCAGTGGCTTAACCCACTGAGCCACCCCTTACTCATTTTAGAAGCTTCGCCTAACACATTCTGACCTGTGTCTGTGCATACTGTAACCTTTGCACCTGTAAGGGCAGCACAGCAATTGTGAAACAATGGTCAATGGTGTCCAAATAAAGGATAGATGGGGCCAAATGAAGAGAAGAGACTCTCACAGCCTTTTAAAACTGCAGGTTTCAAAATGCATTGCCTGTATGACACATTCTGAATGTCAGTAGCCTTTGTATTATGGTTTCTTTACTTGGCCCTAAGCTGGAGCCCAATTTCTGTTTCTCAGTAATATATTGTCTTGTTAATTATTTTGCTTTCATGTAAAGCATTGATCATGTTAGATATCTGTGCACATATGTTGTAAATAACGATAAATAACTATTACACCAAAAGGCTTAAGTTTCTTATAGCAAGGTAACCATACCATCAACCAAATGTCCATTACCTACAGTCATTTTTCTTCATGTACATTTCTCTTGGGTCTGTCTATTCCAGAATTCATACTGATAATGAGCTTTTGAATACTGATTCTATATGACACAAGGTCATATTTGAAAGCTTTTTATCAAAATAACTGAAGATGTAATCTTAAATACATCTTATCAATACAGCTGTCTTTAATCTCTGGGGATAAATAGTGACAAATGAGGCTTAGTTTTTTACTTGTTTAGCTGCTGCTGAAACAGAGTGGCTGTTTTAATGGAGCTTTTTAGTGGATAATAAGCATGCCGTAAGCATTCTGAGGTATGATAATGAGCTCTATGTATGGATGCAGGACTATATTTTTCACTGTGTTTCTGCACAAGAAAGTATTTGCAATTTATAAAAGAATCAGAAGTCTATTTACATGGCCACTGGGATGTGTGCTAAATTTCCTTATGCATTTAAATATCCCTATTTTCACACCCACTACAACCATTATTTAGTTTGCAGATTCATTAAACTGTATAATGTGTTCTTATTAACTGCCAAAGAAATCATGTCAAATTAGGTGTGGATTTTTATTACTTAAAAAAAAAAAAAAAACAGCACACAATAATGCAACATGCCTGAAATGTTTGAATGACAAAATGGGTATGAAGAGAAAAAACTTTGGATAAAAATCTTTCATCCTAGCCTTCAAATTCAAGGTTTTAATGCTATTGGACTCCAACTACAGGAAAGTACGAGCTGTGATTTCAGGATTGGTTCAATGAAAGCAAATCTAGATTCTCTAATTGCTAAACATATAAATGATTACAACCAGAATACAGGAGCCATGGAATCCTGGACATGGACAAAGAAGTAGAAACTCTTGCTCTTGCAGATATAAATACGGCTGGTATAAAAGAAAGAGTAAGCAGAGGTAAAAGTAAAAGCTATGGTTGAGTGCTCAGACAATAAAATATTGTAATTTCCTAATAAAGTTAACAATTGGTTTCTTGCAAATAAGATCATGTGAAGACACATATAAGAATGAAAAATTTTATAAGGCCTCATATTTCCCATTATATGTACCCTATAAAGATGAGAGTATGGTTTTTGGAAACAGCATGGACTTTGGTGCAGACAACTCTAGATGTAACACTTCCTAGCTATGTGGTTGTGAGCAAATTACGTATCTTCTTTATTCTGTTTTCTTCTTATTAAAATATAGCAGAGTGTGTACTTCTGACTCAACTGATCAGGTGACTTCTATTTATAGCCCTTGAAGTCAAGATATTCTGATGGGTCTTCTAAATACAAAGGAATATGTATTGTATATATGTATGTATGTATATGCTTTTTAAAACATTACTGGATTATAAGAAATAAAAAATTTTTAATAGCCAGGGGCGCCTGGGTGGCTCAGTGGGTTAAGCCGCTGCCTTCGGCTCAGGTCATGATCTCAGGGTCCTGGGATCGAGTCCCGCATCGGGCTCTCTGCTTAGCGGGGAGCCTGCTTCCTCCTCTCTCTCTCTCTCTCTGCCTGCCTCTCTGCCTACTTGTGATCTCTGTCTGTCAAATAAAATAAATAAAATCTTAAAAAAAAAAATTTTTAATAGCCAGCCCTAAATTTTTTAAATGGAAAGCCAAAATGTTGATTGCTCCACTACACGTTCCACTATCACAGCTGCTATCAGATGACTCTCCTTTTAGACCAGCTACAAAACATGAGCATATCTAACAATATGTGAAATATCCATAAATGTATATAAAATGATAAGACATTTTGTGTAATTAAATGACCGTATTAATAGACTAAATAAGAAAACCTATATGATTATCTCAGTAGATGTAGAAAAAAGCATTTGCCGAACTTTAGCATTTAACGAAAAAGCTAGGAATAGAAAGGAATTTCTTTAACAGAATAAACAACATCAAAATATAAACCTATAGCTACCATCATACTTGATGGTGAGAGACTGAATGCTTTTCCCCTAAGATTGAGAAGGCAAGGATGTCCTCCCTTACTACCCCTAATCAACATGGAATTATAAGTACTAATAAGTACAAAAGAGAGAGAAGTAATTGACTGGTAGACTGGATAGAAAAAGTGTATTCAGAGAAGGCATATTTGTTTATTTAGAAAATTCCAAAGAATCTACAAGAGTATCTCCAATAACTGACTGAACTTACCAAGGTCATAGGATACTAAGTCTATATGTAGAAGTCAATTATATTTCAAAATACCAGCAATGATGGGGCAGGTAAAGGATAGACATTCCCATTCCAGAAGAAAAAAGGGGGAGAAAGAAAGGAGTGACAGATTTCAAGTTAGTCCCAAACACAGCAAGGCAAACTCCATTCAACCGTAAGGCTCAAAAACAGTCGTCTTTGGTTTGAAGATCTGCACTCCAGACTCACTGGGGCGGCAGCAAGAATTTGGTTGGAAGCCATCTGGCCTGGTAAGGTAGCCACCCAGATGATCTCTGAATATGCTTGGGGTCCTTCTTCTCTTTTCTTGAAGGACAGCACAAGTTCACAGCCAAACAGCTTTATAGTCCAGACGTGTAGGGCCTAAGAAGTCCAGCAACTTTCTTTCATTTCATCCCACTTTCTCTGTCCTCTTAAATTCAAGCCTGTAGTGTCTTCTGGTGTCATTGCATCCTATTCTTGACTTCTGTGGAGATGACGGATAAGATCTGTGGCTCATGCCCAAACTTAATCTCCTAACAAAAAAGAAAAACCTTTGGTGTTCTCATTTTTTGTGATAGGGACAGGCTGAGAATTTTCCAAAGCTCCAAGTTCTGATTTCTTTTTGCTAAATAATTCCATCATCAGTTTATCTCTAGCCTGTCAAATTTTAATGTAAGTAATCAGGAGGAGCCAAGCTGCTCCTTCAATATTTTGCTTAGAAATCTCAGCTAATGGGGCTCCTAGTTGATTCAGTGGGTTAAAGCCTCTGCCTTCAGCTCAGGTCATGATCTCAGGGTCCTGGGATCGAGCCCTGCATTGGGCTCTCTGCTTAGCGGGGAGCCTGCTTCCTCCTCTCTCTCTCTCTCTCTGCCTGCCTCTCTACCTACTTGTGATCTGTCAAATAAATAAATAAAATCTTAAAAAAAAAAAAAGAAATCTCAGCAAAAAATCCATTCTCTTTTTATGTTTTTAAATGTGTCTTCCTTTTTTTTTTAATCTATTAATTTTTTAAAATTTTTAATAAACATATAATGTATTTTTATCCGCAGGGGTACAGGTCTGTGAATCGCCAGGTTTACACATTTCACAGCACTCACCATAGCACATACCCTCCCCAATGTCCATGACCCCATCTCCTGACCACCCCCAGCAACCCTCAGTTTGTTTTGTGAGATTAAGAGTCACTTATGGTTTGTCTCCCTCCCGATCCCATCTTGTTTCATTTATTCTTTTTCTACCCCCAACCCCCCCCATGTTGCATCTCCACTTCCTCATATCAGGGAGATCATATGATAGTTGTCTTTCTCTGCTTGTCTTATAAAAATCCATTCTTATGGCTTGCAGGTTCTATCTTCCAGAAAACACTAGGACACAAACACAATTCAACCAAGTTTTTGCACTTTTATAATGGAGATTGCCTTTTCTCCATTACTGGACAATGTTCCTTATCTCTGAGACCTCATCAGAATGGCCTTTACCATCTGTATTTCTACCAGCATTCTGTACGTGATTATCAGTGTATTTTTTAAGATGGAAGTTTTCTCTACAGCTGTCCTCTTTCCATTCTGTGTCCTCAACAAAGTTGCCTTTAAAAATCCTTTTACAGGGGCGCCTGGGTGGCTCAGTGGGTTAAGCCTCTGCCTTCAGCTCAGGTCATGATCCCAGGGTCCTGGGATCGAGCCCCGCATCAGGCTCTCTGCTCAGCAGGAAGCCTGCTTCCCCTACCCCTCTCTCTCCGCCTGCCTCTCTGCCTACTTGTCGTCTCTCTCTCTCAAATAAATAAATAAAATCTTAAAAAAAAAAAAAATCCTTTTACAGCAATATTGGATTTTGCTAGCATTTACCTCAAAACTCTACTAGCCACTGCCTGTTATCCACCTTCCAAGCCACTTGCATATATTTTTTTTAGGTATTAGTTTCAATGGAACCCCCCTTTTCAGTACCAATTTCCATCTTAGTTTTAGCTCCCAACATAGGGTACTTACTCCTATGACCTAATGCACACCTAATTACTTCCTAAAGGACCCACCTCTAAATTCCATCATACTGGTGATTAGGAAGTCATCATGAATTTTGAGAGCACAAAAATATTCAGTCCATAACACTGCCATAGTATTCCACCATAAAATGTATCAAACTGTACTATTATTGCCTATTCACTTCTCTGTCTTTCCTATTGGACTGTGGAATTAGATCTTTGCCATTTTTATGGTTGTATTCCATGCATCTAACACAGTGACTGTAGGCCCCAAATAAATATTGATTGACTGTGGAATTATTGTGTAAAAAAAAAAAGGTAATTTTTTTCTTTTTGTAATAGAATGTTTTCAATATTTATTAATACCTCTCTAAGGGGTAGCATAGAAAATTTTATTATTTTATATTTTTCCAGTGAATTCACAGTTCTTTTCATTAATTTATAGTTTGTTATAACTTATCCTAAGAGGCAGAGGAAAGAGAAATTACTATCAGCTTATAAATAAGATCACTGAAGCTCAAAGAGGTAATATCTCTTTCAGAAGTTAGTGCTAGCTTTCAGATTGAAATCTAAAAACCAGCATTCAGCACACAAAAATGATTCTTTCAAATGTTCAATATTATGATGGTCTTTCTGTGATGTGGATAGAAAACGAAGGAGTTCTGTCTTTCTTATAAAGAACTATATAACAATGTGGAATGTGAATGATGTAATTAGCTAAAACTCATACAGCTATTGTTACTGAGGGGGAAAAAAAGTGTTCTCATTTTTCCAAAACATAACCCACAGACATTAAAAATACCATTTTCAAAAATTCATTTTTTTCTTCTCCCCAGTCCAAGATATAGTGAAATATTGAGGAACTGGTGAGTAATTGTTTGATCATTTATTCTAAACTCTATACAGTGGAGTCTACATAAATTCCAGGCTAGTATTCTTATAGTATTTATTTCAGGTTGATGTCAATTTATAGCTACAAGAACGTTTAATTGAATCTGTTGAAGAAAGGACTTGAAACATTTCTGGAAATAGGAAATTACACCAATATTAGTAAACTGTAAAGAATCAACCTGCAACTAATTATTGCAACTAATTAGATCTTGACTTCAAGATCCGACATACAAATAATTAGTTCCATATTATTAATTTCTAATTCTGTCTTCTGTTTGTAGCACTAGAAACATTAGACCAATAATGAAAGAAAGAAATAAAAAGAAAAATCTCTTACAATCCCACCTCATTAGCAAATCCTTTGTTTTCACATTTTGTGTTCTCTTGATCAGAGGAAAACAATTTTATGTGTTTGGAAATAGAGTGTACACTTTTTTTTTTCACTTGACACTATGTCATAAACATTTTTATATGGTGCTGTTCTTCACAATAATACTATTTAATGCTGGTTTCTAGCTTACAAATTGATATTTTATCATTTACTGAACCATTTCTCAGTTTTTAGACATTAAACTGCTTTCAAGTTCTCACTGTTATAAATAAGTTAGCAATGAGTACTTTTGTATATGATTTTTACCTTTTCCTTAAAATAATACAGAATATCAACAATAGCAACAGCAGGTCAAAAAACTTGGCAATTTTCAAAGTTTTTGCTACTTTGTTTTCAAAAGATGACTACAATTTATACTCTCAGAAGTGTGGACTAGTGCCCTAGTTTTAACACAAACTCACTTGCACATATTTGTTAATAGTTAGAAAAAGATACAGTATTGGATTTTACGTCTTTAATAGTCACACTAGTTTCATTTCATATGGACTGTTGGTGTGTGGATTCATTATCCCCTTCTAGATTGCTGCTCCCTAATAGAACTCTTAAAACAATGGCAAGTTTATAAGAACAGTTGATAAACCCCTGAGGGGAAAATGATCCCACCCCTAATTAACCCCTTTCCAATTTGCTGGTTCATTCTTCAACTGTGTTTGAGAGAGATTCATTTTACACTTTATCCTTACCACAAAATCACAAACTCAATATTTTCTGGTGCTGGAACATGATATATTTCATTCTGCATTTCAACTTGTGGAGGGAGTAGGGAGTAAGATGAGTTTTTGCAGTTTCCATAATTGCAGAATAGCATAACTATTTCTATTTGACATACAATCTAAGAAATCATGGAAGTAAAATATGAAGAATCATTGCACTGAAGAATACCACTGAATTCATTCATGGTTGTATCCATCTTCAAGGTCACTGGTGAAACTTTGATTCTAAGGGGATTTTTAAAAGTATATTAGATGTTGATTTTGTAAAAATAGCTACTATTTACCAAGTGCCCTATGTGATGGACATTTCTATATAACTTATATCTAATTTTCCAAGCAACCCTATGAAATAGGTATTCATTGTCACCATTCTGCAGATTAGGAAACTAGGACTTGGAGATGTTAAGGAACTTGGCCATGTCCAGGCAGTAAATGCCCAAGTTGAATTTCATATCCAGTGTTGTCTCTAACATCTCTGACCTTTTAGTTATATCGAGTCGTTTAAAAGGGTAAATATATTTTCTTCTTGAAACATCAACTTTTTATTATAAATTATGCTTTGACACTTGTATATTTTAATTCAAAACATGATGAAATTATAATCCAAGTAATCAAAACACTCAACCAATTACTACTTCTGCTTATGAACTAATAACAGTTTCTTCCCATATAAATTTTCATCTGAATTTAAAAAAAACTAATATAAATAAAAATAACTCTTGGGGCCTTATCTCCTAGTGCTCTTTTCTGCCAACCATACTTTGTGGGTAGCAGCCTCACTGACCATTCTTTGAACATGATTTTCACCTTCTTGCCCTTGTACCTTAGCTCTTTTTTCAACTACAAGCCTCCTCTCTAGCTATTAAGGGCACAATCCAAAGAAAATCTTCCTTATAATAGCTTTCTTAATCATGTCAATCAAAGTTACACCTATGTCTTTGGAATAGCTTTACTTCTTTGATCTATACACTTCTACATTATTTATATCCCATGCAAGTAAGGAAAGAACATGAACTTTGAAATTATACAGGTGTGATTCAATAGTCGCCTCTAATCTAAATTATGTCACTTTTTTGAGATCAGTGTATCACTTAACTATTGCTTTGTAACAAATCAATTCAAAATCCAGTGGCATTAGATAAGCATTATTTAAATAATAAGCATTTCTAGGATACCTGGGTGGCTCAACCCATTAAGCATCTGTCTTGGAGTCAGGTCATAACCTCAGGGTTCTGGAATCAAGCCCAGCATTGGACTCCATGCTCCGTAGGGAGTCTGCTTCTCCTTCTTTCTCACTTTCCCCAACCCCCTGCCCCATGCTCTCTTTCTCTCTCTCCCAAATAAATGGGTAAAATCTTTAGGAAAAAAAATAAGCATTTCTGAAATTTTTAAGAAAATGAGAACTTTTAAGATTTATTCTTAGCAACTTTCAAATATACAATACAATATTATGAATTATAGTCTTGCTATTGACTTAGAATCCTATTTCTCTTAAGTCTAGGAGTAAGCTAGGTAGGTGGCTCTTCTAGGTTTAGTTGGACTTCCTTACACATCTGCAATGAGACTTGTATCAAGGGTGCAGCTTTACTGATCTTGGCTGGGTTCCTTCCCGTGTTTGGTAGTTGAATGGCATAAGATGATGTAGGATAGCCTCAGTTAGTACAGTCGGCTCTTAGGATGACTGGTTCTTTCCACATAATTTCTCATCCTTCGGAAAGCTAGCCTAAGCTAGAAAATCTCACATGGTAGTGAGAATGCCAAGTAGAATATTTCTTAGAGCCTGAGCTCAGAAATGACAGTCAATTCTGCTGCATTCTGTTGACCAAAAATTAACCAAAAGGGAAGTTCAGATTCAAGTCATGGGAAATAGATTCTACTTGATGGGAGGAGCTGCCAAAATCAGCATAATGGGAATATCTACATTTCAGAGCTACACAAAATAAGATATGATTAAGAAGTACTTGACAGGGACACCTGGGTGGCTCAGGGGGTTAAGCCTTTGGCTCAGGTCATGATCTCAGGGTCCTGGAATCGAGCCCCACATCAGGCTCCCTGCTCAGCGGGGAGCCTGTTTTCCCCCTTTCTCTCTACCTGCCTCTCTGCCTGCTTGTGATCTCTGTCAAACAAATAAATAAAATCTTTAAAAAAAAAAAAAGAAGTACTTGACAAATGCTTTGAATATATAAATTCAATACATGCTAAATTATGTGTTCCTTATACATCTTGGTCCTCCATATCCTGCACATGGTAAGTCTACAAGAAGTACCAAATGAGTGGGTTATAGAAATATAATTTAGAAGACTTTCTGAAAAGTTTTAAAAAATATTTTAATAAAAATATGCAATTAAATAGACACATTATTGCCTCAAAATTATATTTAGTTCCAGTTATGTAAAATATGTAGCAAAATAAAAACTGATGCTAAAAGCCATGACAATTTAAACCATTTTTCTCCAAACTCTGCTTTCCTAATTTATATTTTTATATCATATAAAAAGTGGGAATTTTAAAAGGAGGTATTTGATCATTTTCAATATATAATTTGTGCAGGACCATTATTTTTGGCAATAGATTTTCTTTTATGGAAGAAAAATAGAGTATATAAATTCTGCATCGCATGCTGGGAGAAAATCAGTATGGCTACACATTTCTCATGCTTCAAGGATTTTTACTATAATAGAAATCTACAGGAACATAACACCTTTCGAACTTCACTGCCTCAATGTGTCTTAGACAGACATGGTGAGAATGCATTCCTGTGAGTTTTACTTGCTGAAATAAAGCACACATAGGGTTTAGTAGCCAAACAAATGTGCTGACTTTACTTACGATTTTAGAAGCTACCTTTTCTTGCCAAAGAGCCTGGAAACAATAATCTGAAAAAAACCAATATGTCAATTTTAGAAATGGATAAATTACAGAAAATTGAAATACCTGTGCTTATGTATGTGGTAAAACTCAGAGTCGGAATATGAGTCATACGAATGGATAAAATTTCTCTCATTCAATAAGAGGATAAAATCCTCTACGATAATGAAACCCATAATTTCCCTAATTTATCTCCTCTTATAGGTTCATATGTTTTTACAGAATCCAGGGGTGATAATTCAATATTTCTAACATTTGGTTGGCATCTTATCTTTTATACATGTCAAAGACAATTTTTATACCCATTAAAAAATACACAAACTTGAATATGCTGTATATAATGTTTAAGCTTTTCAAATTAGTGTTTCAAGACTGAGTAGTTCAAAAAACTCAGGCAACAATACTGAATACCATAATAAAAACCATGTACTCGGGGGGCGCCTGGGTGGCTCAGCTGGTTAAGCCGCTGCCTTTGGCTCAGGTCATGAACTCGGAGTCCTGGGATCAAGTCCCGCATCGGGCTCTCTGTTCAGCAGGGAGCCTGCTTCCTCCTCTCTCTCTGCCTGCCTCTCTGCCTGCTTGTGATCTCTGTCTGTCAAATAAATAAATAAAATCTTAAAAAAAAACAAAAAAACAAAAAAACCCATGTACTCAGCATCTAGTTTTATCACACTTTCACATTATTCCATATTTGCTTTTGTTATTGGTGGGGTTCTCTCTAAAATCCTTGGTATGTCCATGACCTTTGCTCCTTCTCAGAAGTAGTCTCATTAATTTGATGTTTATCATTTATAGTTAGGTTTTCTATTATTTCTACACTTGTATTTCGGTCTAAATAACTTATATTATAATTTTGCAGAATTTTAAACTTTACCTAAATAGCATGAATAATAGGTATTATTTTGCAAAGTGCTTTGTTGTATTTAACATTATATTTGTGACTGTCATCCTTATTACTATATGTGTTGCTCTGGTTTGTTTATTTTGACTGCTTTGTATTTGTGTCATTCCTATTTCATGACTAAATCACACAATTTGTTTTTCTTCTGTTGATGGACGCTTTGTTTCTAATTCTTTCCCCTTTCAACCAATGCTGCCATAAAATCTTAATATTTCTTTTTTTATACACATGGCAGAACTTCTCCTAGAAAAGAAGCTGCTGAATTGTAGGGAATATATACACCTTCAGCATCACTAGATATTACCAGTTAACAACTCATTCACTGTGGGTGAGAGTTCCCTCTATCCACAGTTGTTTGTTTGTTTTTTTAAACACCTAAAGTAAGTTACATGCTTTCTTGTTATCATGTAATGCACTGTGATCCCTTTTTCCTCTTTGACCTCAGGGTGTACTCAACTATGTAACTGTCAGACTCTTTCTTCATCAAGATCATAGATCATCATTACACAGTAGAGAGGAACCATATCAGTTCCTCCACCATGGTTTGCAGCAAGGAAGAGATTTCATTCTGTGGGAGGAAGAAATCAGGAATGTTGAGTAGGGGCACCTCTCTCTGCTCCCATATGGAGGGAACTTTTGGTTAAAGCCTGACTATCTCCAAGTGAGTCCTCTGCAAAGAAGCATACAGATCTCATAGAACAAGACTTCTGGTATTATGTAGCCTAGGCATCACTGAACATCCTTATCCTCCTACCTTCATATTCTCCTAGAAAGCCTTATATTGGAAATCTCATTTTGTTTTTTGGAATGAGACACCTTTGGTTATGTGCTGTGTTACTGTCCAAGAGTCAGCAAGGTTTGCCTTCTCCCCTCTATCCCCCAGAAAGTGATAAACCCACTTTGCTTACTGCTCTGATTCTGATGTTCCATGTAGCATCAAGTGTGCCTGATAGTATACCAAGACATTAACTTCTTCAATTCCTAATTGCCTCATTTATGGCAGGAGAGGCAATTGGGAATCAGAGGGAAAGTGTTTTCGCAACACAGCCAGAAAGTAGCAAACCCTGAAATGTAACTTGGTCTTGCTTCTCAGAAAAGTGCTTTTCTACTGTACATTTCTTCCAAAATGATTCCCCTTGCTTTTGTTTTTCTTCTGAGGTTTTTTTTTTGTTGTTGTTGTTTGTTTTTGTTTTTATATTTTCTAGAGAAAATTGCTTTGTAATATATTTCTAGAAATAATATCATATAAACATGAACTTTAGTCTGAACATTATATAGGTCCTTTGCATGCAATATTATGTCAACTGTCAAGTCCTACAAGCCACAGAATTTCAGAGCAAGAAGGGATCCTTGGGCACCTGGGTGGCTCACTGGGTTAAGCCTCTGCCTTTGGCTCAGGTCATGATCTCATGGTCCTGGGATCCACCGCATTTGGCTCTCTGCTCAGCAGGGAGCCTGCTCCCCCCACCCCCTCCTGCCTCTCTGCCTACTTGTGATCTCCCTCTGTCAAAAAAAAAAATAAATAAAATTAAAAAAAAAAAAGAAAATCAAATGTCTTTTTAAAAAAAAAAAAAAAAAAAAAGGGATCCTCAAAAAGTTATCTCAACACTCTCAATTTCCAGATATGACAAAGATGAAAAATTAAATATAAAGAGGGTATTTACCCAGTGTTGTCCTGCTAAGACCAGGCAAAGCCACAGCCATAGTAATTTTTCTTCATTGTAACAATAAAGAATAAAACTAAACTACAAAATCCTATCAAATATAGGTAACAACTATTAAAATATCATTGTTTCTCCAAAGTATCCATTAACAGGAAAATAGATAACTTGGGTATTTATTTAATATTACAATAATTACTGTAATCCACTTGGGTTTAATTTCAGTCTAGGCACTTATTAGATGTGTGACCTTGAAAAAATTACTTAATCTCCCCAAGCCTCAGTTTCCCCATCTGTAAATACTGGGAAATAGTTTTGAGGATTAGATGTAATACATGAGAAAACTGAGTACAATATCTGCCAATTTTCAGTGCTTGATAAAGCATAACTATTATTCTGAGTGAAAATATAGACTGTGTGCTTCCTTATAATAGGAAAAATATGTTCATATTTCATGTGTATTCTATTTGGCTATATATGCATAGTTTCTACAAAGGATACTCTATATTCTTTAAATGTGTGTGTTTCTCTCTCTCTCTCTTTTTTTTTTTAAGAGTAGCCTCCACGCCCAGTATGGGGCCCAACATGGGGCTTGAACTCATGACCCTGAGATCAGGAGTCGGAAGTATACTGGCTGAGCCACCCCTCTCTCCTTTTTTATAAAGGGATCTATCAGATCAATCAGAAATGTGAACTATGTTGACCATGATTATATATTAGGAGTGGCATCCTACTGGGCCACACCCAAAAATTAATTATGTCCTGGAACAGACAAGCAGTTCAGTGGAAGCATTTGCATCATACACCCAACCGTACCTTCCCCTGGAGCAGTTAGATTTATATGTGCATTACAGATCAGAAAAAAAGTGACAATGTTTAAACTATGACCTTAGCTATATATTAAAAAAATTATATATTAATATCAAGAATATGTACCTAATACACCAACATATATTTAAATTAGGAGAAAATATGCCAGGATGTTATCATGTACTTTTCTGAATTCCCAGGATGAATTGTGATACTTTTATAATAAAAAAATTCATAAAAGAAAAATGAAGGGATGTCTTCTCTCCTTGGTGAAGACCTGAAACCCAATACCTGAAACCTAATACATTTTTTTAATTGAAGACAAATCTCCAGATGTCCAACTTAGATTGATTTAATACTTTATGTCATGAGTTAGGCTGCTTCTTCATGGTTTTACCTGTGCTGTTCCAGCTGCCTGTATCCTTTTTTCTCCTTTTGCCTCCAACACTCCGTTATCACCCTAAAGAAGAAAACTTAACCACGTCTTTGGATACAACCTGTTTCTCCTCCTGAATTGAGATCTTACAAATAATTGGCCTTGCCTATCTTTGTGACCGACTGTAGTTTGAGCATTTATATATTTGTCATGAACCTGAAATAATTTTTTTGTGCCTTTCCAAAGATATGTCTGTACCTTGGGATTACAGACTCTAATGATCTGTGAATATTTGTTAAAGATTAGTAGGAAGGAAAAAGAGGGAGAAGGAAGGAAGGAAAGACGGATTGTGTTAAATTGGAAACAGACTATTGTAATGGACAATAGGACTTCTGCCAAGAGAATTCTCTTTAAGAATGGCAGGAATTAGGGGCGCCTGGATGGCTCAGTGGGTTGGAGCCTCTGCCTTCGCTCAGGTCATGATCCCAGCTTCCTGGGATAGAGCCCCGAGTCGGGCTCTCTGCTCAGCAGGGAGCCTGCTTCCTCCTCTTTCTCTGCCTGCCTCTCTGCCTACTTGTGATCTCTGTCTGCCAGATAAATAAATAAAATCTTAAAAAAAAAAAAAAAAAGAATGGCAGGAATTACAGGTGCCTGGGGGGCCACCCAGGTGCCCCAAGATCTATAAGGTTCTATGTGTCTGCCTTCAGCTCAGGTCATGGCCCCAGGGTCCTGGGATCGAGTCCCGCATTGGGCCCCCTGCTTGGCGGAAGGCCTGCTTCTCCCTCTCCCACTCCCCCTGCTTGTGTACCCTCTCTCACTGTGTCTCTCACTGTCAAATGAATAAATAAAATCTAAAAAAAAAAAAAAAAAAAAGAATGGCAGGAATTAGTCTGAAAAGAAACTGTCCCCTTTCAGTGTTAAGTTTTTATTTGTATCCATCCTAACCCAGCTATGGTTGTGTCCAGGTCCAGGGAAAATAAAAGGGGCTGTGTATCAATTGAAAGGTCTGTTTCACTAGACGCAGGAATGATTTGGGACTCAAATATTCCTGCTGTGGAATACTTCTTTTTACAACTGAACATAACATACTTCACAAATGCAGTGGTATTAGCATAGCGACCATAGTAATGCTGGCTTATGCCATCATAGGCCACTGGACATGGTGCCGTTAAAAGAAAGACAAAACAGTTTCAGAGGCCAGCACCTGGGAAGTCTCCATCATATTAGTGATCCTGGTAGTGACATCAGCAAATCTTGAGAGTGGCTGGTATTCTGTAAATAGTGGTGGTAGAGATGGCCTGATTCTAAGCTCACTAAAAGCTATCTCTGCTTAGGGCAGATGTATCTTCTTGGGGCAGCATCTCTGTAGAACAGTTGAGGCATATTTATCTAGTGCTTACTCTATGTAAATCATAGTCCCAAGTTGGGTTTTTTTTTTTTTTTTAAGATTTTATTTATTTATTTGAGAGAGAAAAAATGGGGGGGTGCAGAGGAAGAAGCAGACTCCCTGCTGAGCAGGGAGCCCAGTGTGGGATTCGATCCTTCCAGGATCATGACTTGAGGTGAAGGCAGTCATTTAACCAACTGAACCACACAGGCACCCTTAGACCCAAGATTTTGCAGGTGCTAGACACACACTAGAGAATGGAACAAATGAATATTCTATTTTCATGAAGCTGAAATTTGAGGAGGAGGAAACAAAATAAATAGATGAACAAGTAAATAATATAATTTTCGGTATTTATACCTGGAAGGCAAAAGAAAGGAATCAAGGATGACTCTAGGTTTTGAAGCATGGTTAAGACATGTACTGAAATTGGGGCGCCTGGGTGGCTCAGTGGGTTAAGCTGCTGCCTTCGGCTCAGGTCTTGATCTCGGGGTCTGGGTATTGAGCCCCACATTGGGATCTCTGCTCAGTGGGGAGCCTGCTTCCTCTTCTCTCTCTGTCTGCCTCTCTGCCTGCTTGTGATCTCTCTCTGTCAAATAAATAAATAAAATCTTTAAAAAAAAAAAAAAGACATTTACTGAAATACAGAAGCATAGGGGTTTCCGTGGGCAAAATCAGGTATTTGGTTTTGGACAAGTAAATTTTGAGATTCTGACTTAATAATATTGGAAATGTTGATTAAGCAGTTGGGTAAAGGAGTTTCTGGATCTTGATGGATAGGTTGGATCACAGCAATGACTCTCCAGGGCAGCAACCCAGGCATTAGGGATAGGAGCACTGGTACTGTAGCCTGGAGCAGTAAATCAAGGCTGACAGCCATTGGCCTCCTGGACAGATTTATAGTCCATATATCCCATCTAGAGGCATTCCCATACATATCCAAGGATGGTTACTCTGAAAGGAAAGGAGCTGGAATTGTTGGAGGAGTACGTGGGAGCTTGAAACAAGCAAGATTTTATGTGATCTCATTGATACCCTCAAATTAGTAAGGTATGGCATGTTCCGGTAATAGATGTACATGTGAAGTGCTGTATAATTGCTAAAGTGTCCCAATGTGATTATATACTTTCACTGTATAATTAATTCACAATTAACATTTATTAATGTCTACAGATTAGTAATGTTATATTAGTGGAAACAGTATGGTATAATAGGAGGGTACTGGAATTTGGAGCCAAAGTGAAGAATTCCTTTAATAAAGAACTTGCTGCCTCTGCTGCTGGGAGTCCTGTTGGCAGATGGTCTTCAGCTGTCACTACCTTCAGGGATTGCTTCAGCCGCAGAGAACCAGGTTTGCTAAGTCCATACCCCTTCCTGGGGTGGCCCATGTCTAAAGTGGAAAGACTGTGGGCAGACCACAGAGAGAGCTATGCTTTAGAAGCCCAGCAGTTCTACAGGATGTTTGAATCTTCCCCGCCCAGGCATCAGACAATGAATGAAAGCTTTGAGGTGACCTCAGCCCCAGCCATCAGGTAATTGCATGATCCCAAGTGAGGACTAACTAGCTGAGCCCAGTCAGCCCTCAGATGAGCAAAATAAATGAGTGCCATTATTTTACGCCACCATTTTAAGGTGGTTTGTTCACAGCTATAAATAACTGCAACTGTAATTAAGTCATTTTATTTCTTTCAGCCTCAACTTCTCTATCTCTGATATGGGAATAATTTTATTAAAAGTTCCCGAACCTATCTCATGAGCATGTTGTGGAAATAACTTTAATAGTATATGTAAACTTGCTTTATAAGCTGTAAGAGGCATTAGAGTTGCAATTTATTATAATTATCACTATAAATCATCATTAACTTGGAAGAGAGTGTACAGAATACCAAAAAAGCATGGCTCCTGATTTCAAGGAGCAATGGTATTAGCTTTCAGTTCACTTCCTAAGCACATGAAGATTTGTGGTGCTATACATGGAAAAATAATTTAAATGTAAATAGAAGGGTCTTAAATGGGAGGGGGAAATGAAAATCAAGAAATGGGTTTAAAAACAATAGTACAACATTCAGTTTTCCTTATCTAGCTCTTCTAAATAAATCAGAAGAGTATTTTTCCTTTTTTTTTTTTTTTAAGATTTTATATATTTATTTGTCAGTGAGAGGAAGAGAGCACAAGCAGGGGGAGTGGCAGACAGAGGGAGAGGGAGAAGCAGGGAACCTGATGTGGGACTTTATCCTAGAACCCTGGGATCATGACCTGAGCCCAAGGCAGATGCTTAACTGATGGAGCCACCCAGGCACCTGAGAAGAGTATTTTCAAGCATACTTGTAAAGGGTACAGTTTTGTCCTGTCCAGCCTCAAACATAAAACTTGGCACTTAACAGTTTCCTCCTTTGCACTCACTTAACATTGCCCCATCCTGTCCTTGTTCTCTTCTCCTGTATATTTCAAATGAATGCCTATGTCTTCAATTAGATACAAATGTATTTAAAGAAACATTCCAGAGATATTTCATAGTTATGCACCAAGACAAACAATCAGAGCACTTTTTAAATAGAAGGTACCTAACACGTTTATAAAATAACCATAAAATCTAAACAGCACAGATATGATTTGAAAGATAGTAAAGGATCAATGATTACTTACTATCAATCTTTTAAAAAACTTTATTGCAAATTGAGAATTCAACTACCACTTTAACCAGATTTTTATTTTTTCTTATTTTCTAGATTCCAAGATTTTCCCCCAAGTCTTCATTAATGCAGCCTGCCAATTTTTTTTTTTAGAATTTTTTTTTTTGACACAGAGATCACAAGTGGGCAGAGAGGCAGGCAGAGATGGTGGGGGTGGGGTGGTGAGGGCGGGAAGCAGCTCCCCACTGAGCAGAGAACCCAATGTGGGGCTCAATCCCAGGACCCCGAGATCATGACCCAAGCCCAAGGCAGAGCCTTTAACCCACTGCGCCACCCAGGTTCCCCCGCAGCCTGCCAATTATTCTAGTCCCTGCTCCTTTCTGGTAAATTGTGAGTATAAGTAATGTTATTTTGGGTAGAGCATGTTAAATTCTAGTTTTAGACCATTCCAGAACTCATGTTCCCTCTAGAAGGGATCTGTAAGTTTTTCTTTCTTTTTTTTTTTTTTTTTTAAATTTCATTATTTATTTTAGATGGCGGTGGGAGGTGGTGGGGAGGTGGAGAGTGAGAAAGGGAGAGGGGCAGAGAGAAAATCTCAAGCCGACTCTGCACTGATAGAGCCTGACACAGGGCTCCATCTCACAGCCATGAGATCGTGACCTGAGATGAAACCAAGAGTCGATGCTTAACTGACTGAGCCACCCAGGTGCCCTCTCATCTGTAAGATTCTAAGGGAGGGACTTGACTACTTCCTTAGACTATCTCCCATAGTGATATAAGCAGCAATATCTCTTCCCCCTTCTGACCTATAGTGGATATACAGCATGAACAAGAAATAAACCACTGTTCCTTTTAAGCCTTTGATAATTTTTGTTTGGTTTTGGTTTCGTTTTGTTTCCCCACAGCATAACTTCCTGATACAATCTTACTGAGAGAGCCCCCAACACTTAATGACCAGAACTGATTGATGGCCTTGGCAAAGCTTGAGGACAGCCAGATCACAGCTCAAATACAATTTCTCTCCTCTCCAGTTCTTTGTCAGCGGGATATAAATTGGTTTAGCAATTCGGCATTTAATTTTCAATGCCAACTTGTTACCACAGAGACCACAAGCCAGCACTTCTATTCATATAAACTATTTAGGCTTTCCCAATTCTGTGTTAAATGTTATTAAAATAGCCTATTGTGTCTCAAATTATATCTGGAGTTTTCTTAGGGGGTTCCCCAGAGAATACAGTGAGACCAGAGACTGCTATGCAGAAAGTCAATCCGAGAAGGCTGTCCAGATCAACAACTCCTCTGACCAAGTGCAGAAAACAGAACTGGCCCCAGGGAGTTGCTGAACTGTGATGCAATCACAGCGCCCCGGATGACAGTACGGGAAAATGTTTGGATGACCCCTTATACCTGTTCTAGTTGAAGCAAAGTGTTTTTGTGTCAAAGGGTTTTTGTATCAACCAGCCATTGGATGTGCCGAATCACAGAAGAGAAAGTGTAAGCTCAGCTAGGCAGCTTCCTTCAGGGAAGAGCAGTGCCTGGGAAGGGGCTCGGCTCTGTGCTCTCCGCAGCCACAGCTCCTGGCAGCTGAAGGAACTTCTGCCTCTGTCCTGACAGGTGTTGTGTATGAGGCAACACATCAATCACGACAAGAGTAATATAAATTCTAATAAAATCACTGGAGCCTGTACCTGGTTATCACCTATGGAAACTGTCACCTCTTAATTTTTGTTCACAATGATCTGTCTACTTGGACTGTTGTTTCCTGATCTCCAACTGTCAAAAGCATATTTACCTTTAAGGATTCACCTCAAAAGCCATCTAGGGAGTGCTGTGAAGTGTGTAAACCTGGTGATTCACAGACCTGTACCCCTGGGGATAAAAATATATGTTTATAAAAAATAAAAAATTAAAAAAAAAAAAAGCCATCTAGGGAAACCATACCAGGAAATGATGCTGTGTTCAGCCATATTTTTTTCCTCTTTTGGACTCTCTTGGCACTCTACACCAGTCCTGTGTTATGTTTGCTTTGAATGGGGAAAAGGTCCTGAAGGTCAATGACTATGAAGCTGCTCCTTAAAGCTGAGGCATAGAGAAACTAAGACGGATAATTGTGGGGAGGGGGATAACATGAGAAATTGATAGAACATTCTAGTGCCATTTGTTTCTCTGGGGTCTTGTACAGAAGACCCTAAGTCTGGGAGTCCCAGAGTATTTGCTGTCCCCTGTCATGATTTGTAAGGTAGGTTTTTCTTTCTTTCACCATTTTCTATGGACTGTTTCCCCATTATTCTAAAACTCCAGTAGAAGATTGTTTAAATGTTGCATTCTTGATTTGGCTTTGTTTCAGAGACTAAAAGGGAGAGAGCAGTTCATCTCCAGGCTTTCTGTCCCCATTCCTTACTCCTGATGCCATCCCACTCATGGCTGAATCCTGAATGGTGGTTTTGGTTAAGTATTGAGGAATTTTGTGGAGGGTGAGGGAAATGTCAGAGAGTATGAATCTGAGCTTGTCAGGTCTACCTGTTCTTTTCCAAGCACAATGCCTTCCTACAGCGTCAACCTCTGATTATCTGTTTTAATTTTTATTTTGCTGGGATGTAATTTCTTTATACTTTGAATTAAAATTATTCATATGCATGTTTTATTTCTTCATTAGACCTTAATTACTTGAGATAAAGAGTAAATTTAGGAAAATCACTGGAAGACTTAATTTTCCCATTGGCAAAATGAACAGCTGTAATTCTTCAAGGGCTCTTCCATCTGCAGAACTTACTTATTTTGTGTGAGTCAGCCTAAAATGATAGGATGTCACAATTCTAGAAAGGTTGAGAATACCTTATCTCCGGTTTCCATGTTAGTTTGCTGGCAGATATGCTGCCTACATCTTTTTGTTACTGTCAAGTGAAATAACTGCTCTGGAACAGAGGTTGAGAATAACACAAAGAAAGTAAAATAAAGAAATTTCACAACAGCCAACATCAGGAACTCAGGGGCAATTTGACTTAAAACAGCTTGAAATTTTTAAAGAAAAACAGAAAATGCAATCTTTTCTCATTTGCTCTCTGTTTCTTCTTTAAACAAGTACACTCTACCTCCCCAAAGATTTTTTCCTAAAAACACATTGCACAGCTTGACCTGTAATTTAAATCACAATTAAGCTTCCAGTTAGAAGTATCTTCATCATAAATCTACTGTAAATCCCCTAGTGTTCCTTTAAATTCCCTTACCCTCTTAAACAGCATGACCCCAGTTTTATTTTCCCTAGACATAAAATATTGAATTATAGCTTATTTATGAGTTTCGTGAATAAGACTAATCCAATTGCCATTTGCAGAGAAATTCTTACCAGGTTATTATATTATACTCCTAGATCCCATTAACTAATAAAAAATATTCAAAATAAAAAATTACTCCAAATTAGTCTAAGCAGAATTTTTGGCAACACTTCTTTGTATAAGAAGATGCCACTGACAGCACCATGAAGAACATTTCCTCCTATCGTCCCTGCTCAGCACGTCTACCTATGCTAAATCCAATCTGCTTTTTATAAACATTTACAAATCTACCTTTCCACCCTGTCATTTATTATTAGTGGGATATTACTTCTTCACTAAGAATCCACTCCCTGGATTCTTTTTTTTTTTTTAAGATTTTATTTATTTATTTGACAGATAGAGATCAAAAGTAGGCAGAGAGGCAGGCAGAGAGAGAGGAGGAAGCAGGTGCCCCGCTGAGCAGAGAGCCCATCATGGGGCTCGATCCCAGGACCTTGGGATCATGACCTGAGCCAAAGGCAGAGGCTTAACCCACTGAGCCACCCAGGCTCCCCTACTCCCTGGATTCTTGGTTAAAGTTGTTCAGATTTTATGTTTTTGACCTAAACTTGGGTACCCACTCTAAATCCAAACTCAACTGAGAATGTCCAGCATCTGGTGAAATAGGTCACCTGGGGTTTCAATGACTTGAGGGCTTCTATAGTCACATGGAAAGGAAAATTACTGGATGCATCAAGACTGCTATTTCTAGGGCAGTATAAGATTATTGCAAAAAGTTATGCTTTGATTCTATAAAAATAAGAAGATATCCACTAATCTAAGCTCCATAAGGCAGAAATTATTGTTGTATTATTCACTGACATTGTAAATATGTGAGCATTTATTGAATGGATAGACTTTACTCCTAGCTTTCTCTGTGATCAAAGTCTAGTTCTGTGATCCTGCTTTTTCATCTATAAAATGGAGATAATAAAAGAATTCTTGGGGCGCCTGGATGGCTCAGTCAGTTAAGCATCAGACTCTTCATCTCAACTCCCATCTTGATCTCAGGGTTGTGAGTTCAAGCCCCACCTTGGGCTTCACACTGGGCATAAAAAATAATAGGGGCGCCTGGGTTGCTCAGTGGGTTAAAGCTTCTGCCTTTAGCTCAGGTCATGATCTCGGGGCTCTGGGATCGAGGCCCGCATCAGGCTCTTTGCTGGCCAGGGAGCCTGCTTCCTCCTCTCTCTCTGCCCACCTCTCTGCCTACTTGTGATCTCCGTCTGTCAAGTAAATAAATAAATAAAATCTAAAAAAAAAAAAAAAAAGAAAGAAAAAGAAAATAAATAAATAAATAAATAATTGTTGAGTTACATAAAGTAATTTAGAGAAAGTGTTTGGAACTTGACACAGCACAAGTATACAACCATATTTTAAGCAATAAAATTACTTAATAACAATAAGATGACTCAAGGTAAGTCTGAAATAAGATTATTTTAAATCCTTGAAGAGCAGTGATGGGCAAAACTGTTGTTTGAAAGTTGCAAGCCCTGTTTTTTTCCCCTAAAATGTGAAGGATTAAAACTTTTGGGGATAAAAAGCCTTTGTTTTTGGAGAATCATCTGAACGGATACTCAGGTTTATACAAATGTATAGAGCAATGGTTCTCTGCTAGAATAAAGATTTTAACATATAGCACCAAGAAAATAAACAGCTTTGCTTACTATTGTAACATATTTTTAATACTGTAGGTAAAATCTGTTTCTCTTCAAAACATTTTCTTTATTATGTATGGATCTAGATTATTCTATGCTGTACATTATCGCTTGTCCTTATAGAAGTCAAAAAGCAATTTCTTCTTTCCAAGCAGTGACCCATAGAAATTGGAAGAGGAGAACCGGAAATGACAGAAAAGACTGAGAGACATGATTTTCATTGCCCATGGACAGGTTTATAAAGAGAATTAGGTTTTGATTACTGAAGCCCCACCTGAGCTCTGCCGTGAACGTCCCACAAATTATACATTTTGAAGGAAGAAAAATCCCCCAACTCTTAGAAATGTATTGCTGTTACTTTATCCTCGTCTGAAGTTCTTTGGAAATCAAAGGGCAAGAGCCCACCCTTATATGTAGGAGTGAGATTTGGGGAGAATGGAGTAGAGGGAGAGTGGAGACTGAAAGGGAATAGCCAGAGATACCGTATTTCTGATATAGAAACTTGAATATTTTGTAGAACTTTAGAGAGGGCAGAGACTGGTACTAATACTTATTTGTTGACGTTGTAATTTAAGTCAGAATTCAAATAAGAAATGCCTGTGATTCTGGAGGACTGAAGAATGATGTAGAGGACTACAGAGAAAATGTTAATTAAAGAGGCAGAGTTTGTGAAACAAAAATCCAAGAGTGAAGAGTCTGTTTGGATCTAATAAGAACTAACTTAGTAATAAAAGGGAACCAGTTGGAGGAAGGTCAAGCAGATGTGTATGGATTTGAAATAAAAAGTAAGATACCATCATGACAAAGAGAACAATGGAATAACAATTTGAGAACAATGAATTACATTTGAGAAAGGGGAGCCAGCAATCATCTCCATAAAGGAAGGGGTGTGGCAAAATAGAAGGGAGATGAGTAACTTTGGCAGTGATAAAAGTGGAAGTGATAAAAGCCAAGGAGAGCTGAAAAACTGAAATTACAAATATGAAACAAGAAGATTTTGGATTTTAGGAGTACTGTGTGAAAATACTTTCTTAAGATCTAGTTGGTACCAGGTACTTCCTTCTGCTTTTTAGGAAAAGCTACTTTCTTTGTGGAATGTAAGAATCTGAAAGCAATGTTTGGCAGGTGCGAAACAGAGATCCCTGATGTTCTTCAAGAAATAAGTGGGAATGATGAGTGAACTGAAGACAAAGCACCAGCTGAAACCCTGCAAACCCCCCATCCCCACTCCCAGGTGGTATCTATACGACATTCCTTAGGCACTCCTGGCAGCCCCCAAACTAAGCAAAAAACCAAAACCAACAAAAACAAATGGTTAATAGAGATCACAGTCCCACAAGACAAGAGCTTCTATTCGTTTACAAATGTATTAGTGATTTACAAGAAAAAAGAATTCTTATCAATAGCCTAACTTCCAGAAACCCAAGGACTCAATTTCCGGGAGCCCTAACATCACCTACTCATCCACAGTGGTGTGGGAAACAAAGGTAGAAGGGAATGTAAATAAAATAAAATTTCGATATAACCAGCAGCCCTCGACAAGGACTTGTGATGGGCAGAATATAACATTGGTTCAGGAAACTCCCAGCCGTCTTAATGCTAGAGGGAAAAACCACCTTAACTTGACAATGGCAAGGTCTCAATATCTTGTAGGTCCTCTTGAGCATACAAAAGTTCTTTTGTAAACCTCCCTTCTGCCTTAACCTCCCCCCAACTCCCAAGTATATAATCAGACATTCCTCACAACCCCAGTGCAGCAACTCCTTCGGCCCACAGGTCCTGTCCCTATGCCTTAATAAAACCACCTTTTTGCTGCAAAGAGATCTTAAGAATTCTTTCTTGGTTGCCAGCTCCAAACTTCACCCCACCAACATTCAGAAATTACATCAAGAAGATCTCCTCTAAGAAGGTTGACTGAACTTCTCTTTATATAATAATACTGTATAAAATGCAATAATAATTATTATATAAACCATATGCCAACCTCAATGACAACAACAAAGACAGAAAATTCTCAATGCCAGAAACAAACTGGAAAATTGCAGCCCTCTCCCATTTTACCTTTGGCCATATGGCTCAGGAGCCAGTGGCTGCGTTTCTGTGCACAAGTATAAAGACCTGGAGCCTCAGTAAAAGGAACTAAGCCCTTAGGTAAAACCTGGAGCCCTAAATAACTGCCAGTCACTGGGACTGGAAGAATACCCCCTACGAGTCTGGGGAAGAAAAGAAGTTTGTTCTTTGCTTGGGGCTTTGGATAGGGGTTAAAAACAAAAGGTACCTGTGAGAAATAAAAACCCCAGGCCTGCAAGATATAAATTTACAATATCTGCATAATTCAAGAACCACAAACTGAGAAATAATCATTCACAAATGCCCTGGGATATTTAAGAGCCAAAAAACCCTGGCAGAAACAAATACATAACTGTTCTGAAGGGACTCTTTCACAACTCAGGGCATAAGAGACTCCCATAAACAAAACAACCCGATCCCAGAACAGTACCACAGGAGGATATAAATCACTATGAGTAAAACTCAGCAAATGTTGTAAACAGTAGAGTTAGGAATTCAAAAGCTGGAAGTTCCTGAAAGAGAATATAAAGATATTTGATTAAAAAGGCAAAATAATAGAAGTTACGATGGAAAAATATAGGCAGATTTCACAACCAAACAGAACATGTAGTACTGAAAAGTTTTGTCACTGAAATGAAAACGAATGGGTCTAACCAGATCCCATAGGTGAATGAATAGTCACCTCCTTTTCTATGCCTTAAATTATGCTCAGCTTTATTTCTTGTCGAACAGATTATACTTGGTGAAGTCAAAGTGTGCTGCTATGCAATACAGTTATACAATAGGAACTTCCCATCATTATCAATTCATTCCTTTGAACCTCAAATTAATCTCTCAACAAAAGGAATCAACCTTTCCTTATGTCTGCAGGGAAGGAAAAATCCTTTCATTATTTCTTCTGTCCTAAGTTGCAGGGAGAGATGATTCCTCTAGGCCCCCCAAAGAGCTACTTTAAAATTTAAAATTAGAAATGTATGCCCAGGGAAAAACCATGCTTCCCAGTGCTCCGGAAAAGTGGACCAAATCTTTTTCCTAGGTTCCCCTTCTGGTTTTATCAGTGCCTTTGTTGGTGCCGCTGCCTTTTTACACAAGAACTAAAACCCCACAAGCCTGCCAATCTTGAACCTTCCAAAAGATTTTGATCCATGGTGATGAAACAAGAACAGTACTTTATTTTTACTACTTTTACCCTATGGTTTATCTTTACTTCCAATCCTTCCCTCTCTAAATTAGGGAGTATGAGTGGCTTTGTGCCTTGATCTTCTCCATTTCCCTGTGATCTCGGGAAGCAGTTGTAAGTCAGGCATTAGTTATTTCCTTAAGTTCATCCATACTAATGGAAATTCCTTACTGTTCCTGGCATGCTGGATGACTAAAACTGATATAGATCTCTCCTTTAATAAGTAATTTTCATTTTACTAAATACTTTCAGTGGAAGTAGATATGTATATTCTTATAACAACTCAGAAGTGCCCATCCAGCAAAAAAAGTGCATCTTTTAGTCCATTTCACATAAATATATAAGCTAATTATTAATCTATTAAATAAGTGGAAAGGCTTATAGCATCTATTTTCACCCCCAAAGAAATGTGTATTTCACAACTTGGTAAAACCCACTTTAGGGCTTGTTGGCAAATTAAAATATTTACTCACAAAGTGACAAAGGGGACATTGTTGAAAATAAATGTATATTAAAACTGAATAGACGATTTGCAATGACATGGATGGAGCTAGAGAATTATGCTAAGTAAGTCAGAGAAAGATAAATACCACCTGCTCTCACTCATATGTGTAATTTAAGAGACAAAACAAGCAAATATAAAGAGACAAATCGGGGCGCCTGGGTGGCTCAGGTCATGATCCCAGGGTCCTGGGATGGAGCCCCGCGTCGGACTCTCTGCTCAGCGGAGAGTCTGCTTCTCCCTCTCTTTCTCTCTGCCTGCCTTTCTGCCTACTTGTGATCTCTGTCTGTCAAATAAATAAAATAAAATCTTTAAAGAGACAAACCAAGAAACAAACTCTTAACTAGAGAAAAAAATGGATGTTTACCAGAGGAGAGGTGGGTGGGGAGATGGGCTAAATAGGTGATGGGGATTCAGGAGTGCACTTGTAAGCACTGGGTGTCGTATGGAAGTATTTAATCATTATATTGTACACCTGAAACTAATAAACATACTATGTTAATGATCCTGTAATTGAAATAAAGAATTTAACTGAAGAATTAAATAGAACCAATACATACAACCAATTCATAGGAGTTATAAAATGCAGCAGACGCAGGAAGTAGACAAAGATAAATACTTAACTAAAAGATGTTAGGCCGGTAACCACTGACAGTACAGAAGGGGGTGGGATATGAGAGTAAATAATTCTTTAGTAAACAAATCAAAACCACCCCAAACTTATTTTATGTTATTAAGTAGAGAAAGAATTTAAAAACATAGGCCCATTCTTGGTAATTCTCGGAGGTCTGACCCCTGTCTAATGCTGCAAAGCCACTGGCGGAGGGGGGAGAAAATTTTTAAATAAATGGTTTCAAGTAATATACCGGCTGCAGCATCTTTTTATACATTACCTAGGGATTGCACCACAGCGCACTCTGAAGCGGTTCTTCCTAAATTACTATTACCAGTTTGCTCAACCGTGAGTAAATTGGGTCAGTTTTGCTTGTTAAGAACAATACACAGTAATAAATGCAGAATCTGTTATTAGTGGTCCTGGATTCTGAACATGAAGAGGAAAGGTACACAGCAATCTAAGAGTACGCGCTTTGGAGCTAAACGGCTTGGGAACAAATCCCAGCTTCTCCACTTACTACTCCAATTAAGTTCGCTCATCTATAAAATGAGAACAGGGTCACGGATTTCAGAGTCGCTGCGGATTTTACAGCCCTGGGAACCCAGCCTGGCACACGAAGCTCAATAATTAGCTGTCGGGTTTCCAAAGAAATGCTCTTAAAAGGTTAGTGCTGCCACTGCTTTATCGAAGTGCGGGGAGGGGAACCTCTCTTCGTCCACCTCCCGCTGCCGGCCCCACGCAACTTCTCTGGGATCAGCACAGCGGCCGGCGGCGGCCCCGAGAACTAACGTCCCTCCCCATCCGGAAATTTGAGATGAAAAAGCCCGCCAGGGTCCGGAGCCGGGAGGGGCGGGGTCAGAACGCGCCCCACTGTCCTCCCAAGTTCCGCGCCTCTCCGGCCCAGACAAAGCGCAGCCTCCTGTTTTTGATACATGTGAGCCAAATCGGGTAAATTCCGAGGCTTCTGAAGTACAACGAAGACACCGGCAACAACTCCTCCATCTCTCTACCTCCACGACTCTTAAAACTACAGCAGTCGGGACCGGCGGGCCCCTCAAAGCCCGCGAGAACTCTGCACGGGGCGGGGCCTCCGGGAGAGCCCGAGGCCCCAGGGGCCTAGGATGGGGCGGGGCCGGCGAAGCGCGAGACCCCGAGACCGCGGTCCGTGGCTGCCCAAGGAGTGCCGGACGCGGAGCTCGCCACACGCCACTTGCTCCTTTAGTCCTCAGGCCCCAGCCGTCGCCTTCCTGGAGCTGCCCCTGTCGTGACGCTCTTTCCTATCTCCCTGTCACTTTGATTGTACGATGGGTGGGGAAAATGGAGCCTTTAAGTCAGGCATCTCCTAGGCACCGGCCAATGAAATAGGCTGCGGTGGTGGGGTCCTTTGCTCGCGCCGAAATTCAAAGGTATAAATATTTCCGGCCTGGGTGCCGATCGTGGGGCGAGTGTTGCAGCCGCTGTGCTGGAGTCTTCTTCGTAGCTCCCGAAGCCCGGCAAAGTGGGCCGGCTTTCTGCTCTTGTAACCGGGAGTAGCTCCTAAGGCGCCTCAAGCCCGGACGGCCTGGCGCAGCGGTGAGGCTGGTGCGTGCTCGCGGCAGGTTGGGCCTAGTCTGGCGTTCCTTGGCTAGAGAGGAATGTTTGTGTGTTCCTGGGGAGAGCGGGTTTGGCAAGAAGGGACCTCAAACTAAAATCCCTCCTAATGGTTTTTCTGACAGCATGGCTACTTCCTATCGAGCCTTGGAGAAGGGCAAACGAGTGTTGATAGAAAATCCTGGTAGGGGGAGGGAACAGGCCGAGTGACAACAAGCTGGAGAGTATATGGGATTCATCTGTTTAGTGAATATTGATGACATTCCCCTTTCCCGGCGCCCTTCAGTCAAGCGCTGTTCCGGCGTGAGCGGTGCACGCAGGCAAAGGAACTTGTATCACGACAGTCTGGATAGACGAATAGATAAATACTGTTTAGTGTCATCTTTAAGTACGATGGAGGAAAAAGTGAGGGGGCGGGGACAGGTGCATTTCTAAATTGGGAAGTCAGGAAAGACCCCATTAAGGTGACGTTTCAGTAAAGACTTGAGTGTAGTAAGGAGAGCGACTTAAGTCAGTTTTGGGGAGCAGGACATTATGAGCAAAAGGGGTGGGTTATGAAATAATCAGTTTCTGTTAGAGTATGATAAAGATGGAAGGTAAGCCTAGAAAAATAAGTCGTTGACTTCCAGGTTGAATTAATGGTTTAATTAACTTCCAATTAAGTTGGAAGAAGGTGTCTTTGCATCCGAGGAAGTAGCTGGGCAAGTGGCTGTTTTATTTCTATTAAGTTGTCATTCTTATGTTTTAGTCATTTACCTCTATTATGATTACAGATTTCTGTCCCACTTGTATATTTCTGTTTTGTACAGAGCTCCTTTGTGGACTGTTTGATTCCTAGCAGTTTACCTGTCCAGGTCCCTAGTGAAAATGCACGTTAAGTCAATCATCCTTGAAGGATTTAAGTCCTATGCTCAGAGGACTGAAGTCAATGGTTTTGACCCCCTCTTCAACGCTATCACTGGTTTAAATGGTAGTGGGAAATCCAACATATTGGACTCCATCTGCTTTTTGCTGGGCATCTCCAACCTGTCTCAGGTAAACTTTCTCATTGATGTAAATTAAAAGTTTGGGACCCTCAAGGGACTCCATATTGAACTTAGAGACTATTGCCAGTATTTTCTTCATTTGCAGTTTTGTTCATGTAAATTATCTTAGACCACAGTCCTTTAGAGGTAGATATTATTACTCCATTTTTCAAATGAAAAAACAGAAACTTGGGACTGCATAAGATTTATCCCTTTAAGATGTTGGGAGCAATACTCAAAGTCAGGTGTTCTTTAAGGCTGTCTTCTTCCAGAGTCTGTATTCCTACCCACTCACCCTTCATTTTCAGGATCCTTTTCAGGATCAAAAGGAATTGGATGAACACTGAAATTCTTAGATGCTATCTTCCTAATCTTTCAAATGAACTTCAGTTAAGAACTGAGTAGAAACCATTTGCAGGGGTGGAAAAGTCCTGTAGAGAAAAGCACTCATTTTAACCCGCTGAGCCACCCAGGCGCCCCGAAAAGCACTCATTTTAGGTGGTTTCCTGTTTTCCTTGCTTTTCTTGCATTTTTCTTGCTTCTGAATGCAACTGTCTGTCCTTGGCTACTTAATGGATACTACAAGGGTGGTTTTCCAACAGCAAGAAACCCATTTTTAGTGCCATTTTGTGCAGTAGGGGGTTTTGTTGATAAACTTTTCTTTTGTTTTAGGTTCGGGCTTCTAATTTACAAGATTTAGTTTACAAAAATGGGCAGGCTGGTATTACCAAAGCCTCCGTGTCAATCACATTTGATAATTCTGACAAAAAGCAAAGCCCTTTGGGATTTGAGGTTCATGATGAAATTACAGTAACAAGGCAGGTGAGTGGCTTTAAAATACTTGGATATCTAAGAACTTAAGTCCAAGGTGTTTTTTGGCAGTACATCTTTCGTGGAGAGAGAGTTTATGAGCAGAATTGATCAAATACTGACTAGATTTCTTAACAGTATCTTCCTTATGTTAAAAATTTGATCATGCAAATTCTTCATTTACTGAGAGGATTGTAAGGGATCTCAAAAAGCCATCAATCAGTATAGGCACTCAACCACGCTTAAATCTTAATACTTGAATCCTCTCTGTGCTGGAATATCTATACTTGGGATCTAGTTATCTTCTGAGGCCATCTATTCTGTTACTGGACAGGTCTAATTAAAAAGTTATTCCTAAAAAATGAGTCAAAATACTGTCATCAACTTTTACACATTAAGTTTGGTTCTTAGCATTGAGAAGGAAATCTAATGTATTCCATGTTTTAATATTTAGGTTTAATATTTAGGTGTTAAATATTTAAGCTAAATCTCTCTAGATCTTTCAACTGATGATTTTTATTTCCGTCACTTGTCTGATCACACTGAATACAAATTTGCTCTAGTTTTTTATGCCTTTATTATTTTTAATGCATGGCACCTTAAATTGGATTTACCAGAATTAGTCTCCTTAGGACAGGATTAAACAGAACTGTCATTTCTCTCATTTTAAGTGCTCTTCTGTTTTCATGTATATGACATTGGCAAGTTCATAATGCATTATGAATTCATATCCGATTTACTTAAAATCACTCTAATTTTTTAAATGTGTGTTATTAGCTGTTACTGCTGTTTCTGTATGTAAGCAGGTTTAAAAAAAATTTTAAGATTTTATTTATTTATTTGACAGAGAGGGAGGCCACTAGTAGGCAGACAGAGACAGAGGGGAAGCAGACTCCCTGCTGAGTAGAGAGCCTGGATGCAGGCCTCCATCCCAGGACCCTGAGATCATGACCTGAGCTGAAGGCAGAGGCTCAATCCACTGAGCCACCCAGGTGCCCTGTAAGCAGGTTTTTAAAACCAGTGCAGGACCATACATTTGTCCCTTTTTCTCATAGTCATATAAGATTACTTTGTCAGTTGTTAAGTCCTATTTACTCTCCATCTTAGCATTATGTAACTTACGAGTCCCCTTTCTATTTCAATAACAAGCTCTGGTTAAAAAATAAATAAATAAATAAGGCATTGATGAGGCTAAAGTCCAGTTGTGTGTCATTAAGTATCCATCAAATACCTTTTAGGAATTTTCAGTAAGTCTGCTACTAATCTACCTAAAATTCCTGTCCTCATGCAATCTTTATGCCTGTATTTTCACCAAAATATTGTCAGAAGGACTTTGTTAAAGTACTTAATGTCTTTTAGGTCTGTTGTTCGAATATACTAATATATGATCAATGTAATACTCCTGTCAAAAAAAGAAATGAATTAACACTCTGTATTTTTTTATTTTTAGATTTTACTTATTTATTTATTGGACAGAGGGAGAGAGATCACAAGTAGGCAAAGGGCAGGCAGAGAGAGAGGGAGATGCAGGCTCCCCGCCAAGCAGACAGCTGGATGTGGGGCTTGATCCTAGGACCCCGAGATCATGACCTGAGCCGAAGGCAGAGGCTTAAGCCACTGAGCCACCCAGGTGCCTAACACTCTGCGTTTTATTAAATGTTTGCTGTGTGCTGGGCATTCTTGAAGGCACTGGGAAATACAGAGAAGAATGAGAAACTTTCTAAGGACCTCAGAATACATGGGTGGGATGATTATGCCCATTAGGTGACAATATAAGTTCTATAGTAAAGTATTAACAAGCTGGTATCTCGTCGAAGCTCAATGATTAACTCTTTTTCTTTCTCAAAGTCACAAGTCATGTCTTTATTAACCCCTTTTAGAATCTTGTCAAGGATTGTTTTTAAACTTCTTGTCTTTGGGACTCCTGAGTGGCTCAGTTTGTTAAGCCTCTCTCTGACTCTTGATTTTGGCTCAGGTCATGATCTCCTGAGTCTCCATGCTGGGCATGAAACCTGCTTAAGATTCTTTCTCTTCCTTTCCCTCTTAAAAAATAAAAAAAACCAAAACTGCTTGTCTTTAGTTTTTAGTATCTGACTTCTGTTCCTTGGAAATTAAAAAGTGGAGGAAAGGGGCCAACCTATGAGGGTGGAAAAATTTCAGGAAGAGTGATGAGGGATCGAATATGTTTTACACATACTTGGAAACAAAGTCAAAAGTGACCTAGAGATCTAGTCCAATGCAGGTGCGGTTAGGAGGAATGTGCATGGTTATATGACTAGTTAGCAAAAGTCGTTGGATTAAGTCACTACAGTTGACTAATAATCTATATTGTTGTTGACCATCTCCTACTTCCTCCATTATTTATTTACTCAGGATTGGTTTTATTTACCATTAGTTGGACAGAACAAACAAGTGAAACATTTGGGAATTTATCATCTTAGTTCAAGATATGTATGTTCATTTATATATGTGTATGTATGTGTAGATATATATATATATATATTTTTAAATTATGTTAGTCACCATACAGTACATCATTAATTGTTGATTAGTGTTCCATGATTTATTGTTTGCGTAGAACAACCAGTGCTCCATGCAATCCCTACCCTCTTAATATCGATCACCAAGCTCACCCATTCCCCCACCCTCCTCCTCTCTAAACCCCCCCATTTGTTTCCCAGAGTCGATAGTCTCTCATGGTTCGTCTTCCATTCTGATTTCTCCCCCTTCATGTTTCTTTTTCCTATTATCCTCCATGCTATTCCTTATGTTCCACAAATAAGTGAAACCGTATGGTAATTGACTCTGTCTATTTGGCTTATTTCACTTAGCATAATCTCTATTTTTTAAAATACTTCTTTTTTAGGTGGTTATTGGTGGTAGAAATAAATATTTAATCAATGGAGTAAATGCAAACAATACCAGAGTACAAGATCTCTTCTGTTCTGTTGGCCTTAATGTTAACAACCCTCACTTTCTCATCATGCAGGTATTTTGTTTATGGTCTCTATATAAATGATTTTGACATCGTTTATTTTTAAGTTATTATAATAGGAGAAGTGCTTATTTTTGGGTTTTCCATTTTTTGTTTTCTATTATACTGGTATTTGGGTATCTGTTAAGAGTTTAGGTTGGTTATATGTACTGATATGTTCTAACATACACATTTGAAGTTTGAAGAATGTCTAGAAGTAATTTTCCTTGACTTATTTTGTTATTATAAGAATAATACATGGTCACTATAAAAATTTTTAAGACTATATTGTCATTGTGTATCCTTTTAAAGTACTGGATTCAAGCATTTTATTATTTCAAATATATGTTAAATTTTAAGTTATTTCTACCTTAGACACTTATTCAAATGAAAAATATGTGCTAATATTGTCTTGTCCTTATGTTATCTCACTTGACTCCTCCATCTGTCCTCTTAGAAAGTCACAGCAAGGCCAATGGCAGGATCCTGATGCAACCAAAATAACATTGTTTTTACCACATCCCAGCCTCAAAGCTGAAAATTTATTTCAAATGAATCTAAATCCTAAGCAATATGATGCCCTGAGAGTTGGGTAGTGAGGTTTGGTTTTGCTTTTTGATAGTGATATTCTGGCATTGAAATAAAAGATGTTACTGTTTTATTTGAGGCCCAGAAGTGTGCAGTATATTTCTAGAAATTATCTTGGAGCACAGCCATTAAAAAAAAAATTGAGAAGTGTTCAATAATTATGCCAACATCTATATATTTATATACTTGTTGGAGACTTTTGTATCATTATCCCAGAAATATTGTCTCAGTTAACTTGGTATTATTTAATAACTGTAGATCACTGGTAAGTGAAAAGGTAAATAGCAAAATTCTGGAATTATAAGGTACCTTTGTTCTCAAATGCAATGGAGGTAAAAGAAAGAAAGAACTAAAAGACTGGTATATTAGGATGGAACAACTTCAGTGCAGATAAACATGTATGCCTTTAGGTGACTCTAATTTATCATTATAGTAACTGCATTTTATTTTTCAGGGTCGAATTACAAAAGTATTGAATATGAAACCTCCAGAGGTAAGAATACTCTTTATGGATAGTAAAAATTATAATTATAGATATTGACTTTTTTTTAAAGTCAGTTTTTTAAACATAATCTCTTCCATTTAAATTCTTGGGAACATTACTAAGAGTAATTAATTAGTAAAGAACGTCATGTTTTGTTTTTTCTTTTCTTTTTTTTTTTTTCCCCACTGTTTGGCACTATGTCACCCCACCTTTTTAAAGCTATGTAACATAACACTTCTGAATCTTTGTTTACCCATGTGTAAATTAGAGTCAAAAGTCCTTAACTCAGGTATTTTGAGGATTAAATGAGAAAGTTTAAGAAAAGGCATGGGACATCGTTGAGCAGATTTTTTGTTAATGGAGTTGTAAGTGACATTAGTTTCACGTATGCAGCATAGTGATTAAATATATGTAGTCATTGCAAAATGATGGGTGTTAAAAAGTCATTTGTCATCCTTCACCACAGTTAACAATTTTTTTCTTATGGTATCTTCAAGAGTTATTCTCTTAGTAACTTTCAAATATACAATACAGTATATTTAACTACAGTCACCATACTGTACCTTATATCACCAGGACTTCTGTAACTGGAAGGTTGTACCTTTGATCACCTGTACCCATTTTGCTCACCTACTAACTACTATCTCTGGTAACCAGTGATACGTTCTCTGTGAGCTCAGTTTTTTTTTTCTTTTTTCTTTTTAGATTTCACTTACAAGTAAGATTATATGGTATTTGTCTTTCTCTAACTTATTTCACTTAGTTTAATGCCCTCAAGTTCCATCCATGTTGTCACAAATGGCAAGATTGTATTTTTTAATAGCTGAATAATATTCCATTGTACATATAATTTTTATATATCATATTTTTTTATCCATTCATCTATCAGTGGATACTTTGTTTCCATGTCTTGATATTAATAAATGAAGGTGCAGATACCTTTTCAAGTTAGTGTCTTTGTATGCTTTGGATAAATAACCTGGAAGTGAAGTTGTTAGATTACATATGGTAGTTCTATTTTTAATTTTTTTTTTTTAAGATTTTATTTATTTATTTGACAGAGAGGGATCACAGGCAGGTAGAGAGGCTGGCAGAGGGAGAGAGAGAGAGAGAGGGAGGGAAGCAGGCTCCCCACCGAGCAGAGAGCCCTATGCGGGACTCGATCCCAGGACCCTGGAATCATGACCCGAGCCGACGGCAGCGGCTTAACCCACTGAGCCACCCAGGCGCTCCTCTATTTTTAATTTTTTAAGGAACCTTCATAGTTTTCCATACTGACTGCTCCCAATTTACATTCCTACCAACAATATATAATGTTTCCCTTTTCTCCACAGCATCACCAATACTTGTTATTTCTTCTCTCTCTCTCTCTCTCTCTCTCTCTCTTTTTTTTTTTTTAAAGATTTTATTTATTTATTAGAGAGAGTGAGAGCAGGAACACAAGCAGGGGTGGGAGAGGGAGAAGCAGGCCTCTCGTGGAGCAGCGAGCCAGATGCCAGGCTCAATCTCAGGACCCTTGGGATCATGACCTGAGCCAAAGGCAGATGCTTGAAGATTGGACCACCTAGGCACCCCTCTTGTCTTTGTGATAATAACCATTCTAACAGAACTGGTAGCTCATGGTTTTAATTTGCATTTCCCAGATGGTTAGTGATGTTGAGTGCCTTTCATATACATATTGGCCATCTGTGTGTCTTTTGTAAAAAAACGTTTTTTCCCATACACACGTTCCTTATATATTTGGGTATTAACCCCTTAGCATATTGATGACTTAAAACTATTTTCTTCCCATTCTGTAAGTACCCTTTTCATTTCGTTTGTGGTTTCCTTTGCTGTGCAGTTTTTCAGATTGATACAATCCCGCTTGTTTATTTTTGCCTCTGTTGTCTTTGCTTTTGGTGTTAAATCCAAAAAAATCCTCACTATGAGTAATGTCAAGGAGCTTAACCTGTGTTTTCTTTTAAGAGTTTTGTGTGTCCAATATTAAAAGAAATTTGGCTATATCAAGCAGCCTTTCTCAACCAGTGTTCCATCTCAGAGTTAAACCCTATAGAAAAAGAGTTGAGTGAAACTGATTCATTGCATTGCAGTGAATTGCTTTAGGGTATGAATATTAAGACTTAATTTTTTTCTTGGAGCCCCCTTGAAAAGAGTTGATATAAAGGAATGAATAATTTGTACAGGAACAAAGGGCTCTATAGTTTCTCTTTTCTACTGAGAAGGACTAAGAAAACTGATAATTGGTATCAGCAGTCTGGTTTGAACAGAGGTCATGCATATCTTCATTAGATAACATCTTAAGGGAAACTTCTAATTTGAAACCTGCCAAATACATAGAAATCAGTGGTTTCCAGAGAAATAATTCTGTTGAAATAAGGATTGATGGTGAGTAGAAGCTTCTGAAAAAGGAGTGCTGGCAAAATTCTTCTACTTTTAAATCGTAATTGATTAGTGTTTGCCTTTTTTAGAGTGCTCTTCACATGAATTACTTTGTGTAATTCTCAACAGTGTTGTGAGATATTAAGTACCCTGTGGGTGAAGAAACTGGCACAAAAATAAGTTACTTGCTGAAGTTCTTAAAGCACATGCCATGGTTGGAATGCATGCATGTGTTATATCATGCTTCATCCTGGCAAAAAATGACTGAAATCTCTTGGAACAACTTTAATTAGAAACTTCTAAAGTGACAACTGAGTGTTGTCAGTCCTTACTTTTTTAATACTTATTATTTTTTTTAAAAGATTTTATTTATTTGACACAGAAAGACACAGTGAGAGAGGGAACACAAGCAAGGGGAGTGTGAGAGGGAGAAGCAGGCTTCCTGCTGAGCAGGGAGCCTGATACAGGGCTCGATCCCAGCACCCTGGGACCACAACCTGAGCCAAAGGCAGATGCTTAACAGCTGAGGCACCCCTATACTTGAAGGAAAAGAGGAGGGAGGAGGCTTCAATTTTTTTATTTTTAAATTTTTATTTTTAGTTAATTTATATACCCAACATGGGGCTCAAACCCACAACCCCAAGAATCAAGAGTCACATGCTCAGCCGACTGAGCCATCCAGACACCCCTGGCTTCAATTTTAAAAGAGATTTACTCTGCAACCTCAGTGTAGCATGAAGTTTGATTTCAGGATTGGAGTAAAGGCGAGAAATATTGAATGTTAGGGCTGTGGATAATACCTGTATTTTCTATGTACTTAACTTCCCTAATCCATTTGGGACATAATTTGGTAAGATGCTTAGTGAAGTTAAGACCTTAAATTATATACTTTTTGTAAACTCCAATGAAGTTCTTTATCTTGGATTCTTAAAACATTTATATAAATGTTTCTGTCTTTCCAGATTTTGTCCATGATAGAAGAAGCAGCTGGAACCAGGATGTATGAATACAAAAAAATAGCTGCCCAGAAAACTATAGAAAAAAAAGAAGCTAAGCTGAAAGAAATTAAGACGGTAATTAAACTTACATAAAATATTTTTAAAGACGAGAGTAATTTTAGGGTTACTCTGCTGTAAAGAGTAAATTCCACCTCCCCAGTTTTCCTAGACTTCATGTTTCTTTTCAGTTTTTTTATTGGTACTTTACATATTGAAAAATTTGGTTTTCCTTTATTTTCCAGATACTTGAAGAAGAGATTACTCCAACAATTCAAAAACTAAAAGAGGTATATACTAAATAGAGAATAGCCAGCTAGAACATCTCTCAAAAATGGTGATGTATTCAATATCATACAAATAGAGATGAAATGTATACACGTCACAGGAATTTTTCTGTGGGATAGATAGGAGTTAAAGAGTTGGTACTTAAGAATCAGCTTTCTGCTCATAGAGGACATGTTTTTCATATCTATTAAACATAAATGATTTTGAAGACTGCTCTTCATAGTTTCAGAAAATGATATGTCAGATTGTAATACTTTGTTGAAGAGAAGTCTAGATTTTCCTGAATAATTAGAATTGAGTGGAACATTTTCTTGAGGATATCACATACTTAGTAAGTAACCCTATTGGTAGAGTGAATGACTTCTAATATAACAGGGACTATCACTGCAATTACTGCTATCAAGACCAATGGTAAGTGAAGGGTACTGAAACAGATGTCCAGATTTTTTCTATTTCTATGAAGTTTGAGTTATACTTAACTGGTGATTTCTTTTCCAGGAAAGATCTTCCTACTTGGAATATCAAAAAGTAATGAGGGAAATAGAACATTTGAGTCGTTTATATATTGCCTATCAGTTTTTGCTGGCTGAAGATACAAAAGAACGCTCAGCTGAGGAATTAAAAGAAATGCAAGATAAAGTTGTAAAGCTTCAAGAAAAATTGTCTGAGAATGACAAAAAAATAAAAGCACTTAGTCGTGAAATAGAAGAGTTGGAAAAAGGAAAAGATAAGGTCAGACATATACATAAGAATAAATAATATACTGTGAAGAAATTTTAAACAATATTCACTGGGCATAGTCTTCCATATTGATTTGTTAATTTTAATGTATGATAACAAAATAGCTCATAAAAAGTAAATCTAGAAGTCATATAAGAAAATAATGACATGAGTAAATTGTAAGTACTTTGAATTGGGTGCATCTGATTATAGGAAATTGGAGGTACACTTCGATCTTTAGAAGATGCGCTTGCGGAAGCTCAGCGAGTTAACACTAAATTTCAAAGTGCCTTTGATCTCAAGAAGAAAAATCTGGCAAGTGAAGAGAACAAACGCAAAGAGCTAGAAAAAAATATGATTGAGGTGAGTAAAGATTTGTCCATTACATTCATATTTATTGAGTGTGTGCTCTGGACCTAGTATAGTTGTTTGAGCTAGGAATATAGCTGTGGATTTTTGTCTTTGACAATTGGAAATCTTGTTACTATTAGCTTAGTAGAGAATAGAAACAAGTACAATGTGAACATAATAGCTTTGAGGTGCCTGTTAGACATCTAAGTAGAGATTAGGTAGTTGAATATGGGAATACTGAATCCAGTCTAGACAGACAAATCAATACATGAAATGTTGGCATGCCCCAGGGCTAGTGCTCAGACTTCTTTTATATGCACTCATTTCTTAGGTAATCCCACCCAGCCTGGTAGCCCTTAAATACCTTTTGCAGGGTGATGTTCAGATCTATACTTAACCTTGACTCCTTCCCTTATTTGTCCAGCTATTGGATTGACATTTTTACATAGATGATTAACAAAGAGTCTAAAACTTAATGTATACAAAATAAAACTCTTAAAATTTCCCTACCTACCCAAACCTCTTTGAGTTGCTAAATTTTCCCCATGATAGAAAATGGCACTGCTATTAAACTTGCTATTAATTGTTCTGTCCAGAAATCCTTGAGTCCTCCTGCATTCCACCATTTTTCTCAAACTCCATATCTAACCCATCAGCAAATTCTCTTGATTTTAAAAGTACATTCTGAATACAGCCACTTTTCATCACCTCATCACTGCTAGTCTGCAGGCCATTACTGCCCATGAGGGATGCTATAATAGTGTCCTTATTAGTTGCCCTGCTTTTACTCTTGCTGCTCTACGGTCTGCTCTTTACAGAAGCTAAAATATAAATTGGATCACATCACTCTTGAGCTTAAAATCCTTTAATGGTTTCAAAGTCACATGTGAAGTAAATTCAGCCTTTACCATGGTCTATAAGACCCTACCTGATAGGATTCCTGGCTCCTTTCCACTTGCTCACTGTGCTCCAACCACAGTTCCTCAAACACTGAAGCATATTCTGCAGTTTGCCTAGTATGTGTGCCCTCTAGTATCAGCCTGATCATTTCTTTTATTTTATGTAGGTTTCTGCTCAAAATGTCATAAAAAAGGCCTTCCCTTATTGTCCTTAAAATAGTAGTTCTCATCACTTTCTATCCCTTCACCTTGCTTTATTTTTTACTGTGTTTTCCACTGTAGAGTATAGGGTCTCTGAGGAGCCTGTCTTTAATGTCTAGAACAATGCCTGATATGTGGTAAACATCTAATAAATATTTAGTGAATCATGAGGTAAACAGGCCAAAATTTCTGGTCACTTTCATGTAAATAATATAGCTGGATTGTTTTTTTTTTTTTTTCCTGTGCTGGTATCTCAGTGTATAATGGTGTTCTAGTGCATATAACTTTAAAGATATTAAGTATTAGTAATGCTGTCCCCACAAGTATTTAATATTTAAATTTTATGGCCTTTGATAGTTTATAAATTTTCATGTACATGCTCTTAATCCTACAACTTCTACTTTGAAGCTTAGAGTAGAATGGTTATTACTTCAATTTGAAAGCTCTAGAAAGTGATTTTTAGTTTCTTCAAATGGTTAGTTTGCACTATAATTTAGCTAATTTCTAGATTAGACTATAACATATGAAATGAAAGTATTTCTGGTAGTATAAGGGGACATTTATCTTAAAAAAACAGGGTAATTCAAAATGGAAATAAAGTATTTAATGTTATGATGGTTAGGGGTGCCTGGGTGGCTCAGTGGGTTAAAGCCTCGGTCTTTGGCTCAGGTCATGATCCCAGGATCCTGGGATTGAGCCCCACATCGGGCTTTCTGCTCAGTGGGGAGCCTACTTCCCCCCTCTCTCTGCCTGCTTATCTGCCTACTTGTGATCTCTGTCAAATAAATAAATAAAATCTTAAAAAAATAAAGTTATGATCTTAAATTATGTTCCTTTTAACCATGCCTACTTCAAAATGCTATGAAATTTGATGACAAAGGTATAGGCCCATAAGAAAAAAATGACAGTCTTTCCTAACAAATGATATTTTCCTGTCTTAAACTCTCCCTGAAGGATTCTAGAACTTTAGCAGCAAAAGAAAAAGAGGTTAAAAAGATAACAGATGGGCTGAACGCACTTCAAGAAGCAAGTAATAAAGATGCTGAAGCTTTGGCCGCTGCACAGCAGCACTTCAATGCTGTATCCGCTGGACTGTCGAGTAATGAAGACGGAGCAGAAGCAACTCTGGCTGGTCAAATGATGGCTTGTAAAAATGACATAAGTAAAGCTCAGACAGAAGCCAAACAGGTAAATGCAGACATTAACTATTGTTTGACTGTTTTCTTTTCTTTTTTTTTTGGGAAGCTGCTTTGCATTATACTTTGGCAGTTGTTATAAAACATTGACAATAATCAGATCACTGAGAAGGAATTTGTTATTCTGCCACTCTATAGCACCTAATAAATACACTGAAATTCAAATATGTTAGTTGCTAAATATTGATGACAGTAGTTTAAGATGCTATAAAACATTAAATAACTTCATAAGTTAACTGAAATTGTAAATGCAATAAATGCTTTATTTGTAGTATTGTATGCACTGTTTGAGGTTAATTTCTTTTTTTTTTATTGGCAACATAAAGTTGCAATCTTAAGCTTTAACAGGAAAGTGAATATCCTATTTCTTTGCCTACCACACTTAGTCCTTTAGTCCTTGGAAGTACCTTCTCCCTTCCTCTTAACCCCCATTCTAGTCTTCCATTTCGCTACACGATTTCATAATCTTCAAGACTTGTCAGTCAGGGCTTTCAAATTTGTTTAGATAGTGTGCAGCTTTTAACGTCCTATGGACGTAAAAGTTTTGAGAGCAGAAAGAAAAAATATATATATATTTTCCACCCATTTTAAAATTTTCTAAAAAGAGAACTCCTTTAAAAATATATACAGATGGTTGTGTCTGTGTTGGTATTAATCCTGTTCAGCATTTTATCTTACATGTTTGCAACTTCATTCAAAGATGATGGTCACGAAAAAATGTGTAAGAAATCAATAGCAGAAAAACTTTCAAGTCCTCTCAGTTTTTCCTGTTACCTTATTATATATTGGGAAAAATCCACCATTATTCAGTTTTAGATGGAAGTGATAGCCAACTAGATCTCAGCAAACATACTGGTTCATGCATTTAAGGAACAGTGAACTCAGTTATATAAATTAGCATTGGAATATCCGATTCCTAGCATTGAAATTTCCCGTGTCAGTTTATAATTTCCCATTCTAGTGTAATTTTCTTAGTGCTCAGTACAGTTTCTATACTGTTAATTGAACAACACTGAAAAATACTAAATATAAATACACATACCTAAATGGAAAGGAAGAGAAACTAGAGTTCTGATTACTAGCTTACTATTGTGTTTTTAATTGAACCATCTAATGACAGTTATTCTTTGATACAACTTTTGAACTCAGTAATATCATCTTTTATAAGTATTTAAAACATGGACTTAAATTACAAATTACTTGATTTATGTTAAGCAAATATTTGTTTAGACTCTGAATAGTTTTCTGAGAAAATACTGGGAAATGATTCATCTCTTGAGATATTAATGTAAGTGACCTAACAGTTACATTTTCAAGGCTGATGTTTCCTAAATCAATCTGCATCTATGGCCACTTAATTAGTACTGTCTGCCTCACATAGTCTATTAAATTTTCAATAACAGGCTCAGATGAAGTTGAAACATGCCCAACAAGAATTAAAGACTAAACAGGCTGAAGTTAAGAAGATGGATAGTGGCTACAGGAAGGATCAAGAAGCTTTAGAGGCTGTGAAGAAACTTAAAGAAAAACTTGAAGCTGAAATGAAAAAGCTAAATTATGAAGGTTTGCATTTAAACACTTGATGATAGAAACTAAATTAAGGAAATAGCAAATAGGAAATTTTTTTTTTTACTCAGTTAATGGGTGTTTGTGTAAGAAATCTTTATAAGTACAGTTGACCCCTAAACGTAAGCTTGAACTGCTTATGGGTCCACTTACTTGAGGCTCTTTTTGTTTTGATAAAAATAATTTAGTACCATAAATATATTTTCTCACGATTTTCTTTAGCTTCCTTAATTGTAAGAACACAATGTATAATACATAAAACATACAAAATATGAAATATGTGTTAACCATTTATCTTCTCCATAAAGCTTCTTGTCAACATTTGGCTATTAAGTTTGAGGGTCAAAAGTTAAACACAGATTTAGGGGTGTCTGGTTCAGTGGGTAGAGCATAAAACTCTTGATCTCAGGGTCTTGAGTTCAGACCCTATATTGGGCATGGAGGTTACTTAAAAACAAACAAAAAACAAACGTTAATCATGGATTTAGAACTGTGGGGCAGGAGTGTCAGTGCCCCAACCTCACCCCATCCGCTCCCACCACCCACTCCATTATTTAAGGGTCAACTAAGTATGAAACAGCTATTGTTTTTTTGTTTTTGTTTTAATCCCAATATTGTTAAGACACAGTGTTGTTTTAGTTTCAGATGTACAGTATAGTGATTCAGCAATTGTGTACATTACTCTGTGCTTATCATGATAAGTGTACTTTTAAGCTACTTCACCTGTTTCATTTTACCCATCCCCCTACCACCTTGCCTATCAATTTGTTAACTATAGTTTAAGATTGGTTTTCTGGTTTAGCTCTTTTTTTACTTATTTGCTTTTGCTTCGTAAATTCCACATGACTGAAATCATGTGATAATTGTCTTTTTCTGACTGACTTATTTAACTTAGTGTTATACTCACTAGATCTATCTATGTTGCAGAGGCAAGATTTCATTCTTTTTTGTGGCTGAGTAATATTCCTTGTATATCTATACCACATCTTTATCCATTCATCTATTGATAGATATATGGGCTGCTTCCATACTTTGGCTATTGCAAATAATACTGCAATAAACATAGGGGTGTGTATTTTTTGAAATTAGTGTTCTCATTTTTTTTGGTAAATACCCAGTATTGGAATTACTGGATTATGTGGTAATCATATTTTTAATTTTTTGAGGAAACTCCATACTGTTCTCTCCATGGTGGTTACCCCAGTTTGCCTTCGCACCAACAGTGCACAGGGTTCCTTTTTCTCCATACCCTTGCCAACACTTGTTGTCTCTTGTGTTTTTGATTATAGCTCTTCTGACAGGTATGAAGTAATATCTCACTGTGGTCTGGATTTGCATTTCCCTAGTGATTAGTGATGTTGAGCATCTTTTCATGTGTCTGTTGGCCATCTCTATGTTTTTGCAGAAATGTCTGTTCACGTCCTATGCCCATTTTTAATTGGATTATTTGTTTCTTTTTAGTGTTCAGTTGTACAGGTTCTTTGTGTATTTTGGATACTAACCCTTAACGAATATGTCATTTGCAAGTATCTTTTCCCATTTTGTCTTAATTTTGTTGGTTGTTTCCTTTGCTGTGCAGAAGCTTTTTATTTTGACATAGTCCCAATAGTTTGTTTCTGCTTTTGCTTCCCATGCCTTAGATCTATCTAGAAAAATGTTGGTATTGCTGATGTCAGAGAATTTATTGCCTGTGTATTTTTCTAGGATTTTTATGGTTTCAAGTTTCATGTTTAGGTCCTTAATTCCTTTTGAGTTTATTTTTGTGTATGGTATAAGAAAGTGTCCAGTTTCATTCCTTTGCATGGAGCTGTCCAGTTTCCCAACACCAATTGTTGAAGAGACTTTTTCCTATTGTATATTCTTTCTGCTTGGTGAAAGATTCATTGACCGTATAATCATAGGTCTGTTTTGGGGTGCTCTGTTCCATTGACCTATGTGTCTACTTCTGTGCCTATATCATACTGTTTTGGTTACTGCAACTTTATAATGTATCTTGAAATGTAGGATCATGATACCTCCAGCTTTGTTCCTTTTCAAGATTGCTTTGGCTCTTCAGGGTCTTTTGTGGTTCCATGCAAATTTTGGGATTGTTATAGTTCTGTGAAAAATTGTACTGGTATTTTGATAGAGATTGCATTAAATCTATAGGTTGCTTTAGGTAGTATGGAGAGTTTAACACTACTTGTTCTTCCAATCCATGAACTGGGAGTATCTTCCATTGTTGTCTAAGATTTTATTCATCAGTGTTTTATAGTTTTCAGAGTACAAGTTTCTTACCCCCTTGGTTAAGTTTATTTCTAGGTATTTTATTATTTTTCTGCAATTTTAAGTAGGAGTAGTTTCTTAATTTTTCTTTCTGCTGTTTCATCATTGGTGTATAGACCTTTCTGCTGTTTGAGTATTGGTGTATAGAAGGCAACAGATTTCTGTATGTTTATTTTGTATCCTGCACCTACACTGAATTCATTTATCACTTCTAGCGGTTTTTTGGTGCATCTTTTGACTTTTTTATATATGTCATGTCATCTGGAAATTGTGAAAGTTTTACTTCCTCATTACCAATCTGGATGCCTTTTATTTCTTTTTGTTGGCTGATTGCTGTGGCTAGAACTTTAGTATCATGTTGGACACAGCTGGTGAGAGTGAACATCCTTGTCTTGTTCCTGATCATAGGGGAAAAGCTCTGTTTTTCTCCAGTGAGTATGTTAGCTGTGGGTTATTCATATAGGGCCTTTATTAAGTTAAGTTATATATCCTCTAAACCTAGCTTGTTGAGGGCTTTTATCATGAAAGGTGTACTTTATCAAATGCTTTTTTTCTGTCTATTGAAATGATTGTGTGGTTTTTATCCCTTACTTTGTTAATGTGATATATCACGTTGACTGATTTGTGAATATTTAACCACCTTTGTTTTGCAACCCACGAGTAAGTCACACTTGATTGTGGTGAATGATTTCTTTTAATGTATTGTTGAATTTGGTTTGCTAATATTTTGTTGAGGATTTTTGCATTTATATTCATCAAAGATTCTGCCTGTAGTCTTTTTTTAGAGTCTTTATCTGTTTTGTTTTGTTTTTGTCTTTTAATCAGTATAGTGCTGGGTTCATAGAATAAATTTGGAAGTTCTTCTTCCTTTTCTGTGTTTTTGGAATAGTTAGAGAAGAATAGGTATTAACTGTTTAATGTTTAGTAGAATTTGGCTGTGAAACCATCTGGTCTTGGACTTTGGCTTTTTTGACTTTATATATTATTGATTCAGTTTCATTTCTGGTAGTTTGTTAAACTGAAACAGGAAGAAATATATTTTTGTTAGGTTATATGTTTCTAGGAATTTCTCCATTCTAGGTTGTGCACTTTGTTGGTATATATTTCTTCATAATACTGTCTTACAGTTGTTTGTATTTCTGTGGTGTTGGTTGTTATTTCTTCTCATTTCTGATTTCATTTATTTGAGTCCTCTTTATTTTCTTACTGAGTCTGGCTAAAGGTTTACCAATTTTGTTGATCTTTTTGAAAAACCAACTCCTAGTTTCTTTTATATTTGTTGTGTTCTTTTAGTTTCTGTTTCATTTGTTTCTACTCTATATTATTTCTTTCTGCTTTTGTTTTGTTTTTTTTCTTTTTCTAGCTCCTTTAGGTATAATGTTAGGATGTTTGAGTTATTTCTTGCTTTTTGAAGTGGGCCTGTATGGCTATAAACTTCCCTCTTAGAACAGCTTACTGCACCATTGTGTTTTCATTTTCCCTTTTTTTTTTTTTCTTTGTTGACCCATTCATTCTTCAGTAGCAATTTTTTTTTTTTTTGAAGATTTTATTTATTTGATAGAGACACAGCAAGAGAGGGAACACAACTAGGAGGACTAGGAGAGGGAAAGCAGGCTTCCTGCTGAGCAGGGAGCCTGATGTGGGGCTCGATCCCAGGACCCTCAGGACCATGACCTGAGCTAAAGGCAGATGCTTAATGACTGAGCCACCCAGGTGCCCCAGTAGCATTTTTCTTAACACTAACATATAATGTATTATTTGTTTCCGGGGTATAGGTCTGTGAATTATCAGTCTTATAAAATTCACAGCATTCACCATAGCATATACCCTCCCCAATGTCCATCTTTCATCTGTTTATGCTCTTTACAGATTTTTTTTTTGTGGCTGATTTCAAGTTTCTGAATATTGTGGTTAGAAAAGACATATGGTATGAATTTGTTGAGACTTTTGTGGCCCAATATGTGAACTATTCTTTAAAATGTTCCATGTGCCCTTGAAAAGAATGATGGCCTTGCTGGATAGAATACTCTTGCCTATAGGTTTTTTTTTCTTTCAGCACTTGAATATAGCATGCCATACAGGTTTTTGGTGTTATTTTTTTCCCCCTCCCTTCTGGCTTGCAAGGTTTGCACTGAAAACTCAACTGATATTGTAACTGTTTTCCCTTGATGCTTTTAAAATTCTCTTTATCCGTACTTTTTGCTGTTTTAATTACTATGTGTTTTGGTTTGGACCCCCTTATTTGCTTTTGTTGGGGCTCTCTTTCCCTTCTGGATTGAGATTTGTTTCCTTCCCTAGAATCAGGATGTTTTCAGCTATTCTAATTTTCTGCCCCCTTTTCTTTTTCTTCTTCTGGAATCTCTATAATGGGAAAGTTAATACTATTGCTGAGTTCCCTAAGTCTTTTCTCATTTTTTGTTATTTTTTCTATCACCTGTTCAGCTCGATTGCCTTCCTTCTGTTACTGTCCTCCAGGTTGGGGATCTGTTCTTCTACTTCTAGTCTACTGTTTGTTCCATTTTATGTATTTTTTGTTTCAGTCCTTGAGATCTTCATCTCTGATTGGTTCTTTATGTTTTCTGTCTCTTTGTTAAGGGTCTTACTGAAGTTGACTTTTTTCCAAGTCCAGTGAGTATCTTTATGATCGTTACTTCTAAATTTTTTATCAGGCCTATTACTGCTCTCTGTTTCATTTAGCTCTCTTGCTATGGTTTTTCCTCTTTCCTTTGGGATATCCCTGTGTCTCCTCATTTTGTCTCTTTGTGTCTGTTTCTGTGTGTTAAAGAACATTAGCTGCGTCTCCTGCTCTTCAAAGTCATGATCTTCTTGAAGAAGAGATCCTGTAGTGCCCTGCAGTACAGTGTCCCCTGTTCACCAGAGCCTGATGATTTTGTGATATCTCCTACGTGATGCATGTCCCCTACTATTGTGGCTAAGCTGCTTTTGCCTTCAGTCTAGTCATCTGGAATGTCTCTCTTTGCTGGTCAAGGACAGGGTTTGGACCCTGTATTGTTAGTGGGCCAGTCTGGGGCTGCCTTGGGCTTGAGTTGAATCAGACCAGGTATTTGCCAAGGCTGTGGTAGCACAGAACTATTGTTTTCCCCTGAGAAACTCCTTGGTGGGTGAGGCTTACAGTCAGAACAGAGATCTGACCCCAGCCTCCTGCTGAGGCCACAATGGGACTGGTGTATATAGTTATCTTCCCCTCTCTGCAATGTAGGGAGTTTATTTTTGAGTGGTGCTGGTCCCTGTAGGGGCTGCTTGTACCATGCCTGGCTGGTGGTACTGCTTTGGATGGGCTCTGACTCAGAGTGTATTGGAGGGGGCAGGTCCGCAGGAGAAAGTAGAGTGGGGCAGCAGTTTTATCAAGGTTTGTACAGGTCCGTTGTGGGAAGGGACATGTCTGCAGAACTTGGGTGAGATACACTGTTAGCAGGCTAGGTGGAGAGCTGTGCTGGATCCTGCAACTGTCTGTGTGTCTAGGATGGGGACAGAGGATGGAAATAGTCCTGCCAGCTGTTTAGTTCCCAGAGAAGGCTCCCAAGGATCCCTGCCCCTCCAGCACATGCTCTGAAATTGGTAAACAAATCTCCCACCAGAATACTACAGGCAGTTTTTCAAACTGCTGCTTTTATGCTGTGTCTCTGTGGGGCTGTTTGTCATGCTATCTCTTTAAGGATTGGGAGTCTGTCTGCTCTCACCCTCTTGGCTCTCTTAGAGCTGAACCTGCTGAGTTTTAAAGTTCCAGGTTTTAGGCCCTGCAGATCATGAGAATGTGCAAAATTATACCCCGCTGGTTTTCTTTTCTTTTCTTTTCTTTTTTTCTTTTTTTTGCCCCTCTGGTTTTCTAAGGCAAAAATTTTTTGGTTTGTTTTTTAAGATATTATTTATTTATTTGAGAGCAAGAGCATGTGCAAGAGAGAGCACAAAAAGGCAGAGGGAGGAGCAAACTCTCCACCGAGCTGCTAGCTCACTGTGGGGCTCAGTCCCAGGACCCTGGGATCATGACCTGAGCCAAAGGGAGACACTTAACCGATTGCTCCTCAATGGGGATTTGTCTTCCCCTTGCGGTTTCCTGTGTTTGGAGTGCTTGGTGTGACTACAGCTCATTTCTCTCTCCTATCTGTGTCCTTGGTGGCCCTCCCCCCCCCATTCACAATCCCACAGGTCTGCTTGGCTCGTGACTGTATCTCTATCCTTCCTATCCTCATTGATGTGGTCTCTTCTCTACATTTAGCTGTGGAGAGTGTTCTGCCAATCTTTGGGCCATTTTCAGGGTTACTTACACTGATGTAGGTGTAATCTAGTTGAATCCATGGGACATGGTGAGGTTAAGATTCTCCTCCTTTCCCATGTCCCAGCTCTTTGAATTTTTGAAAACTCACTATTGACCGTTTCCTGCTTCGGTCACCAAAGTGCCACTTGAAAACTCCCAAAATGTCCTTTGTATATTTATTTCCACATTCATCATTACTCAGTTTATATATTGTTTTTGGAATGGAAATGTGTTATTTGTTGGTTTTAGTGTCTACTTGATCTTTCATGTTAAGTTTGCTTTTTATTTAATGCCAGAAATTTGTGTTTTGCTTCTAGGAATGCTTTTTAGAGGTTACTGATAGCTTCTTTAAAACTATAATATTTGCATTTTTAAAACTCTGTTTCAATTTACCTGTGATTTACTATCCAGAAAACAAGGAGGAAGGACTTTTGGAAAAGCGCAGGCAGCTATCTCGTGATATCAGTAGACTGAAAGAAACATATGAAGCTCTCTTAGCCAGATTTCCTAATATTCAATTTGCCTACAGGTAAGAGATTTAAACCTTAATTTTAACATGGTAATAGCCAAGATAACATTCTTATTTAAACTGGAAGACAGTCTGAAAATTTCATTAACATCAAGATTTCTGTATGAAAAGTATTATAAGCTACTTTTCCTTAATTGGTATTTTTTCCCCCAAACACTTACTGAAATGTTAACTAGGATACATTTTCATTTAAGCAGGAAGACAATCTGAAAATTTTGTTAACATTAAGATTTTTGTATGAAAAATATTGTCAGCTGCTTTTCCTTAATTGGTAGTTTTTTTCTTAAATGTTTATTGAAATGTTTCAAGTGTTGGCAGGGGGAATTCTTAAGACCAAAATGAGGGAAATTGAATCTCAGTCCAAAGTTTCTTTAAATAGCTACATTAACATTTTACAGTTTTCAGATTTACATTTTTTTTTTTTTTCATGGAATACTTAGAGTAATATATGTATTAAAGATTATAGCCTCGGGTACCTGGGTGGCTCAGTTGGTTGAGGGTCTGACTCTTGGTTTCAGCTCAGGTCATGATCTTGGGCTTCTGAGATTGAGCCCTGTGTGGGGCTCTGCACTCAGCAGCGAGTCTCCTTCCCCTCTGCTTCTCTCTCTCCCTGATTCTGACCCTGTTACCCTGTTTGTGTTCCCTTTCCTTCTCTCTGAAATAAATCTTTTTTAAAAAATTACATCAGTTATTTTTGTTTCACTGAAAATAATATATACTGAAAGATCTTTTGATTGATTTAAAACAATAGTTGGGTAGTCATCTGAACATTAAATTTTTGTTTTTCTTAAAAGTGTATATGTTTCTCTTTTAATGCGTTGTTAGGAAGAGCTCTGGACTAGTAAAATACAACTTTTTCTGTTTTATTTTTTCAGATTAATTTTTGTCAACTGTTCTATTTTAGGGATCCAGAGAAGAACTGGAATAGAAATTGCGTGAAAGGACTTGTAGCTTCTCTGATTAGTGTGAAAGATACTTCTACAACCACAGCTTTAGAATTGGTGGCCGGGGAACGGCTCTACAATGTTGTAGTGGACACAGAGGTAAATTAATTCTAATTAAAGTTTATAATTCCTCCTTAGCTGGAAAAACCATGAACTGCTAGGATTGAGTACTTTCTTGATGTTTTAAGCTATTCCTAAAGTTGCTTATCTTTACAGGTATAGCTCTTCAGTTAATGACTTTTTATTATATTATTGATTATATCATATTTGATTAACTGTATTCCCAAAGAAGTCTCGTGCTAACTCAGGAATCCAGAACATATATTATCAAGTTTTAGACTTTCCATTGTTCAGGATACTAGGCACTAAACAGTTGAGGATTCCTAAAGTTGTACTCTTTACCTCTGATTGTTTTTTGTCATTAATATTTTATTTACTTATTTCAAATGCACAATTTTTTAGGTTACTGGAAAAAAGTTACTAGAAAAGGGGGAATTGAAACGTCGATACACTATAATTCCACTCAATAAAATTTCAGCCAGATGTATTGCTCCAGAAACTCTGAGGGTCGCTCAGAATCTCGTAAGTTGTCTTTATATGATTTATCTACACCTTACTTTTTTTTGTTTTGCTTTGTTTTAGTTAGAGGACATTAATTTGGACATAATCATATGTAGAACTACAAAATTTTGTTACACATTTAAGCTACAAAAAAAATGTTGGCTTTTATGAAAACAGATGGAAGGAGAATAGAAATGGTGCAAAACTAAAACTACCTTTGGTATTTCAAAGTCACAGTGTTAAAATGTCTTTAAACCTTCAGTCAGGTCATATGATTATCATATGCAAGTAGGAAATTTCCAATCTCTGAATTACTAGAATTACAGAGCTTATAAATACCAGATTTCTTTAGTTTTTTTTTTTTTTTTTTTTTTTTCATGCTAGCCACTGTTAAACTGCCCATAGTGACAACTGTTATGGGAGTTCTGTATCAGTCTTAAAGAGATGCTTCTCTATTAGAGTTTCTGTAGGTTGCCTCTGAACATGAAAAGCAGGGGACCCGGATACCCATTCAGCTGCTGAGGTGGATCTAAAGTGATATAGTTATTAGTAAAAAAATAAAAAATAAAAACAAACCCCAAAGGAATACAAGGCAGTACATTTAATAGGCAATTATAGTTGTGTAACATTGGGTAATAGCATGATGCCAGCCCTAATGTTCAGCAGTATTACCAGTTTGTTATTGAGCAGGCATTCCAAGTGCATCAGTTGAAAGGACAGTTCTGTGAAACCTAGAAATGCATGTATAATTAAACTACAAAGTGGATACTCAGTGTTCTTGCTGATATTGAGAAGTCTTTAATGAATTATTTCGAAATGCGGTTGTATTGACCTGTATACTCTCAGCAGAAGGAAAATGAGTGCGGAGTAATTGAAAGGTGGTGTTTCTGGTTAGTGCTTTGCTTACTTTGAAAAATCACCATTGGGTCTGGAAGGTTTTGGAAATTACTTCAGCTTTTAGACAAGTCCCAGTGTAAGAAGTAAATTGTGGTTTCAAGTAGCAGCAAAAATACTTCTACCCAGGTCCCTTAGCCAAATCTTTTTAATGGCTGCTGCTGTGTCAGAGGGCAGTGCTGAACATTTGTTATACAGAGCTGCTTTCATTTTGATTTATCTTGCTGCTACTAAGCTCCTTAAAGTATGTTTAGTTGTTTTAAAAAGATGAGCAGAAGTACACATCAACAAAGGTTGAGAAGAGGCAGTTGGATCAAAATAAAACACTGAGGGATTTAAAATTTTTTTTGCCCTTAAAATTGTTAGTTGTGTTTTTCTGTAACTGACAGGTGGCTGCCATAGCATGTTTAATTTGAGTGAAAAAGTATTCACTACAGAGTAAATAAATTAATACTTGAAATAAAACATTTTATATAATAGTGTTGATCTAGCAATTGCTATATTTTAACTAAGAGAATGTGTCCAAATAGTCATTTTGGATTTAGAAACTTGGTAGTGGCTCTTGCTTGATAGACACTGTCATAATGCCTAGTGCTCTAAACATTTTACTTAGCCATAGAAGTTTCAATGTTTAAACTTGAATTTTTTCCTAAAACTCTTGAGTTTTCCATAGTATTTTAGAAAGTTCAGAAGGAGCTGTAGTGCTAGGTGAGAGGTACTTAAATTTCTAGTTCTGTTTTGTAAAATAATATTTGAAAGGAAAGGGGTAGTATGTACTGTGACATATCTGTTGTTTTCCCACAGGTTGGTCCTAACAATGTTCATGTGGCTCTTTCCCTGGTTGAATACAAGCCAGAACTTCAGAAAGCAATGGAATTTGTCTTTGGAACAACGTTTGTTTGTAATAATATGGATAATGCAAAAAAAGTGGCCTTTGATAAAAGGATAATGACTAGAACTGTAACTCTTGGGGGTGAAATATTTGATCCTCATGGTACATTGAGTGGAGGTAGGTTGCTTTTTTATTTATTTACACAGAATAAAAATTGGTAATGTTTAATTCATTCTATGTCAGGTGCTATACATATTTGCTTTTTTTTTTTCCTCGTTCCTTCCTTACAACTCTTCCATAAAGGTAGTTTTATTACTTTTCCCGTTCTTTTAGGGAATGAAATTGAAATTAGAAGAAATTTAGTAATTCATTTAATAGCAAATAGTGTTAGAACTAGTATTTTAACTCAGAGTTGGACTTCAGAGCTAATGTTGAACTGCTACTAAATATTCTTTCTACTGTATGTTTATTGAGAACTTAGGATATGCCAGGAACCATACCATTAGTTTATTGAATGGTTCAGTAGTTCTAGGAGATAGGTAAGATTGTAAAAAGGAGAATCAGAAAACACTTCTTAAGCATATCAGTTTACTGGTGATATAAATATCTCTAGTAAACTGATATGCTTAAGAACTGTTTTCTGAAAAGATTTATGGAGTTGACTTTTTATTTATTTTTAGGGTTGGTTGTGGGTTTTTTGGGCTTTACATTTGGGCTTAAATGATGAAAAAAGGTAATAAATAACTAGAAAGATAAACAAGATACGAGACAAACAGCAACGAAAGGAAAAGCCTAGAAGATAAGATTAATACTCTAATGTACTGCATGTATTAAAAGTAAAAGGGAACTGGAACTTTCTTGTACCATACACTAAAATAAATCTACATGGTTGAAAGACCTAAATGTGAGACAGGACTCCATCAAAATCCTAGAGGAAAACACAGGCAGCAACCTCTTTGACCTTAGCCACAGCAACAACTTCCAAAACACATTTCCAAAGGCAAGGGAAACAAGCAAAAATGAACTATTGGGACTTCATCATGATAAAAAGCCTTTACACAGCAAAGGAAACAGTCAACAAAACTAAAAGGCAACGTACAGAATGGGAGAAGATATTTGCAAATGTCTTATCAGATAAAGGGCTAGTATCCAAAAACCTATAAAGAATTTATTAAACTCAACACTGAAAAAAACCCAAAAAATCCAGTCAAGAAGCAGGCAGAAGTAATGAACAGACATTTCTCCAAAGACGACATAAAAATGGACAAGAGACAAATGAAAGAAAAAATTCTCTACATCACTTGGATCAGGGCAATAAAATCAAAACTAAATGATATACCACCTCACACTGGTCAGAATGGCTATGCTTAACAACTCAGGAAATAACAGATGTTGGCAAGGATGTGGGAAAAGGGTAACTGTCTTATACTATTGGGAATGCAAACTGGTGCAGCTACTCTGGAAAATAGTATGGAGGTTCCTCAAAAATTTAAAAATAGAGCTATCCTGTGAACCAGCAATTGCACTACTGGGTTATTTACCTCAAAGATACAAACAGAGTGATCTGAAGGAGCACATGCACCCCAACGTTTATAGCTGCAATGTCCACAGTAGCCAAACTATGGAAAGACCCCAGATGTCCATCGACAGATGAATGGATAAAGATGCGATATATGTGTATGTACGTGCACGTGCACACACACATGCGACTATTACTCAGCTACCAAAAAGAATGAAATCTTGCCATTTGCGATGACATAGAACTAGAAATTATTATGTAGAGCAAAATAAGCCAGAGAAAGATGAAAATTATAATTTCACTCGTGGAATTTAAGAAACCAATGAACATAAGGGAAGGGAAGGAAAAATAAGGGAACTAGAGGAAGGCAAACCATAAGAGACTTAACCCTAGGAAGAAATGGGGTTTGCTGGAGGGAAAGTGGGGTTGTTGGAATAACTGGGTGATGGGCATTAAGGAGGCACTTGATGGAATGAGCACTGGGTGTTATATGCAACTGGTGAAATTACTATAGATTCTACCTCTGAAACTAATAATACAGTATATGTAAGTTAAACTGAATTTAAATAAATAATAAAACAAAAAAGTAAAAAGAATCATGTAATATTGATTGTATTTTTCTTTTTTATTTAATTTTATTTATAGTAAATTTTAATTCCAGTATAGTTAAAATACAATGATATATTAATTTCAGATGTACAATTTTTTGATTCAACAATTTCATGCAATACCTGGTGCTCATCCTGACAACTACTCTCCTTAATCCCTGTAATGCATTTCACCGGTCGCCTTACCAACCCTCTATCTGGTAACATCAGTTTGTTCGCTATAGTTTAGAGCCTTTCTCAGCTTATCTCTCTCTCTCTCCTTTGTTTCTTAAATTACACATATGAGCGAAAGCATATGGTATTTCTCTTACTGACTTATGTCACTTAGCTTTATATTTCCTAGTTCTCTCCATGTCTTTGCAAATGGCAAGATTTCCTTCTTTCTTATAGCTGAATAATATTCCATTGTGTGTGTATGTGTGTATATGTATGCACACATACATACACCAGCTCTTCTTTAGCCATTCTTCAGTTAATGGAGAAGTGGGCTGGTTCCATAATTTGGATATTGTAAATAATGCTGCAGTAGACATAAGGGTGCCTGTATCCCTTTGAATTAGTGTTTTTGTATTTTTTGTGTAAATATCCAATGGTGTAATTGATAGATCATAGGGTGGTTCCATTTCTAACCTTTTGAGGAACCTCCATACTGTTTTCCACAGGGGTTGCACTGGTCTGCATTCCCACCAACAGTGCAAAAAGATTCCTGTTTCTTTACATCCTCTGCCACACTTGTCTCTTAGGTTTTTCATTTTAGTCATTCTCACAGATATGAGGTTATACCTCGTAGTTTTGATTTGCCTTTCCTTGTGGAGTATGTTGCGCATCTTTTCGTTTGTCTATTGGTCATCTGTATTTCTTATTTGGAAAATGTCTCTTCATGTCTTCTGCTCATTTTTAATTGGATTTTTTGGGTTTGGGATGTTGAGTTTTATTAGTTTTTTATATATTTTGGATACTAATCCTTTATCAGATATGTCAGGTGCAAATATCTTCTCCCATTCTGTAGGCTTTTAGTGTTGTTCATTGTTTATTTGCTGTGTGGAAGCTTTTTATTTTCATTTAGTCCCAAATGTTTATTTTTGCTTCTATTTCCCTTGCCTTGAGAGATGTGTCTAGAAAAATGTTGCTATGACCTGTATCAGTGACATTACTATCTGTACTGTCTTCCAGGAATTTTATGGTTTCAGGTCTTACAGTTCCGTCTTTATAACCTTTACTCTTAGAACTGCTTTTGCTCTATACTAAAAGTTTTGGACTCTTGTGTTTTCATTTTCATTTGCTTCTATGTATCTTTGGATTTCTTTGATTTTTTTCTGGCTGACCCATTCATTATTTAGTAGCATGTTTTTATCCTCCATTTATTTGTCCTCTTTGTGGATTTTTTTTCTTGTGCTTGATTTCTAGTTTCATAGTGTTGTCGTCCAAAAAGATGCATGGTAAAACTTCAGTCTTTTTGAATTTGTTGAGACTTCTTTTGTGGCGTAATATGTAATCTGTTCTAGAGAATTTTCCCTGTGTACCTGAATAGAATGTGTATTCTGCTACTTTGGATGAAATGTTCTGAATATATTTGTTAAATCCATTTGTTCCGGTGTATCTTTCAAAGCCACTGTTTCCTTGTAGATTTTCTGACCAATCTTTCCTCTGATGTAAGTGGGTATTAAAGTCCCCTACTATTATTGTATGACTGTTGATTAGTTCATTTATGCTATTAACTGTTTAATATATTTGGGTACTCCCATGTTGAGTGTGTAAATATTTACAGTTGTTCAGTCCTTTTGTTGGATAGTCCCCTTTATTATTATATAGTGTCTTTGTCTCTTACTATAGTCTTTGTTCTAAAATCTGTTTTGTCTGATATATATTGTCTATTCCAGCTTTCTTTTGACATCCATTTGTATGATAAATGTTTCTTCATCCTCTCACTTTCAACTTCAGGTGACTTTAGGTCTGAAATGTCTCTCATAGGCGGCATACAGATGGGTCTTTATTTTATTTTTTTTCTTTTTAATGCATTCTGTCACCCTATTTCTTTTGAATGGGGTGTTTAGTCCACTGGCATTCAGAATAATTATTGATAGGTATGTGTTTATTGCCATTTTACTTGTTTCTGAAGTTTTTCTCGTCCTTGCTCCTCTTTCTTTCATGTATGCTGGTTTTCTGTAATGATACTATTTGCATTCCTTTTTCTTCCTTTTATTTCTTTTAGTGGTTTTAAATTTTTGGCTATCTTTAGGTTTGCGTATAATATCTTTTGTATGTAGCAGTCTATATTAGGAAACAATTTGCTTAAGTTTGAGCCCAGTTTTACTGTTCTCCTCCCCACATTTAGGTATTTGGATATTTTACATCCTTGTGTTTTGGGAGTTTTTTTTTTTTTTTTTTCAAGAAATATTTTTATTACTTCTGTGTTCCCCACTTTCTTGCTGTCACTTTGGTCTTTCCTTGCTAGTCAGTCTCTTGCAGGTCTGGTGTAGTGGCCATGAACTGCTTTAATTTTTGTTTTTCTGTTTCTTCTTTTATTCTGAATGATAGCCTCACTGGATAGAATATTCTTGGCAGCATCTTTTTCTCATTCACTTTCAGTATTTCATGCCACTCCCTTCTGGCCTTCAAAGATTTTGCTGAAAAATCTGCTGATAGCCTTATGTGATTTCCCTGATAGGTTACTGTCTTCCCTGATAGGTTCTTCGTCTCCTGGGTCTGGTTATCTGTTTCGTTCCCCAGATTAGGAAAGTTTTTAGGTATTATTTCTTCAAACTTTCTACTCCTTTTTCTCTCTCTTATTCTTCTGGGATCCCTACAATATGAATGTTACTACACTTGATGGAAGTCATTGAGTTCCCTAAATCTATTTTCTTTTTGCATAGTTCTTTTTTCTCTTTTAAGATTGATTATTTTCTATCTCTCTTCTGGGTCATTAATTTGCTTTTCTGCTTCTTCCAGCCTATTGTCTGTTGCATCACGGGTGTTTGTAAATTCATTTATTGCACTTTTCATCTCTGATTGGTTCTTTTTCTTTATTTCTGTGTTAAGGGTCTCATTGATGTCTTCCACTTTTTTTTTTTCAAGTGCAGTACATTTATGATCATTACTTTAAATTCTCTTTCAGGGCACCTGGGTGGCTCAGCTGGTTAAACATCTGTCTACAGCTCAGGTCTTGATCCCAGGATCCTGGGATCAAGCCCTGCATTGGGCTCAGTGGGGGAGTCTGCTTCTCCCTATGCCCCTCCCCTCTATTTGTGTACTCACATGCTTGCTCTTTTTCTCAAAAATAAATAAAATCTTTAAAATTAAATAAATTCTCTTTCACTCATGTTACTTGCATTTATTTTGCTTGGATCTGTGGCTATGGCCTAGTTCTTTAGGACAGATTTCTCTGTCTTCTCATTTTGTTGATGTTTGTTCCTGTTTCTCTGTGTTAGGAAAGTTCTCTCCTATTCTTGATGGTAATGGCTCGAAGGAGAGGAAGTCCCTATAGTGCCCAGCAGTATAGTGTCCCCTATTTTCTAGGACCCAGTGTTTCTGGGAGTGTCTGCATTGTGTCCCGGCCTCTTTATCCTTCAAATCTGTTGTCTGCAGAGGTTCTCTTTGCCTATTTTGGGCAGTATTTAGTCCCTGGCCTGAATGTGGAGCATTTTTAACTAGATGTGCTCTGGTCTTTTTGTGAAATGAGACCTGTTGCCAGTAGAACTGAGGCCCTGTAAATTCCCACGTCGGGAGACACAGTGTTGCCAGAGCTTTGGACCGTTCTTCTGGGGCTGGGAACCTTCTATTCTGGGCCTGAGGCAAGAATGATTGGGAAGGTGGAATCCACCTGAGCATGGGAGTTGGAGTTTTGGTGTAAGAATGTTAGGTAGCAAGTGTCTGCTCGGTTGGTTCCCACAAGTGTCCCTGTGTTTATACTGAGAGGTGGGAGAGGGAAATGATGCCTGCTCATTCCTTTGTTCTAGGAGGGGGTCTATCTGTGAATGCTGTATTTCTGGGACATGCTTCTAGATGAGGTCATAACCTCCCCACCATGTCCCTTGGTGCTCCTCAGAAAGCTATTACCATGCTGTTTGTTGGTGGGCTGTTTTCCACACTCTGTCCAAAAAACAATACCCTTGGGGTTCTCCCAGAGCCAAGCATGCTGACCTTTAAAACTGTAGGTTTAAAGCTCTGCTGGTTGCCATAACTCATGAAATTTGGATCCTCTCACTTGTGAAGCCATTTGTTATGGGGATTTGTCTTCCCTGTGTGGCCTCCCCTCTGTGCTAGTCCAGTTCTGACCACAGCTCCTTACTCCACCATGGCTGCTGTTTCTCTCCCAAATCACACCTCCATACTTCCTACCTTCTTTGGTGTGGTCTCTTTTCTCCCAGTCTTCAGGTCAATTTCTGGGGTATTTTGGATGATTTCATAGTTATCTAGTTATATTCATGGTATGAGGTCAGCCTGGGATCCTTCTATTCTGCTTCCATCTTCCATTCCAGTCTTGGAGGTAGGTTTTATATCATTGTTTTCTCAAAACTTTGGTAAATAGGATGGGACTTTTTTTTTATTATTATTAAAAATTGAAATTGTGGGTTCAGAATGACTTGATCCAGAGTTTTATTTCTAATTTAAGAATTGGGTTTTCTTTTGAATACCTACCGTGTCACAGCTATTTAATTAAATATGGAGAAATTAGGGGCGCCTGGCTGGCTCAGTTGGTTAAGTGACTGCTTTCGGCTCAGGTCCTGGTCCTGGCGTCCCAGAATCTAGTCCTGCATTGGGTTCCCAGCTATGCAGGGAGTCTGCTTCTCCCTCTGACCTTCTCCCCTCTCATACTCTCTCTCACTCTCTCAAATAAATAAGTAAAATCTTTTAAAATAAATACGGAGAAATTCTAAAATGTCTCAGCCCTCAAGGAGCTCATACTGTAATAAATCAGTCCTGTTGTCCTGTTGCTTTTTTAAAATTTTTCTCAAGTCTCTAAGTCTAGGTTTTTTTGTTTTTTCTTTTTTTTTCCCTCTTGCATTTTGTCGTATTAGGATATTCTAGCCGCTGGAAAATTTTTTTTAATTCAATACATTTTTACCCTTGTTCAGGAAATGTTAAGTTCTAATTTGGGTATATGCCACTACATCTGTGAAAAGTAAATAAAATTAAATATGTCCTTGAGAATAAGATAATGATAATTTTCTTCTTATTCTAACATTTACCACATTGAGTTTCCAGATCTATGTTGAGTGATTAAGTAACTAACCCTAAATAGTACTTCCTATGTAACAGGCAACATTGTGAGACTGTGCCATCCAGTACAGTAACCATATGCGGCTCTTACATGTAATTATGATAATTAAAGTTAAATGAAAATAATTTCCTTGATTGTCCTAGTCACATTTCAAGGAATCTGTGACCACAGATAGTTAATGGGTAACTGGGCAATGCAGATACACAACATTTCTATTACTTTATGAAGACGTATTCTCAGAGCTTTAAATAATGAACTCCTTTCATTCTTATAGCAGCTACGTGGTAGGTATATTACTATCATCTGCAGTATACAGTTGTGGAAACTAATGACAGAGTGGTTAAATAACTTGTCGGTAACTGGCAAAGCCCAGGATTTGAATTCAGGTTATCTGTTTTCACTGTTTATGCTTTTAACCAAATCAAGAGACTGTATAATGCCTATGACTTAATTTCTTTATAGGCCAAGGAAACAATAGCTTAATTTCTTTATAGGCCAGTATATACAATAAAGGATTAGTATCTATAATTGGAGGATAAAGAGAGATAATGTATTTTTAAATATGTAAAATATAAGAAACATTTTAGATTTCATCGATTTGGATGTTCTTGAAGTTCCTACTTTAGGGATGGCAAAAATATCCCTGTATTGTATTACCAAAGTACTCATATAGCATTGCTAATTGACCTTTGCATTCTCCCATCAAACCTAGAGTTTTCTTGCCAACATAACTCAACCTATTATTGTCAGACAATTATAGTTGCTTGTAAAGTGAAACCAATTTCCTCTGCTTCCTCTACTATATCAAAGTTTAGACCAGGTTAGAATGTGGTAAAAAAAAAAATACCCCTCAAATCTCAGTCACTTATAATGAGTACCATAATTATGCTACTTTACCTGTAGGTCATTTATCTCTTTGTTCATTGTTATTCTCTTTTTGGAACCCAGGCTGAGGGAAAAATAGTCCCTACTTTGAACGTGTTTTTCTCAGGGGAGAGGAAAAACAAATGGTGAATTATGTGCTGTCTTTTAAAGCTTACTTTTAAAAGAGGCACATTTTCCATTTCATTGGTCAGAGCAAACCACATGGCTTTGCCAATATTAGAGAGGAAAATGGCCCTGAGAGAAATGGGCCCAGTAGGAAGGGGCAGTGATTATTTTGAATAAACAATCTATCACATCTGCTTACAAGTATTTTCTTATCAAGTATGTATGTCCTAAGAGTCTAATGATAAAATCAATTCTGTATCAGCTCTGCTTAGAAGTATCTTCCTATCAATTATGTATGCCCTGAGATTCTAATGATAAAATGAGTTCTGTATCTTTACTATAAAAGGTTGGCTATTGAATCTTTTCAAGTATAATTCTTAGAAAGTTTTTGTCTACTAAATATGCAGTAACTTAATGTCTAAGGCCTGTTACAATTTATTTCTATCAGGTGCTCGATCCCAGGCAGCTTCTATTTTAACCAAGTTTCAAGAACTCAAAGATGTTCAAGATGAACTGAGAATGAAGGAGAATAAGCTACAGACTCTAGATGAGGAATTAGCAGGTCTTAAAAATACAGCTGAAAAGTAAGACTTTTGTCAGATTAAGTTATATTTCTGTGTTCTTTTTGGTCAAAGACTCCCATGGTAGAAAATGAAAGAATTTTATCTAAAGAAATACAACTTCTGCCTTTTTTCATAATATCCTTGCTTTTCTTTGAATAAATTATGAGTTGATAACTTGATATCAGTTTTTTACTTTTTCTGATAAAAAATAATGTCTTTTTTTAAGGAAATAGGGAAAGCTAATTAAACAAAAGGAAGAAAAAAACCCAGCCAAATATTTTTCTTTCCCTGTTGAGATATACTGTTAACATTTTACTGGGATTGGTGGGAAAATCCATAGATACTCTGGAGTCTGATACCAGAGGATACTGGAGTCCTTGGTTTAAATTATGAACAGTATAGCATCATTTCGGATGCCAACATTAAATTTAGCAGCTTTAGGCTGTCCTGTAGATAATAAAGATCGCTGGGTTGCCTACTGAGGAAGTAAATAAGTTCATGTCAGAAAGACACTGTTAAAATTAAAGTATTTTCTTACAGTGTTTCTTCTGTATGGGTGTGGATATGGGTATACATGTGTGCTTCTCAACATTACTTCCATTTGTGTATGATATGGGTAGATACATATTTTTATTTTTTTGCAATTGGGATCATGCTATTTAATGTAACTTTTTTTTGGTCAGTTAATGTTTTTTACTACTGAGTGAGTGCCTCCTGTTTGCCAAGTACTGTTCTAGGAGTGGGAATGTAGCAGTAAACGAAACAGAAAAATCTCTTCCTTCTTGTTTTCATATATATAGCTGGCAAAACAATAAAAAGAGTTAAATTGGTAAAACATTAGTTAATGCTAACTCCAAAGAGAGGAAAAATGCCACAAACTTTAAAAGTACATTATTTGAGTGTTTCTAAGTTTTTCTGGTCTCTCTGAAGATGACAAATGGAAGCAGTTAAAACCAAAGATTTTATTCAGAATTCACAATACTGAATAAAAGTCAAAGTATATATGCTAACAAACTAGAAATATATATATATATATACATACATACACGCACACACACATACATTTTAAGCATTCATCTTCTGAATTACCAAAGCTTGGAATAGTGCCAAAACTTTTTTGGACTACTATACATATGGAAGAGATGGTCATAATCATTCTAAGATAGAAATTTTATCAAAAGCCTACTTTCAAACATATGCATGTAAAGTCTGCTTTTACCTTCATTAACATAAATTACCAAGCAGTGAATGAACTTCTCTGTGGAAAAAGATGGGAAGAAGATTGCTGAGATCTGTGGAGGCTTTGGCAAGGTGGGGAGTTTATATTTGGCTTGGGACTGTTAAATGATCCAATACTGGTGGATAAAGTTATTTTGCAGAATTGTCTTTTGGACTGATTGTGGCATTGAGGTCAAGGAAAGGAAATAGATTCTTAAAAATAATGAGAGTGGGAGGCACCTGGGTGCCTGAGTCAGTTAAGCATGTGACTTGATTTCAGCTCAGGTCTTGATTTGAAGATTGTGAGTTCAAGCCCTACGTTAGGCTCCATGCTCTAAAATATGAAAGTGGAGAGGTCTTAAAGCCATTCTTTCATGGACCATATTAGGAAAATAGCTTCTAACTTCTTTCAAATTTCTGCACTCCACATTTTTAAAATGAATTGAGAAATGGCTTGAAAATTGTGGCTTTAATTGCTGTCAAGCATTCTCAGGCAAGAACACTCTAGGGAGTATTTATGTTTTATAAGTTGCTTCCTTCCTTTTTCCTCAGACCTCATGAATTTCTAGTGCCAAACTTCTTTGTGAATTTATTACAGCTTGAAATTTCACTGCAGCTGAATTAGCTAAATACCTTCCAAACAAAGAATTTTCAGCAGCTAGAAATGGGCTAGAATTTTAGGATTTGCAAGAAGAGCACACTGTAATGTTTAAGTTAAGTACTGCACCTTTTCGAACTATCGGTCTCATTACAAAATTTAGGGGAACTATGTGTAATATTTGAAAATGAGAATTGATAACCAGATTTTGAAATTTTGTGTGGTGGTTACATTTTAATGTGTTTTTTTGGTGGGGAGTTATGGTGGAGTTTTTCTTGGTAAGGATCAGTAGGAGAGACCATTTTTAAGGGAACCCATTTATTCCAAGGTTATTTTTAGTATTTTCTAAAATTAAGAGTATTTCTGTATATAGTTATTATCAGTATTGGTCATTCAGAGTGCTTTACCTTCAGTGACCAAATCAGACTTGAATTTCATGCCTCAAAAACATGAGTCATCAAAGCTATTCTTGTAACCAGTGGCATCTTACATTGTTTATATTGTGAGCTTATTTTAGGTAGGAGTCTGTAGTTTATTTTTTTATTTTTATTTTTATTTTTTTAAAGATTTTATTTATTTATTTGACAGACAGATTACAAGTAGGCAGAGAGGCAGACAGGGGGCGTGGAGCAGGCTCCTCACTGAGCAGAGAGCCCGATGCGGGGCTCGATCCCAGGACCCTGAGATCATGACCTGAGCTGAAGGCAAAGGCTTAACTCTCTGAGCCACCCAGGCGCCCCAGGAGCCTGTAGTTTAAATGCATCTCAAATATCAGAAAAGTGATAATTTATTGTAAATTTCTCTGTTTCTAAGGTATCGCCAACTAAAACAGCAGTGGGAGCTGAAAACTGAGGAGGCAGATTTATTACAAACCAAGCTCCAGCAAAGCTCGTATCATCAGCAACAAGAAGAATTAGATGCTCTTAAAAAAATCATTGGTAAGATAAAAACATTCTTTGCTTAACCTTACTTTAGATAGTTTAGATCTCCTCTTTATTATATATTTATTTGAATTAATCACTCTAAATATTTTTATTATTAGATATTATTATTATATTGCCAAATTCTGCCCATTTGCAGCAGTATACATTTCTACCAGTGGCATTGAAAGTTCTCATTTCTCTAAATCCTTTCTTTTCTCAAAAGACTAAAATATCTCCAATCTGATTGTTCTGAAGAGATAGTTCATTAGTATTTTAACTTGCAGATCCTTGATTTGCTGGTAAAGCTTGGGATCTATGTATGTTCCTTGGACCTTGGACATTTTGGTTTCTACTTCTCTGAATTTTCTCTTTCTTTTCCCCATTCTTCTTTGAGTTGTTTATGGTTTGTTTGTATTATGCTTGTACTTAAGAGTTCTGATTTCTTGTAGATTATCTGCATTACGAAAATCTTTTGGTTTATGTGCTTGTCTTTTAACTTTATTTATAGTATTTTTGTTAAATGGAAATTTTAAATGTTTGACGTAATTCACTTTATAGCCGTCTCTACCTCTAATTTTAAGAACTTGTGTTATACTTAATTAGAACTTAATTGTATATGGTAGTTTTAGTTTTTCTCATTCTTTAGGTCAATATTCCCACTAATCGATTTCTTCCCTTTTTATAAAAGTAAAAATTAGCTCACCCCCCCCCAGCCTCTACCAACCTTTCATCTGTTCTCTGTATGTATAGGCTTTTAAAAAATTGGTTAAGATTCCATATATAAGTGATATTGTATTTCTCTTTTTTTCACTTAGCATAATGCCTTCAAGGTCCATCCATATTGTTGCAAATGGCAAGGTTTTCTTTTTTATGGCTGAGTAATATTCCATTGTATATTACATGCATACATTATCTTGACCTGTTCATCCATGGGTGGATGCTTCAGTTGTTTCCATATCTTGGCTGTTACAAATAATGCTGCAGTGACCACCAGGGTCCATATATATATATTTTTTTGAGTTAGTGTTTTGTTTTCTTCAAATACCCAGAAGTGGAACTTTTATTTAGATCATACCTATTTTTTAATTATTTGAGGAACCTCCATACTATTTTCTGTTGTTGCCGCGCCAGTTTGCATTCCCACTAGCAGTGTGTGTGTTCCTTTTTCTCCATGTCCTCTCCAACGCTTGTTATTTCTTGTGTTTTTTGTTTTTTTTTTTTTTTTTAAGATTTTATTTATTTGACAGAGAAAGAGAGATCACAAGTAGGCAGAGAGGGGGAGCAGAGCAGAGAGCCCGATGTGGGGCTTGCTCGCAGGACCCTGAGATCATGACCTGAGCTGAAGGCAGAGGCTTAATCCACTGAGCCACCCAGGCAGCCCTATTTCTTGTTTTTTGATAATAGCCCTTCTAATAGGTGTGAGATGGTATCTCATTATAGTTAGGATTTTTATTTCCCTGATGCTTAGTGATGTTAGTATCTTTTTTTTTTTTTTTAAGATTTTTTTTTTTTTTTTAATTTATCAGAGAGAGAGAGAGAGGGAGAGAGAGCGAGCACAAGCAGACAGAATGGCAGGCAGAGGCAGAGGGAGAAGCAGGCTCCCTGCCGAGCAAGGAGCCCGATGTGGGACTCAATCCCAGAACGTTGGTATCATGACCTGAGCCGAAGGCAGCTGCTTAACCAACTGAGCCACCCAGGCGTCCCCTGTTAGTATCTTTTCATGCAACTACTGACTGTGTCTTCTGTAGAAAAGTGTGTATTCAGATACTGTACCCATTTTTTAATCAGACTGTTTGACTTTTGAGGTATATGGGATTTGGGATATTAACCCCTTATCGATAAATGATGTGCACATATTTTCTCTCATTCATTAGGTTGCCTTTTATTGATGGGTTTTTTTACTCTTGCTTTTTAGTTTGATATTGTCCACTTATCTTTGCTTCTGTTGTTTGCTTTCAGCATGAAATCCAAAGAAAATCACTGCTAAGACTAATGCCAGGGAGCTTATCACTTACATTTTCTTCTAGGAGTTTTATGGTTTCAGGTCTTACATTCAAGTCTTTAACTATTTTGAGTGAAGTTTTATGTGTAGTATAAGGAAGTGGTCCAGTTTCATTCTTTTGCATGTGGCTGTCCAGTTTTCCTAGCATCATTTATTGAAGAAAGTGCCCCTTCTTCATTGTGTATTCTTGGCTCCTTTGTCATAAATTAATTGACCATACATACATGCATGGGTTTATTCCTGGGCTCTGTTTTGTTCATTGACTGATGAGTCTGTTTTTAATGCTAATTCCATACTGTTTTGATTACTATAGCTTTGTATTATAGTTTAAATCAGGAAGTATGTTGTCTCCACCCTTGTTTTTTCTCAAGATAGCTTTGGCTACTCAGAATCTTTTATGACTCCATACAGATTTTAGGATTGTTTGAAAAAATGCCATTAAAATTTTGATAGGGATTTCAACAAATCTGCGGATTGCGTTGGGTAATAACGGACATTTTAACAGTATCCGCCCAATCCATGAGTACAGCATATCTTTCCGTTTGTGTCTTCTTCAATTTATTTTATCAGTGAGTTAACAGTTTTCTGTGTATGCATCTTTCTACCTCCTAGGTTAAATTTTTTCCTAGGTACTTTTTTCTTTTTGATGGAATTATAAGTAGGATTGTTCTCTTAATTTCTCTGACAGTTCATTATTAGTACATAAAACAGTTTTTTGTACGTTGATTTTTGTCCCTACAACTTTTTTGAATATGTCTATTCTGACAGTTTTTTATTGGAGTCTGGGATTTTCTGTATATAGTATGTCACTGCAAATAGAGATAGTTTAACTCCTTTCTAATATGGATGCTTTTGTTTGTTTCTTTCACCTTATTGCTCTGAGTAAGTCTTCTAGTACTATGTTGATGAAAAATGGCAAGAGTCCTTCTTGTCTTGTTTCTGATCTTAGAAGAAAAACTTTCAGCTTCTCAGTATTCAGTACAGTGTTAGCTGTGGGCTTGTCTTGATGGCCTTTTTTATGTTGAGATATATTTCATTTATAACCACTTTGTTGAATTTTGTCATAAGTGGATGTTGAAATTGGTCTAATGCTTTTTCTGCATCTGTTGACACATGCTCTTTATCCTTCATTTGGTTAATATGGTGTACTGCAAATGTTAAACCAGCCTTGCATCCTTGGATATATCCCAATTGATCATGGTGTATCATCCTTTTAATGTATCATTTAATTCAGTTTGCTAATATTTGCTGAAGGTTTTTGTGTCTGGGTTCATCACGGTTTATTAGGCTGTAATTCCCCACCTCAGTGTTCTTGTCTGGTTTTGATATCAGGGTAATAGTGGCCTTATGAGTTTCAAAATGTGCCCTCCTCTTTTTTTTTTTTTTTTCAAAGACTTTAAGGGTAGGTATTAAATCTTTGAATGTTTGGTAGAATTCACCAGTAAAGCCATCTGATCCTGGACCAGGTAGGATCTGTATTTCAACATGACATTTCTAGAATAAGGTTGGAACAGTTAATTTTTTTAAATTTTAACCTCCAGTTTTTCAGGCCATTTTTCCTATTAAAAGGTGAATTTTTAAGGCTTGTATAAACCATTATGTATAACTTCTAATAGTTGAAGGACCTCATTCAGCCACATTTGCCTACTTTATGATGCAGAGGAAAGTGAGGAGACCTTAAAAAACACCAAAGAAATCCAGAAAAAAGCAGAAGAAAAATATGAAGTATTGGAGAATAAAATGAAAAATGCAGAGGCTGAAAGAGAGCGAGAACTGAAGGATGCTCAGGAAAAACTGGATTTTGCCAAAATGAAAGCAGATGCTTCTAGTAAGAAAATGAAAGAAAAACAACAGGTAATAACCTTTATTGAAGTGGAACCAATCTTTTATTGTCAATATAGACATGAAGGTGGTAGAATTTCTTTGCTGGCCTTACTCATCAGTATTCACCACAACATCTAAAAGCACACTGTGCTGCTTTGGGAAATAAATTATTCATCTTCTAAGTCAAAAGACATTTTGCTGGAAGCCTTGTAATGTAGGGTACTAATTGTAAGGATGGGTTGTATTGTCTTGCTAATTTTAGAGAAAGAGCAAAATTGCTTTTTTGTAAATGCTTCACTGAAGAGTGGACCAAAAGCTTGTATCCTGTAGTAGAGCTAAGTCATGTTGGCTTGAGTGGTGACCTTTCTAATTTGGTGATCATCTCTGAATGGATACTGTGAAAGATGGATACAATACAAAGCATGTTACTTTTACAAAGTGCCATTCAGTTGTAGATGGGGGTGATAACTGCTTTTATCTTTTGGATAGTGCCAAAGCTGGAACTTGAACCTAGCTTTTTCTATCTCCGAAGGCTGTGCTCTGAATCACTTTTCTAGACACTTTCATTTAAATCTACTTTTCCTCCTATTCTGTCACTAAATACTGCACAGAGTATCTTCTAACAAACTAAAGGGTATAATGGAAAAGAAGAAAATTGAGAAACTTTTTTTTTTCCGACATCGAGTAATTATATTTTAAAGAAGGCTTTTCCTCTGCTAATTTATCTCTTATGTAGAATTCTGTATTTCTCTCTGTAGGACTAAAAGGATAAAGGAAATAGTTTATGCTAAGTTCTTTGAACCTGTAAAAACTACATACATTTGTCTTTTTTTTTTTTTTAATGTAGGAAAATAAATTCCCTTTCTCCTTCCTTCTTCAGGGGAAACCATTTACATGTATTTTGATAGTTGAATAAGTAAGCTGTGGGTCTTACCTGCATGAGAATCTTACTGATTTTATTGACATGTATATATTCATTTTTCAGTAATAGCCTGTTGAATGTGTAGGTAATGGTTTCTTACAGGAAGTTGAAGCTATCACTCTGGAGCTGGAAGAGCTCAAGAGAGAGCATGCATCCTATAAGCAACAACTTGAAGCTGTAAATGAAGCTATCAAATCCTATGAAGTACAGATTGAAGTAATGGCAGCTGAGGTGGCTAAAAACAAGGTACAGTTTACTTACCGTATTGGAGAAATAGCAAGACAAGAACTATGTGGTAATTCAAATAAGCAAAGTGTAAATAAAAAAATGACTACCGTAGGAGTTTGGAATGGTGTGGGATTGATCACTAAAGAGTAGGGAGAATGCTAAGTGATCAGAGAAACAGCGGATATGGGGAATAGCCATTACCACCCAAAGGGCTGAGCAAGTGCATCCATGGAAGGAACATATTTGGCAAAGAGCCTCATTGTATTTGTAGGGCTGAAAACCAGATCTAGTTAGAGAAGACAAAACTGAGAAGACAAAACTGTGGCCCCCTGGTGGTGAAATTTACTGACGCGGTGAAGCCATCCATAGGGAAATGCCACATGGGATGTCAGGAGAAGTTGGCCGTGTGAACACGCTGCAGAGCCCTGCTCCCCTTTGCTCCTCTGCTGGATGTCAGGGCAGCCATGCGAGCTGCTGGCCCTGGCACTGACAAACTTCCCTTTGAGAAAAGCATGCCAGAACTGGGATGTAAAGCCTCTTTCTACAGTTTCCCTACAGTATCCTTTACTGGGGAGGCTTACTTCAGTTGATGCTGGTGGGGGAGAAATGTTCTGATATCAGAAGCGGGGAAGTAAAGGATGGATTTAGGGCTGAGGGGATTTCACATGATTTTCTGTCACCCGTAAATTCATAGTGGGTAGGTCTTTATTAGAGATTGTCCGTCATGAATATTGGCTACTACTCTCTTGTCCCCCTTTCTTTGATTTTGACTTTGAATTGTTTTGTTTCATATTGAGGTATAATTGATAGGTATTAGTTTCAAGGATATAGCCTAATGATTTATTTGTATATATTGCAAAATGACCACCCCAGTCAGTCCAGTTGACATCCACCACCACACGGTTATGAGTTTTTTCCCTTCTGATGAGAACTTTTACGATCTACTTTCTCAGTAGCTTCTAAATGTACAGTACACTATCACTGACGATAGTCACCATGTTGCTGGATTTTTCAATTATGTTGCTGTTGATACTGTTGGTTAATGATATCTTTGATTTTCATGTTAACTGAATGTAGATAGTTTTCAAAAAGGGAGTTTCATTCAGTTGATCTTCACTGTGGGGTTTTTGCCTGCCTTGTGTCGTCTACTTCTATATTTTCTTGTATGTTTTTCCTTTGAAATGATTGTTTTAATTGCAGCAATATGGTGTTTTGGAAAGTAGGCCTTTCCTCTTCATTCTCTTCATGACTAAATTCAAATTGTTTTTTGTTTTTAACACCTTGACAAATCAATAGAATAACAGTTTTTATTCTTTTTTGAAATTAAGAGATCAAAATGCTTCTCAGCTTTGTGTTTTTGTGTTGCTTATTAAATTTTCTAGTTTCTCTTCAGTTTCTATTTTGCCTCCAAAATAAATTTTAGTTTTTAAAAGTATCTACTTTTTTTTCTGATTTGTCTTAATCTCATATTTTTCATTTTATCCCTCCATATTTTCTGCTGTCTTTCATGGACATCATGTTACAGGATTTTTTAAAAAATTAGATACATGTTTCTAAAGATAAATGTGAAAATAAATTAGCTACTCCATTCTCAATCCAAATAAAGTCAGAGCATGTACCTATTTCCATTTCTCTTTATGGAAAAGTATAAAATGGTGGTTCTGCATTCTAATGCAGAAGGCTCTGCATTCTAAATTGTTTCCTTTTGTTGATAAGAGCATCAAAGGACACCCCTAGGAGGCTATGTAAAGAAATTGCCTACTAACTAATTAGACAAAATGAAAATTTCATTTCTGTTCAACCTTAGTGACAGATTTCTTATAAAAAAAAGACTAAACTAGTCAAAACTGCAATGCAATTTTTTTTTTAAAAGATTTATTATTTGAGAGAGAGCAAGCATAAGCAGGGGTAGCTGCAGAGGAGAGGGAAAAGCAGGGCTCCCCACGGCTCCTCATTGAGTGGGAAGTCCAATGCAGGTCTTGATCCCAGGACTCTGGGATCAAGACCTGAGCTGAAGGCAGACGCTTAACCTACTTAGCCACTCAGACACCCCTGCAATGCAATTTTTAACCTGTAGGCATGAGAGAATCTTCATAAACATGTTTTTTTAGATATGGTGTTAGTTAATAAACCCGTGTCTATTATTTTTCCCTTTGGTTAATATCACCAGAGTATTTTTCACTTTCTTTTCTTGTTCTTCAAAGCTTTCAAAAAGCTAAAATACCTTTAGGTTTTTATATGAATGCCATGATTTATTTTCCTTCCTCAAAAGACCTCTAATGACACAGATTAAACATTATAAGGAAATTAAAGCACTTTGAGCACATTCAGTAACCTAAGCATAACATTATTTTTGATGCTCAAAATGATCATTTCCTAATGAGCATGAATAAAAAGTCACTAAATTTTTTTTTTTTTTTTTTTTTAAGATTTTACTTATTTGACAGAGATCACAAGTAGGCAGAGAGGCAGGCAGAGAAAGAGGGGAAAGCAGGCTCCCCGCTGAGCAGAGAACCTGATGTGGGGCTTGATCCCAGGACCCTGAGATCATGACCTGAGCTGAAGGCAGAGGCGCAACCCACTGAGCCACCCAGGCGCCCTTATTTGTGCGTTTCATCTTGAAGAACCATTCTTCCTTAGAGGCTTGTAGCAGGTTGTCCTACTTCGATTTTTACCTATATATGAGCTAAACTAGGTTTCTTTGGTTTAGACATTTCTGAGAGTTCTTTTAAGATCTAGAATGAAGCAAAGGAGTTTCTGGGGGAAGGGTTTGGTGACAGACTGAATTGCAGTTATAATTACCACTTTGGAGATAGAATAGCTTCAACCTTGGGAAGTAGGGGGATAATAAAAGTCAAAGCAAAAAAGTTTTTCTTTGTACCACAGACCTATTTGTTCAAAAAAGTTTCTCTTATTTTTCTCTTTTGACTCCTGTGCTAGAACCAAACATTATTACTTCAATTGTCACTGGTAGATATGGCTTATATCTATTGAAGGGAAAAGTAGAAAACCCCAGCCAACATTCTCCCCCTCCTGGTAAATGATGTATGAGGATCTGTCATATCTTCTTAACTACCAAAAAAATGCCACTATTCTGAGACTTCAAAAGTTAGATTCCTATAGTCCCCCCCCACCCCCGCAAGTTGATCCCAACTAAGCTGTATCCAGTAGAAACTTTTTTGCTTCCAGAATGAACACTGCATCACACCTTATTACTACTGGTGGAACAAGTTTTCTCCTGTATGTAAATTAGTCATTTTAACAGAGATATAATATGTAGAGGGTTAGGTGACCATCTGCCTGTAATCACAATCCCAATTACCCAAAAGTTTGTTAGATGATCTTTTAATAAACTAAAAATACGTCCATATTACTTTGCTGTATGTTGTCTTCAAATTATGTTTCAGGAGTCTGTAAATAAAGCTCAAGAAGAGGTGACCAAGCAAAAAGAAGTGATAACAGCCCAAGACAACGTAATTAAAGCTAAATATGCTGAAGTAGCAACACATAAGGAACAAAACAATGATTCTCAGCTTAAAATTAAGGAACTGGACCACAACATCAGCAAACATAAACGGGAAGCTGAAGATGCTGCTGCAAAGGCATGTTGTGTTGTTTATTTTTACCCATAATCAGATTTTTGCTTCTGAGTTGTTGAAATATTCTGGTAAACTGCTCAATGAAGAATTCAGTGTAAATGGCAGAACTGCTGTGTAACAGAATTTTGATGCTTACGGCTATTTAAACAGCTTCTCAGCAATGTTCATTTTCACCAAATGGCATAAATATTTTGTTTCTAAATTTCAGGTACTTATCCCTATCTGCAAGATGTTTTTACCAAATAGTGGTCTCCCATGGAACTGACTGTTTTTTAATCCCCAAATATTCATAGAACTATTACTATATTAGTAGTGATAATATATACTATTTACCTTATTTCAAAACGAATTAAAAACTCACCAAAATATATATACAGGCAACTTCTAAAATGAGGACTTAATTGGCTTCCGGATGTCCTTGTGAGGACCAGTACTGTCAGTTTTGCAGCCTCATCTGAAATCCGATGTTCTGCTAAGCAGCTATCTTTTTAAGGTTATCTCCGTTTTTTTGGTCACTCGTTAAAAGTTTCTTCCTTCTATGTAACACAGTGTCTTAAATACTTTAAAAAGAATACATGCTTTTGCAGAAACTCATTACTTGATTAAGAGGCTGCACCCATGAAATCTTAGTAACTCACCTTTCATGTTTTCTGATGAATGTTGAACAGTTTGACGCCTTTTAAATCTTCTTTAGCACCTTTTAAAGTAGAAGAGATTTAACTTCAAAAAAGTCAGAACATACAGAACAGTCACCCCACCCTCTGAAAAGCCATGTATGCCTGTTCAGGTTCATGACTGTATATTTTTCAAATTTTTACTGAAAATTTTATATATATGACAGAAAGGGATACAGCAAGAGAGGGAACACAAGCAGGGGAGCAGGAGAGGGAGAAACAGGCTCCCTGCTGAGCAGGCAGCCCAATGTGGGGCTCGATCCCAGGACCCTCGGATCAAGACCTGAGCTGAAGGCAGACACTTAACGATTGTGCCATCCAGCCACCCCTCATGACTTAGTTTAAAAATATGTATTTTTTAATAGTCACATCATTAATATCCTCATATTTTGTTATTACTGATTTCCATTAGCCTGGTAGCCTGGTATTAGTGAATTCACTGAAATATTACCAATGTTAATATTACTGTTAATAACTTTTTATAATTGAAAATGCCAGTAGTGGTGATTGTTGGGGGATTTTATTTATATAGTTAAGGAAGTGAAAAGGAGATTCACAAGTGGAACTGCTAAAAAGTTAAGGAGTTTTTGAAGTATGTAGTTTATCAAGTATTTATTGCATTCCAATTATTATCAGATAGTAGGCCAGGCACTAAAGATAAGGGTAAGCAACATGTACCCAGAATGCCTTCATAGAGCTTACGGATCAGCAGGGAAGGCAGACTGGAAATGATCATCTTTGGAGCCTGGAGGTGAGACTGTACCCATGGAATTAGTAAGGATAAATAAATTGACAAGGATTAGATTCTACCAACCAACCTTAAATAATTTTAGTAGAAGAAAGTTTTCCTTAAGCACTATAATTTAAAATTTTTAACTATTAATAGTACATAAAGTACATTTTTATGCCTTGTCAAAAAAGAGAGTTGCTAAGGGAATAGAGTCAATGTTTAGGGTGGTTTTTTATTTACTAATTCTCAGAATTGTCAGTCAGAATTAGGCTTTCACAAATTTACCAAATCTAAGACTTAAGTAATTCTATAAGAATTTTAACTTTTACAAGTTGTTTTTGAAGCAATTGATTGAGTTTAGTAAAATCTGAAGGAGTCTTATCTGGATTATATTTCATTCTAATGGAGAGGTATTTTACATATGCTTTTTGTAAATATGTGTGAGCTGCTGGCTCTTCTTCTGAGGCTTAAATAATAGGAAGATCTTTTTTTTTGAGCCTATCCTCCAGGTAAAAAATTTCATACTTAGTATAGGTTTACTGTTAACAGTAAACCTCAGTTTTATAAATGAGTCATTAATTTAAAATTACTAAGTACTTAAGCTTTTTTTAAAGATTTATGTGAGAGCGTGAGCACAGGGGGGGTGATGGAGAGGGAGAGAATCCTCAAGTTGACTCCCTGCTGAGTTTGGATCCCAAGACCCTGAAATCATGACCTGAGTCAAAACCAAGAGTCAGAGGCTCAATCAACTGAGCCAGCCAGGCACCCCCAAGAAACTGGTTTTTAAATATCTATTTGTAAACAATGATAGATGCTTCTATTAACCTCTGTGGCTAGGTCTCTAAAATGCTGAAAGACTATGACTGGATTAATACAGAGAAACACCTCTTTGGGCAACCTAATAGTGCCTATGATTTCAAAACCAACAACCCCAAAGAAGCTGGTCAGAGACTTCAGAAGTTGCAAGAAATGAAGGAGAAACTGGGGAGAAATGTCAACATGAGAGCTATGAATGTTCTGACAGAAGCTGAAGAGCGGGTAAGTCCTTTTCCTTTGACTGGCCATCTGAGTAGCTTTGATGGCTCTCTGACCCCAGCAGTAGTTACTGGAGGAAATCTTTTTCTTGATGCCCTTCATAGTAAATTAGTTTCTATTTTCCCCTTTTCAGTTCTTTTCTTATTTCATTGTTTTGCATCATCAATTATTTATATATTCTGTTGTATATAACTTTTCTGTTGGTTTTGCCATGAACATATTCTACCCTTTTCTTATTCTTGGTGTAAATAAAAACTATACTTTCTGTCCTGGTTAACTTCTCACTTTCTAACCTTTCTTTCACTTGCCTTGAAAGGGCTTTAGAAAATCAGCCTGCTATCTGCCTCCTTACCAGTCATTCCATAGCTATTGTCTTCCTTAAGACTCTAGGGTATAATAGAATCATTACATAAGTAATGACTAATAGTGTAATATGCGTAAGCACTCCTCTACTAATCTGTATGTCCAGCAGCATCTTCTCTTTTTAATGCTCACTTACTTGATAATGTTTTCCATCTCCCCACCCTGACAAAAAACTTCTCTAGTCTGCCATGTTAGAAGAGAAATCCACAGGGGAAAGCCGTCTGTATTCTTGGCAGCTCTATAGGAAAGCCCTCTGAGTAATTTTATATTATGCCCTATACCTTCTTTAATTTTGCAAAATTCTATTAGAGTTTGTATCATAGAGTTATGAGAGGTCTCTAAAAGTGATAATGCTTATGAACTCAATTACTTTTAAGAAGTTTTGCTATAATGGGGTTTTTTTGGTAATCATTATTGACATTAGTACCTACAAAGAATCTATATTGTGTTAGATCACAACACGAGCATTATTAGCCTATTTGGTATCTATCTATAAAGTGTTCCAGCTAATTTTTATTTCTCCATTAAAGCTTTGCAATATATGTCATATTTGTGGGAGAAAATCTTTGGTCTGAATTTGAACTGCCTATCATCATGAAACTTACTTGTTTGCTTTCATTAGATAAGGATAACTGGTCTAATATTTTTTAAAAGAATTCTCCCACTGCCACTTCCTTACCAGAGGGAAAGCTTTATTGTTAAGTAAGATGGCCTTTTTTGTTGTATTTTGTGTCTGTCCAAATAAGAAACTACATGGAGTTATACAAGGAATAAGAGAAAATTGTAGAGAGGTTTTAGGAGCTTGGGCATAAAGCAGAGAGAAAGCAAGGGAGCGAGCAGGACTGACTGGAAGTTTCAAGGAAGAATTTGGAGCCTCCTTTTAGGCTTTGAGGAGAAATGAGTTAAGACTTGTAGAAAGTTCTGCTGCTACTCAAGGTGTAATTATCCTTCTGCAGCCTCCCTCAATTATTTTTTTTTTTTTAATTTTGTTGTGAGTTACCACATTAACCAGGAAAAGACCACTCTGAAGATGCGATGTTTGAGCTGAAATTTGAGGCACCAATTATGTCAGATACAGAGAAAGAGCATTCTGGGAAGAGAGAACAATGCAGGGGCTAGAAGGCTGTAATGAGCTTATTATGTTCAAGGAACTGAAAAAAAGACCAGGATCAGGGCTGGATCAGGGCGAGGAGTGGGATTCCAAAAAGTCAGAGATAGGGCTGAATCATGTAGGACTCCTATATCATGATGAGGAATTGAACTTACATATCACTGCTTAGACTGACCTTAAGAGGAAAGCATGCCCGGGCTACTTTTGAGTTTATACATATGACACACTTCCTTTTTTACCTTGGCTGCTAGAAAGATCTGGTGGAAGTATTAGAAGAATCAAAATAGCTTGTCCTATAAATTCTCAATAATAGCAACTAAATTTTACCTATAGGTGATGTATTTATTACTTTCTTCATGATTTGGTTTACGTTATGACTCTTAATACAGTTTATTTTTCCGGTAAACAGGAGTATATATTAATATATAAAAATGAAACCTCTTTTCCTGACTGAATTCTGGAATGTAAAGAAAATTTTATACTTTTCCTTTAAGTATGCTTTTTATCTTACTAGTATAATGACTTGATGAAGAAGAAGAGAATCGTAGAAAATGACAAATCCAAAATCCTTGCAACTATAGAAGACCTTGACCAGAAGAAAAACCAAGCCCTAAATATTGCTTGGCAAAAGGTATTTGAACAAAAAATATTATCATTTATTTTATATGAGGCAAGGATGAAGAATATTGTCAGGTTTATACATGGAGATATTTAAAAAATATTTAATATTTAATTTAAAATGGCTGATTTATGTTTGAATGAGGTACACACTCATGCATTAGTTAGAACCTTCTAGACTTTTAAATCCATCTGTCCTTTTGGACTTGACTGGTACCAATTTGCAAAGGTAAGTTTATGTCCCTCCATCATACTCTTACTCTGACAGTCTACTTCTCTGGTTCCTAGGTTAAATTTCTAACTTTCTAGATTTCTTTTTTCATTCTTAACCTTGTTTCCATGTCTATGTTACTGTCAAAGGAGATACCATTTGTCTGAAACCTTAGATTCTGTCTAATATCTGCCATATCCCACTGCTTGAAGCTGGAAGCAGTTTCAGTTTTGCCCTGGGAAAGCTCTATTTGTTGGAAAGCACTTCCCAAGGACGGCCCCCTTTGGTTCTAACTTTCTTGGTTTCTCTTGCCCAGGCTGACAGAAGTCAAATACTCCTTCTCGAACATTTCTCTAACAAGACATATTCAATTACAAGTTATTAATTACCAATTACAAGTTATTAATTATTTCATTTCAGAATTTACATAATCATTTACATTTCAGAATTTGTAATTATGCATCCTATACATCTTTAGCAAAGCATTTTGTATGTTAATAATCCTATAACTGATAGTTAACCATCCATGTTTTACAGATGAAAAAAATTAAAGCTTAGGAAGTTGAAATAGCCTAAGATCATATAGCCCAAGGTGGAAAAACTGGAATTCTCTTTTCCTAAAATAGAATCAAAGTTAAAATTGCCTTTAGTTTCTAACTGCTGTCGCCCTTGTTGCCCTTAAAAAATTGGGCAGTAAGCAAGGAAGTTTAGAATTCTTTCACTGGACTGACATTCAGCAAAATCCCAAGTACCTTTTTTATTTTGTATTATGACAACTTTGGCAGATTTCAAGATTCTAGACTATTATTTCTGCTTCCCTGGCTGCATGTATTTGTCTCCTTTAGGATAATTCCTTAGCCTCTTAGTGGACGTTTTCCTGTATCTATCGTAGCAAAAGACTCAGCCAAGACACTGTAAACATAGTTACTGTGCATTTTGGTACTTTAACAATTCCGTGCCTCTAGGATTTAATTGCACATCTTGCTTTTTTGCTTTTTTAATTCTGTAATTATCAGAATTCTGAAAACTTCATTTTCAGTAATGGCAGCACAATTATCCTTTTCAGTCACCTTGTTTTTACTACTTTATAACTTATTTTCCGTGTTCCATCTCCCTTTGGTGGTTGCTTTTTTAAAATGCATGCAAAAAGTTGGTCCCATTATTCTTGTATAAATGTGGATTTAACACTGGATCTGAAAGGTTTTGTCTCTTGTTTTTTTCCCCATGGTTCCTGGATTTAGTACAAATACAAATTTATCCTTTAAATTGATGTTCCCCCAATTTCCAAGGTTCTCTCAAAGCAGGAAAATTTATTGAGTGCTTATTATATGTCCAGTATTATTCTCATATTTTCTCATTTAATCCTCACAATAACCTATTGAGGTAAGTAGTATTATTATCAGCATTTTATATTTCCTTCTGGCTTCTAGCACACTGGATTCAGAAAGCCAGAGTAGTTATAGCATTGGCTATGTTTATTTTTCTGTTTCCTTCTTAACCATATTGGATTTTCAGAATTTGATCACATTTCACCCTTATATCTGTCAATGAATGTAGTGCATTGTTTTGTCTTGTATAGGGTTGTATTCATTTCTGCCCATTAACTGATATGTTTCTCTTACCCTTTGGAGGAATTTGCCCATGGGATCCATAGTCATGTTCAGGGTTTAGTACTAGTCCACTGTTTTAATCCTCTGTTTAGTGCTTTTCTATTGCCTGGCCAAAAAATTAAAGAAAAAGAACCAAAGGTATTTATAAGTACTTTGCTGTCTTTATCATCCCAAGAAAGACAGTGGTCCTCTCCATTGTGATGAACCTCACCTAACTTTAGAAATCTACCCCAGATAAAACTACAACCTATTAACTTGGTGTAGGATGTTACTCAGCATGTATGCAATTGCTCTTAAAACTATATTCCTTAATAAATCTGTATATTCTGATTTTATATATCTAGATCTCTTCATTAGCACAAATATTCATGCACTTGAATTTGAAGATTTCTCTAGAGAATATGATGGTCAGATTTTCATGGGTTTGTGCCTGTGTATGCACACATTCAAATTTGCTGAATTCTAAGATTATTAGTTGTATATTCAAAGACAAATGACCAAATTCTTAAATCATTGATCAAATGTGTATGCACAAAAATTACCCAGTTACGATTAAATATTGACCCTAAATCTCTAGGTAATTTACTGTGGCTTGATGGAGATAAGTCAAACAGCTTCTTTAGCCTTTTTCTATTGGGGTCCAGTCCTGTTCCTGTCTTTTGACAACTTCTTTGGCTGGAAGAAGCCTACAGAACAGGACCATTTGACACCTTGACCAGATCTGGTGGTTTAATTTCATGCCTCTTTTTTTCCTAAACTTCGCCTTGATCTTAGATTTTTTAAGGTTAACTGAAACAAGTTTTATTTATAAGAAAACGTGTTAATGCCAAAAAGCATTTTTTATTTCTGCCTCTCCCAATTGCAGCTTGAGTCTCCTATCATATAGTTGTGTGTCTCTAAAGATTCCTATAATACAGCTTACAAAAGTCAGAATTTCAGGGTACAGTTAGAAGTATAGCCTTTAGTTCCCATTGGAAGTTAGAGCAGAGTTTAGTAAGTTTTTTCTGTAAAGGGGCAGGTAATAAATATTTCTGGCTTTGTGAGCCATATAGTCTCTGCTGTAATTACTAGACTACTATTTTAGTGCTAACAGCCATAGACAATATATAAATGAATGGGCAGGGCCAGATTTGTCATAACCTGTCAAAACCTGAGTTAGTAACAGATATAGATTGAAGATCCACTTACCAACATTTGATTAAAATATTATAGAAGGCTTTCCAAGAATAATCTTTTTTTTGGTTGTTGTTTTTTAAATCCAGGTGAACAAGGACTTTGGATCTATTTTTTCTACTCTTTTGCCTGGTGCTAATGCTATGCTTGCACCACCAGAGGGGCAAACTGTATTGGATGGTCTGGAGTTCAAGGTTGCTTTAGGAAATACTTGGAAAGAAAATCTAACGGAACTTAGTGGTGGTCAGAGGTGAGTAATCCCTTTGCAGTATTACAATTTCTCATTCCTCTTACTTTATTATAATCCATCCGCTCAGAGTTAAGCTAAACAAAATTGAAAAATGGTTGATAATCTTTACATGTAGGATTTAAGAACTTAATTTGTAAGAATGCAGGTTTTTTGTTTGTTTGCTTATTTGTTTTTAAGACCTTTTGATAAATATAGTAGGCAACGGGGCACCTGGATGTCTCCGTTGGTTGAGCGTCGGCTCAGGTCACGATCTCGGGGTCATGGGATTGAGCCTCGAGTTGGGCTCCATGCTCAGTGGGAAGTCTGCTTAAGATTCTCTCCCTCTTCCCCTGCTTGTGTGCATGCGCATGCTCTCTCTGAAATAGATAAGCCTTTAAGATAGTAGGCAACTAAGGAGAAATAAGGATAAGTGATTAGAAAACTAGATAAAATATATGAAAAACAGTTGTTTTTAGATTTTGGGAAATGACACCTGAGTGCAGTGAAACAAAGTGCTGAGCTTAGTGTTCATCCCAGCTTTCTCTGTAGGAGAAGTTTCTGGTTTGCAAGTGCACACAAAGCCTCACTAAAGTGGTCTCACTAAATTAAAGAAACAGAATTTTGGGAGGCCCCAACTTAGCATTCAGTCTGAACTGTCCCTGAGGTGAAAGGAACACTGCACACAGCAGAGTGCATCACATACCTTGAAGAAAGCAAGCTGATCCTCATGTCCTTGAGACTAACATAACACAGTATCTGGCATCTGATAAAAAGTACTGGACAGAAATCAAGAAAATGTGGCTCATAGCCTAAAGAAAAAGTATTCAATGGAAAGAGACCTGGAAATGACAGGTGATAAAAATAGAAGACAAGGAAGTTACAGAATTATGTTACTTATTTCCAAGAATTACAGGGAAAAAAGAACCTATTAGAATTTCTGGAGATAAAAAATACGCCCCAAAGTCAAAGTTCACCAGATTAGACAGTGTAAAAGAAACCTAAATGACTTTGAAGACAGAGAAAATAAAAACTATTAAAGCTAAAGTGAGAAACAGAAAACTCTAAAAATAGAGCTTCACTGACCATCAAGCCAACTAACATACATGTATTTGGAGCTCCAAAAACAGAGGAAGAGGCAAAACAGAAAAATACTTGAAATAGTTAGCCCAGAATTTCCCAATTTGATGAGCTATATAAACCCACAATCTTCATTTCTGTGAATCCTTAATAGGATTAACACATCCCCTGCCCCCTCCCCTCCTCCACACACATACAATAATATAGCAGAGTATGTTATATGAAATTGTGGTTTTTATATGCCAGTGATTCGAAAAATCTTAAAACAGCCAGAGACAAAGAGACATATTACATGGCAAGGAATAAAGATAAAAATAACTTCAGGCTTATTGTCAAAAATTATGCAAGCCAGAAATTCGGAACAACATCTAGAAAGTGCTAAAAGAGAAACATGTCAACCAAGAATTCTGTCTGATCAAAATATTCTTCAAATTGAAGTCAATATATTTTTTTCAGAAAAACAAAAGCTGGAGGAGTTTGATCCCAGCAGAACTGTGCAAAGTAAAGTTTTCAGGTGAAAGGAAAAGAATACCAGAAGAAAACTTGGATCTACAGAAAGGAATGAATAGTGTTGAAAATAGCATGTTCTAGGCTTCAGGGAAGTTTTTCCAAGCCTTGCACAGTGAGTCAGACAATGAGCATACTAAAGAGAAACTTAGGTCATGTGGCCTAACTCATCACCTGCTGCAGAGAGCCAAATAATTAAAACCTCCTGAAAGAGAAATTGTGGGTATTCACATAATTAAAGATGGTTAGTTACTTTGTATTTTTTCCCTTGAGGATGTGCAATTCTAGTCCTTAAATTGTTCTCACGTGCCCTATAATACCATCATGTAACTCTTAATGTATGTAGAAAATACTAAGACCTGTTCATTTTTCTTGTGAAAACCTTTGTCATTTTTATGATTAGAATAGTGGTCCCTTGATTTAAATATTTTAACAGCATAAAACACCTTCTGGTGACTATTAAAATTGAATTCCGTAGTTCAGATCCCAGTATCTAACTTTTTTTTTCTTTGCTGATGTCCTAGAAAATGTTTAGAGGAACACCTAAAATGTATGCTTATTTTATTGGGTCCTGAAAACTATTTCCATAATTAAGATGATGTGAAATTATTTCTACATATATACCATTATTTTAGATGTATATCCAGCACAGTAGTTTAACTCTTGGTGAGTTGTTTTGTTTTGTTTTGTTTTTCCTGAAAGATAAGTTGAAAGGAAACTCAGGGTCTTAAGCATTTGGCACAGAGAAAGCCAAGGAAAAATAATTTTTAGGTTGGTTGAATGACCTCAGCTCCCCTCTATGGTGGTAGATGTCAGTCTCACTATTTTTTATTGCACTGTTTCATTCATTGCCTTTGCTAGAAATTTTGGTTTCACCTTAAACATCGAGAAAACCTTTTTTTTTTTTTTTAAAGAAAAAAATATATAAGAATTATGATTCTTCGTGCCAGATTAGAACAAAACCAGGGACAGTTACAGGGGATGGTTAGCTAGAAGAGAGCTGAAGAGGACCTATAGAATCTGGCTAACTACAAATTTTAAGTAAGTTGTATTATTAGGGTTTTCCGGAGAAACAGAACCAGTAGGGTGTGTATGTGTATGAAGAGATTCTTTATAAATGAGGAATTGGCTCATCTTACTGTGGAGGCTAAAAAGTCCCACAATTTATTGTCTGCACGCTGGAAACCCAGGAGGGCCAGTGGTGTAATTCAGTCTGGGTGTGAAGGCCTGAGAACCAGGAGCACTGAGGCTGAATATCCGTGTCCCAGCTCAAGTAATGAGGCAGGAAAGAACAAATTCTTTCCTCTGCCTTTCTTACTATTGAGTCCTTTGGTAGGAAGTATGGTGTCTACCCACATGGGAGAGGGTAAACTGCTTTACTGGGTATTCCAGTTCAGATACAGATTTCACCCAGAAATACCCTCACAGACAAACCGAGAAATGAAGTTTAATCAAATATTTGAGTACTTCGTGATCCAGCTAAGCTGACATACAAAATTAAGCATCACATAGTAATTGTTTGAACTTCTGACTCTGGGAAGTAACGGGCCATAATCTATACAACTTACTCTTATATGGTGCCAATAAAAAATGGATATTGGTGTGTGCATGTGTGTATATGTATACTCCTAACTGCTTGCATAGTGAAAGTTTGAAAGAGGCACCTAAACCTGTTGCAGTTTGAGCAAGACAATAGCTGTTGTCTTAACCAGTTAGTATATAGCCCTCACTCCCCTGCTACCTAGGCATCTAATAGCAATTGGGGAAGGAAAGAAAATACTTACCATCTTTTCTTAAGGAGAAGTGCCATTTGTCCCGATTCTTTGATTGGAAAGAATATAAACCTGTTCAAAATAAAACTCTTTGAAGAAAGGAAAAGCAAAAATAAAGAACCAGTTTAAAAACGTAAGTGTTGACATTTGAAACTTCAGTTAAGCCTGCACTATTCCATAAGAGGATAGCAGATTTGCTTCAGTGTTTTGGTAAAGAGTGGTAGAGTCACGTTTTGATAACTTCTCTTTTGGTCTTTTTTGTGCAGGTCGTTAGTAGCTTTGTCATTAATATTGTCCATGCTTCTCTTCAAACCTGCTCCAATTTATATCCTGGATGAGGTGGATGCAGCCTTGGATCTTTCTCACACCCAGAATATTGGACAGATGCTGCGTACTCACTTCACACATTCTCAGGTAAGAACCAGAAAAAATGTCTCTGTCAACAGTTTTAGTATTTGTTCTTCTAAAGCTATTCTTTAGTAATGGCCAACACTAAGATATTGAAGGTTGGGAAATATTAAAGTATTGTGTATCTCTTTAAATATATATTGAATATTTACATATACTTCCATTCAAGTGGATATTGAAGGAAAAAAAGGTTTGGTTTCCTACTAAAGAGGGAGCCAGGCATTACCATTGTTGACTGTACCATGAGGGAGAATCTAAGTTTTTCATAATTTGGAATTAATTGATGGGTAATATTATTTTCTCTAGCTAACTGTCCTAGGATACACAATCAAAGCAAGACTGTTTTAGGAAATCAGAAAATCATGTGGTACTTGATGGGAGTACTCCTTATTTTTCCCGATGAAAGAGAAAAGCCCCTTTAGGAATAGTTTGTTTTTATAGAACTGTTGCTGCGGGCACTGGGGCTGCCACATATGGTTATACAGATAGTGCAGCATACAACTCGGGGGGCTTCACTTATCATAGTTACCACAGACTAGAGTATTATGGTAGTCTCTTTAGCAGGTAACAGTACATGGTACCTTTTCTTAATTTTGTAAATATTCCATTTGAGCTAGTGGTAGTGCTTGTAGGAACTTGTAGCCTTCTTTGATATTCTTAAAATATCACAGAGAAAGATATTTCACCAGGGCATTTAGAGTTAGCAACAAAACAGTGATGGCCAGCTGCAGAGGATAGCAACCAGCAGTCACCAGTAGGAAGTAGTAAACCTGGGTATTGAAGCACTCAAAGTCAAATTAAGAGACTCTTAAAACTCAAATATAGAAAGCTAGAATTCATCTAGGTGCCCAGTATTAGAACTAGTTTTCACTTGCAGTTGAGGATGGTGCATTTGCTTCGAGCTAAGCTTTGAAAGAAATAACAAAATCAGAATATATCCAGAAAGTTCTTAACCCCAGAATAAAAATAGGAGTGCATTTCTTCACATTACAAAAAGTATCTTTCATGCTTTTTTTTCCCCCTTTTTCCCTTAAGTTCATTGTGGTGTCACTAAAGGAGGGTATGTTCAACAATGCAAATGTCCTTTTCAAAACCAAGTTTGTGGATGGTGTTTCTACAGTAACCAGATTTACTCAATGTCAAAATGGAAAGATTCCAAAGGAAACCACATCCAAGGCAAAAGGACCCAAATGATCACATCTGGAAGTTAAAAGAACAAATTTACTCCTTCACCTTGACCTGTAGTTTAAATATAAAGAACTTGGGCTTTACTTATTTATGTAAAAATGTAATGTCGTTACTTAACCTATATTTTCTCTTCCTTTATGTAATCACTTATAAATACGTAGATTCCTCTCAATTAGTTTAACTGTCGTCCAATTACTGGTGATTGTGATTTTATGCATGTCCTCAAATGCTTTTTTATTACAGAATTTTATATATATATATATATATATATATATATATATATATATATATATATATATATGGGAGCCTGAGATAACCTGGTTGGTGATAAATTCTGTTTGCAAAATCAAAAATACAAAGCAACAGATGAAATTAGAGGATAAATATAGCTGATAGTCAGCTTTTAATTAGTTAATTCCTACGGTAATATTAGTGTGTTTTCTGTTGTTAAGAAAGTCATTTAGGGGAGGAAGACTTATAAAAGCAAGTATCTGGACCAACAGAGGGAACATAAAAGAAGCTATTAGGCATGCACGAGCTGTTTGTGGCTCTTTGAAGGTACAATGCCAGAGCCCTGATTTAGACTCAGTGATTTAGACTTAGCGATGTTTGGTTATCATGTGTCTATATGCTTAGTAACTAGTATGTGCAATCTTAAGTTTTTAAAGCCTTTACCACTTTTTAATAGAAGCCTGGGAGAAGGTCTTTTGCATGCTGCCCTCCACCTTTATCTGAAATCTCCTCATGTTTTCAAAGTCCAATCAATAACAATCTATTGGTGAATGAGAATGTATTTATTTTTCCTTCATTCTGATACATTTATAAATAGATCCATCTGTTTTACCAAAAGAACTCAAAATTTGTTGATTATGTCTTAGTGTCTTCTGCTTTCTAGTTCAAAAGGTTGAATTTCCTTTAAGAACTCAAAAGAAGCACTGCCAGTCACCGTAAGATTACTGTACATAGTTCCTGTTATCTCTAGGTACATCACCAGAATAGTGTCTCTAAACTTTGACTCTTCAAAGCTCTCATATGATCTAGTCTGATCTTGAGTATGTTATTTTGCCTCACATCTTTCTTGATACTTGAGTCTTAGTTCCTCTGGCTATCCTTCACCTATATATGCTTTTAATTCTTGGCCTTGGCTTTAACATTTCTCATCCTTCCCTCTCATGTCAGATAATATCCAGGTAACCGATATAATGGGAAACATAAGAAAGGATTGAATCTGGAATTAGTTCTTGTCCGCTGTAGGAGGAGAGGGAGACAAAGCTATAAATGCTGAATTATAGGAAGTCTAATACCACATGTAAGAGACAGGAGTTTTTTTTTTTTTAATTTACTCTCCAATGTATTACAGACTGTCTGCCAGGACATTTCTGTCACTTCACACTTGCAGCAAGGTTACGTACCTGTTGACCACAGCCTAATCAGCACTAGCTATTAGTTTAGTATTTCTGATTTCCTAGTTACAAAATGGTATTTCATTGCTGTTTTAACTACGACTTTATAAATAACTTGTGAGGTTGAATATTTTGCCATATGAACTAATTTTCTTTACTACAAAGTTTGTTTGCTTGCTTCCCTAATTTTTGTCATATGTAATCTTGCTCTTGGATGAAATTCCTCAAACATTGAATTTTTGTGTTATGTTGTTCATATTCTTTGATTAGAAGACATGAAGGGGAACCGGAGACATGTATTTCTCACATCCTCAATAATAGGAGTAACTAACATTTACTGTGCTCTTTTATATATCGGATGCTATTCTCATTTGCACATGTTTTCACATTTTAGGTAAGTACTGTTGATCAGCATTATATAATTGAGGAAATTGAATTGAGCAGAGAAATTAAGAAACTTGTCCCCAGTGGCAGTACAGTTAGTTCAAAGCGGAGCCACGATACCAGTCTTGGCAGCTGGTCTCCAGAATATACAGTATTTACCCTACTGATAGTTTGAACATTGGTGTTTATCGTACATAATAAAGTTAAGACATACCTGGATGAGCAGTATGCACGATGTGAGAATATTATTTTAGGAAGAATGTCAAACATTTAAAAAGGATTTCTTTTTTTGTTTGGTTTGTTTGGGCATTTCAGGTACACTACAACAGCAAAAGCAAAAACTCGAGATTCCCTCTTCCAATACAGTGAAGTAATCAAATAGCCCATCTGCTTCCACAATCATGTCACCTGCAATTTGGGGCGAGTTTTCTTCCTTTTTGATTTGTGTGCATTTTATTTACTTTTCTTAACTGCACTGTCTTGAAGTTCCAGCCTGATGTTGTTTAAGAGTAATAATGAGAGCTGGCATATTTGCCTTTTCTGTAGAATTTGGAGGAAATCATTCTGTCTATAGGTTTTTGGTTTATATTCTTTATCAAGGTAAAGACTTTTCCATCTATTCCTAGTTTGATCAGTTTTGTCATGGATGGGTTATTGCATTTTCATTGCTTTTTTTTTGCATTGATGATATGATCATGTAACTTTATGTGTTATGAATTATATTACTTAATTTTTTAATATTACACCTATTTAATCTGGTATTCCTAGATTAAACCCCATTTGGCCATGGTCTATAATTCTTTTTATGTACAGGTATACCTTGTTTTATGATTCAGGGGTAACTGCATGGTTTTTGTTTTTTTATACAAATTGAAGGTTTGTGGCACCCGTGCTGCAAGGAAATCTCCCAGCACCATTTTTCCAATAGCATTTGTTACGTGTGAGTCTGTCAGTTTGGGAATTCCACAATAATTTCAAATTTTTTCATTATTATATTTGTTATGGTGATCCATGAACAAGATTACAACTCACTGAAAGCTCAGATGATGGTTAGCATTTTTTAGCAATAAAGTATTTAAGGTATGTACTTTTAGACATGCTGTCACACACTTAATAGACTATTATAAATTTTATGTGCACTGGGAAACCCAAAATTTTGCTTTGTGATAACATGCTTTATTATGGCCATATGGAACAGAACCCAAAATATCTCTAGGGTATGGCTTTATTATAGGATTCTGTTTCCTAAGAGTTTGGTCATGATTTTTGTGTATGTTCATGAAGGTTTTTGGTAATTTTGTTTGTTTTCCTACTGGCTTTGTTCTGTTTTAGGGTAATACTATTTTTATAAAATGAATTGGGAGGGGCACCTGGGTGGCTCAGTGGGTTAAAGCCTCTGCCTTCAGCTAAGGTCATGATCCCAGGATCCTGGGATCAAGCCCCGCATCAGGCTCTCTGTCCATTGGGGAGCCTGCTTTCCCCTCTTTCTCTCTGCCTCTCTCTGTGCGTGCCTACTTGTGATCTGTCTGTCAAATAAAAAAATATTAAAAAAAATAAAATGAATTGGGAAATGTCCCTCCTTCCATTTTCCTGTAGAACTATATAGAATTTGTCTCAATTCTTTAAATATTAGAATTTTCCTGTGAAACTAGGCCTAGAGAATGGGGGGTGGGATGAGGAGAATATAAAGTAAGTACAATTGCTTTAATAGTTATGGGTCTACTTACCTATAACAGGTGACTTGTGATACTTTGTGTTTTTTGTTGAATTGTTGCATCTAAATTGTCAAATTTGTAATTTGTGTGGAGAGGTCATGGTATTTCCTCATGATCATTTTGATGTCTTCAAACTCTGAAGTGGTAATTTGTTCTTTTTTTCCTCTTTATCGGTCTTGCTGAAGTTTGTTGATTTTATTGTCTTTCAGTTTTCAATTCTTTAATTTTTTTTTCTTTTTGCTTACTTTGCTCTTTTCTAATTTTATGGTAGAAGTTTAGATTATGGATTTGAGACCTTTTTTTTTTTTCTAGCAAGTAATACCATTTAGCTTCATCTCACAGATTTTGATATGTTGCATTTTCATGTTGTTTTTTTAATTTTTTTTGGATTTTTGTTGGATTCTTTTGGAATGTATTTAATTTCCAGATAGTTGGAGATTTTCCAGGTAGTATTTTCTTTTTTTTTTTTTTTTAAAGATTTTATTTATTCGATAGATCACAAGTAGGCAGAGAGGCAGGCAGAGAGAGGGGGGGAAGCAGGCTCCCTGCTGAGCAGAGAACCCGATGTGGGGCTCGATCCCAGGACCCTGAGATCATGACTTGAGCCGAAGGCAGCGGCTTAACCCACTGAGCCACCCAGGCGCCCCTCCAGGTAGTATTTTCTTACTGATTTCTAGTTTGTTCTGTTATGGCCAGGAATTTTTTTAATTGTTAAAAATTTAAAAATGAGATTTAGAAAAAGTACAAATTCAATGGTCTAAGGTTCTATCTTAATCTGTATTCTAGGTAAATAAGAACAAGGTAAACCCAGACTAAATAGAAAGGTAGAGAAGTCAGCAGATATAGGACTGATAAACAGTGGAGAAAAAAATTAGTGAAACTGATAATTGGTTCTCAAAAGAATAATAAAATCATTCTATCTATAATTAGACCAATCAGGTAAACCAGAGGAATTCCAAGTCACTAATATCAGGAAGGGAAGAAGTTACCACTATGGCTCTTAATTAAAAGGATACCTAAAGTTATTATGATTTTTATGCCGTTAGTGCAGCAACTTAAGACAAAATGGAAAATTGGAAACATAAAACTCAACCAAAATTGACAAGAACAGACAATACCAGAATTGCAATTCGAATGATTAAATATTCTCCCACAAGGAACACTTTAGGTTCATGTGGTTTTACTTGTAAATTTCACCATTCAAGGAGAAGTAACACCAGTCTTAACATTCTTACAGAAAACAGGAGGGGGATGGGAACACTTACAACTTGTTTTATGAGGCCAGGGTTTTAAAACTTGACAAAGACCTTACAAAACAAAATTACAGTATGGTAGTCCTCATGAACATAGGAGCAGAAAATATTAGCAGACTGAATCTAATGACATCCATAAAAGATAATAAACCATTTTCATGTTTAACAGATGGTATTGACCACTAGATATTTATACAGAAAAACACTGCCCTTTACAACATACACAAAAGATAACTAAAGATGAGTCATAGACCTAAAAGCAGTAGTTTTAACACTTCTAGAAGAAAATCTTTGTGACCTTAGGTTAGGCAAAGATTTCCTAGAATGCAAATAAATAAATAAATAAATAAATAAAACAAACATATATAAAATTAAATTTAAAATATCTTCAAAGGCTCTTAAGAAAATGGAAAGACAAAGTACAGAATAGGAGAAATATTTTTACAATGTAGAGAGCTGACAGAATTATGTGCAGAATGTGTAAAGAACTTGAACTCCCATGTCAATATTTACATAAAGGGTAGGTAAAACTATGGTCACCTTAGCATAAACCAGGGCGGGGCAGTGCACTGTATTCACAATACTGACTGCAATTTTCACTGCCACACATTTGAATGTTTTAATGGCAGACTCTTTGGTTCTGGTCATGATCCTAGGGTCCTGGGATCGAGCCCCGTGTCGGGCTCTCTGCTCAGTGGGGAGCTTCCTTCCCTTCCTCTCTCTGCCTGCCTCTTTGCCTACATGTGATCTCTCTTTATCAAATAAATAAATAAAATCTTTAAAAAAAAAATGGCAGGCTCACTTAAGGGTGTCTCTGATGAAGTTTAAAAATTATTTTTTTTTAATCTCCTCCTCCCTCTTTTGTAATCTGAGTGATAAAAATGGCAAGTAGGTAAAAAGCACTTCTGCATACCAAAACATAGTTGTTTGCAGAAATGCAGTTATTTCAGTTGGAGTGTGAAGTAACTGCTTTTGTTCTGGAATACCATTTTTATTTACTTAAATAGATGACCAAGACAAACTATGGTTAAGTCTGTGGTATTTGGTAGACATTTCTTAAAAATGAGCAAAATGAGCCTGTCATATTAACCTGAAATTTGTTGCAAATAATAAAATCACAGCTTTCAAACGAAAATTAGAATTTTGCCAAACTTGTATTTGTCATTGTGAGCTGGACATCTTCTCAGTGAAGACTTTTCTGATAATGTGGATGGTTATATAAACAAGCAGGATTTTTTTTGTCATATTATGAAATATGTTAACATTTTAAAGATTTGCATAACTCAGTAAGTGGTATTTTCCCATGACAAATGTGTGAGGCCACAAAATCCTACATTGGTACAAGACCAATTATAATGTTGCAGATTACAATAACTTTATTGATAGGGTTTCAGATGCCACATGGCAACTATTAAGAAGTGATCACTTGTTGCATTGTGTTGTTAATGTCAAGAAAGACTATCTACATCATCTAATATACCTCACTTTCCAGCTACATACTTATTCTCAACTGTAGGTATAAAACTTGAATAACTTGTCCAGTGTTACACAGCTAGAAAGTGAGGGGTGGGAGAAGGGAGCCAAGATTTAAACACAGAGTATCCAGCTAAAGACCCTATCCATACTCTCAGCCATTATAATATAACAAGCCAGTTAGGTATGCTCCTGAGTTTGTGCCTAGAGCTGAAATAACACTCCCATTCTGCCTTGCATAGACAAGATTCTCTTGTAACTTGCCTTGCATGGGTGGGAGCAAGGAGAGATACATTTACATCCATTGTAGAGAACAAGGATCACAGTTTAATACTAAAGCTCATGCCACTAATCATTTGATAGCAATCTAGTGAGATAATGTGGCTGCCCCTTTTCTTGCCACTGGTTAAGGACCAGTTTTTGATGGGTTAAGGCTTTAGGTATTACCCAAGACCATTTTTCTTAAGTGGTTTGTAGGATGGGCCCTGTTACTCGATGATCCTAAGTATCTTCTAAAGGTAACCTCAAGGCTCTTTGCTCCTTTCTGCATGTTGTTCCTTGTGTACATTACTACCCTGTTTACAAGTTTGGCATTCTATGTAACCGCCCACTTTATGGAGTTCAGCCTATCCTCACTGCCGTTATGAACCCCACATGGCACCCAAACTGCAACAGCTGCCATTCCTGGACATGGCTTACTGCTTTGTTTTGGCTCATGCTTTTGTTAGTGTGGAACAGTCATTCTATACCATTCCTATTGACAGCATACCCACCTTTAAAGGTTCTACTCCGAAAACACCACCTCTGTGGATCATTCTCTGTGCCCATCTTCCTTTCATAAGGCATCAAAAATATTGCCTAATAGTAGTAACTGAACACATCTTAGTTCTAGTAGATTGTAAACTGCTAAGTGCAATACTTTGGAGCCCATAACCTATTAAATGACTTGATCTCAAAGATGATTAACTTAAAGGTGAAATAGACCATGGTATTTAGCTTATGTACCACACTATGGATTAGCAAACACTGATCCATATTCATTATGAAAAATTACTGTTAGGGGTATGACATACATTCGTACGTCTAATTAAGTCTCACAGTAAAACTTTATGAGAAAAGATTTCATGCTAGAGACTTTTCCTCTGAGGAATCCAAAGAATCATAGTATCAGCCCCTTTTACATGTTGTATCTATTACTTCCTACTTTATTTTTCATAGGTGTGGGAAGTATATATAAATTGTCTAAACTCTTTGTGTTCCAAAGTTGAAAGGTTTTTATTTCACATCTGTCTGCTTTCATGAAAACCTGAAGATGACACACACCAATGGAAGTATGTTTCATGCTTATGGGTTGGAAGAATTTTGTTAAAATGTCCATACGACCCAAAGGAATCTATAGATTCAGTGCAATCCCTATCATACCAACAGCATTTCTCAAATAACTAGAACAAATGTACTAAAATTTGTATGGAGCCACCAAATAGCCAAAGTGATTTTAAAGAACAAAGCTGGAAGTATCACAGTCCCCAGCATCAAGGAGACACCACAAAGCTATAGTAATGAGAATATTATGGTAGTGACATAAAAGTCAACCCATAGACCAATAGAAAAGGATAAAGTGCTCAGAAATAAAACTACTTATCTGGTCATTAGTCTGCCACAAAGGAGACAAGAGTATACAAAACTTTTAAAATTGCTTAGTAATTTAGATCTAGAAATTTGCTTTTGTGCTAATTAGGATTAACAATTCAGGGCATGTTAATTAGAAGAAGAGGGGGAAAAATACCTAACAAAATGTTTATCCTGAGATTGCTTCCAGCTTAGCATAAGGAAGCAGATATTAAACACATCCTGATTACCTCTGCTTGGGGGGACCAGGAAGAGCATCAGTTAATTTACTTTTATAAATAATTCCAATACTTTAAGCCATGTTTTCTACTCCCTCTCATAATTTCTATCACAGCTAAATGGACCAGAAATATACTGTGCTGCTAAGCTATGGCCCATGCTATTCCTGGTTGCTGCTGAAAAAATTTAGATGGCAAAATGTATATTTAGGATAAATACAGTGCACCTAGTTTCATCTATGACCTTATTTTAACAGCTCAACAAAGTTGCTGTTATTCTCACAGATGAGAAAACAGGCTCAGAGAAGTTACTTTCCTTGCTCAGTTAAGGTGCAGCCAATCAGAATTTGATTTCATCTCTTCAATTCCAAAATTCATGCTCTTTCAACCACACAATTGTTTCCAACACATTATTTAGTAATGTAAAAACTATTTAAGGAAAAGCTTTTCAAGGGAGATTTAAATATGTAGGAGCATAAACTTTGAAATGAACTCCTTTTGGCTTCAGTCTCCTAAAACTAAAATAACAAAAATACAAAATAAATACAAACCACCACAGAAATAAAAGTTTAGTTTGGCATTTATCTAATTACATAGATAAAGGTGAAATAAACGGGTGCTTATCATGAGCCTATGCTATCTGCTGCAGAGCAAAATTTTAATTATCACACATTAATGTGAACCATGACTAATTTTTCCCACCACTGTCCTCACTTTGCACCACAGTAAAACCTTGCACAGTGTGCATTTGGTCATCACCTACTAGGAATACACCATATACAGATTAAGAATAACTGTGCTCTCTCCTTAGGCTAGGGAAACAAAAGCAAAAATAAGACAACACCAAAATAAAAAGCTTTTGGGTAGCAAATGGAACCATCAGCAAAACCAAAAGGGAATCTACTGAGTGGGAAAAGATATCTGCAAATGACATATCCGATAAGGAGTTAAGTATCCAAAAATATATAAAGAACTTAAGCAATCCAACACACATACACACACCCACCCCAAAAGTAACAAAAATGGGGAAAGGACTTGAATACACATTTCTTCAAAGAAGACCTACAGATTCTCAACATCTTTCATCATCAAGGAAATACAAACCAAAACAATGACATCACCTTACTCTTGTCAAAATGGTTAAAATTAAAAAGATAAATAAAAAGTGTTCATGAGAGGTGCCTGGATGGCTCAGTCGTTAAGCATCTGCCTTCAACTCAAGTCGTGATCTCAGGGTCCTGGAATCAGACCCCGTACTGGGGTCCTGCATCAGGCTCCCTGCTCTGGGAGAACCCTGCTTCCACCTTTCCCACTTACCCTGCTTTGTTCCCTGTCTTGGTGTGTCTCTGTCAAACAAATCTTTAAAAAAAAAAAAAAAAAAAAAAAAAAAAAAAAAAAAAAGATCATGAGGGGATAGAGAAAAAGGGATCCTCATGCACTATTTGGGAATGTAGATTGGTGCAGCCACTGTGGAAAAATAGCATGGAAGTTCCTCAAGGAATTAAAAATAGAATTAGTATATGATCCAGTATTCCACTACTAGGCATTTACTCAAAGAAGACAAAAACACTAATTTGAAAAGATAGATGTGTCACTATTATTAAGGAATTTTTTTGATGCCTTATGAAAGGGGGATGGGACTAGAGAAGGAGCCACAGATGCAGTGTCTTAAATAGCACGTTGAAGAATGGGTATGCTGTTGATACGAATGTCACAGAGTAACTGCTCTAGTTAGAGGAGCATGAGCGAAAACATACTGGAAACAAAAGGCGAGAGGGAAGAACATGCATGCATAAGTCGTGACAGCATGACACTGAATGTTCGGGAAATGAAATTTTTTTCTATATGCATGGATTATAGAATGTATACATGGAATCAAGAAATGAAGCTGAAGGATAAGGAGAAAGGAACCCTTGGCTTTGTTGGTGGGAACGTCAATTGGTGTGGGAACTATTGAAAATAGTTTGGAAGTTCCTCAAAAACTTAAAAGTAGAACTGCCATATGATCCAGCAATTCTACTTGTGTGGATTTATCTGATGAAAACAAAAACACGAACTTGAAAAGATACCTGCACCCCCATGTTCACTCCAGAGCTATTTACAATATCCGAAATATGAAAACAGCCTATGTATCCATCGGTGGAAGGATAAAATGTGGTATGTATAAATTCAGTGGAATATTATCCAGCCATAAAAAAAGAGAAGGAAATCTTGCCATATTTAACAGTATTGATGGAATTTCAGGGCATTCTGCAAAGTGAAGTAAGTCAGAAAGACACACTATTGTACAGGTGGAATATAAAATAAACCAATAATCTCCCCAAGCTCATAGATATAGAAAACATATTGGTGGTTGCCAGAAGCAGGGGGTGTGCAGATGGGTGAAGAGGATCAAAGGTACAAACATCAAAAGGTACAAACATCTAGTGATGGGGATGTATAGCATGGGGACCATAGTTAATAATACTGTATTGTATTTTTGAAAGTTCTTAAAGGTATCTTAAAAGCTCCCATCACAAGAAAAGAATTTGTAACGACCTATGGTGATAGATATGAACTAGAGTTACTGTGATGATTATTTTGCACTATATACAAATATTGAATCATGTATACCCGGAACTAATATAATGTTACAGGTGAGTAAAAGAAAATGAAGCTGGAAAACAGCAAAGGACTGGACTGAGAAAACTGACTTTAAACTGCCCTCTTAACAAGTCTGATGTGAATGGAAAATTGATGCTAGAAAATCTAATCAGAAATCAGAATAAAAATGGAACTCTCTCCTAAAATATAAAAAAAGGAAAATGGTCAAGGGTACCTGTGTGGCCCCAAGATCCAACCTTGAAAATTTAACACAATTCTAGCAGAAGCAATAACCAGAGCCGTGATTAAAATCTCAATGGGAAGAAAAACACTGCAGAGGCAGGTAAAAGATATTCATGTATTTTCTGGCAAAATCAATGGAAAAGAGGGGGAGAGGCAGACTGAAATGACATCGGATCCCAGGAGTTCAGCTAGGTAGCTATCAAACCATTGCAAACACCTACAAACTCAATAGGAGATAGAAGAAGAGCAGCAATTCTAGGAACAGAAAATCGACTACTTTTTGAAAGGTGGTACATGCGGAGAAGTGAATCTGAAGTGATGGAAAGACAGACTGCCGTGGGTGGTGGGCAGCTCCCAGCAAGTGGTGGAGCCGTGGAGCACAAAATCAGAACTTTTAGAAGTCTACTCCACTGAGGGACATCGCTCCAGAGGCTAAGCAGGGGTGGAGCCCTCACAGGGACAGTGTGGTCTCAGGACCCGCGGGGTCACAGAAAAACTGGGGGTATCTGAGTGTGGTAGAGCTGCCAGGTATTGGAGCAGGAAAGCTGGCTACAGAGGTGGAGCTGAGGAGTGAGCTCTTAGCTTGGGCCTTACCTTAAAAGGTGATCTGAGGCACAGTTAGGGTACTGCTTTTTGAGCAGGGACCCCACAAGTGGCAGATCTGGGGAGACAGCCCAGTTCCTCCTCCATGAGAAGCAGCACAGGCAGGAATCTCCTGGGTTTGGAGACTCCAAATGGGACCATGTGCCAGAGATAGAAACGCTCTGTCACAGGCCTGGTGAGCTTGGAGCAGGGCGGGAGACCAGGGAGACAGGAGTGTTGGTCTGCTTTTCTCCAAGGACACACTGAGGAGTAGGACCCTGATCTCTCGGTTCCTCTGGGCTGGAGATTGGGAAGCTGCCATTTTCATTCCTGTCCTCCAAAGTGGTACGGAAGCGTTCAGGAAATAAAAGCTACCGAGAGGGAACCCAAGCAGATTACTTAGCCAGTCCCTGGCAAGGGGGGTGCAATTCTGCGTTGGGCAAAGGCATTTGAGAATCACTGCCACAGGCCCCTCCCCCCAAAAGATCAGCAAGAACATCCAACCAAGACCAAGCTCACAGATCAAGGAGAACAGTGGAACTCCAGAGCTAGGGAAAAGCAACACATAAATTGATGGCTTTTTCCCCATGATCATTTAGTCTTGCAAAGTTAATTTTTTTTCCTTATTTTGCTTTTCCCTCTTTCCTCTTTTCACATTTTTAAACAATTTTTTTGACAATACCTTTCTAAAGAATATTTTAATCTTCATTGTTATATCTTATCCCTATATTGTATTTAACCTTATTTTTATATACATATAAGTTTTTTTTTTCCCTAAAAAATTCTGGGATATAATTTCTTCTAATAGGTCAAAATATACCCTAATCTAGTACATGGCTTTGTTCTACTCTCCAACCTGAGCACATTCCCTCCTCTTTTTTTGTTTTTTTTTCTTTTTCCAACCAACTTATCAATTCCTTTTTTAGAATTGTTTTTAAAAGTTTCATCTTTAAAGCCATATTCCATGCCTTTATTGTGTTTACCTTTATTTTTGTGTATATATATATAAGTTTTTCTTTCGTTAAAATTTTGGGAGGTAGTTTCTTCTAAGAGGCCAAAATACATCCAAAATCAACTGGGTGGCTCTAGTTTATTCTCCAGTCAAATATAAATATACATATACATATAAATGTAAATATAAATATATATATATATATGTGTGTGTGTATATATACACACATATATATGTATACACTTTATAATTTTTAACTATTTTTCCCCTTTTTTTTGCCCCCAATTTTGGATCTCTTCTGATTTGGCTAGTGTCCATTTTTTGGGGGTCTTTGCCACCCTTTTAGTATTTTATTCTCTCGTTCATATATTCTTATCTGGATAAAATGACAAAGTGGGAAAACTCACCACAAAAGAAATGAACAAGAGGCAGTACCAATGGCTAGGGACCTAACCAATATGGACATTGGTAATATGTCAGAACTAGAGTTCAGAATGATGATTCTCAAGGCGCTAGCTGGGCTTGAAAAAAACATGTAATATATTAGAGAATCCCTTTCTGGAGAAATAAAATCCCTTTCTGGGGAAATAAAACTAAAATCTAACCAAGCTGAAATCGAAGAAGCTACTAATGAGGTGAAATTTTAAAATGCAGGCTCTTACTGTGAGGGTAAATGAGGCAGAAGGGAGAATTAGTGATATAGAAGACAAAATGACAGAGAATAAGGAAACTGAACAAAAGAGAAAAACAAATACTGGAACATGAGGAAAGAATTCGAGAGGTAAGTGATACCATAAGATGAAATGATATTAGAATAATTGGGATTCCAGAAGAAGAAGAGAGGGGCAGAAGGTATATTGGAGCGAATTACAGTAAAGAATTTCCCTAATATGGCAAAGGGAAGAAGCATCAAAATCCAGGAGGCACAGAAAAAGCCCTTCAAAAATCGATAAAAATAGTTCCACATCCTGTCATCTAATAGTAAAACTTACAAGTCTTATTGATAAAAAGAAAAGCAGCTCTGGACATGTAGTCTAAAATACAATGGTAGAAATACTGGATTGGCAGGAGACTTATCCACAGAGACCTGGCAGGCCAGAAAGAACTGGCATAATATATTCGGAGCACTAAATGAGAAAAATATGCAGCCAAGAATACTATATCCAGCTAGGCTATCATTGAAAATAGAAGGAGAGATAAAAAGCTTCCAGGACAAACAAAAATTAAAAGAATTTGAAAACACCATACCAGCCCTACAGGAAATATCTAAAGGGGTCCTCTAAGCAAAGAGAGAGCCTAAGAGTAGTAGATCAGAAAGGAACAGAGACAATGTACAGTAACAGTCACTATACAGGCAATAAAATGGCACTAAAGTCATATCTTTCAATAGTTATCCTGAATGTAAATGGGCTAAATGCTGCAATCAAAAGACAAAGGATATCAGAATGGATTAAAAGGGAAAAAAAAAAAAAACCCAAACCAAGATGCATCAATGTGCTGTCTACAGGAAACTCATTTTAGACCCAAAGACATCCAGATTTAAAGTGAGGGTGTGGAAAACAATTTTCCATGCTAATGGATATCAAAAGAAATCTGGTGTGGCAATCCTTATATCAGACTAACTAGATTTTAAGCCAAAGATACAATAAGAGAGGAGGAAGAGCACTATATCATACTTAAAGAGTCCGTCCAACAAGAAGATCTAAGAATTTTAAATATCTATGCCCCTAACATGGGAACAGCCAACTATATAAACCAATTAATAACAAAATCAAGGGAACACATTGATAATAAAATAATAATTGTAGGGGACTTTAACAGTCCCCCTCACTGAAATGGACAGATCATCCAAGCAAAAGATCAGCAAGGAAATAAAGGTCTTAAATGACACACTAGACCAGATGGACATCACAGATATATTCAGAACATTCCATCCCAAAGCAACAGAATACACATTTTTCTCTAGTGCACATGGAACATCCTCCAGACTAGATCACATCCTGGGTCACAAATCAGGTCTCAACTGGTACGAAAAGATTGGGATCATTCCCTGCGTATTTTCAGACCACAATGCTCTGAAGCTAGAATTCAGTCACAAGAGGGAAGTTGGGAAGAGCTCAAATATATGGAAACTAAAGAGTAACATACTAAAGAATGAATGGGTCAACCAGGAAATTAAAGAATAATTGAAAAAATTCACAGAAACAAATGAAAATGAAAATATCAAAATCTTTCTTCAAAATCGTTTGTTCAAAATCTTTGGGACATAGCAAAGGCAGTCCTGAGAGGAAAGTATATAGCAATACAAGCCTTTCTCAAGAAACAAGAAAGGTCTCAAGTATACAATCTAACCCTACATCTAAAGGAGCTAGAGAAAGAACAGCAAAGAAAGCCCAAATCCAGCAGAAGAGAAACCATACAGATCAGAGCAAAAATCAATGAAATAGAAACCAAAAGAACAATCAAGAAAACTAGGAGCTGGCTCTTTGAAAGAATTAATAAGATTGATAAACCCCTGGTCAGAATAATCAAAAAGAAAAAAGACCTAACTAAATAAAATCATGAATGAAAGAGGTGACATCACAACCAACACCAAAGAAATACAAACAATTTTAGGGACATATGAGCAACTATATGCCAGCAAATTTGACAATCTGGAAGAAATAGATACATTCCTAGAGATGTATAAACTACCAAAACTGAACCAGGAAGAAATAGAAATCCTGAAGAGACCAATAAGTAAGGAGGTTGAAGCAGTCACCAACAATCTCCCAACAAACAAGAGCCCAGGGCCAGATGGCTTGCCAGGGGAATTCTACCAAACATTTAAAGATGAATGAATACCTATTCCTCTGAAACTGTTCCAAAAACTAGAAATGGAAGGAAAACTTCCAAACTCATTTTATGAGGCCAGCATTACTTTGATCCTCAAATCAGACAAAGACCTCATCAAAATGAGAATTACAGACCAATATCTCTGATGAACATGGATGCAAAGCAAGATTGGTTTAACATCTGCAAATCAATCAATGTGGTACAATACATTAATAAAAAGAAGAACAAGAACCATATAATTCTCTCAATAGATGCTAAAAAAATCATTTGACAAAGTATAGCTTCCTTTCCTGATCAAAACTCTTCAAAGTGTAGGGATAGAGGAAACATACCTCAATACCATAGAAGCCATCTATGAAAAACCCACGGTGAATATTAATCTCAATGGGAAAACTGCTACTTTTCCCCCAAGGTCAAGAACATGGCAAGTCTCTCCACTATCACCATTGCTATTCAACATAGTACTAGAAGTCCTAGCCTCAGCAATCAGAGAACAAAAAGAAATAAAAGGCATCCAAATCAGCAAAGAAGTCAAACTATCACTCTTTGCAGATTATATGATACTTTATGTGAAAACCCCTTAAGGCGACATTTCAAACTGCTAGAACTTATTCAGTAATTCAGTAAGGGGTTAGGATATAAAATCAATGCACAGAACTCAGTTGCATTTCTATACACCAAAAGCAGGACAGAAGAAAGAGAAATTAAGGAGTTGATCCTATTTACAATTGTACCCCAAATCATAAGATACCTAGGAATAAGCCTAACCAAAGAGACAAAGGATCTGTACTCAGAAAACTATAAAATACTCATGAAAGAAATTGAGTTAGGCACGAAATGGAAAAACGTTCCATGCTCATGGATTAGAACAACAAATATTGTGAAAATGTTTATGCTACCTAAAGCAATCTACATATTTAATGCAATCCCTATCAAAATACCTTCATTTTTTTTTCAAGGAAATGAAAAAAAATTTATGTGGAACCAGAAAAGACCCTAAGTAGCCAGAGGAATGTTGAAAAGGAAAGCAAAAGTTGGTGGCATCACATTTCCAGACTTTAAGCTCTCTTACAAAGCTGTCATCATCAAGACAGTATGGTACTTGCACAAAAACAGACACATAGATTAATGGAACAGAATACAGAACCCAGAAATAGACCCTCAATTCTATGGTCAACTAATCTTCGACAAAGCAGGAAAGAATGCCCAGTGGAAAAAGACAGTCTCTTCAACAAATGGTGTTGGGAGAATTGGACAGCCACATGCAGAAGAATTAAAGTGGACCATTTCCTTACACCACACATGATAATAGAATCAAAATGACAAAAAGACATCAATGTGAGACAGGATTCCATCAAAATCCTTGAGGAGAGGAGTCAAGATGGCGGAGAAGTAGCAGCCTGAGTCTACTTCAGGTAGCAGGAGATCAGCTAGATACTTTATCTAAAGATTGCAAACACCTACAAATCCATTGGCACATCGAAGAGAAGAAGAACAGCAATTCTAGAAACAGAAAAACAACCACTTTCTGAAAGGAAGGGCTGGTGGAGAAGTGAATCCAAAGCGACAGGAAGATAGACCCCGGGGGGAGGGGCCGGCTCCCAGCAAGCGGCGGAGCAACAGACCACAAAATCAGGACTTTTAAAAGTCTGTTCCGCTGAGGAACTTCGCTCCAGAAGCTAAAACGGGGTGAAGCCCACACGGGGTCAACGTGGCCTCAGGTCCTGCAGGGTCACAGAAGGATCAGGGGTGTCTGAGTGTCGCAGAGCTTACAGGTATTAGAACGGGGAAGCTGGCTACAGAGACAGAGCTGACAGTGAGCTCACAGCTCTGGGGTACCTTGAACTGGATGCAGGCTCGGTGAGCTCGGAGCGCGGCCGGAGGTCAGGCAGGTGGGAGTTACTGGGCACTATTCTCTGAGGGCGCACTGAGGAGTGGGGCCCTGGGCTCTCGACTCCCCAGGACCGGAGACCAGGATGCCGCCATTTGTATTCCCGTCCTCTGGAACTCTACGGAAAGCTCTCAGGGAACAAAAGCACCTGAAAGCAAACCCGAGCGGATTACTCAGCCCCGTCCCTGGTTAGGGCAGTACAATCCCGCCTGGGGCAAAGACACTTGAGAATCACTACAACAGGCCCCTCCCCCAGAAGATCAACAAGAAATCTAACCAAGACCAAGTTCACCTACCAAGGAGTGCAGTTTCAATACCAAGGAGAGCAGCAGAATTCCAGAGGAGGAGAAAGCAAAGCACGGACTCATGGCTTTCTCCCTATGATTCTTTAGTCTTGCAGTTAATTTAATTTTTTTTCTTTTTCATTTTTTTTCTCTTCTTCTGCTAAAATTTTTTTAACTTTTACCCTTTTCTTTTTTAACGTTTTAAAACTAGTTTATCTAATATATGCATATTTTTTATACTTTTCTTTATTCGTTTTTTAAATTCTTTTCCTTCTTTCCTTTTTTTTCCCCCTTTCTTTCTTTCTGAACCTCTTTTTATCCCCTTTCTCCCCCCTCACAATTTGGGATCTCTTCTGATTTGGTTAAAGCATATTTTCCTGGGGTTGAGGCCACCCTTTTAGTATTTTACTTGCTCCTTCATATACTTTTATCTGGACAAAATGAGAAGGCAGAAAAATTCACCACAAAAAGAAGAACAAGAGGCAGTACCGACGGCTAGGAACCTAATCAATACAGACATTGGTAATATGTCAGATCTAGAGTTCAGAATGACAATTCTCAAGGTTCTAGCTGGGCTCGAAAAAGGCATGGAAGATATTAGAGAAACCCTCTTCGGAGATATAAAAGCCCTTACTGGAGAAATAAAAGAACTAAAATCTAACCAAGTTGAAATCAAAAAAGCTATTAATGAGGTGCAATCAAAAATGGAGGCTCTCACTGCTAGGATAAATGAGGCAGAAGAAAGAATTAGCGATATAGAAGACCAAATGACAGAGAATGAAGAAGGTGAGCAAAAGAGGGACAAACAGCTACTGGACCACGAGAGGAGAATTCGAGAGATAAGTGACACCATAAGACGAAACAACATTAGAATAATTGGGATTCCAGAAGAAGAAGAAAGAGAGAGGGGAGCAGAAGGTATACTGGAGAGAATTATTGGGAAGAATTTCCCCCAATATGGCAAAGGGAACGAGCATCAAAATTCAGGAGGTTCGGAGAACGCCCCTCAAAATCAACAAGAATAGGCCCACACCCCGTCACCTAATAGTAAAATTTACAAGTCTCAGTGACAAAGAGAAAATCCTGAAAGCAGCCCGGGAAAAGAAGTCTGTAACATACAATGGTAAAAATATTAGATTGGCAGCTGACTTATCCACAGAGACCTGGCAGGCCAGAAAGAGCTGGCATGATATATTCAGAGCACTAAATGAGAAAAACATGCAGCCAAGAGTACTATATCCAGCTAGGCTATCACTGAAAAATAGAAGGAGAGATTAAAAGCTTCCAGGACAAACAAAAACTGAAAGAATTTGCAAACACCAAACCAGCTCTACAGGAAATATTGAAAGGGGTCCTCTAAGCAAAGAGAGAACCTACAAGTGGTAGATCAGAAAGGAACAGAGACCATATACAGTAACAGTCACCTTACAGGCAATACAATGGCACTAAATTCATATCTCTCAATAGTTACCCTGAATGTTAATGGGCTAAATGCCCCTGTCAAAAGACACAGGGTATCAGAATGGATAAAAAAACAAAACTCATCTATATGTTGCCTCCAAGAAACTCATTTTAAGCCCGAAGACACCTCCAGATTTAAAGTGAGGGGGTGGAAAAGAATTTACCATGCTAATGGACATCAGAAGAAAGCAGGAGTGGCAATCCTTATATCAGATCAATTAGATTTTAAGCCAAAGACTATAATAAGAGATGAGGAAGGACACCATATCATACTCAAAGGGTCTGTCCAACAAGAAGATCTAACAATTTTAAATGTCTATGCCCCCAATGTGGGAGCAGCCAACTATATAAACCAATTAATAACAAAATCAAAGAAACACATCAACAATAATACAATAATAGTAGGGGACTTTAACACTCCCCTCACTGAAATGGACAGATCACCCAAGCAAAAGATAAACAAGGAAATAAAGGCCTTAAATGATACACTGGACCAGATGGACATCACAGATATATTCAGAACATTTCATCCCAAAGCAACAGAATACACATTCTTCTCTAGTGCACATGGAACATTCTCCAGAATAGATCACATCCTCGGTCCTAAATCAGGACTCAACTGGTATCAAAAGATTGGGATCATTCCCTGCATATTTTCAGACCACAATGCTCTGAAGCTAGAACTCAACCACAAGAGGAAGTTTGGAAAGAACCCAAATACATGGAGACTAAACAGCATCCTTCTAAACAATAAATGGGTCAACCGGGAAATTAAAGAAGAATTGAAAAAAAAATCATGGAAACAAATGATAATGAAAACGCAATGGTTCAAAATCTGTGGGACACAACAAAGGCAGTCCTGAGAGGAAAATATATAGCAATACAAGGCTTTCTCAAGAAACAAGAAAGGTCTCGGGTACACAACCTAACCCTACACCTAAAGGAGCTGGAGAAAGAACAAGAAAGAAACCCTAAGCCCAGCAGGAGAAGAGAAATCATAAAGATCAAAGCAGAAATCAATGAAATAGAAACCAAAAAACCAATAGAACAAATCAACAAAACTAGGAGCTGGTTCTTTGAAAGAATTAATAAAATTGATAAATCCCTGACCAGACTTATCAAAAAGAAAAGAGAAAGGACCCAAATAAATAAAATCATGAATGAAAGAGGAGAGATCACAACTAACACCAAAGAAATACAAATTATTATAAGAACATACTATGAGCAACTCTACGCCAATAAATTTGACAATCTAGAAGAAATGGATGCATTCCTAGAAACATATAAACTACCACAACTGAACCAGGAAGAAATAGAAAGCCTGAACAGACCCATAACCAGTAAGGAGATTGAAACAGTCATTAAAAATCTCCAAACAAACAAAAGCCCAGGGCCAGATGGCTTCCCGGGGGAATTCTACCAAACATTGAAAGAAGAACTAATTCCTATTCTCCTGAAACTGTTCCAAAAAATAGAAATGGAAAGAAAACTTCCAAACTCATTTTATGAGGTCAGCATCACTTTGATCCCAAACCAGACAAGGATCCCATCAAAAAAGAGAGCTATAGACCAATATCCTTGAGGAACACAGATGCGAAAATTCTCACCAAAATACTAGCCAATAGGATTCAACAGTACATTAAAAAGATTATTCACCACGACCAAGTGGGATTTATTCCAGGGCTTCAAGGTTGGTTCAACATCTGAAATCAATCAATGTGATACAACACATCAAGAAAAGAAAGAACAAGAACCATATGATACTCTCAATAGATGCTGAAAAAGCATTTGACAAAGTATAGCATCCCTTCCTGATCAAAACTCTTCAAAGTGTAGGTAGAGAGGGCACATACCTCAATATAATCAAAGCCATCTATGAAAAACCCACCACAAATATCATTCTCAATGGAGAAAAACTGAAAGCTTTTCCGCTAAGGTCAGGAACACGGCAGGGATGTCCATTATCACCACTGCTATTCAACATAGTACTAGAGATCCTAGCCTCAGCAATCAGACAACAAAAGGAAATTAAAGGCATCCAAATAGGCAAAGAAGAAGTTAAACTATCACTTTTCGCAGATGATATGATACTACATGTGGAAAACCCAAAAGACTCGACTCCAAAACTGCTAGAACTTGTACAGGAAGTCAGTAAAGTGTCAGGGGGATATAAAATCAATGCACAGAAATCAGTTGCATTTCTCTACACCAACAATAAGACAGAAGAAAGAGAAATTAAGGAGTCAATCCCATTTACAATTGCACCCCAAACCATAAGATACCTAGGAATAAACCTAACCAAAGAGGTACAGAATCTATACTCAGAAAACTATAAAGTACTCATGAAAGAAATTGAGGAAGACACAAAGAAATGGAAAAATGTTCCGTGCTCCTGGATTGGAAGAACAAATATTTTGAAAATGTCTATGCTACCTAAAGCAATATACATATTTAATGCAATTCCTATCAAAGTACCATCCATCTTTTTCAAAGAAATGGAACAAATAATCCTAAAATTTATATGGAACCAGAAAAGACCTTGAATAGCCAAAGGAATATTGAAAAAGAAAGCCAAAGTTGGTGGCATTACAATTCCATACTTCAAGCTCTATTACAAAGCTGTCATCATCAAGACAGCATGGTACTGGCACAAAAACAGACACATAGATCAATGGAACAGAATAGAGAGCCCAGAAATAGACCCTAAACTCTATGGTCAACTAATCTTCGACAAAGCAGGAAAGAATGTCCAATGGAAAAAAGAAAGCCTCTTCAATAAATGGTGTTGGGAAAATTGGACAGCCACATGCAGAAAAATGAAATTGGACCATTTCCTTACACCACACACAAAAATAGACTCAAAATGGATGAAGGACCTCTGTGTGAGAAAGGAATCCATCAAAATCCTTGAGGAGAACACAGGCAGCAACCTCTTCGACCTTAGCTGCAGCAACATCTTCCTAGGAACATTGCCAAAGGCAAGGGAAGCAAGAGCAAAAATGAACTATTGGGATTTTATCAAGATCAAAAGCTTTTGCACAGCAAAGGAAACAGACAACAAAACCAAAAGACGACTGACAGAATGGGAGAAGATATTTGCAAACGACATATCAGATAAAGGGCTAGTGTCCAAAATCTATAAAGAACTTAGCAAACTCAATACCCAAAGAACAAATAATCCAATCAAGAAATGGGCAGAGGACATGAACAGACATTTCTGCAAAGAAGACATCCAGATGGCCAACAGACACATGAAAAAGTGCTCCATATCACTCGGCATCAGGGAAATACAAATCAAAACCACAATGAGATATCACCTCACACCAGTCAGAATGGCTAAAATCAACAAATCAGGAAATGACAGATGCTGGCGAGGATGCGGAGAAAAGGGAACCCTCCTACACTGTTGGTGGGAATGCAAGCTGGTGCAACCTCTCTGGAAAACAACATGGAGGTTCCTCAAAATTTTGAAAATAGTACTACCCTATGACCCAGAAATAACACTACTGGGTATTTACCCTAAAGATACAAACATAGTGATCCAAAGGGGCACGTGCACCCTAATGTTTATAGCAGCAATGTCCACAATAGCCAAACTATGGAAAGAACCTAGATGTCCATCAACAGATGAATGGATAAAGAAGAAGTGGTATAAATACACAATGGAATACTATGCAGCCATCAAAAGAAACGAAATCTTGCTATTTGCAACAACGTGGATGGAACTAGAGCGTATCATGCTTAGCAAAATAAGTCAAGCGGAGAAAGACAAGTATCGTATGATCTCCCTGATATGAGGAAGTGGTGATGCAACATGGGGCTTAAGTGGGTAGGAGAAGAATAAATGAAACAAGATGGGATTGGGAGGGAGACAAACCATAAGTGACTCTTTTTTTTTTTTTTTTTTAAAGATTTTATTTATTTATCTGTCAGAGAGAGAGCGAGCGAGAGTGAGCACAGGCAGAGTCAGAGGGAGAAGCAGGCTCCCCGCGGAGCAAGGAGCCCGATGTGGGACTCGATCCCACGACGCTGGGATGATGACCTGAGCTGAAGGCAGCTGCTTAACCAACTGAGCCACCCAGGCGTCCCCATAAGTGACTCAATCTCACAAAAGAAACTTAGGGTTGCTGTGGGGAGAGGGTTTGGGAGAAGGGGGGTGGGATTATGGACATTGGGAGGGTATGTGCTTTGGTGCGTGCTGTGAAGTGTGTAAACCTGGAGATTCACAGACCTGTTCCCTAGGGATAAATATACATTATATGTCTATAAAAAATTAAAAATTAAAAAAAAACAATCTAAAATGAGAATTAAAAAAAAAAAATCCTTGAGGAGAACACATGAAGCAAGCTTTTCAACCTTAGCCACAGCAACTTCTTCCTAGAAACATCACCAAAGGCAAGGGAAGCAAGGGCAAAAATGAACTATTGGGACTTCATCAAGATCAAAAGCTTTTGCCCAGCAAAGGAAACAGTTAACAAAACCAAAAGACAACTGACAGAATGGGAGAAGATATTCACAAATGACATATCAGATAAAGGGCTAGGATCCAAAATCTATAAAGAACTTATCAATCTCAACACTCAAAGAACAAATAATCCAATCACGAAATGGGCAGAGGACATGAACAGACATTTCTGCAAAGAAGACATCCAGATGGCCAACAGACACATGAAAAAGTGCTCCACATCACTCAACACCAGGGAAATATGAATCAAAGCCACAGTGAGATACCAACTCTCACCAGTCAGAATGGCTAAAATTAACAAGACAGGAAACAACACATGTTGCAGAGGATACAGAGAAAGCGGAACCCTCTTACAGTGTTGGTGGGAACCCAAGCTGGTGCAGTCACTCTGGAAAACAGCACGGAGGTTCCTCAAAAAGTTGAAAATAGAGCTATCCAACAACCCAGCAATTGCACCGCTGGGTATTTACACTAACGATAAAAATGTAGTGATCTGAAGGGGCATGTGCACCCAAATGTTTATAGCAGCAATGTCCACAATAGCCAAACTATGGAAAGAACCTAGATGTCCATCAACAGATGAATGGATAAAGAAGAGTGATGTATATATATAATAGAATACTATGCAGCCATGAAAAGAAATGAAATCTTCCCATTTGCAACAACATGAATGGAACTACAGGGTATTATGCTGAGTGAAAAAAATCAATCAGATAAAGACAATTATAGGATCTCCCTTATATGAGGAATTTGAGAGGCATAATGGGGGAGGTTGGGAAGGAGAAAATGAAACAAGATGGGATCAGGTGGGAGTCAAACCATAAGAGACTCTTTATCTCACAAAAAAACCTAATGGTTGCTGGGGGAGGAGGGGTGTGGGGAGGGTGGTGGGGTTATGGACATTGGGGAGGGTATGTAATATGGTGAGTGCTGTGAAGTGTGTAAGCCTGACAGTTCATAGACCTGTACCCCTGGGGCAAATAATATATATGTTAATAAAAATAATTTTTAAAAATAGTGGAAATGAAAACACACAAAACCTATCCACTTCTGATTTGCTTTTGTCACAAAAGCATCATCCATAACTGAATTGAAGTTTAATATATTCAAACTTGAACCCATGGTGTGTCAATTGTCAGTTCACTAACTCTTCAATTCTAGGCACACTATGAAAAACACTACATTTTTGCTGCCACTTGCTTTGTCTAAACTACAAACACAATGATAAACCTAACTTAGTAACAAGGATGTGAATCAGGTTTGACCAATATTAGGTGCTTAACCCTTAGAGTCTGCAAGATAGTATCAGAATCCATTGTCTTTAACCCACCTCAGGTACCCCATCCCCTTCCTTCCTTCTGAACCTACCCAGTCAAGTCTTGCTGACAAACCTGATCTCATTTTCACACAGCGTCCTTTCGGTCTTTAATCACTGACAAGCTCTTGTAGGTCCCATACAAGAATTTCTGCAGGACAATTTCCCCCTCAAACCAGTTTTTTCCCCAAAGCCCTGTTCCTACCAGAATCCTAGGTCCAGGCTCTGCTTCTAGAACAATAGCCCAGGCTAGGCTAAGCCTTGGATCCCCTGCTTGTCTGGAAAGGAAGTTTGGACCTTTATAGTATTTTTAGCTAAAAATATATGAAAGAGCAATGTAAGTCATTACATTTTTTCTTTCTCTAAAAGAACATCCAAAGTTTGAGAGTGGGGCACCTGGATGGCTCAAGCAGTTAAGCATCTGCCTTCAGCTCAGGTCATGATCCCCAGGGTCCTAGGATCGAGCCCCTCATTGGGCTCCCTGTTCAGCAAGGAGCTTGCTTCTTCCTCTCTCTCTGCTGCTCTCCCTGCTTGTCCTCTCTTAAAAGAAAAAAATTTTGAGAGTAATGCCAACTAATCTAAGCAAACATAGTTATGCAGAATCCCTTAAATCAATGATGTGCTCTAGCATACCACTGGGAACATTAGCAAATAATCCAGATAAAAAGTCTTGTTGCATGTTTATATATGTGGCAACTGCTACAAATGGAACAATTTCTTAGCACTGTATCATTCAGAATGAGAAACATCAGGTTAATATGTTTGTACAAAAGCCTGCTTTAGGCATGTGCAATTTGTTACAGATTCCTATGAAACTGCAATTAGTAGTCTTTGTGTTTTTACATCTTTCCTGAGAACACATGCTCATAGCTTTACAGTCCTAGTTTTTAACCTATCACTCAAATTGCCATTCTTAATTTGAATTCCTGTTTGCAGGAAGCACCATTTCAATTGGTATGTTCTTACAGCATGTATAGATTACTCAATGTTAAAAGGTTTCAGGATGGGGGCACCTGGGTGGTTCAGTGGGTTAAGCCTCTGCCTTCGGCTCAGGTCATGATTTCAGGGTTCTGGGATCGAGTCCCATATCGGACTCTCTGATCAGCAGGGAGCCTGCGTCCCCCTCTCTCTCTGCCTGCATCTCTGCCTACTTGTGATCTCTCTCTCTCTGTCAAATAAAGAAATAAAATCTTAAAAAAAAAAAAAAGGCTTCAGGATGAATTTTTTTAAATTTTTAAAACCTATATCTTTTTGATTAATGTGATTCAGGATATAAAATAAGTAGGCAGCAATTATTTTGAAAGAAAATATGGAGGCAAGCTATAGGCTGAACACTTCTCTCTGACATTTCTTAAGAAAGCAAAACAGCCTCAAGCAACATACAAGTTTTCTGTTCCCTTTGCATATGGAACAAAATTAAAATGTACTAATAGTAGCGCTAAGATTTTAGAATTATTCTGGGGTAGTTCTACTCTTTTCAAACTTTAAATTACATCATTAAAATCACTGGATTTAAAAAAAAATTTATTATGAGTTCTAAGAAAAACGTATGTACACAGCAAAAAAAGTGCAAAATTGATGTCCATAAATTAAAAAGAAAATTATTTCTCCCCCTCTCCACCCACATACCTATTTCCAGACTAACCCCTTTAGATTACTTCTGTTTCAGTCTTTCTTTTGTAATTAATATTCCCATCTGACTGTGATACTAACACGTGTCAGTATCACCAAGTTCCAAGGTTTTATTTGAGAAAGTTTCTCTTTTGATCTAGGAGATACAGAAGTGACCTTCCTATTTAATTGGCTTTGAGCAGAAATTCCATCATGTTCTTTTTTTTTAAAATTAAGATTAAAAAAATATATTTACAGTGGGAGCACAAGCAGGGGGAGTGGCAGGCAGAGGGAGAGCGAGGAGCAGGCTTCCCACTGAGCAAGGAGCCATGTGTGGAGTTCAATCCCAGGATTCTGGGATCATGACTTGAGCTGAAGGCAGACGTTTAACCGACTGAGCCACCCAGGTGCCCATGTGTTCTACTTCTTATTTGCATTCTCAATTAAATATTGTCATCTGACTAGTCCTTGTTGGGTATTAGACTTCTCACAAGCTAGACATGGCAGATCAACTGTAGCCTAAGACCTAGAACTGAATGCTATAAAATTTGTTCATTCTTACTCTAACGTAGAACATGACCCCATTCAGTTATTTTTATAGAAGAATTCATGATAATGTTTTGTGTCAGGTTTTCTGCTGCTCCTTGTGTATCTAGTTATTTATGCATCAGCAGTGCATGGTATAATTTCTGTATAGTTTGAATTTTGTTTAGATAATGTTGAGTCATTTTACCATGGTTCACTGAACTTCCTCACTCCCCTCTGGGAGGAAAGAAAATTATATCCCAAGGGGGGAACAAACTCTCTAGGCCCCAGTGTCTTATAAAGGTTTTCTTGGTCCAAACAAGTATGAATTTTTCCCTATTTATTCCTAATTTTTTTCTTTTTTTATAAATGTGATTGATTTTATGGAATACTACATAGTTTTACCTTTTTTCCTTATATCAAGTGGTAAAAGATTACATAAAAGGCTTAGAAGATGATATGCAAAATATGAAATCACAGGATAAGGATATGAATTCTTTATATTTGAATAATTTATCCATATGATTGTTATAGTAGTATACCTCCAGTTTTAAAAATGTTTTTCAGAATAATATTGTGGGAAAAAGCTAGAAATAACCATAGTTTATATCTGAGTTAGATACTGGGAAATAAAGGAGTTAAAACAGATTCAGGGTAGAAGAAGCCTGGTGACTAATATGAAATTTCCCTGCTGGAACTATTTTTAACTCTATTTTGTTTCCAAAGAAGGCTAGTCTGAGCTGATCATACGTATTTATAGTCATTGTCTTAAGAAAGGAAGATTCTAACAGCAATGAAAGTTGATAGAATATCTAAGAAATAACCCCCTCCATATAAGGAAGCACTAGGCTGTCAGAAGCTTCTAGTAGTTAAACAAATTAATAAAAAAAAAACCAAAACCGGGCGCCTGGGTGGCTCAGTGGGGTAAGCCGCTGACTTCGGCTCAGGTCATGATCTCAGGGTCCTGGGATCGAGTCCCGCATCGGGCTCTCTGCTCAGCAGGGAGCCTGCTTCCTCCTCTCTCTGTCTGCCTGCCTCTCTGCTTACTTGTAATCTCTCTCTGTCAAATAAATAATAAATAAAATCTTTAAAAAAACAAACAAACAAACAAACAAAAATTTAAAAGCCCACCTAGAATATTGCATATGATATGATTCTGCAATATAAAGAATAAAGTATTCCCAAAACAGAGAAAATATGCTTTAAACCTTTTAAAACTGTATTCAAAAAATTGGGAATTAGGCACTTCCTTTTCGCAATATTATGAAACAAAATAAAATATATAAGACAATACTTGATAAATGAAACAATAGCCTGAAATAAAATAGTGCTGAGAGGCAGACCAATGAAAAGAAACAGCATAAGATGAGAAAATTTACAGTGATATGAAAAAGCAAATAGAATTAAAATATACATTACCAACAGTTAAGATCAGTCTGAAAAATCAAATCAATATTACAGAAAAAATGTAGGGTATTCTCTGTTACAGAAGAAGAACAGAGAAGAATTAAAATAACAACCCAGAGTTTAGCCAAAAGACACAATACACAGTAATTACTTCTCGAAGAAGAATCCAGAGCAAATGGACCAACAAAAATAAAGATTTAAGAAAAGAATATTTTCCTAAGGTGAAGAAAGATTTCAGCTGACAAGGTCTGAGTGGGAAAAAATTTTAACAGATGAATTCTATATTCAGCCAATTTATTAAATCAGGTGAGAAAGCAATAGAACAGCATCTCAGATATGCAAAGCTAGAAGAAAAAAAAAGTATCACCTACTTAGTCTTCTTGGGAAAGCAAAACAAACCAACAACAAAAAAAAAACCCTCCAATAAATAGTCCAGCTACACAAGTATGAATCAAAATACAGAATCAAATACAGAGGGTGCAATTTAAGATGTTTAATGGTAATCACTGAAATCAGCATTGTTGAAATGATTTTTTTTTAAAGATTTATTTATTTATTTATTTATTTATTTATTTATTTATTTGACAGAGCGAGAGAGATCACAAGTAGGCCGAGAGGCAGGCAGAGAGAGAGGGGAAAGCAGGTTTCCCTACTGAGCAGAGAGCCCAATGTGGGGCTCTGAGATCATAAGATCATGACCTGAGCCGAAGGCAGAGGCTTAACCCACTGAGCCACCCAGGTACCCCTGCTGAAATGATTTTTAAATAGCATTATAAAATAATGCAAATATGAACATAATTACTAAAAGAAAACAATCAACTGACCATGAGATGTACTTGGACAACAAATGGAGCACTGTAGGCAGAATCAATCTTAGAAGTGTGCCAAAATATCACACACTTCCATTACAAAATAATCAGGAATGTCAGTTGCATGTTGCAGGGGAAAAGGCTTTAATACTGCTTCCACAGGTGTACACTAACAAGTACTGATGTCCTGTTTGTCCATTGGAAATGGGATAAAGTGGAAAGAAAACAGTTGTTTTAGTTCATATTTGTGTAATATTTCTACTAAGCTACTGAGTGCTATTTTTGCATGCTTAATTCTTAGAACATGTTGAAAGGTAGTGTCATCAAGTCTATGGTACAGAAGTGAACAGTAAGAATCAGACTGTTTAATGTGTTCAAGGTTGTATGGATAATAAAGCAGAGAACTGAGATTTAAGTACAGGTCCTGTCATTCGAAAGCCTGGGCATGCCCTCTCCAAATTATACCATTCCCATCAATGTCCAATTAAATGGTTTCACCAATCACTTAAGGTTGAAACTTTACTTTCATCTCATCCTAGGCTAAGCTTAGCAGTTTAACATTGGGTGGCCTCCCTTTTTTCAATAGACAATGTGAACCGTATAAATTATTCTAAGATTACAACTGTTTGGCCAGTTTTAAAATCCATGATGATTTGTCTCATGAGTCATCACAAAATACCATAACCATATAAATCACCTTTTAAAACAGAAAAACCTCATGATAAACATGTCTTATTTGTGAATTCACACAGCAAAATAATTCCAAAGCAAGGTTTCCATTTAAAATTTCATATAGTCTGCAATGTACAGATATAATATTCCCTATCAAAATACCAACAGTATTTTTCACAGAACTAGAACAAATAATCCTAAAATTTGTATGGAGCCACAAAAGAGCCAAAATAGTCAAAGCAACCTTGAAAAATGGAGGTATCACAAACCTCAGATTTCAATATATACTGCAAAGCTGTAGTAGTCAAAACAGTATGGTACTAGCACAAAAACAGACACATTGATCAAGAGAATGGAAAAAGGAGCCCAGAAGTAGACCCACAATTATATGGTAAATTCATCTTTGATAAAGGAGGCAAGAGTATGCAATAGGCAAAAGGCAGTCTGTTCAACAGTGTTGAGAAAACTGGATAGCTACATGCAAAAGAAGGAAACTGGATCACTTTTTTTTGGTTGTTTTGTTTTTGTTTTTGTTTTTGTTTGTTTGTTGTTGTAGTTTTTTTACACCTTACACACAAAAATAAACTCAAAATGGGATAAAGACCTAAATGTGAAACCTGAAACTAAAAAAGTCCTAGAAGAGAGCACAATTTCTCTGACATCAGCCACGGTAACACCTTCTAGATATGTTTCCTGAGGCAAGGGAGACAAAAGCAAAAATAAACTATTGGGACTACATCAAAAATAAAAATCTTCTCCACAGTGAAGGAAACAGTTAGCAAAACTAAGAGACAACCTACTGAATGGGAGAAGGTATTTGTAAATGACATATCCAGTAAAGGATTAGTATCCAAGTTATATAAAGAACTTATACAACTCAACACCAAAAAAACCCCCCAAATAATCCAATTAAAAATGGGCAGAAGACACGAACAGACATTTCTCCAAAGAAGACACACAGATGGCCAAAAGACACATGAAAAGATGCTCAACATTACTTATTACCAGGGAAATACAAATCAAAACCACAATGAGATCACCTCACACTTGTCAGAAAGGTTAAAACCAAAAACACAAGAGACAGCAAGTACTGATGACAATGCAAAGAAAAAGGAATCTTCATGCACCATTGGTGGGAATGCCAAGTTGGTACAGCCACTGTGGAAAATAGTAAGGAGGCTCCTCAAATAATTAAAAAATAGTACTATAATATGATCCAGTAATTGCACTACTGGGTATTTACCCAAAGATTATGAAAACACTAATTTGAGAAGACATGCAACCCATCTTTATTGCAGCATTATTTACAATAATCAAATCATGGAAGCAGTCCAAGTGTCCACTGATAGATGAAAGGATAAAGAATACACACACACACACACACACACACACACCAGAATATTACTCAGCTATAAAAAAGAATGAAATCTTGCTATTTGCAACAGCATGGGTGGGGCTAGAGAGTATAATGCTAAGGGAAATAAGTCTGAGAAAAACAATAACACATGATTTCCCTCATGTGTAATTTAAGACATGAACAGACAGAAAAAAAGACAAACCAAAAAATAGATTTTTTAACTATAGGAAACAAACTGCTAGTCACCAGAGGTGAAGCAGATGGGGGGGATGGGTGAATCAAGTGAAGGGGATTAAGAGTACACATACCATGATGAGCACGGAGTAATGTATAGAATTGTTGAATGGCTGTATTGTACATCTGAAACTAATACAGCCCTGTATGTTAACTATACCAGAATTATTTTTTTTTAATTGCATGTAGTCTTTATTTTATCCCAGTGGTACCCAACTTAAATTCTTTTCCTTTTGAATTTTAAATTTAACAAACTATCTGAACAGAATTCAAATAGGTTAGATTTACAATCTGAGTTTCATAAAACAGAGAAGCTGCACAGCATAGTGATGTTTACCACATTTCCATTAGAAGTCTACATTCTAATCATTAAGTGGTCACAAATCTGTATTTCATGAAAATAAAAAATTTTTATAATCATAATGTATTATAATTATGCTGCCTTCAATTTATTGGGACTTTAAATTTTATTAGAAGCATTAAAATGAAATTAGAAACAATTTAGCTCCCAATATACTGACATACTGTTAAAGAAAAAGTCAACCTCACAGGCCAAATTAACTCCATGTGTGCATTTAGACATTAATTAGGTGCATTTGGTTCAGATTGGTGCCCATGGCTCTGGATTTAGGATGAATACTTCTATGCCATGAACTTGAAGGATGGTCATAGCCTGGTGTAAGCCACTCTGGTCTAAAGGTAACATTCAAAAATGCAGGAAAAGCATGACAGAACTAAGACTCAGATACTGATACTTAAATTCAAAAGATTTATTAGTAACCATCATGTACATTCACCAATTCAAACACAGACAAACATATTCAACTTCTATCTTGCATACAAAGGTCATAAAATAGATGGTACAAAATTTTATTAGCCTTTGCAGCCTCATAAGAAGCACAGGTTTAGACTATTTTTAAACAAGTTTTTTCTCTTAACAAAAATATGTGGTTCACTATTGAAAACACATATGGTGAGTGCTGTGAAGTGTGTAAACCTGGCAATTCACAGAACTGTACCCCTGGGGAAAAAATAGATTATATGTTTATAAAAGACAAAAAATTAAAAAAAAAACATGAAAAACAACAGAAATCACTTGTAGTGTCATTACCTAGTTATGAACAGTCCATATGACCAATCCACCAAACATGACATATGGTTATGTTTTGGTACTTCTATTATATGTAAGGCATATACTTCCTTTTTTTTTTTTTTTTAAGGAACGCATTTTTACAATGTAATTTTTTCTTTAACTACGTATGAACAAAGCTTGCATATCTTTAAATATCCTTTTGCTACATAATTTAAAATGATATTATAATTAAACATATCCCATCAGTTATGGCTTTTTAAAAAATATATAACATTTTACTATACACATATATTACAGACCACATCTAGGCTGTAACTTTTGTAACAGCACTCAACTGGTCTTAAGGGTTAACTTGCTTCAAGAGCATGCACTCCTTGCTTATTGACTTAAGTCTCTTGATCTGTAGCAGAACTTAACTTTCTTTGAGATTTGCAGACCACTGGCCTTTGAGGAGTGGAGGAACAAACTTCTCCGGAAGATAAGTCCTGCCTCCATTCTCAAACACTGCCACAGATGTCAGCAAGTCTGCTCAGGGTCATGTCCACGCTCACCACTGGGCACCTGCTTGTCCTGCATGTAGTGCCTTCCCTTTTCCCCATGTCTTCCCCTTTAAAACCCTCTAGCTTTGCCTGGACAGGGAAGATGGCCTTTGAGACATAGTCCACCATCTTCTCAGGTTGCCAATTTCCTGAATAAAGCAATCTTTTCTTTCCCACCATCACTTGTTTCTTGAGTATTGATTTTCAAGCAGCAAGCAGCTGAACCCGAGTTTGCCACCAATTCTTCATCTGGTAACACTATGATGGAATGCATTTACATTTAAATGACAAATAATTATGGAAGTTGTTCATATTTTGTTAAAGTACAAAATCACGTCTTTTAAAAAAGAAATTGTATGGATACATACTAGTATAGTGTATATGTATAAAATAAGAAGATATTTTAGGCAATCTAATAATTGTGGGTCCTTTGAGTATTTGCAGATTATTTAGTTTAAATAATATCACAATGAACAGTGCTGTAATTAAATCTTTGCACACATCCTATAGATCTGCTTTTTCAATGCTTGATACATGATAGGTATTTAACAAGTGTTTTTTTATTAAATGAATAATTTTCAAAGCCTTTACAGATGTAATTTCAAACACATAATTCTGCTTTTGGTAAGATCTTTCCAACACTTAAAATATGTTATATATGATAGTTTTATTTCTGAGATTTATGCCAGGGCCCTGTAACAGGTCTCAGGTCTCGGTCTGTTTTTTTCATGAGTCCATTTCTCATGCTACTTCCGGTATTCTTCTAAAATGTAGATCTAGTCATCTCATTCTCTTAAAACTCTCTATTTGTTCCCCATTAACCACAAACTAAGTATACAAGAGGAGTCATATTTAAACTATGGTCTGCGCTGCCAGGCCAGCCTCTACCACAGGACTCCTTGGCTCCTGCTCACCTAGCTCCAGGTGCAGTGAAAGGCACACGCTCATTCTAGACCCACACCTCAGGCAGCATTTCTTCCTGCTGAACCCTCATTCTTGAAAGCCCAATGTAAGCATGACTGTCTTGGCACCATGCATTTCTCCATGCACCTAGGCTTCCAAGAGGCTAGTTCTTCCATTAGATCCCTCATGACTCTGAACTATATCTGTTTATACTTCTATATCCTAAATTAGACCATCAGCTGCTTGAGTTCAAGAATATTTTTTTTTAAAGATTTTATTTATTTATCAGAGAGAGAGGGGGTGGAGAGAGCGAGCACAGGCAGACAGAATGGCAGGCAGAGGCAGAGGGAGAAGCAGGCTCCCTGCTGAGCAAGGAGCCCGATGTGGGACTCGATCCCAGGACGCTGGGATCATGACCTGAGCTGAAGGCAGCTGCTTAACCAACTGAGCCACCCAGGCATCCCGAGTTCAAGAATATTTTCACCTTGCTTCCCTAGCACCTTCACGACAATTAGTGTATAATCCATTTGCCCCAGTGTGAGTTCAGGATAAAGGGAGCAACTACAAGGCTTCACACACTAATGATGATTTTTGGCACCTCACTTTCAGTAGTCAAAGTGACCAAATGCTGTTATACCTTGCAAAGCAGAACTGGTTGTCTCAGGAACTTGGCATTTACACTGTCCATTTTTTGACAAAGAATAGAACTATAACTGACTTCCAGAGTTTGCCTACCTCCAGTTTCAAACAAAATAAATTTAAAATATAACCTCTGTAACGCAGTTTTATTTATTTTTTGCTCAAGCTCTGTATTCCTCTGTGTGACTAGGAGAGAAGTCCACAAACAAAACTCCACAATATTTAGAAAGTATGGTCTACAGCAACCTCAGAGTGTCCTAAAGGAAAAAGAATGAAGTTTTATCCAGGGTAGCATAGTTCAGGTAGTTTAGGGTTATCCAGTCTTGTCATAATATAACTTATCTATAGACAATTTTTACTCTTGTCCTCTAGATTTATCACTTAGACGAGCTTTCCTGATTCATGGACACTAGTAACCTTTTCAAGCTCTGAATTTTCTCACCCCAGTAAACCAGGGAGCCAGGTCAAGACGAACTTTAAGTAACAGTGCTGGGTATGTTTCACAACCTGCCTCAACATTAGAGAACAAGAACATTTATATTATGTGTGAAAACATGTGATGTGGCTATAAAAGGCTGTTGTGGGCATACCGGGGTCACTACAAGATACATGTTCTGGAGGGCACAGGCAGTGGGTTGGGGCCTACATAAACGGACCCTCAAACAGGCTGATGCTTGAGAAGGCACTGGGGTGGAAGAGTCCTTATTCTGTCACCTGGAGATGCCACTGATGCAGTTAGGGACAAAGCGAGGAAAAGCCAGGAAGACCTGGAGTCACCAAGGAGCTCTGGAAACATCTCGGCAGAGAAGCACGGGGTAGCCAGTTTATAAAAAGCATTGCTGGGTTTAACTAAAAGGCAAGACTCCTCAATCTGCGGGGGCTTTTCTAGCTGCTGGCCTTCCTTGCACACACATACCCCTCTCCATGCCAGAGATCACTTCATCCACCCACCCGGAGCGGCTTCTATGAGTCCCCTCAACCATGCAGACAGAATTTCTCTTTCCAAATCTTATTTCCTCTAAGATATATACCACTTTTTCCACATCCTTGGTGTTTTATACTCAGCCCTTTTGTTTTCTGTTTGTATTCCTTACTCTAATTCACATCTTGTTAAATACAACATGGTCCAGAAAAGTATACAAATCACAAGAGTATGGCTTGATGAATTAGAATGAATGCATCTATCCAAGCGGTTGGGGACACGTTTCCAGAGTATCTGTACAGGAGCAGTTAGGACTGGAAATATTACTGGAAAGGGAGGTAGTCCTGGGGACATAACTTGAAGTTGAATTTATATAGTTCCATTCCTAGGAAAGCAGAACATGAATAGTAAATAAGAAACACAGTCCTAAGATCTGGGCCAAGGGGGGAGTGAATAAAGTGTGTTACATTTCAGCATCTAAGAGACCACCAGGGTTTATCCCTGATGCACTAAGGTATATTCTGGCTACCAGGGAAGCCACAGAGAAGATAAATGCTGGCAGTTGTTGGGAGGTGGGATGTGGAGGGGGGAATTAATGGTGGAAAAGGTGGTTCTGGAAAGTGGGGATTGAAGGAACAGAGGAACAAAGAGAAAAGGAAGTGTTCAAATGAATTACAAATGGTAAGTAACAAGCTTTTTCTGTTTCTACACTAGTCTTATTACCAGTCTCATAGGGAGAGAATAAAAAGATTAAAACAGTTTTAGTTTTCCAGGCTTACAGAGATATAATTGGCATCCAACATTGTATAATTTTAATGTATACAATGTGATCATTTGCTATATATTGCAAAATGATTACCACAGTACAGTTAGCATGTCCATCACGCCATCTGTGTGGGTGCGGTGAGCCATTTAAAACTGACTCTCTCAGTACATAATACAGTACCATTAAATACAGTCACCATGCTATATATACATCAGATCCCCAGAACTACTCACCTGTAGCTGTAAGTTTATACCCTTTGAACAACATCCTACTGCATTTGAGGCTATGATCGCCTCCAGTTTTTACAGGTTTGCTTAGATAGGGAAAGACATTCTCTGGGATGCATCCCGTATTTGGGTGCATCCACAGTCTGGGTTTGCTGAATGGGCTGGCAGCTTGGACATGCTGGACATGCATTTGGACATGCTTTCTGCCTGGGCTCTCTATTCAGATGGGACCTCTAGCTATACCATGCAGTTTAGTGGGAATGGAAACTGTGCTTTATAATTGGGTGGGGTCAGTGGCTGAGCTCCCTGCCTGACAGAGGCCACAGGCTGGGCTTTGCATGTGGACAGGGCCTTAGCCTGGACTGGCTGCTGGGGGGAGCTGTAGGCTGGGCTCTCCAAAGAGTGGGTGTCTGTAATATTGTAATTATAGGACATCTATAGTTGACCTAGTCCTAGAGGTCAGCAGGGAGCCCCTGAAACTCCTAGAATTTGCTAAGTGATAAAAATGATCGGTTATGTTAATGATATACTATTGATCCACCCTCAGGTAAACTAAGTTTTGGGGCTGGTTGCTAGGGGGAGCCAACTGCCTGATTAGAGGGTTGGAACTTTCAGCCCTCACACCCCTCTCCTTCCCCAACCTCTTAAGAATGGAGAGAAGTTGGAGATTGAGTTCAGTTACCAATGACCAATGGTTTAACTCATCGTGAAGCCTTGATAGAAGTCCAAAAGGCTGGGCTTGGGCAGGCTTACAGGTTGGTGAATTGTGGAGGTACTGGGAGAGTGTCACAAGGGAGTGGGCATGGGCGCTCCAGGCCCCTGCCCCATACCTTGATCTATGGATCTCTCCATAGGGCTCTTCATTCATATCCTTTAATACCCTTTGTAATAAACCCATAATCTAATAAATAAACTAGTTTCCTGAGTTTGGTGAGCTGCTTTAGCTAATTAATGAAACCCAAGGAGAAACTTGTGGGATCTTTCTAGCCAGTGGTCAAAGACACAGGTAGCAGTCTGGACCTGAAATTGATATCCAAAGTTTGGGCAGTCTTCTGAGACTGAGGCTTTAACCTATGGAATCTGACACCAGCCCCAGGTAGATAGCATCAGAATAGAGTTTAATGTGTGGGATATGGGGTCAGTGTCTGCCGAGAATTGAGTTAATTGCTTGGTGGTGCTGCAAAAAATACACATTGACGTCTGGGCCCCACGGCTGCCGGGAGTCATTTTTCAGGCTCCCCTGGTCAGGTGGAGCTGGAGTCTATGCTGCACGGAGGGGCAGGGCTCCTGCCTTGGTTCATGCAGTAGTACCCAAGGGCTGTAGAGCAGACATGTCTGCTTGGGGTCTCTGACCCGGCTTCCCGGTCAAGCAGGGCTGTGCTGTGGCTGTGCTCAGCACTTTACAACACATTTAAATATGGAATATATTTTCATCAACATTCTTATTTCAAACTCAATTATTTCTCACTTATCCCCTTAGAAACAGGCTTAACTTGCTCTGACTCTATATTTATATTTGTTCCTATAGAGAACTTAGAGATGAGAATTCAGAGCTATACGGATTAAAATTAGGAATTGGAGAGAGAATAGATGTGCCTGGGATTTACAGTATCTCAGTGAAACACACTTACAGAAGCAAGCCGAGAGGCTTAAGCAAATCCGTCATAGAAGCGTGTCCTTCCCCCGTGGTCCCTGAGACTGAAGGAACTGCTAGGCCTGCCTGAGCTTTTAGGGCAGAGAGCATCCTCCATTCTTTTCTTATTCCATGGCCGGCCTCTGACTCTCACTATTTTAACGAAAATGTAACAATGAATAGAATTTGTGATTTCCTGCTCAGTGCAATGATAGTGCATTGTTCTGGCAAGATTTTGACATAAGAGAGAACAGGAGGCACGGAGGAAGGAATATATCGCACAAGCACCACTCAGAGAAGCTGCAGCCCGGAATGATGAAGAAACTTGCTTAGAGTGCTTGTTAGTAAGAGGCGAACAGAAAAAGTTTTTTATTTTTTAATTTAAATGTCATGACCAAGTCTAAAATATTCATGGGAATTTGATAAGTTAGGCATTTTTAGGAGGCATGGCAATTACTAGAAGCTAAGTTGTTCCTTTTTATTATGAAAACTATTTAATTTAGTGTATCACCAAAGCATACAATTATGGTGAACATTCTTGCCTGTTATGCTGCATTTTAAAAAGTTTTAGTTGTGCAAAGAGATTGGAGATGCTATTATATAATTTATTGTGATGTAGATGTTAATATCATTTTTGCAATAAAACAATTTATTCTCAAAAATGACTAAAATCCTTAACACTTAAGAAGTCATTTCACTTAGGAAGAAAAACAGAAAAATTAAGAGATCTTTACTCTTTGTACTAGAAATGTCAAACAACTTCAGTCATCTATAACTAGGTCAAATGAGCCATTTGTCGAACAAACACTTAAAGTCCTTATTATGTCAAGGAGTGGTGAAATCATTTAATGCATGAGAAGAACTAAAGCTACAGGATAATTCAAAAATCAACCAACTAAGGAAAAATGGTCTAATCAGAAAATAACTACTGATTGTTCCTTACTGTTATTTTGTTTAGGTTTCCTAAATGTCAAGAGCCTAATTTATCAGAACAGTAACGACTAAGCAATGCTTAACATTCTTTTCTGAGATTCACAATATTTCTATACTTTTTAGACCTGCTTTTGGGGTTCAAATGCCAATGAGGATGGAGTAAACACACGCCATCCTACTTCTCCCATTTATTAAGACTTATTAAAAACTCCAGACCAAATACATGAAGACAATAATGAGAACTCTGAAAAGTAAATAACAGCAAGCAGATTTCAGAGAGAAATTAAAACTCAAAGAATAACTAATACAGCCTTGAGTCTTTTGTTTTGTTTTGTTTTTTTCTCACATGACTCCTACCTTAGGTCTTAGGGTACCACAAAACTGTGGAAATGGACACAAAAAATCACCCAGAATTCTCTCTCCTCTCCTGAGGAAAGGGAGTCCCATCATAGTTGTAATGGAAATTCCATCAAAAAAAAAAAAAAAAAATTCTCCCAGTCCAGCCCTAAGCAAAGTTCCACCCATGAAGCTGCTCTTGCTTAGCAAAGACAACAGTGATGACCAATCAGACACCTAAAACTGTGAGATAAAAATCCTTCTTTCTGTCCAAAAGAACCCACAAAATAAGTGCCCATGGCCCAAAGAGTGTGGGATTCAAGCTATTTTTCCTCCTTTTTCTCACACCATTTTGCGACTGAGCTGGACCCAATTCTAGGAAGTCTGTGATAGCACAAGACACTAAAACTTCAGCTTAATGGCCAGAGGATCAATAAGAAGGATCTCCTGAAGACACAGTGTGTGTGCGGTGGGAGGAGGGGGAAGCATGGAAATGATTTATAGTAGGAGATCTCTAAATCTGTGTATGATATCCAGATTCACCCTCTGATCTTCACAAGCAAAAAACTGACCTGAGGTGTAAACCAACGACAAGTTCCCATATTGGCACCAACAGCATTGCATAAACTTTGAAAACTAAATTGATATCTAAACTACAGCCTACAAAATACAGGTTAAGACTTGTATCTCAACCTAATAGGACTGGTTGCTGCTTAAATAAAATATCAATATTTTCTGAAGAAATTAACAAGCTCACAACACAACATCTTAAAGTTCTGGGTACAGTTGAAAAGTACTTGATGCAAAGTACCAGTAAAATCTCAATAAGGCTCGATCAGAGGGAGGAGTCAAGATGGCAGAGAAGTATCAGGCTGAGACTACTTCAGCTCTCTGGATTTCAGCTAGATAGCTTATCTAAAGATTGCAAACACCTGCAAATCCATCGGCAGATTGAAGAGAAGAACAACAGCAATTCTGGGAACAGAAAAACAACCACTTTCTGAAAGGTAGGACCGGCGGAGAAGTGAATCCAAAGTGACGGGAAGATAGACCCGGGGGGAGGGGCCGGCTCCCAGCAAGTGGCGGAGCAACGGACCACAAAATCAGGACTTTTAAAAGTATGTTCCACTGAGGGACATCGCTCCAGAGGCTAAACCGGGGCGAAGCCCACGCGGGGTCAGCGTGGCCTCAGGTCCCGCAGGGTCACAGAAGGATCGGGGGTGTCTGAGTGTCGCAGAGCTTGCGGGTATTGGAACGGGAAAGCCGGCTACAGAGACAGAGCCAACAGTAAGCTCGCAGCTCGGTGTTACCTTGAACCGGCCGCAGGCTCGGAGAGCTCGGAGCACGGCCGGAGGTCAGGCAGACGGGAGTAACTGGACATTGTTCTCTGAGGGCGCACTGAGGAGTGGGGCCCTGGGCTCTCGGCTCCTCCGGGCCAGAGACCAGGAGGCCGCCATTTGTATTCCTGTCCTCTGGAACTCTACGGAAAGCGCTCAGGGAAAAAAAGCTCCTGAAAGCAAACCCGAGCGGACTACTCACCCCGGCCCCAGGTAAGGGCGGTGTAATTCCGCCTGGGGCAAAGACATTTGAGAATCACTACACCAGGCCCCTCCCCCAGAAGATCAACAAGAAATCCAGCCAAGACCAAGATCACCTACAAAGGAGTGTGGTTTCAATACCAAGGAGAGCAGCAGAATTCCAGAGGAGGAGAAAGCAAAGCACGGAACTCATGGCTTTTTCCCTGTGATTTCTTTTTAGTCTTGCAGTTAATTTAATTTTTTTCTTTTTCTTTTTTTGTTTTTTTTCTCGCCTTCTGGTTAAATTTTTTTTTAACTTTTACCTTTTTCTTTTTAACGTTTTTTAACCAGTTTATCTAATATATATATTTTTTCTTTTTTATATATTTCTTATTTGTTTTCTTTTTTTAAATTCTTTTCTTTTCTTTTTTTCTTTTTTCTTTCTTCCATTTGAACCTCTTTTTATCCCCTTTCTTCCCCCTCACGATTTGGGATCTCTTCTAATTTGGTTAAAGCATATTTTCCTGGGGTTGTTGCCACCCTTTTAGTATTTTACTTGCTCCTTCATATACTCTTCAATGGACAAAATGACAAGATGGAAAAATTCAACACAAAAAAAAAGAACAAGAGGCAGTACCGAAGGCTAGGAACCTAATCAATACAGACATTGGTAATATGTCAGATCTAGAGTTCAGAATGACAATTCTCAAGGTTCTAGCCGGGCTCGAAAAAGGCATGGAAGATATTAGAGAAACCCTCTCGAGAGATATAAAAGCCCTTTCTGGAGAAATAAAAGAACTAAAATCTAACCAAGTTGAAATCAAAAAAGCTATTAATGAGGTGCAATCAAAAATGGAGGCTCTCACTGCTAGGATAAATGAGGCAGAAGAAAGAATTAGTGATATAGAACCAAATGACAGAGAATAAAGAAGTTGAGCAAAAGAGGGACAAACAGCTACTGGACCACAAGGGGAGAATTCGAGAGATAACTGACACCATAAGACGAAACAACATTAGAATAATTGGGATTCCAGAAGAAGAATAAAGAGAGAGGGGAGCAGAAGGTATACTGGAGAGAATTATTGGGGAGAATTTCCCCAATATGGAAAAGGGAACAAGCATCAAAATTCAGGAGGTTCAGAGAACGCCCCTCAAAATCAATAAGAATAGGCCCACACCCCGTCACCTAATAGTAAAATTTACAAGTCTCAGTGACAAAGAGAAAATCCTGAAAGCAGCCCGGGAAAAGAAGTCTGTAACATACAATGGTAAAAATGTTAGATTGGCAGCTGACTTATCCAAAGAGACGTGGCAGGCCAGAAAGAGCTGGCATGATATTTTCAGAGCACTAAACGAGAAAAACATGCAGCAAAGAGTACTATATCCACCTAGGCTATCATTGAAAATAGAAGGAGAGATTAAAAGCTTCCAGGACAAACAAAAACTGAAAGAATTTGCAAACACCAAACCAGCTCTACAGGAAATATTGAAAGGGGTCCTCTAAGCAAAGAGAGAGCCTACAAGTGGTAGATCAGAAAGGAACAGAGACCATATACAGTAACAGTCACCTTACAGGCAATACAATGGCACTAAATTCATATCTCTCAATAGTTACCCTGAATGTTAATGGGCTAAATGCCCCTGTCAAAAGACACAGGGTATCAGAATGGATAAAAAAACAAAACCCATCTATATGTTGCCTCCAAGAAACTCATGTTAAGCCCGAAGACACCTCCAGATTTAAAGTGAGGGGGTGGAAAAGAATTTACCATGCTAATGGACATCAGAAGAAAGCAGGAGTGGCAATCCTTATATCAGATCAATTAGATTTTAAGCCAAAGACTATAATAAGAGATGAGGAAGGACACTATATCATACTCAAAGGGTCTGTCCAACAAGAAGATCAAACAATTTTAAATATCTATGCCCCCAACGTGGGAGCAGACAACTATATAAACCAATTAATAATAAAATCAAAGAAACACATCAACAATAATTCAATAATAGTAGGGGACTTTAACACTCCACTCACTGAAATGGACAGATCATCCAAGTAAAAGATCAGCAAGGAAATAAAGGCCTTAAATGACACACTGGACCAGATGGACATCACAGATATATTCAGAACATTTCATCCCAAAGCAACAGAATACACATTCTTCTCTAGTGCACATGGAACATTCTCCAGAATAGATCACATCCTCGGTCCTAAATCAGGACTCAACTGGTATCAAAAGATTGGGATCATTCCCTGCATATTTTCAGACCACAATGCTCTAAAGCTAGAACTCAACCACAAAAGGAAGTTTGGAAAGAACCCAAATACATGGAGACTAAACAGCATCCTTCTAAAGAAAAAATGGGTCAACCGGGAAATTAAAGAAGAATTGAAAAAAATCATGGAATCAAATGATAATGAAAATACAACGGTTCAAAATCTGTGGGACACAACAAAGGCAGTCTTGAGAGGAAAATATATAGCGGTACAAGCCTTTCTGAAGAAACAAGAAAGGTCTCAGGTACACAACCTAACCCTACACCTAAAGGAGCTGGAGAAAGAACAAGAAAGAAATCCTAAACCCAGCAAGAGAAGAGAAATCATAAAGATCAGAGCAGAAATCAATGAAATAGAAACCAAAAAAACACAATAGAACAAATCAACGAAACTAGGAGCTGGTTCTTTGAAAGAATTAATAAAATTGATAAACCCCTGGCCCGACTTATCAGAAAGAAAAGAGAAAGGACCCAAATTAATAAAATCATGAATGAAAGAGGAGAGATCACAACTAACACCAAAGAAATACAAACTATTATAAGAACATACTATGAGCAACTCTACGCCAATAAATCTGACAATCTGGAAGAAATGGATGCATTCCTAGAAACATATAAACTACCACAACTGAACCAGGAAGAAATAGAAAGCCTGAACAGACCCATAACCAGTAAGGAGATTGAAACAGTCATTAAAAATCTCCAAACAAAAGCTCAGGGCCAGACAGCTTCCCGGGGGAATTCTACCAAACAGTTCTTTTTTAAATAATTCCTATTCTCCTGAAACTGTTCCAAAAAATAGAAATGGAAGGAAAACTTCCAAACTCATTTTATGAGGCCAGCATCACCTTGATCCCAAAACCAGACAAGGATCCCATCAAAAAAGAGAGCTATAGACCAATATCCTTGATGAACACAGATGCGAAAATACTCAACAAAATACTAGCCAATAGGATTCAATAGCACATTAAAAGGATTATCACCACGACCAAGTGGGATTCATTCCAGGGCTGCAAGGTTGGTTCAACATCCGCAAATCAGTCAATGTGATACAACACATCAATAAAAGAAAGAACAAGAACCATATGATACTCTCAATAGATGCTGAAAAAGCATTTGACAAAGTACAACATCCCTTCCTGATCAAAATTCTTCAAAGCGTAGGGATAGAGGGCACATACCTCAATATCATCAAAGCCATCTATGAAAAACCCACGGCAAATATCATTCTCAATGGAGAAAAACTGAAAGCTTTTCTGCTAAGGTCAGGAACACGGCAGGGATGTCCATTATCACCACTGCTATTCAACCTAGTACTAGAGGTCCTAGCCTCAGCAATCAGACAACAAAAGGAAATTAAAGGCATCCAAATGGGCAAAGAAGAAGTCAAATTATCACTCTTCGCAGATGATATGATACTATATGTGGAAAACCCAAAAGACTCCACTCCAAAACTGCTAGAACTCATACAGGAATTCAGTAAAGTGTCAGGATATAAAATCAATGCACAGAAATCAGTCGCGTTTCTCTACACCAACAGCAAGACAGAAGAAAGAGAAATTAAGGAGTCAATCCCATTTACAATTGCACCCAAAACCATAAGATACCTAGGAATAAACCTAACCAAAGAGACACAGAATCTATACTCAGAAAACTATAAAGTACTCATGAAAGAAATTGAGGAAGACACAAAGAAATGGAAAAATGTTCCATGCTCCTGGATTGGAAGAATAAATATTGTGAAAATGTCTATGCTACCTAAAGCAATCTACACATTTAATGCAATTCCTATCAAAGTACCATCCATCTTGGGGCGCCTGGGTGGCTCAGTGGGTTGGGCTGCTGCCTTCGGCTCGGGTCATGAACTCAGAGTCTTGGGATCAAGCCCCGCATCGGGCTCTCTGCTCCGCAGGGAGCCTGCTTCCCACTCTCTCTCTCTCTCTCTCTCTCTCTGCCTGCCTCTCTGCCTACTTGTGATCTCTGTCTGTCAAATAAATAAAATAAAATCTTTAAAAAAAAAAAGTACCATCCATCTTTTTCAAAGAAATGGAACAAATAATTCTAAAATTTATATGGAACCAGAAAAGACCTCGAATAGCCAAAGGGATATTGAAAAAGAAAGCCAATGTTGGTGGCATTCCGGACTTCAAGCTCTATTACAAAGCTGTCATCATCAAGACAGCATGGTACTGGCACAAAAACAGACACATAGATCAATGGAACAGAATAGAGAACCCAGAAATAGACCCTCAACTCTACAGTCAACTAATCTTCGACAAAGCAGCAAAGAATGTCCAATGGAAAAAAGACAGCCTCTTCAATAAATGGTGCTGGGAAAATTGGACAGCCACATGCAGAAAAATGAAATTGGACCATTTCCTTACACCACACACAAAAATGGACTCAAAATGGATGAAAGACCTCAATGTTCGAAAGGAATCCATCAAAATCCTTGAGGAGAACACAGGCAGCAACCTCTTCAACCTCAGCTGCAGCAACATCTTCCTAGGAACAATGCCAAAGGCAAGGGAAGCAAGGGCAAAAATGAACTATTGGGATTTCATCAAGATCAAAAGCTTTTGCACAGCAAAGGAAACAGTTAACAAAATCAAAAGACAACTGACAGAATGGGAGAAGATATTTGCAAACGACATATCAGATAAAGGACTAGTGTCCAGAATCTATAAAGAACTTAGCAAACTCAACACCCAAAGAACAAATAATCCAATCAAGAAATGGGCAGAGGACATGAACAGACATTTCTGCAAAGAAGACATCCAGATGGCCAACAGACACATGAAAAAGTGCTCCATGTCACTCAGCATCAGGGAAATATAAATCAAAACCACAATGAGATATCACCTCACACCAGTCAGAATGGCTAAAATCAACAAGTCATGAAATGACAGATGCTGGTGAGGATGCGGAGAAAGGGGAACCCTCCTACACTTTTGGTGGGAATGCAAGCTGGTGCAGCCACTCTGGAAAACAGCATGGAGGTTCCTCAAAATGTTGAAAATAGAACTGCCCTATGACCCAGCAACTGCACTATTGGGCATTTACCCTAAAGATACAAACGTAGTGATCCAAAGGGGCATGTGCACCCGAATGTTTATAGCAGCAATGTCCACAATAGCCAAACTATGGAAAGAACTATGGAAAGCTGTCCATCAACAGATGAATGGATCAAGAAGATGTGGTATATATACACAATGGAATACTATGCAGCCATCAAAAGAAATGAAATCTTGCCATTTGCGACAACATGGATGGAACTAGAGCGTATCATGCTTAGCGAAATAAGTCAAGCAGAGAAAGACAACTATCATATGATCTCCCTGATATGAGGAAGTGGTGATGCAACCTGGGGGCTTAAGTGGGTAGGAGAAGAATCAATGAAACAAGATGGGATTGGGAGGGAGACAAACCATAAGTGACTCTTAATCTCACAAAACAAACTGAGGGTTGTTGGGGGGAGGGGGTTTGGGAGAAGGCGGTGGGATTATGGATATTGGGGAGGGTATGTGCTTTGGTGAGTGCTGTGAAGTGTGTAAACCTGGTGATTCACAGACCTGTACCCCTGGGGATAAAAATATATGTTTATAAAAAATAAGAAATTATTAAAAAAAAATCTCAATAAGGCTCACAGATGCTAGAAAATTCACAGATGCTAATACTGAAATGACCCAGATGCTGGAATTACCAAACAACTTAGAGCAGAAATAACCATATTTTATGAAGTAGGGGTAAATATTCTCAAAATGAATAGGAAGATAGATGCTCTTAGCAAAGAAGTAGAAGCTTTATAGAAAAAAAAATGGACATTTTAGAATTGAAATATACAATAATGAAATTTAAAAATATAGCCTAAATAGCTCACTTGCAAACTGGATATGACAGAGGAAAGTTGAACTTTGAACTTGCAGACAGACCAACTGAAATTTTCCAATCTGAAGAAAGAAAAAGACTGGGGGGGAAAAAATGAACAAAGCCTCAAGGACCTTATGGGACAATATTAAAAATATTAATAAATATTCATGTCTTTGGAGTCCCAGAAGGAGGAGGGAAAATCAATGCAGAGAATTTATTTTAAGAAACAATGATTTAAAATTCCCCAAATTTGGTGAAATGAGAAGATATCAGCAGATATGAGCCATTTGGTGACATCTAAACAGGATAAATGCAAAAATAAGAACACAAAAACAAACTACATCCCAATATATAACAAACTACTAAAAACTGAAAATGACAGGGAAAAGTCTTGAAATCAGCCAAAGGAAAATAACATAGAATATACAGGCAAACATCTATTTGAACGACCTTAGATTTTTCTTATCAGAAAACTTGAGGAGCAGAAAACAGTGGAAAATAATTTTTGAAGTCCTAAGATAAAAAATTATCTGTCCAGAATTATCTACACAGAGAAAACAGCCTTCAAAAATGAAGGAAAGGGGCACCCAGGTGACTTGGTCAGGTAAGGGGCTGACTTCAGCTCAGGTCATGACCCCAGAATCCTGGGATTAAGCCCTGACAGACTCCTCACTTCTTTGGGTGGTGGGGTACAGAAGTTTGCTTCTCCAACTCCTTCTGACCTCCCCTTGCTCATGCTTTCCTTCTCACTATCTCAAATAAACAAATAAAAATATTTCACAAACAAACTAATAAAGGAAAAATAGGGACATTCTAGATGAAATAAAATGAAGAAAATTTGTCTTCAACCAGTCTTCTCCAAAAGAAGGAAGTTGTGTACTGTAGGCAGAAGGATGATACCAGAGGGAAACATGGAACTTCAGAATTAAGGAAGAAACACAGAAACAATAAAAACAATTTTTTTCCTTTTTCAGTTCTTTAAAATATCCATGACTGTAGGAAGCAAAAGTTTATAAATTTGCCTGACAGGGTTGTCAAGGGGTCTTTCTGATCTTGAATATACAGATCTTCTCCAAAGTGCCATCTCTGCCCCACCTTGGCAGCTTCCAAGCTTTTCTTAGCCATCACCAAAATTATTAAAGAGGCATACTGACAAATGAGATAAGGAGCATGTTGAGTTGGGATATTGCTACATTGGATAGGAGGAATGAAAGTAAGAATTTTTAATGTCATTCAAAATGTTAGTATTTTAAAAATAAGTCGAATTAGTCTTTTAATAGAATCTATAAATATCAAGAGGCTAGGTACTTTTTCACTGCTCATTTTGCATAGTCTTTCCTCTTTAGTTCATTACTTTCTGATTCATGTCCTCTTCCTTCTTCCCTCTCTCTCCTCCTAGTGTGTGTGTGTGTGTGTGTGTGTGTGTGTGTATGTATTATATGTATATATGCTTATATATGTATATATGCTTATATACATATAATATATAAAATCCCTATAGCCATCACTAGAAAACCTAAAGACATAAAAATCCAACAGATATGTAGATAAATTAAAATGAAATCTAAAACATGCTCAAATAACCTACAACAAATCAGGCAAGAGAGAAAGAAAAATGAAAAACAGAAGGATGAAGGGAAAACAAATAAGAATGTGTCAGGCCAAAGTCCAAGTATATTAATAATTACACTAAATGAAAATGATGCAAACACATAAATTAAAAGGCAGATTTTCAGATTAAATTCACAAAGGTGACCCAGTTTTATGCTAGGATAATTGTGCCCTAGGAAAAAGTAAATATCCAAACACTTCATGGAATAATAAGTAAAGAATCGGAGTTGAACTGATACCAGGAGACTTGGAGTTTCATCAGGATCTGTTAGAGTGGGGGCATAAGGAGGCTAGATGATGAATGAAAACTGGCTCACATGTGGACACTGAGAGCATGGACCAACCTAGTGGTGATTTTCCTTTCCAAATGTAGTCAGAATAGACATCATTGATAATGGCACATCATCTACATTGAGTCCTTGGCCTGTGAGTTGAAAGCCATTCTAGTGCGAAATTCTATGTGAGCTTCTAACACTGCCAAATTCCTTTCCCAAACAGCAAATCAAAAATGCCATATCCCATGGTAGCAATTAGTGCCAGTCTTAATCTACAGGATGTAGAGTTGGTGGTCCAGCCCTTTCTCTACTTATTTAACTAGTCTGGCTCCAGCAAAAACCAAATGAATCCTAGACACTGGAATTAGACTATGGCAAACTCAACCAAAGAGTGGTCCTAACCACAGCCACCACACCAGGTGGAATATCTTTGCTTATACAGATTAAAACAGCCAGCGACGGTTGCATGAAATGTAGCCACTGATTTATCAAATCACTATCAGATTAGGGGATCAGAAATGATTTGAGTTCAGATCATAGTCAACAGTACCTATTTACCATTTAGTTCAAGGATTATTTTAAGTTTTCCTTCTGCAAACATGATATACTGTGAAGAGGTCTGGACCGCCTACGTATCTTGCAAAATACATCAATCTACTGGATCAATGACATCACATGTATTATGCTAGAGGAGCAAGAAGGGCTAATGTATTAGGGAAATGTGTTATGATATATGTACTCCAGAGCATGGGAGATAAACTTGATGTCTCCAGTATGCCACATTAGTAAAATTTTAGTGGTTTCGGGGACATAAGTATTCCAGGACATCCCATACAAAGTGAAAGATAAATTCACGCATCTCCACCTTCTAATATAAAGAACAACAGTGATTAATAGGCCTCTTCAGATTCTGAAGGCAGTATGTTCAATAACTAGGAATCGTTGTTGTGCTGACCCATATACCAAGTGATTTAGAAGCTTTGAGTGAGGACCCAAACAGAAAAGCTCTTTAGTAAGGCCAGTCTATGATGGAGGCAGCTTTGCCACTTGGAACATATAAGCAGGCAGACCATGTATTACCAGCTCTGAGACAAAACAGCAGGTTGGAACTCACACAAGCTCCAGTGAGATATTAACAAGACAGAGGGCAGGGCCAAGCCACCTGCAGCAGAAACTCCAATATCTTCTGGAAAACAACTCCTGGCATGCTACCGAGCCCTTGTAGAGAGGGAGTACCGAGCCTGGGGTGCCAACTGACCATACAGACCCAAGTGCCCATCATTAGCTTGGTTTTGTCAGATCTACCAAATCATAAAGTCAGGTGGGCTCAGCAACAGTCCATGTTAAGACAAAATTGCAACATCAAGAATCAAGCACAAGTCCCTTATCCGATAGCCTACAACCCCCACATAATTCACCACTGCTACACTCCTATCCTTGTACACATCTAGTCAATCTCATCCTCACCCGTTCAGTATCAGGAGACCACATCAAAGTGATTTCCATACACCAAACTTCCCCTAACCCAATGGTCAGAGTCACACTGTAATAGTGGTTCATTCCGGGGCTGGCAAGGAGTGAGGGACACAGGCAAGTGCCCAGAGTCTATCATCTATCAGGATGCCCAGGTCCTTGGTGGCCAAAGTCCCAGGATACAGCACAGGCTCTAGGCGTGAAAAGCTTACCTCTGGCAAGGTCAAAGTCTGTAGCAACACGATCACAACAGTTACACTGTCCTTGGGGTCAGTTTTTCCTCCCAGCAGCTGCAAGATGTCCTGAACTCATTACAGGAGACGATCGTGGTCTGCTCCTCTGGCCTTCCCCAGAACAGCTTCAGCACACTGCTCCCTTCCTACCCAGCTCGAGTTCCAACACCCCGAGATGGGAGAGCTGGCCCTTCCGCCCAGGCATCTCCACCAGGAAAGGTTGTCTTTTGAATACCATGAGTGACACCAGAAAGCCTGGGAAGAGATGGGAATGTGAGGCTTACCAGGAAGGCAAATGGGAGCCCCAAGTGTGGGCTGTGGTTTAAGGTATGTGGGGGAGTAAGTGTGGGTCCAGTGGAGGCTCGGGGAGAGGATGGGCTGGGATGTGTTGCCCACCAGCTCGCAGAATGGTAGAATCAGAGAGGAGAGCATTCTGCCGTGACCATGCTTCACCAAAAAAAATCCTAATCTTGTGGAATCTTGGGAGATATAAGGGAGTTAGGAAGGCATGGCAAGGGAGTCCTAAGATGAGAAACACCTGGGTGCCCCAGGTGCCAGAGATCCCTTATCCCAGACTCCTCCTTCAAGCCTGGGTCTTCCCAGCTGACATAATAAGACAGAGTGCAGAGGGGTCCATGCTAATGCCCAGTAGTAGGGGCTTTCATTAACACTGCTGGTTGAGCTAATATTGTCACAGTGGGGTATCTAGAATGGAGAGTTCTGGTCCACTGGTGAAGACAGACAATGAGTATCACTTGCAACTCTGAGACCAGCTGAAGTGGCTGTTGTTTTTCCCACCAACTTTCCTCCCCAGTGAAATTCATTCAAGAAGAGATGTCTAGGGCGCCTGGGTGGCTCAGTGGGTTAAAGCCTCTGCCTTTGGCTCAGGTCATGATCCCAGGGTCCTGGGATCGAGCCCCGCATCAGGCTCTCTGCTATGCAGGGAGCCTGCTTCCTCCTCTCTTTCTGCCTGCCTTTCTGCCTACTTGTGATCTCTGTCTGTCAAATAAATAAATAAAAATTGAAAAAAAAAAAAAAGAAGAGAGGCCTACTAGAACTACTAGAAACTTATAGAAGTTGCTCCCAAATCGTACATTAAGAAGTAGATACAACTTGCACAAGGGGTGATTTGTAGACACTATGATATAGCACCCAGACATCCCTTCAGTGAAGGACTTACAACCACAATTGCTGGAAGTGTTGCTGATAGACAGCTGAAAGCTATCTCAGGGTCTGGCTCAGCTGCTGGGAGACAACTTGCCCAATATTGCATCACTTACTGGGGGAGTCTACTTCTAGAGAATGATTACTAGAAGTAAATAAAGGCCTGGCTATCTTGAACCAACTCAGGACAACTCTTAAGGGGTGTTGTAGCTCCAGAGCAACTCTGGGAGTAAGCTGAGGCAGCCATTGGTCCTACATACCTCATAGTTTTTGTTTGTTTGTTTTGTTTTGTTTTGATACCTCATAGTTTAACATCCTTCTCCGGTCAGTCCTACTTCCTTCTCTTCTCTTCCATAGGAAGGTCTCTAAAGGAGCTCCATAATTAGCATTTGGCAAGCTAACTCGGTCTTAGAGTCAGCTTCTGGAAGAAACCAACCTGTGCCAATACTTCACACTCAGTTGGAATTTTTATTTTTTGTATTTGTTAACTTCTGTCATTTTCTTTTAAAACTATTCTTGGGTAATTTCTTCTCTGTGTCTTATTCTCTAGACCAGAGAAACTTAGGACTGAAAGAAACATTACTGACCATCTACCTAGTTTTCTTCTTGTGTACAATACATCTTTCCCCTATGAGGTTCTCAACCTCAATCTGTTAAATATTTTCAGTGCTTTCCATATTAAACAGTAAGGCACAGCTGTAATGTATATAAAGTCTCCTATGAGGAGTATAAATCTGCCTTCTTGAGTCTGCTGCTCATTTGCCTTTATTAATCAACTTCCATATGACAGTTTCAAATAAAGGAAAACATCTAGCACGTTCTCTGATGTATCTTCTTGAGGTTAAATAAATCCAGTTTCCTCAGCCATTCCTTATATGTTCCCATCATAGTTCCACCTCTCCTGCAAACTTTGTAAGCTACTCATTCTTTCACATAGAGACAACTTTTTGTACTGTTCTGTCATCTTTTTTTTTTAAAGATTTTATTTATTTATTCGACAGAGAGAGATCACAAGTAGGCAGAGAGGCAGGCAGAGAGAGAGAGAGGAGTAAGCAGGCTCCCTGCTGAGCACAGAGCCCGATGCGGGACTCGATCCCAGGACCCTGAGACCATGACCCGAGCCGAAGGTAGCGGCTTAACCCACTGAGCCACCCAGGCGCCCCAAGTTCTGTCATCCTCTTATCAGAAACATCTTATCCAGGGTGGGTATTCACACACACACACACACACACACACACACACACGGGCAGATAAGTTATTATATGTATTTTTAATCCTTTTCAAGTAATAATATACTTTAAAAAATGCCCAAACCTTTTGATTGAATCCACTTAATCCATAAATACAATGACTTGCGCATAAACGTTATGGTGGGAATTCTGGTCCCTTTATAGGGCCAATATGATTTATTAATAGTAGCCTTACTCCATGGAATAATTTGGCAAATCAGAGGTAATACAGTTTTTCACTCTTAGTTAAAAGTGAGTGATTGATTCTTATTCTGATTGGCATCACTAATGATACTGTGAGATTCAGCATTCTGTGCTCTGCTTCAAGGACAGCAAAAGGGTGAACTAGCTGCCAACTTGACTGACATTTTATGCAAGTGACATGAACCAATATATCCTTTGTACATGGCTCATTGAAAATTATAATTGTGTATTTAAAAATGTATACAAGCCATATTTTATATTGGGAACATGTGTTTTGCAAAGCAGGTAACACATGACAAGAAGCAAACATCCCTTAAATTGTTAAGGAAATCAGACTGCTATCTATGTTAACACCCCCCCCCCTTTTTTTTTTGAGAATGAGAAGTGTCCACTTCAGTGAGAAATTCTAATTATTAAATTCTGTTTTTAACTCCGAGTTCCAGAGAGGGCTGAAATCCACAGCTTTTGATAACTTAAATGGCAATTTGCCTTGGAAACTACAATGATATGAGGCTTATGTCATTAGGAAGAAAAGCTCATTAAATTAATTCCCAGTTCCTAATTTACTTTAGAAATTATTAATGTTGAAATGATTAGTTGGGAAGAAGATTGATGAATTTAGTTTTCTCATGGAACACTGAGGTTATAAAAAAAAAGTCAACTGATTTATCATTTTTATATTGTGTGTACTTCCTATCTTAATGAACAAGTTGACATTTTGTTCACTTGATTTTTATTATTTCATAGTTCGCTAAGAGAATAAGTTTTCTAAGAGTTTCCATCTTTGACAAGGAGATGTATGGCATAACAGATATGAGCAGAGGCTTCAGAGTCAGACAGAAGTTTAATTCCCACCTGTGCTGCCTATTAGCTATGTGACCTTGGTCCAGGTTTTTTTTTTTTTTTTACCTTTATCAGCCAAATTTTTCTCATCTGTAAAATCAGAATGGCAGTAATAATCACTTAATAAAACTGTAAGCATTGAATGAGATAGTACACCTATATATTATAAGTGTTCTCAAATGGTCATTATATTTTGGATGGAGTAAGATTCAGGAGCTCTGGCACAGTTAATGCTTGCTATTATTTAATTAATTTTTTCTATATTAATAAGAGAAAAATGACACTAACATGAACATTCATTAATATTTGGAGAATGGTTAAAGAGGAAAAACCCAGGTATTCTGACTCGAAAGGCCATTGTTCCCCACATCTTAGCACAAAACACTAGAATGTCTTATGGAGAGAAGATTAGTGGTAACTCTTGAGAGAAAGACACGATACGTTTTTCTCTAGGGTGCCAGGGAGAAAAGCTAAAGTTAGACAACACTATAAATATTTGACATAAAGAAACCATAAGTGACTCTTAATCTCACAAAACAAACTGAGGGTTGCTGGGGAGAGGGGGGGTTGGGAGAAGGGGGGTGGGGCTATGGACATTGGGGAGGGTATGTGCTTTGGTGAGTGCTGTGAAGTGTGTAAACCTGGCGATTCACAGACCTGTAACCTTGGGGATAAAAATATATGTTTATAAAAAATAAAAAATTAAAAAAAAAAGAAATCTCAAGAAGGAAGGAAAGTGAATATTAATTTTTTATTATGTGCCAAACTCTGTGATAAGTATTTGTTTAAACATCAGTACCACCATCATCATCTCATCAGCAGCCTAACAGGGAAGACAGCTGCCATTAACTAAGGACCTATTATACAGCAAGGACTTTACATATACTATTAAATCTGATCCCTACAATGACCTTATAAGGTATACATTATTTTGTCTAATTTATTTATGAGGAAGGCAAGGCTTATAAAGTTGAAGGAACTTGGTCCAAATCATATGGCTGGTGAATGTTGGCACTAGGATCGGAATCTACTTCTATCCAACCAGGACCAAAAAGAAACCATGACTATTCTGATTAGTTTGCTTTACTTCAGGTTGCATCAACACAAGCTTCTCCCATATATTTTGTATTATCTCTTAAAGGTGTGACCTTTCAATAGCATTGCCAGGAGTACAGTGAGGGCCTGAGTGAGCTCCAGGCTAAATGCCAACAATTGTCAGGACCATCTCCATGATTTTACAATTCCCTTGAATTTTGCTCAGTGTCCATTGGACATCACTCTCCAACCATGGCATGTCTTCCATCTAGGCTTGCACTTAGTACCTCGGTTGCTAGACCAAGGCACCAAGGTTGCCCCAATCACTGCTGCAACCTCAGCCACTTCCAGGGAGCCCCCAGTCTTGCTGGAAACTCTGGTATTCATAAAAATCTTCCTTAGTTAGCAAGAGCTCTACTTTATATTTTAAATAAAGTTAGCAAGAGCTCTGCCTCCAAAGAATGGCTGGAGAGCACTTATATATAGGTAGCAGAAGCTATACCTTATGATTTATTCAGGTGCCTGTCCCCCAAGTGGTAGATCCACAGCTGTCTCGGGTTTCTTCTCTTAAAATATATGCCATGCAAGCTTCCCCAGAAATGAGAAGTTTCAGTGTTCAATGGTTTACACAGGGCTTTCTCTGACCCTCTCTAGAACTCATAGAACCCAGATCCAACCTTTAGCTTAAAACCCTAATAGATTATTTCCCCCTTACCAAGTTACCTCTTAAATGAACTATGGAAATTCTGTTGTGAAATAAATATTGAAAAGAAAACGTTGGCCTCATAATGAAAAGGTAACATTTTATACATTTTAGGTACCAGTTAAATTTACGTACATGGCTTTTTTTTTTTTTTAAGATTTATTTATTTATTTGTTTGTTTATTTGACAGAGAGAGAGATCACAAGTAGGCAGAGAGGCAGGAGGGAGAGTGGGGGTCGGGAAAGCAGGCTCCCTGCCAAGCAGAGCGCCTGATGTGGGCCTCTAACCCAGGATCCTGAGATCATGACTTGAGCTGAAGGCAGAGGCTTAACCCATTGAACCACCCAGGAGCCCCTACATACATGGTCTTTAAAATAATTTGGACTTTTGGCACAGACTATCAGTATCATCTGTTGTATTAAATTGATAATGCTGCTATTCAAGTTCAGAAATAATTTTTTTAAAGAGTATGATGATTTTGTATTTTTAAGGATTTTATTTACTTATTTGACAGAGAGAGACACAGAGAGAGGGAACACAAGCAGGGGGAGTGGCAGAGGGAGAAGCAGCCCTCCTGTTGAGCAGAGGGCCCCATGTGGGGCTTAATCCCAGGACCCTGGGATCATGACCTGAGCCAAAGGCAGATGCTTAACAACTGAGGCACCCAGGTGCCCCTTAAGATCAGGAATAATTAGAGGCCTCAAAAGATACATGGGGGTCTCAGAAGGGAAATTCTGTTGACAAAAACTAACAAACAACATATTATGGCAATAATATCTTTTCAAGGTACAGAAAAATGGCCCAAGATAACTTTAACTGGTTTCTTATCTGAGGCTCTGAGAGTTCAATTGTGAAAGATATTTTACCATGGAGGATAAAAAGAAAACATTCCAGAAGCTCCAGTGAGTGAAAGAGAAAGGTCACTAACGCAATCAGGGTGAATGATGCCTGTGTGATACGCATGGTCCAGACTGAGAAAGAGAGGGACCCAAGGTTTATGGACTTCAAGGCAAACCTAACAGCTTAGCTAGTGGGCTGGAAGGTCAGTGGAGAGGGGTAGTACATCAAATGCAGTTAGTTCCAGATGTAGGACTGTGATACTAAGGAGAGCAAGTTCCACTTGGCAATGGCTTCCCTCATTAGTAATTTAAGTTACATTTGTATCACAATACTCCGGGTCTCTCTTTGAACTTTTATTACATTCTCAGGGCTGAGCTGTGACTACAATGTTTAAAGCTACTTGGAAAGGATGCTGTTTTATGGGAAATGGGAGAACCATAAGGGTTCAAGCTGGATTCACAAGGGAAGTTTGTATGGAATAATTGAAAAAATAAGAACATGTACTTTTGTAACTTGCAGGGACCTTAAGGAGTCATCCTTCCTTGTATTAGTTACAGTCCTCATAGCCCAAGAGTGTTACTCCAGATCATAGGTTCAGAGCTTGGATTGAAACCCAAGTCTCTTTTACTCCTATTGCAAAATTTTTTTCCACTCAAGAAAATGCTAAGGAAAAAAAAGGGGGGGGGGTGTATTGTAAAGGAAAATGGCCAGGAGCTCATGGACATGCTGGAGAATTTTCCTGTGGTTAGGTATATTTTTTGCTAGCATATTCTTATTTTAGCAAATATTTATTATGAGCCAGCCACTTTCTTATTTAACCCTCACAATTTTCTTACGAGGTAGGAATTACCGAATTTTTGAATAATGACACTACAGCTCCAAGAGGTTAAATAACTTTGTTCAAGAGGATAAAGCAATGATCCAGCCAGGTTCCAGCCCCCATGTCTTTTGATAAGCAAATCAGTGCTTTTCCTGAATACTGAAAAATTGGGTTTTGTGAGTAGGTATGATCTGGCTCCAGCACACTGATGCCCCAGTCGGTTTCACAGGGATCTCTACAGTTTAAAAAGCAATTTAGAGGTTTTTATAAATTGAGGCGGCAAGTGTTTCAGACATTTGTCAGCAAATGTCTGGCATCAACCAACTATTGGGTGTCAGCTACAGCCTTTGGCCAGGATTATTCCCTGGAACATTAATACATGGAAGCAATATTTCTATATTTGCACTGCTACTGAGACATTTTCAATAATTCAAACTAAAACAGAGGGCTGATGACTTATAACTGTAGAAGAAAATAAATATAGATATTGAACTGAATAGTTAAAAAAAGGACTTTAGCAGAAATTGCTTCAGGTAATTGAAATGGGAAGTGATTTTTTTTTTTTTTTCCAAAAACCTGATCCTTATGGCAATGTGGGTAAATGGTCCTCTTTTTACTTCCTGAATATTGGCTTTGACCACACCCTCTCTCTGATTCTGGAGGAAAAAGTCTTACATGAAAGTGAAATTATTCATGTTAGTCATCTTGGTTTGCCAACTGCCTATAAACAAGGCCCATTCTCAGATCAGAAACTGGAATTCTCCCATTCTGTCAGTTGTCTTTTGGTTTTGTTGACTGTTTCTTTTGCTGGGCAAAAGCCTTTGATTTTGATGAAGTCCCAAGAGTTCATTTTTTCCCTCACTTCCCTTGCCTTTGGTGATGTTTCTAGGAAGAAGTTGCTGTGGCTGAGGTTGATAAGGTTGCTTCATGTGTTCTCCTCAAGGATTTTGATGGATTCCTGTCTCACATTGATGTCTTTCATCCATTTTGAGTCTTATTATTGTGTGTGGCATAAGGAAATGGTCCACTTTAATTCTTCTGCATGTGGCTGTCCAATTCTCCCAACACCATTTGTCTTTTTTCAATTGGACATTCTTTCCTGTTTTTTTTTTTTTTTAAGATTTTATTTATTTATTTGACACAGAGAGAGATCACAAGTAGGCAGAGAGGCAGGCAGAGAGAGAGGAGGAAGTAGGCTCCCTGCTGAGCAGAGAGCCCATCATGGGGCTCGATCCCAGGACCCTGAGATCATGACCTGAGTCGAAGACAGAGGCTTTAACCCACTGAGCCACCCAGGCATCCCTCTTTCCTGCTTTGTTGAAGATTAGTTGACCATGGAGTTGAAGGTCTATTTCTGGGCTCTCTATTCTGTTCCATTGATCTATGTGTCTGTTTTTGTGCCAGTACCATACTGTCTTGATGATGACAGCTTTGTAATGGAGCTTGAAGCTGGAATTGTGATGCCACCAACATTGGCTTTCTTTTCCAACATTCCTCTGGCTATTCAGGGTCTTTTCTTGTTCCATATAAATTTTAGGTTTATTTGTTCCATTTCTTTGAACAGAAATGGTATTTTGATAGGGATTGCATTAAATGTATAGATTGCTTTAGATTGCATAGACATTTTCACAGTATTTGTTCTTCCAGTCCATGAGCATGGAATGTTTTTCCATTTCCTGTGTCTAACTCAATTTCTTTCATGAGTACTTTATAGTTTTCTGAGTGCAGATTTTTTGCCTCTTTGATTAGGTTTATTACTAGGTATCTTATGGTTTTGGGTGCAATTGTAAATGGGATTGACTCCTTAATTTCTTTCTGTTCTGTCTTGCTGTTGGTATATAGAAATGCAGCTGATTTCTGTGCATTAATTTTATATCCTGACACTTTACTAAATTCCTGTATATGTTCTAGCAGTTTGGGAGTGGCATCTTTTGGGTTTTCCACATAAAGTACCATATTATCTTCAAAGAGTGAGAGTTTGACTTCTTCTTTGCCGATTTGGAAGACTTTAATTTCTTTTTGTTGTCTGATAGTTGAGGCTAGGACTTCTAGTACTATGTTGAATAGCAGTGGTGATAATGGACATCCCTGCCATGTTCCTGACCTTAGTGGAAAAGTTCTTAGTTTTTCTCCATTGAGAATGATATTCACAGTGGGTTTTTCATAAATAGCTTTGATGATATTGAGGTATGTACCCTCTATCCCTACACTTTGAAGAGTTTTGATCAGGAAAGGATGCTGTACTTTGTCAAATGCTTTTTCAGCATCTATTGAGAGTATCATATGGTTCTTGTTCTTTCTTTTATTAATGTATTGTATCACATTGATTGATTTGTGGATGCTGAACCAAGCTTGCAGCCCTGGAATAAATCTCACTTGGTTGTGGTGAATAATCTTTTTAATGTACTGTTGGATCCTATTGGCTAGTATTTTGGTGAGAATTTTCATATCTGTGTTCATCAAGGATATTGGTCTGTAATTCTCATTTTTGATGGGATCTTTGTGTGGTTTTGGGATCAAGGTAATGCTCGTCTCATAAAATGAGTTTGGAAGTTTTCCTTCCATTTGTATTTTTTGGAACAGTTTCAGGAGACTAGGAATTAATTCTTCTTTAAATGTTTGGTAGAATTCCCCTGGGAAGCTGTCTGGCCTTGGGCTCTGGTTTGTTTGGAGACTTTTGATGACTGCTTCAATCTCCTTACTAGTTATGGGCCTGTTCAGGTTTTCTATTTCTTCTTGGTTCAGTTGTGATAGTTTTTATGTCTTTAGGAATGCATCCATTTCTTCCAGATTGTCAAATTTGCTGGTGTATAGTAGCTCATAATATGTTCTTATAATTGTTTGTATTTCTTTGGTGTTGGCTGTGATCTCACCTCTTTCATTCATCATTTTATTAATTTGGGTACTTTCTCTTTTCTCTTTGATAAGTCTGGCCAGGGTTTATCAATCTTATTAATTCTTTCAAAGACTCAGTGCCTAGTATCGTTGGTTTGTTCTATTGGTTTTTTTGGTCTTTATTTCATTGGTTTCTGCTATGATCTTTATTATTTCTCTTCTCCTGCTGGGTTTAGGCTTTCTTTGTTGTTCTTTCTCCAGCTCCTTTAGGTGTAGGGTTAGGTTGTGTATTTGTGACCTTTCTTGTTTCCTGAGAAAGTATTGTATTGCTATATATTTTCCTCTAAGGATTGCTTTTGCTGTATCCTACAGATTTTGAACCATTGTGTTTTCATTATCATTTTTTTCCATGAATTTTTTCAAATCTTCATTAAGTTTCTGGTTGACCCATTCATTCTTTAGAAGGATGCTGTTTAGTCTCCATGTATTTGAGTTCTTTCCAAATTTCCTCTTTTGATTGAGTTCTAGTTTCAGATCATTGTGGTCTGATAATATGCAGGGAATTATCCCAATCTTTTGGTACAAGTTGAGACCTGATTTGTGACCTAGGATGTGATCTGTTCTGGAGAATGTTCCATGTGCATTAGAGAAGGATGTGTATTCTGTTGCTTTCGGATGGAAAGTTCTGAATATATCTGTGATGTCTATCTGGTCCAGTATGTCATTTAAGGCCTTTATTTCCTTGTTCATCTTTTGCTTGGATGATCTGTCCATTTCAGTGAGGGGGGTGAATAATAATACTATTATTGTATTATTGTTGATGCGTTTCTTTGATTTTGTTATTAAGTAGGTTTATATAGTTGGCTGCTCCCATTTTAGGGGTATAGATATTTAAAATTTTTAGAACCTCTTGCTGGACAGACCCTTTGAGTATGATAGTGTCCTTCCTCATCTCTTATTATAGTCTTTGGCTTAAAATCTAATTGATCTGATATAAGGATTGCCCCCCCAGCATTCTTTTGATATCCATTAGCATGGAAAATTGTTTTCCACCCCCTCACTTTAAATCTGGATGTGTCTTTGGGTCTAAAATGAGTTTCTTGTCAACAGCATATTGATGAGTTTTTTTTTTTTTTTTTTCCATTCTGATACCCTGTGTCTTTTGATTGGGGCATTTAGCCCATTTACATTCAGGATAACTATTGAGAGATATGAATTTAGTGCCATTGTATTGCCTGTAAGTGACTGTTACTGTATTTTCCCTCTATTCCTTTCTGGCCTATTACTTTTAGACTCTCTCTTTGCTTAGAGGACCCCTTTCAATATTTCCTGTAGGGCTGGTTTGGTGTTTGCAAATTCTTTTAGTTTCTGTTTGTCCTGGAAGCTTTTTATCTATCCTTCTATTTTCAATGCTAGAGTAGCTGGATATAGTATTCCTGGCTGCATATGTTTCTTGTTCAGTGCTCTGAATATATCATGCCAGTTCTTTCTGGCCTGCCAGGTCTCTGTGGATAAGTCTGCTGCCAATCTAATATTTTTACCATTGTGTGTTACAGACTTCTTGTCCCAGGCTACTTTCAGGATTTTCTCTTTGTCACTAAGACTTGTAGATTATGCGGTGTGGACCTATTTTTATTGATTTTGAGGGGGGTTCTCTGTGTCTCCTGGATTTTGATGCTTGTTCCCTTTGCCACGTTAGAGAAATTTTCTACTATAATTTGCTCCAATAAAGCTTATGCTCCCTTCCCTTTTTCTTCTTTTTCTGGAATCCCAATTATTCTAATATTGTTTCCTCTTATGATATCACTTCTCACTCAAATTCTCCCCTCGGGATCTGGTAGTTGTCTCTCTTTTGCTCAGCTTCTTTATTCTCTGTCTTTTGGTTTTCTATATCACCAATTCTCTCTTCTGCCTCATTTATCCCAGCAGTAAAAGCCTCCATTTTTTATTGCACCTCATTAATAGCTTTTTGGTTTCAACTTGGTTAGATTTTAGTTCTTTTATTTCTCCAGAAAGGGCTTTTATTTCTCTAGAAGGGTTTCTCTAATAGATATTAGAGATAGCAACATTAGCCTTTTTTGAGCCCAGCTAGCCTCTTGAGGATCGTCATTCTGAACTCTAGATCTGACATATTACCAATGTCCATATTGATTAGGTCCCTAGCTTTTGGTACTTCCTCTTGTTCTTTTCTTTGTGATGAGTTTTTCTGTCTTGTCATTTTATCCAGATAAGAATATATGAATGAGAGAATAAAATACTAAAAGGGTGGCAAAAACCCCAGGAAAATGTGCATTAACCAAATCAGAAGAGACCCCAAATCATGGGGGGAAAGAAGTGGGTAAAAAGAAGTTCAGAAAAAAGAAAGTAAAAAAAAGAAAAAAGATAAGAAGAAAAGAAAAAAGAAAAAATATATATTAGACTGGTGAATAGAGCAGAGCCATCCACTTAATTTTGGGAGTATTTTGGTGTCTTAGAAGAAATTACCTCCCCAAATTTTAAAGAAATAAAGAAAGAAATATACACACACACACACACACACACACACACACACACACACATATATATGTGTATATGTATACATATGTATATGTACATATACATGTATATATGTGTACATATATGTATATGTATGTATACATAAACACATACATATATGGGTAAACACAATGAAGAGATGGAATATGACTATAAAGATGGAAATTTAAAAATATTCTAAAAAAGGAGTTGGTAAGTTGGTTGGGAAAAGAAAGAAAGAGAAAGTGGAGAGAATTTGCTCAGGCTGGAGACTAAAAGCACTGTGCTAGATTTAGGGTATATTTTGATCTATTAGTAGAAGTTGTATCCCAAATTTTTTTAGAAGAAAAAACCCTATGTGTATACAAAAAATAAAATTAGATACAATGAAGGGTAAAGTAGGACTATAATAATGAAGTTTCAAAGAGATTTTTTTAATGAAAGGTAATGTTAAAATAAACTAGTTAAAAATGTCAAAAGAGGAAAGAGTAAGTTTAAAAAAGTAGAATAAGAAAAAAATAAAATAAAATATATTAATTAACTTTGCAAGACTAAAGAATCATGGGGAGAAAGCCATTAACTCCATGCTTTGTTTTCTCCTATGGAACTCTGCTGTTCTCCTAGATAAGTGAACTTGGTCTTTGCTGGATTTATTGCTAATCTTCTGGGAAAGAGGCCTGCTGTAGTGATTCTCAAGTGTCTTGGCCCGAGGTGGAACTGCTCTGCCCTTGCCAGGGGCCGGGCTAAGTACTTTGCTCTGGTTCACTTTCAGGAGCTTTTGTTCCCTGAATGCTTTCCATGGAGTTCTGGAGGATTTAAACGAAAATGGCAGCCTCCCAATCTTTAGCCTAGAGGACCCAAGAGCTCATGGCCCCACTCTTCAGTGTGCCCTTGGAGAAAAGCGCTCAATCACTCCCATCTCCATGGCCTCTGGCCATGATCCGAGCTCACCCAGCCTGTGGCCAGTGTCTCTGTCTCTGGCACACAGCCCCGCATGGAGTCTCCAAACCCAGCAGATCCCTCCCTGCCGCTCTTCCAGGGGGTGTCCCTGGATCTGCCACTTGTGGGGTCCCTGCTCATAGAGCAGTGGTCTGACTGTGCCACAGATCACAGTTTAAGGTAACCCTGAGAGCTCACTCCTCAGCTCTGTCTCTGTAGCTGGCTTCCCTGCTCTAATACCTGCAAGCTCTGCATCACTCAGATAACCCCAATCCTTCTGTGACCCCGCAGGACCTGAGACCATGCTGTCCCTGCATGGGCTCCACCTTGGTTTAGCCTCTGGAGCAATGTCCCTCAATGGAACAGACTTATAAAAGTTCTGATTCTGGGGCGCCTGGGTGGCTCAGTGGGTTAAGCCGCTGCCTTCGGCTCAGGTCATGATCTCAGGGTCCTGGGATCGAGTCCTGCATCGGGCTCTCTGCTCAGCAGGGAGCCTGCTTCCCTATCTCTCTCTCTCTCTCTCTGGCTGCCTCTCCGTCTACTTGTGATTTCTCTCTGTCAAATTAATAAATAAAAAAAGCTTTAAAAAAAAAAGTTCTGATTCTGTGCTCTGTTGCTCCCCTTCTGGCTGGAAGCTGGCCCCTCCCACTGCGGTCTATCTTCCAGTTGCTTTGGATTCACTTCTCTGCAGGTCCTATCTTTCTGAAAGTGGTCGATTTTCTGTTTCTAGAATTGCTGCTCTTCTCTTTGATCTCCTATTGGATTTTTAGGTGTTCAGAATGGTTTCATCAACTATCTAGCTGATCTCTGGCTACGTGATGTCATCTCAGCCTGCTACTCCTCCACCATCTTGACTCCTCCACCAGAAACTGGAATTCTGATTAAATTTATATTATAGGAAAATTTAAAGAAGTATCAAGAAGAAAGTAAAAGACATAATCACATTCCCTTGAAATAAAATCTGTTGGTCTTTTTTCAAGGAACATGATGATTTTATTTTATTTTATTTATTTTTAAAGATTTTATTTATTTATTTGACAGACAGAGATCACAGGTAGGCAAAGAGGCAGGCAGAGAGAGAGGAGGAAGCAGGCTCCCTGCCAAGCAGAGAGCCCGATGTGGGGCTTGATCCCAGGACTCTGAGATCATGACCTGAGCTGAAGGCAGAGGCTTTAACCCACTGAGCCACCCAGGCGCCCGGAACACGATGATTTTATAATAGGCATTCTCTTAAGTAAACTTTGTACCCATTCATCATTATTTCCTTAGGATAAATTACTAGAAGTAAAAATTTGGAGTGAGTGTTTATGTAGAAATTTAACACTGTATATGTTGCAAGACAGTCCTCAAAAGACTGTGTGAATATTACTACAAGCTCTGTCTATCAAAGTATTAATGATGCAGTCTTTTGCATTTCTTCAGGAAAACACCAGACACATCCTTTGTGGTGGAGATAAAGTTGGTCCCAGGAGTAATGGAAACAAAAGGGCTTGGACTTTGGGAATATAAAGACATTATTTTGGATTATTTGTGAGAACTACACTTAAGGATAACCTGAATCTAAAGCTTTAGAAGGACAAAATGAGGACTTTTGATGAGCCACTCAGCCCTACCTGGAGGGTTATGTGTACCTGTATGTGTTTGTGTGTGTGTGTGTGTAAAATCTTATTTACTCAAAACATGGAGGGTCTGATGGTTTTGAAGAGGGAAATATTCCTTTTGTTTTTTGTAAGTTTCCTTTGCTAAATTTTAGATAAAGCAAGATATTATTGCAATATGTCATAATTTATTGACAGATTGATTTTGTAACTGTTTATTGAACACCAAGTGAGAAGATTGGTATTCAAGATTTTAAACCAGTTAATATGAAGAAAAGCGTTCATATGTTTCTTTCTTTCCCGTTTATTAAAGCATTGTCTGAGAAGTTAACTGCTATGCAGAGATGCCATGTGCTTTGCATAAGATAATAAAACTGGATGTGTATTTCTGGAAAGGAGTCACGTGGCTTTAATAGCAGATAAAAGGGGATAGAAAGTGAATGACTTGGGGTTTGAGACAAGAGACAACAGAACAGACCCAAGATCATATTAAATAAACAAGATTGCCTTATTGAGGTTGAGATGCTGGCACATGTTAGCTGAAGCAGGAGTTTCAAAAGTAAACTAGGAGTGGTCTTCTCTATGAATTTTGCCAGTGCAAATGCAGAGGCTTTGGTATTTCATAGACCTATTGGGCTTATTTATAACAAGAATTTCTGTCCTCAGAGAAGTTTCCAGTGATAGAGGCAGTAAAGGGGTAATAAATGGTAAATATGGTATGATCCCTGTCTTCAAAAATACTTTAGTTCAAGGCTATGAATGAGGAAGTGTGGGTGGGCAGACAGTATTGAGGAGAGGCTGGAACAAAATGCCAGTGTTTGAATTTATATACTTGAAAAACGCATTTCTCTGATTGTAAAAATAATGCGGTTTGTTATTAAATATTTAGAAAAAAGCAAAGTATAAAGAAGATAATACAAATTATCAATCTCAAGTCCTTTGATTCAAATGCTTATACATGCATATATTGTATATGTGTATAAATTTTATCTTTATATCTTCATTTGGAAATATGTACAGAACAGATAACAACTCATATAGTTACTGCCTTAGTTTCACCAGAAGTTTGGAGGATAAAGTTATTCATATCTTATTATCAGTCTCTATGCCCTATGATTCTCACAAGATTATTGGAGGTGTTATTCGTGTTCTTCTCACCTCTGAGCTAAGAACTTATTAATATAAAATCCTTTGTTGTGGATTTGTCAATATGCATTTGGGCATTATTTAAAATAATATTTTTAAAAAGAGCTTATTAAAGATGCATGTACAAATTGAGTGGTTTACCTTAATATCAGCCTTCTTTTGTTTAGAATCATTTGCTAATTGGAAATTTAAATAATACCTCTGGAGATAGAGAGGTAATTGATCTAACGTTAGACTAGGTTCAACACAATTAAGAGGTTTCTCTGACTCACTCTCAGAAAGAATCTTTAATCTTTCCAGAGCTAATGTTGCTATCTCTATTTTCCTGACATACAGCCTACACATAAAAAAATAATATAAGTTTATACCTTCAATATATGTTCAAATTTAAAGCATTGTTGTAAGTTAGTCTTCATTTTTTGGAGACTTTGAACTCTGTGAGAGATGGTGTTTCTCCTTTTTTCTTGATCACAGGGAAGCTCAAATCAAATTTGTATCATACCTTTAGTCCATAGAAGATATAATTAATGGCTTGCTCTTTGCGTTTAATCTTATCCTGTCTTATTTCTCTCTTTATGTCTCCTCCCCTCATTTCCTTGTCTATGTTACTTAACTTGGTTATGTATAAGATCAGTCAGATTTAAAGCTGAAATCCAAGTAGCTTACCCCATGATGGTTTATTTCTTGTTTATGCACATTATTGGTTGGTGTCGGGGTCTGCTCCATATGTCACTCAGCAGCTCATGCTGAAGTTTTACCATCTGTAGCTGCAGCATCTGGAACATGCAGGCTGGTCATTGTAGCAAGAGAAGATTCTGGAAAGATGCACATGCTATTTTCACTCTTTCAGTCAGCAAGCAACATGTTTCTATTCACCTGCTTGTTGCTTTATTGACTGTATTTGACTGCACAGCCCAAACCAATGGTAGAAGCATCAGGAAAACAAAGGGTTCAGCTGCAAAACTTGGTGAGCAGATGCCTCTGTCTCAGTGGATTTTTGACCGGATTTTGAGAGGTAGTGTTAGAATGAGGTAGAATATAAATAGTATAAATACTGTCATTTTTTGGAGGTCAAAAATGGTTAAATATCAGCAGTTTTATGTAGTTCAGCCTAATAAATAAATGCATAATGTCATAAGAATTTTACTGAGTTAACACTGTCCTTGCCCTCAGAAGCCAGACTGCCTATCAGCAGGAGCAAGTCTGCATACAAATAATGGCAATTCATTCAGAGAAGGACTGTGACACAGATGTGTGCAAAGCATCCTGGCAATAGACAAGAAAGAACAAGTAGTTGTATAAGGGTTTGTTAAGGAAGGTGTCAGTTGCAAATTGTTAATGGTCATTGCAGAGGAGAAATTAACTAACTTCCAGACAGAAGCAATGACATGCAAAGAAGCATAAAAATGAGGAGGGGAGCCTTGTTTAGAAAAGCCTAGTAACAGAAAGAGTAAGAGAAAGGCTTGAAATGAGGTCGTAAATCAGGCTGGAGATGACTTTATGTGTCATGCTAAGCAACTGTCACTTTTTTGCTGATGGCAATTTGAAGCTACTGAAGGTCCGGTGTGATGAGATCAGATCCGTCTTTAGAGGGTGAGGAAGGAATTATGCCGCAGGAAATACTGGATATTTCAAAGAAGAGGGATTCTTAGGTACTTTTGTATTTCTTTTCACTGTGAACACATTCTTTAAATTGTGCAGTAAAATCTCCCAAACTTATAGTAATCAAATATCACAAAAATTTAGGCAAGAAAGGAGATTGATGGGCATGGTATAGACCCATCTCTGGTTTATACTGGGGAGGAAAGTGGCCGGTGACATATTTACTGTGGTTCTAGCTTATCACCTTTATCTAATACACTGGCACCCTCTAAGTTTCCTGCAGTATTAAAAAAAAAATACTGTTTTTGGAATTTTAAGAGTTAGATGAGACCTTCGTGGTCTCAGGGTCTACATTTGTTTTCTATGTGAGAATTTTCCTTATGTTTAATAAACTTGAAAGTGGCCATTGAGTCTTATGCTTGAATAGGCCCTAGAGAATCTAATTTATTCTTAAGACAGATCATTCCATTAAAGAATAGTGAAAGTGTTTTGCTCTTGTTTGCTATCACAAAGAACGATACTTGAAAAATGGAAGAAAAGTAAGAGTCTGGCTAGCAGCCCCAAATAATGCTTTTTCAATTTTAAACTAAAATACCTATAATGATGGATGACTCGTCTTAATGGGAGAAAAAAGTCACTTAAAACTATAATGAACAATAACCACTTCAACCTTTTAATATCTTTGTGTATTGGGGAGACAATTCATATCAGAATGAAAACAAGTCTCTTACACTGTCCTCTTCTATGGAAAAGTTTAATAGGAGGAGTGTGAATGAACAAATGATATTTCCAAGTTTTTGCCAGTTCAGAAATAACAGCTCTAATGAAGGTAATGCCAATAATGATACGAAGTTCTAGAGATGCAGAATTAAGAAGGCCGACAGGCCCACATAATAAAGTGTGCGTGGGGGGGTGTTGAGTAGGAAAGTCTGAATATGAGCAGCCCTAATCTTTATTTTATTTTATTTTTTCAGTGCTCCAAGATATGTTGTTTATGCACCACACCCAGTGCTCCACGGAATATGTGCCCTCCTTAATACCCACCACCAGACTTACCCAACTCCCCGGCCCCCCTACCCTCCAAAACCCTCAGTTTATTACTCAGAGTCCACCAGTCTCTCATGGTTCATTTCCTCCTCCGATTTCCCTCAATTCACTTTCCCTTTCCTTCTTCTAATGTCCTCTGTGTTATTTCTTATGCTCCACAAGTAAGGGAAACCATATGATAATTGATTTTCTCTGCCTGACTTATTTCACTCAGCATAACCTCCTCCAGTCCCATCCATGTTGATTCAAAAGTTGGGTGTTCATCATTTCTGATGGAGGCGTAATATTCCATTGTATATATGAACCATATCCTCTTTATCCATTCGTCTGTCGAAGGGCTAATCTTTCATTAAAGCCTGCTACCCCCTCACATGCCTAAGTGACGGATGATTTAGCGCTTTTTAGAAAAGTTCCATTAGCTTTGTAAAAATGTGGGAATTCTCCTCCTTATCTGGCAATGGTTTTTGCTGTTATTCATGATGGGACTTAGATGTCAACTGGGATAGCCTAATATTTGAGATTGAAATGAAAATGACTCAAAGTGAACTATGCCTGCCATAGTACTACTAAATGATTGTCTACTTTCTAAGGAGATTCCGAGTGCCATGGGGAGCTGGAGAACAATTCACATTATGATCTACAGTAAAGATGTCCATTGTAACACAGTTAGTTACCTCCTCTCCATATATTCTCAACACATTCTCCATCATACATTCTCTGATTTCACTTCCAAGGTGGTGGACGTTTGTTATCGGTGGGGTGTGGGTAAGGAAGGAATAAATACTCTTACTCTTTCATGTATGAAGCACAGATATACATATGTACATAAACTGACATACAGTATTCCTGTGGTATTAAAATTTCATGAGAAAGCAATAAGGGCAAAAATATCTAAAAAGACTCCTTAAGACTTCCTACTGTTTCACATTTACCAGACTATGATGTGCATAGCATCTCATGTTGTACAACATGGGGGTCCTGGGTGGGAAGGGAAGGAATTTATGACTTTCCTGAGTCATGTTAGGTTCTGGGCTCTGCTTCCCTTGAATTGGATAATTTTCTAGATCATTCCTCCGTGTCATGCATGCTGCTGCTCCCTTTTCTTCTAGTGTCACTCTCACTACGGAATGCCATTTCTTATCTCTTCTTTTTCTTAAAGATTTTATTTATTTACTTAACAGACAGAGATCACAAGTAGGCAGAGAGGCAGGCGGGGGTGGGTGGTGGGTGGGAAGCAGGCTCCCTGCTGAGCAGAGAGCCCAACTCGGGGCTCGATCCCAGGACCCTGAGATCATGACCTGAGCCAGAGGCAGAGGCTTAACCCACTGAGCCACCCAGGCTCCCTCATTTTTTATCTCCTTAAAGGAGATAGGACGAAACCTTCATCATTCTTCTAACTGCTCCATGGTTCATAAACACAAGGTCTATGGCACTTTGAAATGTGCATAAATATAAAAATATGTTATATTCTTCATAAAGCCCTTCCTATTCTGCATATTATAAACAAGTTTTCTTACTGCTTTGCCCCCTAGCAATTATTTTTGTACCTCAAAACTTCTACTCTTGAGATTACTGTGCATTTTTCTTCTTCATTCTACTCTAGCTTAAACTTCCTAGCATCAGAAACCATAATCTTACTCATTTTCATAGACTCTCCATGTGTTGTATGATGCCTTCACTAATATCACAGCAATCAGCTTCATATGAATCTGGGAGGGGAGAGGACAGGTAAACTTGGGAGCAAGAGAGACTTTTAATAATGGGTTTCAAGACTAATAAAATTTGAGATGAATAATGACTAACAGGAGGAGATTCTATTAAAATGTTGTCCTTCTGTTAGGGGAAGAATAATACATGTTTATTTATGAGCAAAATGATTCAAGTCCATTTTACTTGTACATCATAAAAGAAAGGATGAAACGTCAAAGTGAGAAAGGCAATGAGACATATGCACATAATTCTTTGAAGAGAAATGAGGAGACACAGAGGGAGGCTTTCGGTGGGAGACTCTGAGCAGACGTTCTCACCAGCTTGCGGGGAACTGAAAGGGAACAGCGTCTGGCTCTGGATGTGCTTAAACTATATTGATGGCTCTTTATTTTAAACATCTTTGATCCACCTCTAACATCTTTCATATTTCAGGCTTATGTCCCTCTACATTGCTTCCCCGAAGCCTACAATCTTCAGAGCCCATTTCTCCTCAGTTTGATTAACTTGAACACATGCACTGAGTGCCTCATGTTACCCGCTCTTTGTAAGGCACGAGGGATACAGGGAGGTGTTAAGACCGCTCCCCTGCCTACAGGGATACTTCACAGAGGAAAAGGCTTTGAAAGTTGGCTAATTAGACCAGGAGAAGGGAGGAGAGGTTATTTCAGGCCCCGGAACAGCTCAAAGTCAGAGCATGGGTTGCACACACAGACCCTGGATGGAAGCAGTTTGCTTGAACCTTGCCGGAGGCCTGAGGAGAGATGTTATCCAGGGAACTCAGCTAGTTTATGCTTTGTGGGCTGCCTGAGAAAAACCTGCTACATAGAATTCATCATTTCTAGTGAATCTCTGCTCCCTCTGCCTTTCAACTCTAATCCTAAATGTTTCTTCAGTTGTTCCTAATCCGAATTAAGTGGCATTTGGTAACTCGGAGAAAAGTCATCTCTCTTTTACAGACCAATAATTACCGTAATTCATTAGCTTACATTTATAAAGACAATGCATGCCTAATTACATCAAATATAGCCCCCATTCAACCAATTAATTATCAAAGCAAATGTTTGGGGGCATATACTCTGCATCTAGAATAGTCCCATCATTCAGCCTTTTGACTCTGGAACAGAAAAACTAATTTTTACCATCTCTAAATCTCACTTTTTTCCTTTCCTTTTTTTTTTTTTTTTTTTAATGTGAGATCAAGAGAGAGGAAGATCACAGAAGGAGAAGCAGACTCCCCGCTGAGTGGAGAGCCCTGTGCAGGCTCAATCCTGGACCCCAGGATTGTAACCTGAGCCAGGGGCAGATGCCTAACCGACTGAGCCAGCCAGGTGCCCCTAAACTCATTTTTCTCACTTTTAGAATGAGAATAACTATATCAATCTCACAAGATAATTTTGGGAATTAAAAGATAATTCTTATAACGCATTTGTGCCGGTTGTTTTCTCCCTCCCTATCCCGTCCGTCTTTTTTGCCCTTCTCCACCCTCTTCCGTGGCCCGGTTCTGTTCCCAACACACCGCACTGCCCAGACTTCCTGGGCTGGCTGGTTTCTGGTTGCTTCTGGCCAATGCTTCTGGTTGCACTGAGAGGAGACAGGAGAAAAGAAGGAAGTTGGTCTTCCTTTTTTGCTTTCTTGCTCCTTATGTGTCCTGGTTCTGGCACATTACGGTGAGAGATTTGACCCTCCTCCTGTCCCATGGCCCCTCTTCTATGCCACCAGCGTTCACTTAGCGACACTCTTCTTCCTCTTGTCCTTTGGGCCTAAGGGCCATAATGAACGGCTTTCATTTAGTTGCAGCTCCTGAGCCCTCAGCATCTGTTGTTCATTCTCTCTGCCCAGTCAGTCCTCTGTAAAGAGTACCTTCTTTAAAGGCCCTTGAGTTGAAATTATCTGAGTGGAATTTTGTTTCTTATAGGACCTTGGCTGATATGGCCTGTTTCCAACAGAGTGTACATCTGGCATGTAGTTTATGCTCATTAAATATTAGCTGTTCTTGTCTTCATTCATTCTTTTGTCAGCCTTGTTTGGTATGTGTATCTTCCCTGTGCTAAATTCAGTAAATGTTATTTAAATTTATAACATGTTACCTCCTTCTTTCTCAAACACCTATATTACTAAGTGGCTTGTGGATCAGAGACAGACATCCATCTATCAGAAACTTAAACCAAGAAGGCAGTGAACATTTCTAAAAGAGATTTCTCCCTTATACTTCTGAAACAATTGAGAAATAGAAAGTCAGTGGCTTTTCTCCTGGTAATCCCTTCCATTCAGTGGAGGCCTTCCTTCACTGGTGAGCATGAGTAACAAGGAGGAGACACACAATTTCTGCTTCTACTTTGAAGAGGATTGTAGTTCCTATTTTAGGGAACATGCAGGGACCATAGGGTGAGAGAGAGAACTGTCCTCCCTAACATCAAGAACTTTAAGAAGAAATACTTTTAGTATAAATATTGTCTCAATGAGAAACAGCTTTCTAAAAATCTGTGTTCATGAAAGTATATACCAGTGAGATGGCAGCCATCCAGACTATCTTGGAGTTTCTCCACCTGGCACCATCAGAGACCTAAAACTTTGTACCATGGCTTTATACCATAATCCTTATATAGCATTCCATTAGGATGTTCTTCCTGACCACTTCTGCTCTGCCTCTGCCTCTGCCTCTGAAGCATTTTTTGCTGAGCTACTTCATGCTCAAGGGCACAAAGGCTACACTCTTTTCAGGATAGCAAGGAGAGAAGGTTCTTGGGAGACTGTGTTCTACTTAGCAGTGAGGCTGGGAAAAGAAGTACATGTGTTAGTGACAACAATGTTTAGGATGACAATGATACAGTAAGGGACTCTAACACCTGAGGGAAAAGATGAAGGCAGAACTTGGAAGAAGAGGCCTTGAACTCAACACTGAGAGAGTCCTCAAGGCTTTCTGATACGATGTTCATCATTGAGAACCCGAAGTTGTCTTGCACCTGTGTCTGCTCCAAGTGAGAAAGTGCCTGCTGTCATATCGTACGTAGGATGAAATTCTTGAAGTTCCCTCTGACCTACATTTTATGATAATTCTTTCAGGAAACCTTGGATTGCATTTCTGCAATTATCTTTTCTGTTTGAATTTGCAGTTACATAAAGAACATATGCCTTCTTACTCCATTGATCCAAGAGTCTATAAAAATAAACAAAGCTCTTTGCTTGTTTGCTTGTTTGTTTTTTGGACATTGAGAAAATGTGACAGAGCAGGTCAAATGTATAAACATAAGGCATACAATTGTGCTTGGTTGCAAAATCTTCTGATATCTTTGTTTGTCTTTGTTCATTACCAGTTATGACATTGCTGAATAAAATAGAAAACTCTCAAATATCTTTATCGGGATAAAAAAAATCAATATTTCAGGACTTGAAAGTCATGACAATAGCAAAACACTTTCCCTTGAAAGAGCAAAAATCTGTTTTTCCCCCTAGTGCTTCTGACATCAAAAATTTATTCTTGTCTAACAATTTCAGTTTAAGGGCTGGGAATTACTTAATCTCTCTATATAACAACCCTATTTGCACCATATATTAATTCTGATAACCTTTCACACTGATTTGATCATTTGGTTTTCTAAATGAATTTGCAACATAGCAAACAAAGAAAGGTATCAGCAAATAACAAAGTGGTTATTTAAAAATTACACATACACACAAAACCCTGAATATGCACACAGAAGTAAAAATCTGATCTCTAACAAAAGTAAATAAAATAAAAACTAAAGCCTCCCCACCCAGTTCCCAACTTTCACAGTATTCCTTCCTTGGCTATAACTATTGTTAATAGTCTCCTCTGTAGGTCCTCAGAACTACACACATGCACATATACATACTCATGTGTATACATGTAGGTGAATTTATACTCACAAATATATGCTTTTTATAAAAGTATTACTGTAAATAAGACACTGTTAGGCAACCCACTTCTTTCACTTAGCAATATTACATGGAAATCTGTCATTCTTTTCAACAATTGAATGGTGTTTTAAAGGAAAACAATTTTTCTATTGATGGACATGTAGGTTATATTTAATCCTGGTTTTTATTCATTCAATCATTCAATAAATTTTTATTGATTTCCTATTATGTGCCATATTTCTGCTAGGTGCTCAGCTAATAGTGAACAGATCAAATATAGTCCTAGTCCTTCAAGAATATAGATTCCAGTGAGGGGGAACAGAAAAAAAATGAATCAACCATTAAATGGCATAATTACAAATTGTGTTCAATGCCATGAAGTCAACAAAGATAAAAAAGGGTTAGAGAATAATGGGAGGACCCATGTTAAATCAAGTATGCAGGAGAGACTTCTGTGAAGAAGTGAAATTTGACATCCCAAGGACAAAAGTATCCATTTGGAAAGAGGAGAAAAGAGCCTTTTAAGCATAGACGTATCATGTGTTTATGACCTGTGGCAAGAGCTTGGCATGTTCAAACAGTGAAAGAATGACCATGGGTACTGAGAGAGGCAGAGTTCTACAAGATGTTGCAAAGGGACCAGAAGGCACAGCACCTCATCTGCCACAGTAAGGCATTTAGATCTTACACTAAATGAAATGGCAAGCCATTAGGTACTGGATTAACATGACATAGTGTTTTTTTTTTCTAGATTTACTGATATATAATTGACATTTTATGTAAATTTAAGGTATACAATATGATAATTTGATACATGAATGTATTGCAAAATGATCACCACAAGAAGATTAATATCTCCAACACTTCACATAATTACCTATCATGTGTGTGTGGTGAGAACACTGAAGCTCGACTCTCTTAGCAACTTTTAAGTAATATACGAGACTGTTCACTGTAGTCACAATGCTAAACATTAGATCCCCCAAAATGTATTCATCTGGAATTTTTTTCCTATTTGACTAATATCTTTCCAATTCCCCCAACCCTCAACCCCTGGCAACCATCATTCTCATCATTCTACTTGCTGCTTCTATGAGTTCAGCTTTTTTAGATCCCACATATAAGTGAAATCATAGAGTATTTGTCTTTCTCTGCCTGACTTATTTCGCTTAGCATAATGCTATAATGTATTTTTAAAGAAGATATTTGGTTGCTACGTAGAGAATGAACTAGGAGTCAAGAGGGAACCAGGAAGGGTGATTATAGTTAAAAATCATGGTAAAATTGACCAAATACAGTATTTGACGAGGCTCCAAATTATGAGTTTCTCAGTTAAAGTGCAAGCCTCAGGCAGAGAACATCTCATGTGCTATATTTCATTGCACCTCTGTTTGCAGATAGGCTCACTTAGCCTGAGTTTGCTGGAGGGTTCTATCATGTTCAGAAGCACATTTTGAGAATGGTGACAAAGTAAATACTTGACACTCTGGGTTTCTTTTGTAATAAGCTCACACAAGCTTCCTAGGTTTCCAAGTTTCCAAATAAATATAAATAGTACTATTAAAAACTTCATTAAAAAAATTTTAAATTGTAGGGGCACCTGGGTGGCTCAGTGGGTTAAGCCTCTGCCTTTGGCTCAGGTCATGATCTCAGGGTCCTGGGGTCGAGCCCCGCATCAGGCTCCCTGCTCAGCAGGGAACCTGCTTCCCCCCCTGCTTCCCCCCCTGCTCAGCAGGGAACCTGCTTCCCCCCCTTCCCCCCCTTCCCCCCCTGCCTCTCTGCCTACTTGTGGTCTCTGTCTGTCAAATAAATAAATAAAATCTTTAAAAAATTTTTTTTTAATTGTTGTAACACAGACAACATTAAATTTATCATCTAACAATTTTTAAGTGTATCGCTCAGTGGCATTAAGTATAGTCACATTGTTGTTCAACCATCACCAACATCCATCTCCAGAACTCTTTTTACCATGCCGAGATGAAAAATCTGTACCCATTAAATAATACGTTTCTATTCTCCTCTTCCCTAAGTACCTGGAAAACACCATTTATTTTCTATCTTTATAAATTTGATGACCCTAGGTACCTCACATAAGTGGAATCATAGAATACTTCTCCCCTAGTGACTGGCTTATTTCACTTAGCCTAACATCCTCAAGGTTCACCCTCGATGTAGCACATGTTAGCATATCCTTCCGGTTTAAGGCTGAATAATATCCCATTGTGTGTATATACAGTAATTTGTTTATCCATTCACCCATCAACAGACAACTTCGGCTGCTTCTGTCTTTTAGCTATTGTGAATAATACTGCTATGAATGTGGGCGTAAAATATCTCTTTGAATTCCTGCTTCCAATTCTCTTGGGTAAAAAACACATGTGTTTTGATATTGATTTTTCCTAATCATAATATCAAATTAGAGATCATGAAAATGAGGGATCTGAGGTATAACTGAGGAGAGAGACAATGTGATATCATAGAAAACTGTACAGAATACAAACTCAGCATAGCATGGGTGAAAGTCTAGATCCAACTCCTTGAAGCTTTTTGATCTTGGGCAAGTCAACACTTCTGAGTCTTAGCTTTCTCATCTGTAAAATGGGATAAAAATGCCCATCCAACGCCCTGAAAGACTGTTATGAGAATCAAATGAGAAAATGTAATTAAAATACTTTAAAAATTGAAAAAGCAAAATATAAATATGTAATATTAGGTGGTAGTTCACCAACTATGTATCTTCAAAAGCTCTTTAGTGTCCATTATTAATACTTTTTGTCTTGTTTTTAATGGATTTGCCAATAATTTGTCAATATAATCTTTGCATGATAACTGCACATGTTTAATGTGTATAATTTATTAAGTTTTGGCATGTAGGTATTCCTACAAAACCACCATTACCATCAAGATGATGAGCACATCCAATCACCTCCAACAGCTTCCTCATTGCCCTCATAATCTCTCCCTGCTGCTCCCACCCCACTACTGTCACTAGCAATGATGACAGGTTTTCTCTCTCAGACATTTGTTTGCATTTTAGAACTTTATATAAGTGGAATTGTTCAGTGTGTAGTCACTGGTTTCACAGGATGGGGTTGCAATGCCCTACTTTCCTTCTCACTTGTTAAATGTTTATGCACCCATCTGACCCCACTGACCTTCTCATAAAAAAAAAAACCAAGTGGAAAAATCAGAGCCCAGAACATTCTGAGAGAGAGGGATAGAGAGAGAGAGATCATTAACATCATATGTATTTACAGCCACATCATTTAAACTGCAAAACACCTGAACCACATTCTAAGAGAATACTACTTTGAGATTAAGGGTGAAAAAGAGTTAAACTGACAAGAGTGCAAAAGTGAAGATGCAGGAATGTTCATTGCAACTTGAAACAGAAAAAAATGATTGAGAAGAACTTAGGTGCTCATTAATAAGTGGTTGATTAAATAATAGCTTAAAACCATGTAAGGACATACTCTGCATTCATTGCTATTCAAAAATATCATGACTTATTTTTTTTTTTAAAAGCAAGCTGAAGAATAGTCTGGGTGATATGATTTCATTTACATAATTTTATGTAAATTAACATGAACTAACCACAAACGTAGAATGCATTCTGGCAGGATAGCCACCCGAATGTTGATAGTGGCTCCATTTATATACAGGTGATGAGGCTGGTGGTATGATGATGAGGGGGCACTTTTTACTCAATAGCACTTCAGTTTTCTACAAAAACTCTTTTCTTTGAAAGCAGATAAATAGAAAAGCATGAGGTGAAAAGCATGAGATGCTGCTATGCCAGCCAGATCTGTTCTCAGCTAGGCATGAACTTTAAAGATATAAATATAGAAAATGTTTGCAAGGGGTTATATATAAAAAAATTAACAATATTTTCAGATACTGGGATCATAGATTTCTTTTACTTTTAAAATTTCTGCATGACCATTTTTTTTTTTAAAAACCCTAGTCCTGCCTCAGTGGTAAATACCTTCTCCTTTGAAATAGAATAGCATGAAAAGACATTCTAACCTGTTCTTCCAGTCAATAAGGTAAAAGAATAGTTCTGTATCTTTGGATACGGTAAAGGGAAAAAAATTTAACTGCTTCTGGTATAATAATGGATGTATTTATGCTTCAAACTTCTTTTTCTATCCGGTATTTAAAGGATTCTCTAAATATAATGGTTATTTTCATCACAGAAATGCCAGCAATTGTCATAGCATGGGAAATCAATATCAAGCTCTAATTATTGCCCTAAGAAACTCATTCAGTGTAAAGATTTCTCTGCTGTTATTGAAGAACTAGAGATTTAATAAGAGTATCTATTTATAGTCAGTTATTGACCCCAAACTGCCAAGTCATTTAGGACAAGAATATAGGCCAAATAAAGTAACTTGTTAAAGAAGTTACGAATATGAAGAGCCACCCTCTCCTTTATCTAAGCCCATAAAAAGATCTTTTTAACATATGGAACATGGAAAGGACATTTTAAAATGAATGAAAACACTCTGCCAGGGTGAAGAATCTAAAAAGGTGTATGACTAAATCAAGTCTTAGCCTCCTTCCTTAATGAGGTGTATAATTTTAAATCATATTTTGGCAGATACAAAACTGAATGACTACATTAGGAAAATTCCCAGAAATGAATGATATGTTCCCAAGAGTTTTTGAGATATCTAAAAAACAGTATCTTTAAGGAAAGAAACCATCCCTTAATTACTTTGAAATCTTAGCTTTTAGCCAGGCAGAACTGTTAAATGACTGAATAAATAAACTGTGTGAATTTATTGACTGCATACCTAATCTGCTGAATAGGTATGATGGTGGAGTAGTGACACTGCCAGTATTGTTAAGGTGTTCTCTCATGGACTTACTCTCATTAAGCTTCCATTCATTCTATTCCACCAAAACGACTTTTGCCAGGCCCACCAATGATCTCCAGCTCGCCAGATCTGACGGTCCTTATTTTACTCTGTTTTACAGTTGTTGGTAGGCTAGAAGGCTCTTTCTTTCCTGAAATTATTTTCTTTGCTTCTAAGACAAAACATCATCGTGTTTTCTCTAGCCTCCTTTGTTGGCTTTTCCACTTCCAATTAATCTGTAAATGTTAGTGGCCTTGGAAACCAACACTTTTTTCTTTTTTTTTTCGTCTTACACCCCCTTGATCTCAACTGATTATAAATAATTACTGTTCTCTTATATATCCTTACAGTACTGATCTCTTCCCTGTATTCTAAACTCAGCTACCCAATTGTCTACTGGACATTTCCAGCTAGATTTCTCATAAGCATTTCAAAATTAACATGCTCCAAAGCGAACTTTTGATTTTGGACTGCCCTTATTGCCAATAAATAATCCCACCTTCCACCCACTGTCTTGAGTTAAAAATGTAGAAATCTTTGATTCCTTTCCTTTATTCATGGTCTCACAACCAACTCAATTCATGTTAGAATTGAAAACATGTACTAAGTCCTCTCTTATTTCTCTGTCTCCAAACTATCCCTTTAGTTCAAGCTACCATATTTTCCCTGCACTGTGGCAGTTGTCTCCTAACTAGTATCCTTGCCTTCATTCTTCCTATCCACCTTTATCCCCAATCTATATTCCATGAGACTAAGAATTATAATGAGTTTGTCTTCCATTTCCATTAAATTGGCAAACTTCAATTATATTTATTTATAAAAAAGCATCATACAAAGGAGAAAAGAGAAATGTCTTTAAACACTCATTCATTCATTCAATATTTATTTACTGCCAGGCACTATGCTAGGCACTGAGAATATGGTGGTGAACAAAACAGACTTGGTGATCACAGTTCTCATGATGCTGAGATATAGATATAGATATAGAAGGATACAGATATAAAACAAATATGCACACAAGTATAATTATCAAGTATGACCATTATTATGAAGGAAAATAACAAGGTCTATGAAAGACAGAATAACTCTGGATGAGTTGGGGATGGAATAGTTTAAGCTCAATCAGAAAAGTCTTCTACCACAAAATGACATTTCAGGTTAGATCTGAGAAATGAGTAGGAAAGCCAGATGAATAGGTAGACATGTAGATTGGGATTCTAATAAAGAAATTATTAGGACTACAAAATCTTGTGACAAACTTTCATCTTAAAAGCTATCTAGGGGCGCCTGGGTGCCTCTGTGGGTTAAGCCTCTGTCTTCAGCTCAGGTCATAATCTCAGGGTCCTGGGATCGAGCCCTATATTGGGCTCTCTGCTCAGTGGGGAGCCTGGTTCCCCCCCCCCCCGCCTGCCTCTCTGCCTACTTGTGATCTCTATCTGTCAATAAATAAATAAAATCTTAAAAAATTAAAAAAAAAAGCTATCTAAAAGGGTAGTCATGATTCACATAATTCATATCTTATGTGATCTGCCATGGAGTCTTCCAGATTTTACTGCCCTCATGGAAGGACTTCTTGAACCATAACCTGATCTGGTTGCAGACTTTCCTATTCTGGGTCCTACTCAAACTGTTAGGTTTTATTTGTTTATTTCTGTTTTTACATTTGTAGTACAGAGGTCTGTGTGGTATTCACAGTGTGAAATATGCTACTTCCAGAATCCAGAGTGGCTTGCCACACACTGGGCTTCCTCCTTTGCAATAGATGAGGCACTGTGCAATAATTTTATTTTATCTATAGATAGATAGATATCTATATCTCAAGCAGGCTCCATACCTAGCATGGAGCCTGACATAGGGCTCAATCTTACACCACTGAGATCATGACCTTGTCTGAAATCAAGAGTTGGACACTCAACCAACTGAGCCACCCAGATGCCTCTGATTTTACTTTTTGAGGGCTGTCCCACTGTGCTCCTGATAATCCCCAAAATATTATAGATGGGGTAAGCCATGAATATTTGTGGGATTTACCTCCTATTCTTTGGAGAGCTATAAAATAAGAAGGGAGAAAAAAAACATTAAAAACTATTTTGTCATTAGGAAAATTTGCTATGTTAGCATAATAATTGAGTTGCCAGTTTAAAATGGTACTCATAATGATTACAACTCTAAAATATGATGTATGAAGACAAACACTACATGGTAAAATACAACAAATAGGTTACTTGGAAAGGGTAATTGTTCATTTTCCCCTAATATTTTTTTAAAATTCTCTTAAAACCAAGAAGGAAAGTAACTTCTTGCATATCCTTGGCAATAAAGCAGCAAGTACCCCATGCGCGAAGTCTGGTAAATTGTGTTCTCGCTGAGCTAGTCCATTAAAAAAAATTCTTTCTTTACCACTTCACAATACTTGTGCTTCCTCTGTTAATTTGTAGTATTATAGTAACACTTTGTCTTGTGACTTTCCTGATTGGCTATTGGTTTCTTTTGTGAAAATTGTAACCTGTTGTTTTTGGGAGTTGGTTAAGATTTGGAGAAGGTAGGGAAACAAAGACCTTCCCTTCTTTCTTTGGCTTTTGTTAATGCCCCAAATCTCTATAAAATGCCTGCATCCAAGTGCTAGTCACTTCCTCATCACTGATTTGCTGGAGTTTTCTTTTTGCACCTGACACCAATAGTTTAATGAATCTGCTACCCTTCGTTTCGAGGTGATAAAGATACTGTTGTTGTTTTGGTATTTTTAAAAATTGACCCTGTACATTTGCCTTGGAAGGGTCATTCTAGAAAGTCTGGAACCATATGGCCAGGCTGGGGCATAGGTTGAAGGAATAACTCTTGCAGATAACCCTTAAATGACCCCAGTGGTACTCATCAATGAAATGAGCCCTTTAATCAGGTTGTCAGAAACCTAGCTCACCACCTGTGATAATATAATGATGAAGTTACAAGAATTATAAGATTGCACAGCAAGTGCTGAATAATGACCTGGAACCTCCTGGCTGTGAGACATATGGAATTTACCTTAATGCTTACAACCTCAAAACTCGGCCTCATGATTTCATAACTGGTAAGAAATTTTAACTTCCCAGATTATCCCAGAGTCAGAGCCTCTCCCCCTGACTAAATCCAGAATCGGCTGTAGACTTCAAGGAAATGGAAAGGGAAGGTTGGAAGTGTTGGCCCAACATTGGCCGTTCTGAGTTGAGACTGCTTGTTACTGATTCCACTCTGAGCTTAGGTACCTCAGTTTCCCAGATCTCATCTTCCCTCCACATGAAGAGAAAAGGAAAATTTTTTAAAATGTTGAGCACCTATCATGTTACAGTGACTACTAAACACATATGTTAAATGAAGGTATTTTATTTTTGTCAGTTTCCTTCCATTTGGGTTTATAACCTCCATAATAGTGATGAAAATGTAACACAAAAGTAGATTTTCCCAGTAAGTGCACAGTTAGAATATGAACCCAGAGCTCTCTGACTACAATTGCTCATTTGACATGCTGTGTCTTCTTTAATAGCAAATATCCAGTGACAAAACCTCTGCCTGTTTTCTCTGTGCCTCAGTAACTTAGTGCCTGCCATGTTCTCCTATTCCTATTAGAGGGTAGATTTCTTACCTTCTACTCAGTTCTTGGATGTTATTCCTCTGAACCTGTATTTCTCTGTTACTGCTCAGAGCTGACTGCTAGCTTGCACCTTGGATCCTTACCAACCATTTGATTCATTTGTTCTTAGATAGCTGAGATCTGTGGTTAAGCATGAGTGATGGTTAATTTTATGTGTTGACCTGGCTAGGCTATAGTACCCAGTCATTTAATCAAACACTAATCTAGGTGCTACTGCAAAAGTGTTTTGCAGATATGATTAACATCTATGGTCAATTCTCTTTAAAAGAGATTGCCCTTGGAAATGTAGGTGGGCCTCATCCAATCAACTGAAGTTCTTAAGAGCAAATACAGGTTCATAAGAGACATTCTACCTCAAGACTGGAGTTTCAATACCTCACATCAATAAGAGGAAGGATTAAAAACAATATGAAATTCTCAATAAATGCAGAAAAAGCATTTGACAAAGTACAACATCCATTCATGATAAAAACCCTCAACAAAGTAGATTTTGAGGGAACACACCTCAACTTAATAAAGGGCATCTATGAAAAACCCACAGCTAACAATATGCTCAATGGTAAAAACTAAGTTTTTTACTCTAGGGTTTGGAACAAGACAAGAATGTCCACTTTCACAGCTTTCATTCTACATAGGGCTGGGATTTCTAGCCACAGTAATCAGACAACAAAAACAAATAAAAGGCATCCAAATTGGTAAGGAAGAAGTATAACCTTCACTATTTGCAGATGAATGATAGTATATATAGAAAACCCTAAGAAAAATACTAGAACTCATAAATAAATTCAGTAAAGTCACAGGATACGAAATGTAGAGAAATCTGTTGCCTTTCAATACACTCATAATGAAGCAGTAGAAAGAAAAATTAGGAAAGCAATCCCATTTTACAATTGCACCAAAAATAATAATCTACCTAGGAATAATCTCAGCCAAAGAGGTAAAAGACCTGTACTCTAAAAATTAGAAAACACTGGGGTACCTGGGTGGCTCAGTGAATTAAAGCCTCTGCCTCTGGCTCAGGTCATGATCCCAGGGTCCTGGGATCGAGCCTGCATAGGGCCTTCTGCTCAGCAGGGAGCCTGCCTCCCTTCCTCTCTCTCTGCCTGCTTCTCTACATACTTTTGATCTCTCTCAAATAAATAAACAAAATCTTTTAAAAAAATTAAAAAAATAAAAACTAGAAAACACTGATGAAAGAAATTGAAGATGACACAAACAAGATATTCCATGCTCATTGACTGAAAGTAAAAAGATTGCCAAAGCAATCTACACATTTAATGCAATCCCTATCAAAATGCCAACAGCATTTTTCACAGAACTAGAACAAATCATCCCCAAATTTGTGTGGAATCACAAAAGACCCTAAATAGCCAAAGCAATCTTGAAAAGAAGAACAAAACTGGAGGTATCACAATCCCAGATTTCAACATACCCTACAAAGATGTAGCATTCAAAACAGTATGGTACTGGCACAAAAACAGACATATATCAATGGAACAGAACAGATAGTCCAGAAATAAACCCACAGTTTTATGGTTAGTTAATCTTTTACAAAGGGGGAAAGACTATTCAATGGGTAAAACAGTCTCTTCAACAAATGGTTGTGGAAAACTGGACAGCTACTTGCAAACAATGATACTAGATCACTTTCTTATACCATACTCAAAAATAAACTCAAAATGGATTAAGAATCTAAATGTGAGACCTGAAACGAAAAAAGTCCCAGAATAGAACACAAGGAGTAGCTTCTTTGACACTGGTTGCAGCAACTATTTTCTAGATCTGTCTCCTGAGTCAAGGAAAACAAAAGCAAAAATAAACTATTGGGATGATAGCAAAATAAAAATCTTCTGCACAGCAAAGGAAGCAATCAATAAAATGACAATCTTCAGAATGGGAGACGATATTTGCAAATGACATATCTGATAAAGAGTTATTATCCAAAATATATAAAGAACTTCTAAAACTCAACACCCAAAAAACAAGCAATCCAATTAAAAATGGACAGAAGACATGAACAAACATTTTTCCAAAGAGAGCCAGATGGCCAATAGACACTGAAAAGATGCTCAACATCACTCATCATCAGGAAAATGCAAGTCAACTGTAATGAGATATCTCCTCACACTTGTCAAAATGGCTAAAATCAGTAACACAAGAAACAAGTGTGGCAGAGGATGTGGAGAAGTAGGAAGGCTCTTTCACTGTTGGTAGGATGCAAACTGGTGCAGCCACTCTGGAAAACGGTATTGATATTTCCCCAAAAGTTAAAAATAGAGCTACACTATGACTCAGCAATTGCATTACAAAATATTTACCCAAAGAATACAAAAATGCCAATTTGAAGGGATATATACACCCCAATATTTATAGCACAATTACAGAATAGCCAAATTATGGAAACAGCTCAAGTACCATCAACTAATGAATGGACAAAGAGGATGTGGTATATATGCACAATGGAATATGACTCAGCCATAAAAAAGAATGAGATTTTGCCATTGGAACAACATGGATGGAGGTAGAGAGTACTATGCCAAAAAACAGACTCTTAACTATAGAGAACAAACTGCTGGTTACCAGGGGGAGGTTGGTGGGGGATGGGTTACATAGGTGATGGGAGGATTAAGTAGGTTGGTGGGGGGTGGGTTAAATAGGTGATGGGGATTAAGGATGGGTGTTGTATAGAAGTGCCAAATCACTATATGGTATACCAGAAACTAATATTACACTGTATGTTAACTAACTGGAATTTAAATAAAAACTTAAAGAAAAAAAATCAATGTGCTGACTTGGTTAATAGACAATCTGTTGGTTAGTCCTATACTTGAAACATTTCAGAAAAGTAAAAAGTTGATAAATCTATAAGATTTATGGATCATATCTATGTGGCAGTGATGTGTTTATCACAAAGAAAGCACTTAACAAATTTAACAATTTTAATTGAAGCAATTACTCTTCCTTAATTATCAGAGTTTATGAAAATTCAAAAATAATGCATAATACATCATGCAATTAAAAAGGTTAATTAGTCTGGATTAACAAAAAAATATTGTCATGATGCTGAGTTGTTTACTGAGAATTATCCATTATATTTTTAGCCTATATAACCACCAGACCCCAGTATGTTTTAACTGAACATTCCTTTTCTGTAGATTGATATCCTCATGTGCCTTATGGCTGGACCGATTTCTTCAGTCATAGATATACTTATCAAATGTTTATTGGGAAGTTTTATTATAGGCATTGTGCTGTGCTCTAAGGACTACAACAGTGAGAACAGGAACCCTTCCTCTCCTCCATGGACCCAGCTAAATAAGACACATCCCATCAATCAGGCAGTGAAGTGAGTGTTATGGGGTGGGGGGGGGGGGGAGGATAGATTGCTTTGGTAACACTTGGGAAGGCAGCTAATCCATATTTGGAGGATCAAAAAGGCCAAGGGCAAGTAATAACTAACTAGGAACCGATCGATGAGTGAGAGCTCGGTGAAGAGGGGTGGGGGAAAGGGGAATGTGTGCTCTAAAAAGAGAGACATTGACTGACAAAGACCAAGGGATGAGAGAGTTTCCAGTGTGCTCAACAGATGAAGAGTATATCTGGAGCTTATAAAGTAAGGGGGTATTGGAAGTGGGGAGAGTGGTGGTAAGAAAGGAAGTTGATGACATAATCAGGGACAAGGCTCTATATGTCACATAAAGGAGTTTTGACTTGAACCTGAGGGTGATCTAGACTCTAGAGCCTTGCATCTTAGACTGAACTAGCAAATGAGCTTGGAAGCTCATTTCATGCACAGCCCCAACCGACTTATCTATTCGGAATTGACATTGTGATAAGATCTTCAGGTAATTCATATACACATTAAATTTTGAGGAGCACTGATCTAGATCTATTCAATGAATTTAATCAGGACATACTGAAATAGATCTTTGACCTAATTTAGTTCTTGCTGTGGGTTCTGATCTGTTTCTTAGGAAATTTCCAGGTAGCCCTTGGCTACCATTCAGATCTCATCTGCTCTCGCCTTCCCCGGTCTCATTCTGTTGTAGTCAGACCTGCTTTATGCAGGTGCCTGTTTCCGAATACAGGAAACATGATTTAGTTGCAGAGGCTTTGCTCTGGCTCAAGATTATGCCTTGAAAGCTCTACTCCAGATATCTACACTTGTTTCCTCACTTCATTCTAGTCTATGCTCAAATATCACCTCACCTCCCGATTCAAAATACCTGCCCTCTCATTCACCTTTACCTTAATTTTTATCATAACATACATCACTACATGACACTACATGTTAAATAATATGTCATATCATTTAAAAAATATATTTATTTGAGCAGAGAGCGAGGGAGAGAATCGCAAGCAGACACCTGCTCAGCACAGAGCCTGATGAGGGGATCAATTTTAAGACCCTGAGATCATGACCCAAGCAGAAATCAGAGTCAGATACTTAACGGATTGAGCCACCCAGGTGCCTCTAATTTTTGTTTGTTTGTTTTATAAATAGTTGTTTATTTGTTTTGTTAGTATTGGACTGGCCCACTACAATATAAGTTCCGTGAAGGCAGCAAGTTTTCTCTCATGTTTATTCTAGCACCTAGGTATTCAATGGATGTTTGCAGAATGAATGAATGATTGAATAAATGAATTAGAGGGTTACTGAAAACAAAAAGAATCAAACACCAAATGCGTGGAGGCCTAAAGCTGCCTATCACTGACTCCCCAAAATATTCATTCTGCATGCACCAACTAAATACCGCTAAGCTTAATGACATAGCAGGAGTGAGAGCTGAGAAATTTTTGACACTCAGAAAGTATTGTAGAAATCCTGGCACAATGGCATGTTTTCCTCTTCGTTGGAAGATTTAGTGATCCTAGAGTCAAGTGTAACCAATGCATGTAGCAAAACCTGCTACATTTTAAAGACAGTAATAATGTAAGCATCTAAATTTAAAAAATATATCAAACAGTAGGATTCATCTGATGCTGTTGACATAGGGGAAGCACAGAATTTATCTTCAAGGATCCAAAGAAAGAGATGCCATTATTCCTAAGAAACTAGGCTGACTAACACAGTGATCAGTCACTAAATACTCTGTATACCCACTGACTGACTGCTATGCATCAGACTCTGTTCTAGGCATTGGAGATAAAGAAATACACTGAAATCATCTAGTTCCTGACTTTGTGTTTCTTAGAGTCTGGGGTGGAGTGAGGGGGACTTGTCCAGGTAAGACTAAAACAGTTTTCTCTTTGTTCTTTTTTTCCCCTTGCCTTTGATACATATATACTACTTCATATGCTAATTTATTAGGATTATTATAACTACAAATATGTCTCATTTGTAAGACTGTATTGAGGTAAACTTGATATAAAATGAAATTCACAGGTTTTAAGTATGGATAGATGGATTTAGATATACAGATATACCCATCTGACCACCACCACAGAACATTTTCATTGCACATTTATTACTTTGATGTCTTGATGAACTGACCTTCCTACCCTTATTAAATGTCCTCTTTATCTCAGGTAACACTCCCTGTCTTAAAGTCTGCTTCGACAAGCTTGGTTAAAGATAGAGCTTATGTAGAATGGTTAGGGTCATCTCTCTCACTTCATACTCATCTAAGATGTCTAAGTATTTAACTCAGGCCAACTGACCCAAACACAGCAGATCCAATATCCAGGAGGAGAATGTTCTGAGAAACTCATCCTTACCATAAATAAAGTTTTGGATCTTTATGTGCCTTCTTCAATTCTTCAATTTCACTTCCTGCCGTGTGCATTTATGGCTTGAGGCTGCTCACTTCCTTTCTTGTATTAGTTTCTATATTTAACCTTGTATTTGATAGCGGAGATGGTGTCTGACTTTGTTTTTGTCCTCAAATATGATAATTTGCACACTTTGGGCTCAATTGGCTTCTGGTTTCTCTAAGCAATTACTCTGCCAGATTCAGCCTTGGCTTCTGATAGCAAGCTAGTATTGATCTAAATGTACAGTGCAGCTTTAGCAGGACCTCTGGGGGGAAGGACCGCTGCTGGAAACATTCAGCCCTCAGTTTTGGTGTAGAAGTATGAAGACAATCTTTTCCTTGAGCTTTATTTAGTTAGAGTCCCAGTTCATGTACACATCCATTGATATTTAGTAAACTTGCAGAGGGTGATTTTCTGTCTAAATTCTGAGGGTAATTTACTTTATTACACAATAACAGGTATTTGGGAACTTCTACTTTGCCAGCCATTCTGCTAAACACAAAGTTCAATAGTTAAGAGAAAAGTTACACAGGCAAACAAGTCATTACAATGCACTTTGAAAAGCCCTTTATGATAGAAACGCCGAAATGTACTTACCCTGACAAACATCAAAGCTTTTCAGGGATACAACCTGCAGCTTCCCAAGCAGCCTAACACAGCATATAATACAATAGGCCAATGCTAAGAGTTCCCAGAGAATACAGAGAGGTGGTCTAAGGAGTACGTAATTCAAAAACTTCCACAAGGAACGTCAGCATTCTGTAAAGATGATACATATCACTAATGGGCTGAATAAACACGTCTAAACTTGTGTTATTTTTCTTTGGTTATCCAAAACTGCAAGACAGAAACTATACATTTAGGGAATGCTTTGTGGTCTGGAAGTTGTTAGCTTGAAACTGCTTAGAGTTCCTTTACCCCAGAAGAATATGCTGAAGAAAGTGATTAAAATTCTGCCACTCTTCTGAGTGTCCGTAAAATTATAAAATACACAGGGATGTTTCATGTATATTGGGATAATTGTTCTTAAGCAAAGTAAATTACTTTGTGCAGGCCAAATGTGAAACCCAGCTCTTTCCAGAAATACCAACAAATAATTCAAAAGAAATACAACAATTACCTGTTCTCCCAAAGCCTCTAAATATGTGGTGTGGAACCACATAAGACTCTGAATAGCCAGAGCACTTCTGAGAAAGAAGAGCAAAGCTGGAGATATCACAGCTCCCGATTTTAAGATGGACTACAGAGCTACACAGAGTGAAAACAATAAGGTACTGGGACAAAAATAGACACAAAGATCAACAGAATAGGATGAAGATCCCAGGGGGAAAAAATACATGGTCAATTAATCTATGGCAAAAATATACATGGGGAAAAGCAGTCTTTTCTATAAATGGTGCTGAAAAACCTAGGCAGATAGACAATGAAACTGGACTACTGTTTAACACCGTACAAGAAAAATAAACTCAAAATGGATTAAGCACTTAAATGCAATACCTGAAACTATAAAGTTCCCAGAAGAGAATATAGGTAGTAATTTCTCTGACATCAGCCACAGCAGCATTTTTCAAGATAGGTCTCCCATGACAAGGGAAATAAAAGCTAAAAACTTAAAATAAAAAGCTTTTGTACAGCAAAGGAAACCATCAATGAAAGAAAAAGACAACCTACTAAATAGGAGAAGATATTTGCAAATGCTATATCCAATAAGGAGTTAATATCCAAAATATAAAAGAACTCATACAACTCAACATCAAAAAATAATAATAACAATAATCAAATTTTTAAAAAATGGGCAGAGGACTTGAATAGACATTTTCCCAAAGAAGATGTATAGATGGACAACAAACGTGAAAAGATGCTCAATGTCACTCATCATCAGGGAAATGAAAATCAAAACTGCAATGAAATATCATCTTACACCTCTTGGAATGGCTAAAATCAAGAAGACAAGAAACAAGTGTTGGGGAAGATGTGAGGAAAAAGGAACCTTTGTCCACTGTTGTTGGGAATGTAAATTGGTTCTGCCACTGTGGAAAACAGTATGAAGGTTCTTCAAAAAATTAAAAATGGAAATACCATGTGATCCAGTAATTCCACTATTGGATATTTACCCAGGGAAAATGAAAACACTAACTTGAAAAGACACATGTACATCTGTGCTTCTTGCAGCATTATTTACAATAGTCAAGACATGAAATAAACCTAAGTGTCCATCAGTAGACAAATGAATAACACACACACACACACACACAGTATTACACACCCATGAAAAAGGATGAGGTTGTGCCACTTGAGACAACATAAAAGGATTTAGAGAGTATGATGGTATGTGAAATAAGTCAGACTGAGAAAGACAAATACCATATGATTCCACTTATAAATAGAATCTTAAAAAATGAATAAACAAAAAGCAGAATCAATTTTGCCAACACCATTTGTTGAACACACTGTTTTTTCCATTGTTCTTGCTTTGTTGAAGATTAGTTAACCATAGAGTCGAGGGTATATTTCTGGGCTCTCTATTCTGTTCCACTGATCTATGTGTCTGTTCTTGTGCCACTGAATTCTAATCTTGAAACTAATACTATAATATATATGTATTATATAATATATAAATATATATTTATTATTTATATTTATATTATATTTGATATAGTATATTTATATATTTTATAGACATTATATATTTATAAATATATACCTAAAATATATATGTAATACATATATAAAGGTTGTATTTATTTATTTGACAGAGAAAGAGAGAGAGCACACAAGCAGGGGGAGAAACAGAAAAGAGAGGGAGAAGCAGGCTCTCTGCTGAGCAGGGAGTTCAATGTGGGGCTGGATCTTAGGACCCTGGGATCATGATCTGAGTTGAAGGTGGATGCTTAACAACTGAGCCACACAGGCACCCCAAAATGCAGTATGTTAACTAAATTGAATTATTGAATTTAAAATTTAAAAAATGCGCTTTCTACAAAAAAAAAAAAAAAAAGAATCAAACCTATCAGACCTATAAATACAGAGAACAAGCTGATGGTTGCCAGAGGGTAGGGGGTGAGGGGCTGGGCAAAAAGCATGAAGGGGAGAGGGAGATACATGCCTCCAGTTATAGAATGAGTAAGTCAGGAATAAAAGGCAGAGCATAAGGAATATGGTCAATGATATTACAATAGCAATATAATGGGAAAGATAGTATCTATACTTGTGGTGAGCATAACATAATGTATAAACTTACCAATTACTAAATTATATACCTGAAACTAGTGTAACAGTGTGTGTCAACTATACCTAAATTAAAAAAACAATAAAAAAAATAAAAAATAGTATTTTGCACCTTAATCTCATGCTCCTTTATCAGACCAATAGGCTCACATACTTTTTTTTTTTTTTTTTTAATAAGGATTTTATTTATGGGGCACCTAGGCGGCTCAGTTATTAAGTGTCTGCCTGCAGCTCAGGTCATGATTTCAGGGTCCTGGGATCAATCAAGCCCTGCATTTGGCTCCCTGCTCAGTGGAGAGTCTACTTCTCCCTCTCCTTCTGTCCCTTTCCCCCACTCATGCTTTCTCTTTCTGTCTCAAAGAATAAAATCTTTTAAAACATTTTTTAAAAGTAAAAAAAAAAGAAGATTTTATTTATTTATTTATTCGAAAGGAGAGAGAGAGAGCAAGTGAGTGAGTGAGCAGGGGGAGGAGCAGAGAGAGTGGGACAAGCAGACTCCATGCTGAGTGCAGAGTCTGATGTGGGACTTGATCCCACAACCCTGAGATCATTTCCTGAGATGAAATCAAGAGTTGGGTGCTTACTGGACTGAGCCACCAAGGCACTCTGGCTGATATACTTTCTTATGATACTTGGAAGATTCCAAATGAATTCAGCTCTTCTAATCAGAAAATAAGTTTTGAAATATGCAAACAACAGGAAAATGATAGTGTAGCTGGAGTAAATATCACCATTAGTATTCATTTTTCTATTATGTTTAAGGCTATTAATGAATCTATCTCTCAGCAGTGTTCCTTTCTGCTCTTCATTAAATAGCTTGTTGTTGAACATTTTCCAGGCCCTGCATAACTCTTGTGGTGGGACATGGGCAGTGACAAAAAAAGGAAATTTTTAGGTAATATTCTTCAGATATGGTCAAATATTTTAAATAATTTTGCCAAAATATTTCCCACAAAATGAAAAAAAAAAGCCAAAAACTATTTCCTAGTCTACTAATGTTCCAAATTTAACAAGAGTTTAAACTAGGAATTCATATTAAAGTCTCACCGAGGAGTACAGTATTTAGTTCAATTTTTGTGATACTCTATTTTCAAATGCATCGTATTTTCAAGGGAAGCATAATAGAATGGATTTATATAAAGTTAATGAAAATGTTGGATGTTTACATATTTTCACTTAAAATATTATGATAGCCTTGAAATATCAATTCTGAATATCTCTCTTATTTAAGAATATTTATAATTTATGGATACAGAAAAGGGGATAACAAATAAATACCCAATAGTCAGAAATTAATATGTGAATTTCTCAGGGCCTCTTGATACAAGGCCAATATTAAAAAATCAATTGTGATTCTACATACTAGTAACAAATATTAGGAAAGTGTAACAAGAATATAATTTTCAAAAAGAACATAATCTAATTTATAATAGCATCAAAATATCAAATTCTTAGGAATAAATTCAACAAAAATATTTAGGACTTCCTTATCTAAAAATACAAATGTAGTGCTGAAAGAAATTAAAGATCTGAATAAGTGGTGAGATGTATCATGTTCATGAATTGGAACATTCAGTTTTTTTTTTTCCTGCCCATTTTTTATTTTTTTTATTTTTTATTTTTTATAAACATATATTTTTATCCCCAGGGGTACAGGTCTGTGAATCACCAGGTTTACACACTTCACAGCACTCACCAAAGCACATACCCTCCCCAATGTCCATAATCCCACCCCCTTCTCCCAAACCCCCTCCCCCCAGCAACCCTCAGTTTGTTTTGTGAGATTAAGAGTCACTTATGGTTTGTCTCCCTCCCAATCCCATCTTGTTTCAAATGTACTCTCTCCAATCAATCTGTAGCCCAAGTGCAATCACAAAGATATTACCAATAGAATTTTTTTGTGCAAATTGGCATGTTGATTGTTCTTACAATGGGTTTCATATATTGTTCTTTCTTTAGTTTCTTTTTTTTTTTTAAAGATTTTATTTATTTGACAGACAGAGGTCACAAGTAGGCAGAGAGGCAGGCAGAGAGAGAGGAAGGGAAGCGGGACCCTGGGATCATGACCTGAGTTGAAGGCAGAGGCCCTAACCCACTGAGCCACCCAGGCACCCTCTTTCTTTAGTTTCTTAAGGTAGACCTTTAGATCACTGATTTGAGATCTTCCTTCTTAGTGTTGTAACTTAATCCATAAATGCTGCTCATGTGGCATCTCACACTGATACACTGTTTTTACTTTCACTTAATACAATATGCATTCTAATTCCCCTTCAACTTACTTGACTGATGGTTATTTTGAAATGTATTATTAAATTTCTAAATATCTGGAGATTTTTCAGAGATCTTAATGTCATTTTTTTCTAACTTAATTCCATTGTGGTTAGAGAATGTACATTGTATGATGTGAATCCATTTAGAAGCATTAAGGCTTGTTTTGTGTCCCAGAAAAAGTCCTACATACACTTGAGAAGAACATGTTATTCTGCTCTTGTTGAGTGGAGTGTTCTAAAATTTTGAATTAGGTCAAATTGATTGACAGTATTCAAATCTTTTATATACTTACTGATCCTTACCCTCTCTTTCTATGAATTATTGAAAGAGGGCTACTGAACCCTCTGGTTATAATTGAATTTGTCTATTTTGTGTTTCAGTTTTTGCTTCATAAATTTCAAGGTTCTGCTTTTTGGTGCAAAAGTGATATCCTTCACTTCCATATATTTCTTATGCTAATTATTGATTTTATTATACCTTCTCTTTTCTTCCTTTTCCTCCAGTTTTTAAGTTGTGCTATAACTACATCATCCACACTTATAACATTCGCATAGATTCTCCTTCTGGTCCTAAATCTTGTATTTGTCTTGCTTCTAAAAATAAATATATCAAAGCTGACAATAAGCCCATTTGATAAAATTTTCCTAATCAGCTGTTGTTGTTGTATTGGAATGTAGCTCTTTCTTTAGAAAGGGCTCACGAGTATGTTTCCCTTTGAATTGTTTTGTATTTAAAAAACTTTTCTAAATCTTATTATAACTTTGTTGGATATAAAATAATTGGATCATAATTTCTTTCCTGGAGTTTCTTAAAATGAATCTCCACTTTTGCTTTGCTTTGCATGTTGTTATTTACAAGTTCAGTGGCAACCTGGCTTGTTTCACCTCAGGATTTCTTTTTATCTCTAAGGTCAACTTTTTGAGTAAGATGTCTTGGAGTTAATTGTTTTGGGTAAATTTTCCCAGATTATACACTGTGCCCTGTACTTACAGAACTCTGATTTTCCTTTATTTTTGGAATGTTTTCTTAGATTATAGATTTACATATTAGTTATATTCTATTGTTTCATTTTTCTTCAGGGACTCAATTTAATATAGGTTGGAACTTATTTATTTCATATTCCTAGTCTCTCTTTTTATCTCTGTATTTCAACTCATTTCTGGAATCATATATATTTAATCAAATCTACTCTATCCAGTACACTTTGTAATTATTCTTAATTTATTAGAGATGCATTTTCTTTCTCTTCAAATTTTTTTTTTTTTTACAAATTCAGCAAATCTTTCTTTCTACTCTTTTCTGTTACTTTTTGAAAATGTTCTGGTTTAGAATTTCTTCATATTTGCATATAGTTAATATTTAATGTTGAAATGTTAATGATATATATAAATATATAAAATAAATATATTTATATAAATATATATAATAAATATATATTTATATAATATTATATATTATATATAATATAATTATATATTATATATATTATATATTATTTATTATATATAATGTGTAAAATATATAATATATAATTATATATAATAAATAATATATGATATATAATATGATAATACTGATAATTATATGATAATAATATATGATATATACGATATATATGATATATAATAATATATAATATATAATATTATATATTTATAAATATATAAATATATATATAATATTTAATGTTGAAATATTTAATGTTGAAGTTAAAATGTTGTATTATATTTTAATGTTATATATACATAATATTTATTTTTAAATATATTTTTATATTTCTATATAATTTTAAATTTTATATAATTTATAATATTTATACTTAAACTATACATAACATAATATATATATAATGTTATATATTTCCTTTGATTTAGGGGTCAGTTTGGGGGATAGAATTTTTATTAGCTCAAATGTTTTGATTTGAATTTTTCCCTCCCTGGATTAACTTTATATGTATGTTTTCTGTGATTTAAAAATGACTTCTATTTCCCAGAAGCATTATGTGTATGTAGATAAGAGGTATGGGATATTGGTGGCTTCCTAGCTCTCTTTGTTCAGGAGGTTCTTCTTTTGGTACAGTGAAATGCATTTTTTAAAAATAGTTGGACCCCTCTTTGTGCAGGGAAGTGTTGATACATCTGGATTTTGATGCTTTTTTCTTTCTGTAGGACCCCTACATTCTAAAACTTTCTTGATTCTTTTCCTCTATTTCTAAGCCTCTAAGAATTGCCCCAGAAGTAATATCTTCCTGTCCCTTCCTTTTGATGCCTCAATAAATGGAAATCTGATCTAAGAGGTCTTGGATATATTCTCAGTATTTTCCTACTCTGGGTGGGATTGCCCTGTTCTCTTTCCTTTCTAATCCTTAGTTTCACTACAGGCTATAAAGAAGACACAGCAATTTTTGAACATATATTTTCAAACTTAAATACCAATTGTATTTTATAGAATTCTCTGTCTCTTAGTAAGCTGTCCATGTAGGTCATGTGTAGTTTTATCTGTTCTTGTTGTTGATCTTTATGTCTTTTGGAGAATGCAGGGAAGTATTCAGATTAAGCTGATGTCCATTATCTTATGTGGACCTAAAAGTTCAAAAATATTCTTATTTTTACTATGAAGTTTAGACCTAAAGATGTTGTCATGCAATTTTATAAGGAACACTGCTTACTGATCCTTATGTTGAAAAAATAATGGATCTTTGGAGCCCATATTATCTGTATTAATATCATTGGTACACTTTTTACTATCTATGTAACCTTAACCTTCATGTCTTCACCTGTAAAAAGCAAATAATTATCTCAAATGGTATTGTTAAAGCTAAAGGATATAATAAATATAATGCACTTAAAAGTGCATATCGCTATAGGATATTTCCTTTCCCATTTAGAGAGCATAGGCTTAATAATAAATGTACCTGCTAAGTGGAATCAAGAAAGGATAGCTATAATGGGCTAGTGAAAATGATTTTTAAAAGTATTATCAATATCTGTCATTGCACATATCTACTGTTATTCATGAAGTGAGCCCTGTCACTTTAGCTCACTTGTAACGGAGGTCATTCTATTGCTGTAACATATGGCTACTAGGTGCATGAAGATATTTATTAATTTGCTTTTGATAAAAGGAACAATCATGATGGCAGATTAGAATATTATGGGAAAACATGTCTGCTCTAGTGAATGGTTTCCTTGAAATTGGTTTTCAAATTTATTGTTGTTCTATTCTGAAAGTCTGACATGAAATATGCTATCAAATAAGAAATGATTTCTTAACTACCTTTATTCACAAGTAGGTAAGCAATAAGATAGTAGCCAGCATTGTGGAAATCATGTTTTGTCCTTTGGGATCCTTCATGATTCAATGCTTTTCTCTGAGAATTAGCTTTTTTCACCTCTTATTGCAGTAACAACATTAACCCAAATCAAAAGGGAAGAAAATCATCCAACACTCCCTGCAGCTAATAAGTTAAAGTGATTTACCTGTTTCCTTTATGTTTATTTTCAGAGTTCTAAATATAAGGATCATAACATAGAATCACTTTTGTAGTTGGCTTCACAAAATGGTTCATAAGCATACTCCAATTAGACATTAACAGTGTGAGTATACTGGGTGCCTGGGTGGCTCAGTGGGTTAAAGCCTCTGCTTTCGGCTCAGGTCATGATCCCGGGGGTCCTGGGATCAAGCCCCACATCGGGCTCTCTGCTCAGCGGGGAGCCTGCTTCCTCCTCTCTCTGCCTACCTCTGATCTGTCAAATAAATAAATAAAATCTTTAAAAAAAAAACAACAATGTGAGTATACATGCACAAAGACTGAAAATTATTAAATTTGTAAATATTTTAGTAAAATTGTTCAGAAAGATGTCATAGTGAGTGGTCTTTCCCCCCTTTTCCAAATCTCCTTTAATATTGTTACATTTCACTTCCTATAACTATATACTAACAGTTAACATATATTGAGGGTGTCCTAGTGCTAGACAATATTTAAAATGTTTTATATGCAGTAGGTTATTTAATTCTTACATTTTTGAAAATGAAGAAAGTGAGTCACAAAGAGGCAAAGTAATTAGATTGGGTCATACTCTGAGGGCAATTTTCCATAAATATGATACTTTAAAGAATTGATAATTATGTTAATAGTTGAATCTTTAATTTAAAATTTTTAAAGTTTTATTTTAATTCAATTAATTAACATATAGTATATTATTGGTTTCAGAGGTAGAGTACAGTGATTCATCAGCTGTGTATAACACCCAGTGCTCGTTACATCACATGCCTTCCTTAATGTCCATCACCCAGTTATGCCCTCCCCCACTCCAGCCTCCCCTTCAGCAACCCTCAGTTTGTTTCCTATAGATAAGAGTCTCTTATGGTTTGTCTCCCTTTCTGATTTAATCTTGTTTTATTTTTCCTTCCCTCCCTCTGTGATCCTTGGTTTAGTTTCTTAAATTCCACATATGAACGAGATAATATGAAAATTGTCTTTCTCTGCTTGGGTTATTTTGCCTAACATAATACCCTCTAGTTCCATCAACATCATTGCAAATGGTAAGATTTCATTTTTTTTTTTTTTTTGATGGCTGAGTAGTATTCTATTGTATATATATACCACCTCTTCTTTATCCATTCATCTGTCAGTGGACATCTGGGCTCTTTCCACAATTTAGCTATTGTGGACATTGCTGCTATAAACATTAGGGTGCAGGTGCCCCTTCAGAGCATTATGTTTGTATTCTTTGGGTAGATATCTACTAGTCTAATTGCTGAGTTGTAGCATATCTCTATTTTTAACTTTTTGAGGAACCTCCATTAATAGTTGAATCTTAATAAATTATATTAAATATTTCTCTATGATTAATATTTAGTTTGTTTTTAACTCTAAATTATGGTGAGAGAAGCACATGTTGTGTCAAGATCTATCACTTGGTAAGTGGTGGTTATACATGCAACAGACAATATTTCATAGATTAATCTAAAGATAGGCAGAAGCTGTGTAGTAGTAACAATAAGGTATAGAATTTACAGAGTTTTTCAGTGCCAGCCACTGATAGCACAATGATATAGGTACAATTATTCTTCTTGGTTAGCTGAAAAGAGAGGGACCTGAAGCTTGGAAAATTTAAGCAACTTGACAAAGGTCATACAGTTAGTAAGTAGTGCAACTGAGCAATGAATGGACTATGCCAGAGAACAACCACTCACCCGCTTACCTGCACTACCTATTCTTTGGGTCAATAAAACAAACAAACAAAAATGCTACTTTATATGCATGGGACTATTAATCCAGAAGCTTGACTATGTAATTTATGCTTTGTAATGTTAACTTCATACATAATGTGAGACTCATATCTTATTTGAATTTTCATGTAGAGTCATTAAAGAAAGTTTTTCAAAAAGTAATTTTACTGATGTATTTGGTTTAAACCAATCTATCCAAAATATTAGCATGCCAACAAATGACCAACATAAAATTATCACAGATACTTTACATTCATTTTTTGGCGCTATTTTCAAAACCCAAGTATACTTTATATTTACAGTATCTTTCAATTCAAACCAACCACATTTCAATTGCTCCTTAGCCCTGTGTGGCTACGGTGTGGAATGGAGTAGTTCCATATGGTAGATACTCAGTATCTCAATGCAGTCTATTAATCAATAATCAAAATTTTCACGTCTTATTGTTTATTATTCTATGAATGTGTTGCTTCCCTAATAAGATGATACAAAGCATGACATTGTATTCATTTATATGACTGTATTAGGAAACAAAGTTGAAGGAATATACCTTTTTAAGCATCTAGAGCATTTTTTTTTTTAACAATTTAAAAGACTCACTTTTTGTATCTTGGAATAAAATGTGTCTTTATTGGTTGAAGTTTAAAAGACACAAGGTTGAATTGTCAAAGCAGATTCACACAAATCATAGATCATACTTGCATCTAAATTTACTCAGCATAAACAAGGAATATAAGCACAAAGAATCCACAAACTCCACATGAAGCTCTAAATGTTCTGATCCCACCAGATGAGAATCTTTGAAGTCCTGTTTCCTTCAAGACATGTTTTGGTTCAGAGCAATGAACACCAATTGTATGTGGTTCAGGTTGGCACAGAGGAAGCCATTCACATTTGGGTTTCTTTCTTAGTGTGTATGTTTTATTAGGTTAGTAGAAAGCTTCTGTATTTAGTCATATCCCATAATTCCATAAAATTCCAGGTTTGATTAAATTAATGTGAAACTTAATAAAGGGAAACCTCACTAAAAGGAGTGTGAGACTAGAAGGAGAAGCCTTATCACTCAACATCAATTATAGGAAGAAATGTCAATCACAGACCCTAACAGAAGAATCCTCAACATTCAGGAATGATCGATTACAGGCTTCAACAGGAATAGAGGCACATTGGATCTTTCACGAAAAATCAACTACCCCTGTAACTCAGCCAATGAAAAAATGCTACCACCCTGAACTCTTGCTATTCTCCAATGGCTTTCCACTCAAAACAACTCCTCTCAACTTCCTCCTCCACAAAACAATGTTCCTCTTCTTTGTAGGTTTTGCCTATGGTTTGGATGGACTTGCATGCCTTGATTGCCATCCTGTTATTCCCAAATAAGCCTATTTTAGTTGGTAAAATAGCTTTTATTATGAAGTCTTTTATGTGCCTTGACGGTGACCTTGTGGTACAGAAAGTTGTTGCTCTTCAATATTTCTGTTTCTGGGCACACTGACAATCTTTCCCAGCCCCCTTGCAGTTAATGAGTCTTCGTGACTAGATTCTCACTAAGGAAAAGTAGATGAACAAATGTGAGGCAGCACTTCCAGTCCAGCCTACCTCTAAGCCTCACTTGTTCTTCTGTCTCTCTTTCTTAGACACACACACGCACACACACACACACACACACACACACACACACAGAGACACAGACACACACATATACACTCTCTTTTCTTATCTGTTGACCATATGTAGGGAACTCAGTAAAAAGACATCAGAAGACAGAGAAGATAAAGGGAGAACATAATAGCTTGAGTATCTAAATAACCCTGGAGGACAGAACTTTCTGTCTGCTGTGCACTAACTAGACTGTGATGTAAGTGAAAAATAGATCTTGATTTAATTAAGCACCCGAAATTTTAGGGCTGTTTGTTATAGCAGTTAGTCCAGAGTTTTTCTAAAAATAGTATATAAAGAGAACTGAAAATCTCCACTTTTTCCTTACCCTGAAGGTGAATATGGAGTTAAATAATTTATGTACCACTTACTCATTTTCAGAGAGCTCCTCAATTATAATTAAGAAATTGTCACAATCCCTCATGGGGAAAGATGTACTTTCCTTCTCATTTTAGGCTACAGAATTTTGGGCGATGAAAAATGAATTGCAGCATACTCAAAAGCAATAACTATTCCACCAGGGTAGAGAACTCATTTGTTAGAAATCAAAAGCTAGAACTACCATGTTTTATTTGTATAATGCCCAGATTCATTAGAAATGCATGAATGACAGTTTTTCTCTGGTTTACATTTTTTTTAAATTTACTAAGGTGCCCTTTTTGATTAATGTCACTTTTTTTTTTTTTGACCACTGTGCCACATTTCTAGATGAAGCATATGACTGCAAATAGCACAGGCATCTTAAAAATGCCAAACTGCTTAGTTTTTAGCTTCAAAGTCCTCACATATTTTCATTTCCAAAATAAAATTGGAATGATAATTTTACATCTAGGAAATGCAATGTCTTCTAATTAGGTTTTTCTGTCACTAATACATATTGGAGATTAAAAACTTCATATTGATTGATTATAAGCACATGTAAAGGGTATCCAATGACAATGAAAAAAAGAAAAAATATATATCCTTCAATCTCTAATGCCTTCCTAGAAGAGTGGATTCTGGTAACTGGAAGGGCCTTTATTTGCTGAGTGAAGTGATGTGTGAGGGTGTGCAGGTTTGCTTATTGGAGCAGCAGCCAAACTAACTTTTCCTGAATAAGAACAGGAAGTTATGCAGACATGGAAAAAGATTGGGAAACAAAGAAAAGAAAGGTTGGACAGGTTAAATATTGAGTTGGAAAAAGGTGAAGATGGAAAACTCCCTGGTTATTAGCAAAGCTAGAGGATCTTCAGAAGAAACCTTGTGACGTGCTAGTGAGTATGTAAGAGAAAATGCTTCCTTTCCTAGGGTTCCTTCCCTATGGAACCAGTATTTATACTGCTGACTATGGTTTCTGCTGGTGACAGACGTTTTAAGTCCTGACTTTAGGAGTGAAGCTAAGAGATCTTAACAAATGTCAAACCTCGGTTGACAATGGACTTCCTATTCCTGTATTCAAGAAAGCTACTACCAACCACCAGCACTGGTCTGTCTCCATCAATAATTTTGTATCTCCTTCTAACTCTAGGACTTTTTTCTTAAGGTTCTGCTCTCCCTACCTCTGGCATGACAAAAGTGAGAAAGGTTAGCTTAGCAAATCACACTATGCTTATTTCCTGAGACTCCGTCTTTGCCTAATTCTCTTACTGAGGCTTGTACCCTCTGATAGACTGTGATTGCATTCAGTCTTCCTTCAGTCCCATAGACTTATTTTTACCTTATTATTTATTGCACAATTTTATAACAAAGAAAATTGGAAAAAGAAAACAATCCCATCTTTAAAAAAATTTTTTTAAATTAACATATAATGTATTATTAGCCCCAGGGGTACAGGTCTGTGAATTGCTAGGTTTACACACTTCACAGCACTCACCATAGCACATACCCTCCTCAATATCCATAACCCCACCACCTCTCCCTACCTGCTTACCCCTGCACAACCCTCAGTTTGTTTTGTGAGATTAAGAGTCTCTTGCAGTTCCCCCAACCTCTCACCCTCCCCCTGCCCCTTCAAAACCCTCAAATTGTTTTGGGGGGAACCAGGTGGTGGGTATTAGAGAGGGCATAGATTGCATGGAGCACTGGGTGTGGTGCAAAAACAATGAAAACTGTCACTCTGGAAAGAAATTTAAAAAAAAAAATGACTTTCTAGTGACAAAAAAAAAAAAAAAGTCTTACGGTTTTTCTCCTTCCAGATCCCATCTTGTTTCATTTATTCTTTTCCTACCCCCACGCCCCCCGCCATGTTACATCTTCCCTCCCTCATATCAGGGAGATCATACGATAGTTGTCTTTCTCTGAGAATCCCACCTTCTTAACAAGTAGCTGTTTCATGTTTTCTGGCCCTGATTACTCCTTATTCTCATAAATCAACATTTTATATGGCTGTGCCTACAGTATACACACACTTTTGTGTTCTGCTTTTTAAAATTTAATATGCATTATACGAATCTTTTTGTTTAAATATTGCTGTGGCATCTTTAGAAAAACACAATATTAAATGCTGCAGTATTCCAACAGATTAATATAAACCTTAAGTTCTTTTCATTTTTTCCTTTCCTTTTTTTTTTTTTTTAATGTAGCAGAGTTCAGTATTTTCCTTAGAACTAGACCCAAAAAGTGGCCCTAGTTTGCTACATGAAAACCCATTCTTTGGCTACTTTCTTCTGTCTAGTTTAGAACATGACTCATCTGATTCTTCTGCATAAAATCTTTGTTGGTTGGATTATCTCCAGACCCTTATCCTCAGTAGCCTCCTGCACACTCCTTCAGGTTTGATTTGACAATTCATACCCTCAACTTGGCCTCATCTCAGCCTCGAGATTAAACAAAAAGTAAAATTATTAAAAATGTTTGATCTAATTATTTGCCATGGTTAACAGGAAGTTCATAAATGAATTCTGGATATCTGGTTTTTTTGGATGGGGGAGATTTACTTTTACTAAATATCACAAAGAAAGCATTGTATTGAGTGTAGAAATACAAAATTTAATTTGATCCTGCCCTACAAAATCTTAAGAAATAGATATTATTGTTTTTCATTTTCTTAGAGAAAAAAACCAGTGACTCAACTTTAACATGCCCAAGAATATACTACCAGAAAATGGCAGAGCCCTAGAAACTTGAACCCATTTCTGTTTTAAATTTCCATTATATTTCCTAGTATTGCTCATGTATCAATGGATTCCGTGTATGAATATTTCATTTACTTTTTATCTCCCACAGTATTATACAGACGTTGAGGCATGATGGGAGATATGAACTCAATACTGTTAGCTGTAGGAGGCTTATAGCAGCCATTGACTTCTTTCCGGAGTGTATTGCTATGAGTGCTGCTGACAGAAATGTTGCCAATTACTCTATTTTGATATGCTAATCTCTGTTAAGGAGTGCTCTGAATATCTTGCTAGTTGTTGAAACCAGGAGACGCATACAAGAAATGTTCATTAAAATATTTTCTCTACTTTTGCATATATTTGAAGACTTCTTTAGTAAGACATTTAAAAAATAATCCTTTTAGGACTTGATATTCAAGCCGTGTTTGATGTTTTTAATTATTTAAATTCCATTTGCTATTCAGATAATGTGTAGTTGTGGTGTGTTACCTTGTGCCAAGTATAGTGTTGACTCTTATTTGTGTTGTTCTCAAAAGATAACTTTTCTCCAGTGTTGGGACCACTTCACTGTTTTTCCTCAACTCCTGCCTAGAAGTAGGGCAGAGGTGGGGTCAAATCCACATAGAAAGAGAACAGAATGAAAATCAAAAAATGGGCAGAAGATAATGGACAGACACTTATCCAATGAAGACATACAAATGGCTTCATTGAAAAACACATGAAAAAATGTTCATCATCTCTAGCCATCAGGGAGATTCAAATTAAAACTACATTGAGATATCACCTTACACCAGTTAGAATGGCCAAAATTAGCAAGACAGGAAACAACATGTGTTGGAGGGGATGTGGAGAAAGGGGAACCCTCTTACAGTGTTGGTGGGAATGCAAGTTGGTGCAGCCTCTTTGGAGAACAGTGTGGAGATTCCTCAAGAAATTAAAAATAGAACTTCCCTATGACCCTGCCATTGCACTACTGGGTATATACCACGAAGATACAGATGTAGTGAAAAGAAGGGCCATCTGTACCACAATGTTTATAGCAGCAATGGCCACAGTCACCAAACTGTGGAAAGAACCAAGATGCCCTTCAACGGACAAATGGATAAGGAAGATGTGGTCCATATACACTATGGAGTATTATGCCTCCATCAGAAAGGACGAATACCCAACTTTTGTAGCAACATGGACGAAACTGAAAGAGATTATGCTGAGTGAAATAAGTCAAGCAGAGAGAATCAATTATCATATGGTTTCACTTATTTGTGGAGCATAACAAATAGCATGGAGGACATGGGGAGATGGAGAGGAGAAGGGAGTTGGGGGAAATTGGAAGGGGAGGTGAACCATGAGAGACTATGGACTCTGAAAAACAATCTGAGGGTTTTGAAGGGCTGGGGGGTGGGAGGTCGGGGTACCAGGTGGTGGGTATTATAGAGGGCACAGATTGCATGGAGCACTGGGTGTGGTGAAAAAATAATGAATACTGTTATGCCAAAAATAAATAAAAAATAAATTAAAAAAAAAAAAGAAAATCAATTAGTAGGCAGCAGTGACAGTATAAGGACCTATTTAGAAACTGTCCCTGCTCCCCTTCCCCCCCGGGGATATACAGGTAACAAAGCCCAGATACAAAGGTGGGTCAGGCCAGATGGAGACATCTGATCAGTGGGGGGATGCATACTGTCTCCCTGGTTACCATGGAAATATGGGCCCCGCCCTTTGGGAGCCTTTTTGGCGCCAATCCCGATCAAGGTGTAATAGGCTGGTTCAGATGTCTGCTAGGGTACATTGTAACTCAATTGGTCACCTAGCATCACTGTGGAGTTTCCTGTGTGTGTTACAATCTCATTGGCCACCTATGCGTGGGCAGGCCTGACTGCATAGCCTTTGCCCTTAAAAGCTAGTCTGTGAAACAGAGAGGGGTCGCCCTCTCTTGTAAGAGGTGCAGCCCCGAACGTTCAGTTAGATTCTTGATGCTTGGCGTGAAATAAAGCTTTGCCTGACCTTCGCTTTGTATCAGTCTCGCTCCTTCAATCACGGACCCATTATTGGGGCATAACAGACAGGATAGTGTTGGTGTTTCTAATAGAATTTCTTCTTTCTCCTAGACTCAGAGGATTTGGAAAGTCTGTCAAAGTCTGAGAAATAAAACGTCCAAGTTGTGATTATTGGCATTGGGGCATGAAGTGGCAGTTTCTCAATATGGGAATAGGCAAGAAGCCAGTTGGTGAAATTAGAATGTAAGACAGGAGACGGACTAGCAGCACAGAGTAAAAGAGAAAATAAAGAAAAAAAAAAAGGAGAGCAAAACATAATAATAATAATAAGCAAAGCACAAGAGATTATATACACATACAGGAATGATAACATGAGCAACCTACTTACTTATATAGTTAAGTAAGTAGCTACTTACTTAACTATACAAACATTAAAATTTTTGCAAATAAGCCCCCATATTATATTCAAAATTTTATTGCAAAATCAAGCTAGAAAGAAAAAAGATTTGTAGTGAATATGAAAAATATGGGGTGTGTTTTCTTAATATAAAAAAAGATACCACAGCTTCAGAAAAAAAAATAAGCATAGCAGTTGAAGTCAAGAAAGGGCACATAGAGAAGAAGCAGTTCAGTCAAAGGAGAAGTACCAAGAGCCAACATACACATGGGAATAGGTTTTTCTGCACTAGTGAGGTTGTCTGTTCTTTTGCCTATTGTTTCCTTTCAGGAAGACATAGCTCTTCAGTCTTCCCTGAAATGGGTACCTCTTTACACAAACGAGGGCAATCAACATTCTTTCCAAAGAAAAGTCCAAGGCTGAGTTCAAACAGCAGCACCTTCAAGAAACTATCAGTTCATGCTTCCTGTCTCCAGAATCACCCAGTTTCAACTGAGATAAGATTATTCATCTATATATTCAATGTTGTAAACAATCCAGTATTCTTTAAAAAAATTCTTTTGTTTGAGTTAATCAGGGCCTATTTAAAATGTTGGGGATGAAATAAATCTAATACAGAAAATCAGGAAATAAGAGGTAAGAAGACAATACTTTTTCAAAAATTTCAAAATTAAATAATAGCTAGAAATTATCAAGGGGATAAGAAAATATGCCTTCTTACAAACTTCTGGAACCCGCTATAATTTTTCTGGAGGTTAATTTTTTTAATGTTTTCTACCCATATAATACTATTCCTGTTAATTTTTAGAAAGGAAGTTTATAAATGATTTTATACAAATATTATACCTAAAGATTTATACAACTGAATGCTTAACACTGCAGAAGTAATTAAAAGATCATTATGTAGCTAAATGATTAAAACTTTGTAATCATTAAAACACAGGTTTTAGAATAACATTTACCAACATGAAAGATTGCTTATGACATACAGTTAGGGAGAACAAAACAGATTCTAAGATATGTATTATGATCTCAGTTTGGGGTAAAAAGCACAGATTTATACCCAAAAACTGCTAGAAGGAAATATGACAATGTTATTTTTTTCTCTTTGTACTTTTAAAATGTTATTTTTTTCCTAAAAGGAACAAGTTTTACTCTTAAGCCAGAATAAAATATGTAACTCAAAACTAATAGGTATAACTCACCCAATAAACAAGCATTTTGTGGTCAGATAGATCAGACTTTGAATCCAAGTACTTTCACTACCCTCATATCTTTAGTCTTACTTTTCTCATCTATAAAATCGGGATAAGAATGGGACCAACCTTCTAAGTTGATGAAATGAGACAAGGCACTAGTCATCATGCCTAGCATCTAGTAAGTTCTCAAAAAAATTTTAGCTTTATTATAGTGGCTGTCTCACATTTAGATAATTAAAGCTATTTGGCATGCTGAATATTTGGTCTTCATTTCTCAATTCCCTGGTTACAGTTTTTAGTTAATTTTAATGCAATGTTTTGCAAATGTGTCAGTTCTATGATAATAAATCCTGTTATAGCATTTAGCACAAGTGCAAACAAAGGCCTCCACTTTCCCCATGGGTACATCACAGTAATCATGGCTTCAACAACAACATGCTTCCTGATTAGATCAATTAATTCAGGCAGACAAGATATTTATTTTGCATTTTTCAATCTTTATGCTCCCTGATGACTTCTTGTTTTTAAATGCTTGCCTCTTTCAGCTTTTTTTCATCTGGACCACTGAATGGTGTAATGAATTTTAAATTACATGTATGAGAGTGATTTATCCAACACCAACTCACAACTGAAATCATGATCTATAAGAGATGAAAGAATGAGTTACTAAAAAGGGTAAGAGAGAATATTATAACTTTATATAACTTTTCAAAATCTTCTTTAATACTTATAAGTGTTACACAGAGAGGAATTAGAGACTGATAAAAGATTAGTTTTTCATGCTTATAAGTCATTCAAATTTTTCTTTTTAAACTTTTATTCATGTCATTCGCGTGTTTTTTTCTCTTTTTCTCTATCCGCTCCCTATCTCCCTTCCCTTTTGCAGAAAGGGGAATGGATCAAAGAACAAAGAATTATCTCACACAGCTCAACAGCAAAAAATGCACCTGAGTATCACAACGGTCTGGAACCAAAAAGTAGAGAGAATAGATTCTAAATGTCGACAGGGGGAAGTCTGGCAGGGAATGCAATCTATCATAGTCTCTTTCCAGTCTTTGAATAGGTAAGGAAATGCGACAGAGATAAAATTCTACCACTGTAATTAAAACTGATATACAGACCTTCACCACTGGAATCTGGAGGCTAGGTTTTTAGCATGTAGGGCAGGCATGGAACCAGAGCGGCTTCTTTGCCATCCAGGGAGCTGCACCCTTGCTGAAACCTCTGCATCAGTATTTTAGGGGACCTCTTCTTTGTGCGCTATTTCAGCTCTAAGGATAGTGACTGCTCTAATTATTATTCTTATATTGTTTAGAGTTTACCTCTTGTAGGCCAATCCCTCATTATTCCAATCCCAGTATACTTAATATTTTTTTAACTAAACATTTCTTGCCCAAATCACTGAGTGCTTTCTGTCTATTGATTGAATGCTGATGACATACCCCATTCCCAATTCTAATTGAAGCCACCCTAAAAATCACATTTTTTTTACCCTTTAAAAAACCCAATTACTTTTTTGTCATTTTGGTTCCTAATATTGTTAATTATACTATTATGGATTGTTAACTGCTATTGATTTTTGCCTTTTTTATTAGAGCAGGGTTTCTTATTGGCATTACTGACATTTTGAACTGGGTAATTCTTTTTTGTGAGGGACTTTCCTATGCACTGTAGCCTGTTTAACAGCATCCCTGGCTAGGGATGTAGTACTGGGGCACTACATGACCACAGCACCCCTTTCCCCAAGTTGTAACAACCCAAAATGTTTCCAAACATTGCCAAGTGCCCAAATGGCTCCTGCTTGAGAACTGTTGAAATAGAGAGTATCCTCTCTCTCTGTTTTTTTTTTTTTTTTTTTAAACATGCAGTCTTTGCATCTATTTGGAATTTATTTTGCATTTTGAAATGAAAGAAGCAGCTTATTTCATTTTTCTCCTGCATATAAAAGCCACGGTCCCAGCATAGATCATTGAACAATGCTTCTCTCTCTGATGACTGAAAAATGCTGCATTATCTTTGATTTCTTAAACATATTAATTTATGCTTTTGAACTATTTTTTTTCTAAATCTTTCATTTATTTCTACAGTGTTTTCATTATGTTAGCTCTATAAAACACTTTAAAATATCTGAGAAGTTGGAACCTCTATAATAACTCTTCCTTTTTTAAGATTTGCATACCTATCCTTATCCATTTACTCTCTCAAATGAGCATTTCAATGGTTTCATGAGGGTCTTTAAACTGCATTAAACCTATTAATCACAATAAGAAGAACTGAAATTCTTTTAAAGAGCAACTCTAGTTATATAGGAACATGGTATAGTCATTTATTCTTATCTTCCTTAATGTACCTCAGCAAATCTTTGTAGTTTTCTTTATAAAAATCCTGTATATTTCTTATTAAGTTTATTTCTGGGTATTTTCTCTTGAGATTAGGAATAAACTAATTTGTTTCAACATGTTTTCTAACTGTTCAGTGCTAGTTTAAATGAAAGCTATAGATTCTACTTATTTGTTGTGTATCTGACAACTTGATTGAATTCTTATAAACTTAACGTATTCTTCAGCTTGATCCTAGGACCCCAGGATCATGACCTAGACCAAAAGCAGATGCTTAACTGACTGAGCCACCCAGGTGCCCCTCACTCTAATTTTCTAAGAGCTTAATTTTGTTATCTTATTCAAATCTCAGAGTGAAGTACTGGAAGTTACATATTGGAAGAAGATAAATAATAGTTATTCCTGGACATAAATAGAGTGCAGTGTATTTTCTTCTCTTTTTTCTCTTCTTGGTATCTCAGAGCCTGTCCCAAGATAGATTTTTTTGGAAGACAGGGAGGCTCTGTTACTTCAGTTTGGCTTAGCAAACATTGCCGAATATATTTTATGCACCAACCTTGATCTTGGCCTAGGAAGAAAAGAAAATAAATGTGTCCTAGTATTTATCTTAAAGAAATTTATTGCCCAAGAGTAGAAGGGACACATTAATAATTTCAAAATAATATGGTGCTTGATATGAAAGTGAGATGCCTCAGTGGTTGCTGAGAAAGCTTAAATGAGGGTGTGTTAAGCCAGCTCAAGGGGAAGAATCAATGGAGATCAGTGAGATATTTTCCAAATAAAATTGTGTCTAAGCTGGCTAATGATGACTTAGCCCAGTTAACTGTGTAGGGGTGTGGATTGGATGGGATTAGTTGAGACAGAAGGTATAGCATGAGTGAATTTATAAATTTGTGTGATTATGGTCCAGAATTGCTAAAGTTCAAGGCAAAGAGTAATGGGCATGTGGCTTAAAGAGGTAGGGACCAGATCTTAAAGGTTTTTCATCAAACTAAAGTAGTTGGGCTTAATTTTGTGAATACAATGGGGCCTATGTATAAATGAATACTGTAGGATTTAATTTTTACAGGTAGAGCAGAGTGGTGGTGCTATGAAGGATAGATTCGTAGATGTGAGGTGGATTAGATACAAGAAAACAGGAGAAGAGGCTAGTGTATTAGGAATGAAGTTATTACAAGTTGAACTGGGTTATACAACAAAAATGTGGATTAAAAAAAAGGAAATTTTAGAAATTGGCAGGATTTGACTAATTGCATATTGTGACGAGTTTCTAGTGTGTCAATTTAACTAAGCTCAGAGTTCCCCTCTGTGCATAGCTCCAAGTTAACATGAATGATGTGAAACATTTAGTGTGAGATTTGGCATACAAAAATGAAACAGCAATAACATTCTTTTTATGCTAGGGATGTCAGTGGGGGTGCTGGGCACAGTTGCAGCTCAAAGACATTGTTACTGATATCCTGGTTCACCTTCCTGGCTCGAGCAGCTGCTGGACCCACAGGCTCTCCAATTCCCACCAGATTTCTTTCACTTTTCTTGAGTCAGACCCAGTTCCAGATGCAGAAGGAACAGCCATATATAAACTGTTTAACCAACTTCCACAAATCCTAGTGTCAAATTTCTACATAAATCCACATTTACTATCATTCCTAGTGGTTCTCCTTCTGATCAACCCTGACTGACACAGATCTGGTGACTGACAAGAATGGCAGTAGTATACAAACTCACCAGGGTTCTGTTTGGTGTCATTCACTGGTAATGTAGAACGCAGGGCAATAAAGAATGCATAAGAGGAATAAATCTGGAGTTACTGTGTAAATAAAAATATCACCTTTGAATTGTTGTGTTTGATTTGTAAGAAATATCCATGTGGTGATGTCCACCTGGTCTAGTAGATGGTTGGTAGTATTAAGTCCAGAAGAGGGGGCAAAGGTAGTGTCAATATATTAAAGTCATATTGTATAGGGGTTAGGAAAAACCATGATAACTGAGGAGGAAGAAAGTAGAATGAGATGTTAAGAGGACATAGTGCAGAATCCTTGGGAAAATACCAGTGTTTAAGATGGGAACTAGGGAGAAATAGACCAGTAAGTAGGCTGAGAATAAGTGATTAAAAATGAGAAGAATGGGGTGGGGTTGTAGGGGTGGATGGAAAAGTAAAATGGAAACCAATAATTTAAAAAGATTTAGGAATCAAGTTTCTCCCTGTTATTTATGGCACAGTGGTGCTTTGATGTGTGGATTTGGAGATTACTGGCAGGTAACATTTGGCTGAGGAGTTTCCATGGAGTAGTAAGTGTATGGCCAAATCACAATGAATTAACCACTGAGAAATAATTATATAAGTTAAATGGTGGTTGAGAAGGGAGCAGAATGTTTGACTAGTGTCTGGAGGTAGATATGGAATCAAGGGAAATCTTGCCTTAGGGATAAGAGGTATATGTTCTAAAGGGGATGATCCAGTTGAAGGAAGACAATGAAGCCGTAGGAACTGTTCTAATTGATAGGGCATCTTTATTTCATTGACTGTTTCCTTTGCTGTGCAGAAGATCTTTATCTTGATGAAGTCCCAAAAGCTCATTTTTGCTTTTGTTTCCCTTGCCTTTGGAGACATATCTTGAAAGAATTTGCTCTGGCCAATGTCGAAGAGGTTACTGCCTATGTTCTCTAGGATTTTGATGGATTCCTATCTCACATTGAGGTCTTTCATCCATTTTGAGTTTATCTTTGTGTATGGTGTAAGAGAATTGTCCAGTTTTCCCAGCACCATTTATTGAAGAGACTTTTTTCCACTGGATGTTTTTTCCTGCTTTGTTGAAGATTAGTTGACCATAGAGTTGAGAGTCCATATCTGGGCTCTCTATTCTGTTCCATTGATCTATGTGTCTGTTTTTGTGCCAGTACCATACCATCTTAGTGATCATAGCTTTGTAATATAGCTTGAAAGGAGGCAACGTGATGCTCCAAGCTTTGTTTTTCTTTTTCAACATTTCCTTGGCAATTTTGGGTCTTTTAGGATTATTTGTTCCAGCATTTTGAAAAATGCCATTGGTATTTTGACTGGGATGTCATTGAAAGTATATACTGCTCTAGGCAGCATAGACATTTTAACCATGTTTATTCTTCCAATCCATGAACATGGAATGTTTTTCCATATTTTTATGTCTTCTTCAATTTATTTTATGAGTGTTTTTTAGTTCTTAGAGTATAGATCTTTTACCTGTTTGGTTAGGTTTATTCCAAGTTATCTTCTGGTTTTGGGAAACAGTCAACAAAACAAAGAGGCAACCCACAGAATGGGAAATGATATTTATCATTAGCCATCAGAGAAATTCAACCCCAAACTACATTTAGATACCATCTTACACCAGTTGGAATGGCAAAAATTGACAAGACAAGAAACAACAAATGTTTGAGAGGTTGTGGAAAAAGCATACCCTCTTACACTTGGTGGAAATGCAAATTGGTGCAGCCACTTTGGAAAACAGTGTGGAGGTAAAAAAATTAAAAACAGTGCTAGCCTATGATCCAGCAATTGCACTACTGGGTATTTACCCCAAAGATACAGATGTACTGAAAAGAAGGGCCATATGCACCCCAATGTTCATAGCAGCAATGTCCACAATATTCAAAGAGTGGAAAGAGCCAAGATGCCCTTCAACAGATGAATGGATAAAGACAATGTGGTCCAGGGCGCCTGGGTGGCTCAGTGGGTTAAGCCGCTGCCTTCGGCTCAGGTCATGATCTCAGGGTCCTGAGATCGAGTCCCACATCAGGCTCTCTGCTCAGCAGGGAGCCTGCTTCCCTTCCTCTCTCTCTGCCTGCCTCTCTGCCTACTGTGATCTCTCTCTGTCAAATAAATAAATAAAATCTTTAAAAAAAAAAAAAAAGACAATGTGGTCCATATACACAATGGAATATTATTCAGCAATCAGAAAGGATGAATACCCAAATTTTACATCAACACAGATGAGACTGGAGGAGACTATGCTAAATGAAATAAGTCAAACAGAGAAAGTCAATTATCATATGGTTTCACTTATTTGTGGAACATAACGAATAGCATGGAGGACTTTAAGAGAAGGAAGGGGAAAATGAAGGGGGAGAAAACAGTGGGAAACAAACCTCGAGAGACTATGGACTCCAAGAAACAAACTGAAGGTTTCAGAAGGGAGGAGGTTGGGGAGATGGGTGAGCCTGGTGATGGGTATCAAGAAGGGAACAGAATGGGGTACCTGGGTGACTCAGTTGGTTGAGCATCTGCCTTCTGCTCAGGTCATGATCCCAGGATCCTGGGATCAAGCCCTGCATTGGGCTCCCTGTTCAGTGGGGAGCCTGTTCTCTCTCTCCCTCTGCCTGCCACTTTGCCTGCTTGTGTTCTATCTCTCTCAAATAAATAAAAGCTTAAAACAAAACAACAACAACAAATAAGGAGGGCATGGATTGCATGGAGCACTGGGTATTATACACAATGAACCAGGGAACACCACATCAAAAACTAATGATGTACTGTATGTTGACTAACATAAAACAATAAAAAAAATGGATAGAGAAAACAACCTGCGTGAGCAGAGGAGACTGAGGTCAAGAGCCCAAGGAAAGGAGTTGGTTCTGAAGAGAAAAAAGGCACTTGTAAAACTAGTGGGAAAATGTAGTGATATTTGCATTTATTGATGGGTTTCTAGGCAGGGAAGAGTTCTATTTTCTTGATCAATGCAACACTATCACCTGAGATGAATGGGGAAAGGGCATAGTGGGATAAGACAGAAGTAAATCTTTGGAACACTCCCTGGGGAAATAGGGAGACAAACCTGATGTGGTGAGGAATTTTATTTCTGGTGGATTATCTAAGGAAACTATGTTAGGAAAGAAAAACTTTTGGCCTGGGACTGTTTTGCTTTGTAAAGGCATCATCTCTGAAGAGCAAAGAAGACCATGAAAGGGCAAATGGAGAAATAGATTGCCTAAAATCATACCCACCTCAGCAGGAAAGGAGGCAATGATTCTGCTGTTGGTAGTAATTTAAATAAGTGGTAATCAGGAAATGGGAAAAGGAAAGGTTGTAAGACAGATGGCAGAATAACAGAAAATGTTTTGTAGTAAAGCCTTGTGAGAGGCAAAGCAAATTATGGCATAGTGTATTTAGTCCTTAGAATTTTCTCCTATACTCGACCATGTGTTCCTATGTAGTTACGTAGAGCATAACTACAGTCTTTCATTAGCTCATTCCACAAACATCACTGAGTATCTACAGTGTGCCATGCCTCAGTCAGGCACAGACGATACAGCAGTAATGGATAGGGTCTCTCTTTCTTAGGATGTTGTAGTCTGGTATGGAATACAAAAAGGTAGTAAAAATAAGTGTATGTAATAGGAATAACAAATGGATTAAATATAGATATTATATACAGAGAGCAGAGAAGGTGCTGTTTAGGAACAATATCTGGATGCTCTTGGGTACCTCACTTAGCTATGCCTGAGTAAGTAGTTTAGATATTTTACGCAAACCTTTGTCAGTCCCATGTCCTCAAATTAACCCCTATCTCCAGCATCGTAGTAAAATCGGGAAATGGGGCAGAAAAAAAAAATTGTAGTAAAATCAGGAAATAGGACAGAAAAAAAAAATCCCAAAACCAACATTGTAATTCTTAGAAAACTTTGCATGAATTATGCATTCCAGGAGTTTACCAGTCACCTCAGACACACTCCTAGAATGCATACTTCATGTATATTCTTAGTGTTAAAGGTACTGTGGCAGATAATGTGGCCAGTGAAAGCTAATGTCACACAAAAAAATTACCTTATCTTTATTATGGTCACCTTTCCTTGACCACGATTATTGTTCTGGATTAAAAAATACTAATTCCAATAAATTCAAAATTAATAATTGTTTTCTTGTTGAAATATTGATCCAAAGGCTGTTACTGCTGGTGATAGTCCAACCTCTTAAGAACTAGTAAGTTAAATGGATTCTCAATTAGGATTTCCTCTGGGATTAACCACCACAGTCTAGGTAATTACTAAGTAGCTTAGCATTTATCTAACTCAGAGCCCATATATTGGGTATTCAAGTGGCTAAATAGTCTACTGTAATTAGGAATTTTAAGAGAGATCAGAACTGTTTTATAATGGTGTGCCTTGATTCATGGAATGTTACTTGAGTCTGGAATATCTTTCTCCCTTTCTTCACTAATGTATACTCTACTTGTCCTTCAAGATTCACGTAAGAGATCACATCTTCCAAAATACCTTGCCTCCTCCCAGGCTGGATATGCCTCTGCTACTTATTTCTCTCTCACCACAACACACTGAATAATCTACATGTATTTCTGATACCCAATTTTTCAAGGTTAAGATTTTATATCTCCAGGAAAATTCATAGCCTTTGATTCCTAGCAGGTTCAGCATATATTTCTTGTACTATTATATTCCATTTTGTTTAGATAATATACAGTAAACTGCAATAAAAAATTTCCTTTCAACTGAATATCCTTATTCACATAGGGGACATCTTATCATTTGTTTAACAAACATTTATTCATCAACTACTATGTGCCTAGTGCTTTAAAAGTTGTTGAGGATTCAAAAGTGGGTTAGTGGATATGGTCCCTGTCCTCTTAGGGCTTATAGTATACAAAAGCTAGGGGCTAGATACCTGTGTATAAGGTTTGTACTATAGCCCTGTTACTTCTTTCCTATAATCTCTAGCTCATATTTCTTGAGGCTCATAGAACATTAAAGATCATTCATTGTGGGTAATAATCAAAACTGTAATTTTAGTTGTGAATATGTGTTATTTGCTTCACATAGGAATTATACATGAAGAAGCTGGACAGAGATCGGAAAACTCTATAAGGTGTGAGTTCAAACTTCTCCTTTTACACATTTTTGAGTTGAGACCTAGAGAGGGGAGCTAACTCATTTGAGGTCACAAGATGGGTTAGTGTAGGAGCCAGAGAATATCCTACCTCTCCTTGGTGTTCTTTATTTTCTATTTCTTATGACTCATATTTTTCAGTTACATTTATAACAGCTTGATTTTATTTAACTGTGTTTTTTTTTAATTATTTTTCTTCCAGGATGAAAAATGAACATCTTAGAAATTTCCAAAACATTGATTCAATAAGTACGTGTTGAGTGTTAGCCGTGAATCAAACACACGAGTCTATATATATTATACTTTCTGCCCAGGGTGTGCTTAGGGTTTTCTAATTTCATCTAAAAGTTCATGCACCAATTATTATAATTAGTAGTATTTTAATTGCAAAATACTCTCAAGAATAATTTTTAAGCACCAAAACCTTAAACAATGAATTAATGTTTCAGCTCTCCACCTTAAATCAAAATGAACTGGCCATATAGAGAATGGAATGGGCCTAAAAAATGGCCATAATGAAGATAGACTGTGAAAGGAACATTCAGTCTCACAAAATGAACAAGAGAAAAATAGAGTTGATGTACTGCAGAGATAAATGACTCTGAAAAGCTGAGGCAGATATTCTGAAACAAAGACATATCACTAATGGTACATGGAATTTAAAATTCCAGCTTCAAAGAGAGTAATTTTTATTGAGAACCTCTTTTAGGGCAGACAGTGTAATAAGCACTCTATTATACCTTGTTGAGTCCTCACAACAGCAATTTAGGGTTAACATTTTTGTTGCCATTAATTGCCACATAGAGATCCAGAAATTAAAGGTCTCGAGGCAACTGTAAAACTTGTTTAGGTACACAGCTAGCTGGAACCATGATTCAGCTCAGGTTTGCTCGTTTATACAGCCTACGCTCCAATATGAGAACTTATTTCATTGCTCATGTTGCTCAACAGAGAATTTATTTTCAAAAGTAGCATATTTTGATTATGTCAAATGATCTAACACTTGGGCAGAACAAATATATACATCACCCAAAAGATGGAAAAGAAGTTTCAGCTGGTTACACACACACACACACACACACACACACACACACACACACACACACACGTCCTCATATAAATAACCTTGAATCACGACAGAATTTCCTATAGAAAGAACTATTTTGTAAAATTTGTTAGAAGAAATGACTACTTTGTTTCTTGGGCAGTTGAGAATCATGGCTTTATGAAACATAGTGGCTTGATGTTACAAAATTGTAATTCATTTAATTATTTTATTTGGGAAATTTTTTTAACATCTTAATTTTATTTTTTTTTTTCAGTGTCCCAAGATTCATTGTTTATGCATCATACCCAGTGCCCCACGCAATATGTGCCACCTTAATACCCACCACCAGGCTCACCTATCTCTCCACGCTGCTCCCCTCCAAAACCCTCAGTTTGTTTCTCAGAGTCCACAGTTTCTCATGCTTCGTCTCCCCCTCCAATTTCCCCCAATTCACTTTTCCTTTCCTTCTCCTAATGTCCTTCATGTATTTGGGAAATTTTTAAAAAATGTACTTATAATTGGTTGATTTGGAATCGAAGACTTGGAAATCAATTTGTTTGAAGTTTGGTAGAGTTGAATAATTTTCCAGAAAACAGATAACCTCTTTTAGAGAATGGTACACTGTCTGTGTGTGTGTTTTTTAATATACATTATAAGATTTGGCCCAAATCTGTATTAAAAGGAAAGATGTGTACAACCCAGTGAAGGAGGAATTGTACTGACAGAAAACCTTAGCAACACTGGGAAGTTCTAGAGGAGGCTATCCTTGACATCACTTTTCCCTAGAAAGTTCTAATAATGTGATTTGCAAATGATAGCCCTGACCATCACTGGCAGGAGGAGGTTCTCGGTCCTCAAAAATGTCTGGGCAGTGAGGAGTGAGTTATGTGTATGCACAGGGAAAAATGGCCAAATAAAACGATGTCTTTTCCGCTCTTGTATCATCTATAGGCTGCCTAAAATGTTCATATAAAGAGGTAGAAATATGATATTGAAAAGGAGTGTGTAAGGATACTCATTTCAGCTCAGATGTTCCAAAAGTTGTGATTTTATCTGTTCTCCATAACTTAACCAACCTTTACCCGTAGCTGCTACCTGTTAAATCTGCTAATTTTGAAGCATAGGACCCAGTGAGAGGCCAGAATTAAACCAACAAAAGCCGTTAGCACCATTAGCATTTATGGTTTAAGGTAAAGCCTTCGAGAGTTAAACAGTCTTGATTTCTCAGTGAAGAGAGAAAATATTCAGTTGATTAGAAGTGCAAGCTTTCCAGAAGGAATACCTGTCCTTCCATCTGGAGGTAAAGGAGGGGTCATTATACTGTGATGAAGGCGGTAGTTTTCATTCTGTGTGGCTCCCCTTGATTTGGTTCATCCTCTCTATCCCTGGCACTGGCCTTTTTTGCTATCACAGTTGGTGATAATTATATAGGTGGTTCCTAGCCCACGGGCCTGAGCCAGTGCCAGTGCCCAGTCCTCCCTTTGCTTTGGTTTATGAGGCACCTAGCTGCAGCCAATCACCTCAACTACAGGGCTCTAGATACCTCTGCTCCTCAGCACTTCTGTATCTCCCTGGTGAGCCTTAGGTATGCCACTTGGAGATCCTACATGCCTCACATAATCTATGAGCAATGGAGAGTGCTATCTCAACCTATCAATCCAGTCACCTCTCTTCCCTACTGTCCACTGTTCCCTTACCATATGGGTGAATTGCCACATGGGGTGAAGGGCTTTTCTGAAAGGTTGGCAGTTTCTCTTTCAGACTATGTCCCAGGGGAGCCCCACACTTTCCCTAATCATGCCATCACCCACCCCATCCTCTTCCAAGGGGTAGTGAGGGGTTGAGTTACCTAATTTCCAACTCTTTCATCTGAAGTATAAATTTTTAAAATGCTGCATCATAATAAAGGTGGTAACTACTACCACTTTTATTGGCAATCATTTTTATACCTTCTCCTTATGATTTCTGTGTCTTCTTTTCTAAATCTACATTTGTATTTCATATGTGAGACATTATGTAATCTATTTCATATGAAATAAATTTCATCTTAAATAAAATTTATAGTTTATAAAATACACAGTGATATCTGAACATGCACTTATGAAAAGGACATTAGGGGATAAATAAACCAGAGAGTAAAGGTTGAAAGTATTCAGAGAGAGTGAATAGAGTTTTTCAGAATTATAGAATGAGAAAATTTGATGTTATACTACTCTAAAGGGTTACACTGATGGAATTTTCTTTCTTTCTTTTTTTAATTAATTTTTTATTTTTTATAAACATATATTTTTATCCCCAGGGGTACAGGTCTGTGAATCACCAGGTTTACACACTTCACAGCACTCATCAAAGCACATACCCTCCCCAATGTCCATAATCCCACCCCCTTCTCCCAAACCCCCTCCCCCCAGCAAACAATGTGTGTTATTTTTTCCCTGTTGACCATATTGTGATTTTGATTAGGTTATATCTGTATGGCATATTCAGGATAAATCTGAGAATAAAAGATAAATGAACTGAATGTGGCTATTTGTGGAACATAATCAAGAGCTAGCTGAATATGAAAACATAAACAGAATACTCATAACATCTAGAAGAGCTACATATTTCACATGCCAACAATTGTCTCTCATAAATTGGTTTAAGTGTGAAGGTGTAGCTGGAAAGTTAAATCATAAAGCTAAACAATTCCAGATGCCACTGTTGATCACCAAATTAAAACCAGATTCAATGTCTCTAAAAAGTTGTAATTCATTTCAATACATTTAATTGCTGTCTTTTATCCATTATTAATCATTATTCTAGTATATCTGCCTTCATAAATGAGGAAGGCTGCACCTTAATTTTATTAGCAGCTGCAGAAAGGCACACTCATTACCTAGTTCTACAAACTAAAGCAAAGAGATTTTGATTATCATGTGAATTGGGATGCAGGGATGCTACAAAATAAGGCAAATTAAAGCTCTTTCAAAATTGAGTACACAATTTTTCATTTCTCTATCACCTTGGAGAATATCTACAAAGTACACACATTATCTTGCAAAGGGGAGCAGAGGCATCTATGGATTGAGAAAGAAGGGAACTGACATCAAGAGATATTAGAATGAATATATCAGCATTTAAACTTTGGATGCAACCTAGGTGTAGCCTGTTTTGATAAATGGCATGTTAAGGATGTGAACCCCATGCAATTATGGTCATCTGTTTCTTTAAGGGTAGTCTAAAATGCCACCTTTGAAAAAAGACTGTTATGTTGCCGTGGGTGAAAAGCAGATACTTTCATAAAAAGTTACACTTTGAGCAAATACAGCAGTTCAGGTGAGAAGGTGGACTCAGCTAATATAAAAAAAAAAAAAAAAAAAAAAACTTGCTACCAACACCTAGAAATGTTGGATAAAACAGAACTTGAAAACAGATGAATAGCTGAGCTCAAAAGAAAAACAGGAATAGAGTAGGGAGAGGATGCTAATTGCCAGAAAAGAAGAGGAACTGAAAATTAGAGCAGAAATAGATGAGCTGAAGTGATGGCTCCCCCATGCTTGGATCCTGGCTACTAATACATCTCTGTGGGCTCAGAAAAGGCTTTGAGTCCAGTCAGGTAAGACTCTGAAATCTCACTCTGGTATGATTGAAAAGCAAGGTAATACAGGAATTTAGAAAGAGATTCGTTAATTCTTATGGGAACTGTGTATATCCAGGGGCTTTTGTGTACAAAGAATTCAGAGAGGAAATGACATGTAAATGTCCCTTGAAAGATTAAACAGGAGTTCAATAAGAAAATTAATGGAACAAGATATTCTTAGTTGAGGAAAATTCTACCTACCAGCAAAGAGGCATCAATTGGCTGCCAAAAGGAGAACTCTTAAGATGAAGGATCCTGAAGAGACTGATGGTTCTGACAAGCTGGGGGACCATGAGTTAATGCTGAAATTGTGGGTCTCTAATGGTATATGAGAACTATGAGCCTTCTGCTCTTCTTTCTACTCCACCAACTTGCATTCTTTAACATTTCCTTCTCATTTCCAACAAATAGAACACTGTTGTTTAGGGAATTAATTTATGTTTACTCCCCCAAATTCCTTTTGCTCATGCTTACAACGTGCTACTACTTCACCTGTATGGTAACATTTAATGTTTATGTGAGCCCTAGGATAGAAAGCATGTGTAGTATCTTATTTTATTTTATTTTAAAATTTTATTTATTTGACAGATCACAAGGAGACAGAGGCAGGCAGAGAGAAAGGGGGAAGCTGGCTCCCCACTAAGCAGAGAGCCCAATGCTGGGCTCGATCCCAGGACCCTGAAATCATGACCCAAGCTGAAGGTAGAGGCTTAACCCACTGAGCAGCCAGGTGCCTCAAGTCGTATCTTATTTTAGAGATGAGTAAACTGTAGCACAAATTACAAGGTGGTTTGTTATTTTTGGCTCTCTGCTGAACTTGGATGGCTATAACAATTTTACAAAGTGATTATTTCTTTCTGATATGTGGTAAAATATTTTATTGATATATTATTGAATATGAAATTCCTATCTCCCTAAGCTGAGACAAGTCTACCATGAACAGTTTGAACTTACAAGGTGGCAAAATATGCATCTATTTAGAACTTCCCTATAGCCCACGTGCTGCCATGACCAAATTCTACTTCTGGAGGGAACACATATGGAGAGGGAACAGAGTTAATTAACATTTTTGCCTAGTGCAGGTGATTATTACTAACCTGAAGAGATAAACAAAGTCATATAACCATTAGCAATTCAAACATACTGTTTTTATCTCAGTCTTCACATTCAAGACCTCCTTGGTCAATAACTGCAATATCATTTCCCCAAATATTTCCAGGTATTCACAAAAAAGAGCCCATTTGTCCATCAATAGATTGTGTATTAGGGTGGTATGTTAATACCCACCATGTTATTTTTCTCCTGCTCTAATTTCAGTTTCTTTTTCTACTTCACTGACTATATTTCTTTCTAATAGGAATAACAATTGTCAATTAAATACTCATATTCTTACTTTCAGATATGTATACTAAGGCACAAAATACTTGGGTATCCTGGCCATGGCCGCTGATCCATTAGGGAAAATACTAAGTTTTTAAAGGTTTTCTCATTCCATATGGTACTACAAAACCTTAGTTTTGTGGAAGTCCTAACAATGTAAACACTTGTTGTTGCTTCAGCATTATCTTATGCAGAAATAGTGAAACTCAAACTATAGTCTATTAAAACTGTACACCATGAGGGGCACCTGGGTGGCTCAGTGGGTTAAAGCCTCCGCCTTCGGCTCAGGTCCTGATCTCGGGGTCCGGGGATCAAGCCCTGCATCGGGCTCTCTGCTCAGCAGGGAGCCTGCTTCCTTTCCTCTCTCTCTCTGCCTCTCTGCCTACTTGTGATTTCTGTCTGTCAAAATAAATAAAAGCTTAAAAAAAAAAAACTGTACACCATGATGACTTGATACATGTGTCCATTGTGAAAGGATTCCCACCACTTAGTTAATTAACACACCCATCATTTCATGTATCTCCTTTTCTCTTTTCATTTTGATGAGAACACTCGGGGTCTTTTCTCTTAGCAAATTTCAATTATACAATGAAGTATTATCAACTGTAGTCACCATTTTCTATATTAGATCCTCAGACCTTATTCACACTACAACTAAAAGTTTCTACTCTTTCATCGACCTCTCCTTAACCCGCCCCCCTCCACCCACATTCAAGCCCTTGACAATCACAATTCTCTTCTCTGTTCCTTTGAGTTTGACTTAAAAAAAAAAAAAATTCCATATAGAAGTGATTCCACCCAGTGTTAGTTTTTCTGTGTTGGTTCTTCTTTTTTTTTTTTTTTTAAGATTTTATTTTTTCATTTGACAGACAGAGATCACAAGCAGGCAGAGAGGCAGGCAGAGAGAGAAGAAGGGAAGCAGGCTCCCTGCTGAGCAGAGAGCCCAACTCAGGGCTTGATCCCAGGACCCTGAGATCATGACCTGAGCCAAAGGCAGAGGCTTTAACCCACTGAGCCACCCAGGTGCCCTCTCTGTTGGTTTATTTCATTTAACATAATTCTCCCCCAGTTTTACTCATGTTGTCTCAGATGGCAAGATTTCCTCTTTTTAAGGGCTAAATAATGTTCCTGATAAATAATATGTGTGTGTGTGTGTGTGTGTGTGTGTGTGTGTGTGTGTGTCTCCCATTAAGTATCCACCAATGGATATTTAAATCTTTGTTTTTGTGAATAATGCTGCAATAAATGCTGGAGTCCGAATATCTCTTTGATATTATTTTCATTTCCTTTGGCTATATACCCACAAGTGGGGTTGTTAGATCACATGGAGCTCTATTTTTATTTTCTTGAGGAACCTCCATTCTTGCTTCCTTCATGGCTGTACCAGTTTACATTCCACCAACAGTGCACAAGTGTTCCCTTTTATCCATATTCTTCCCAGTATTTATCTCTTTTTTTTTCTAATAAATAACCCAATGAGTATGATGATGTGATATCTTATTGTGGTTTTGATTTACATTTCCTTTATGATAGTGATACTGAGCATCTTTTCAGGTACATACTGGCCACTTGTATGTCTTCTTTGGAAAAATGTTCAATCAGGTCCTTTGCCCATTTTAAAAATTTGGTTATTTGGGGTTTTTTGTTATTGAGTTGTAGGAATACTTTGTGTATGTTGGATATTATTTCCTTTTAAAATATGTAGTTTGGAAATAGTTTCACCTATTCCATAGGTTGCCTTTACATTTTGTTGATGATTTCCTTTGCAGTGCAAATCTTTTTAATTTGGTATAGTCTCACTTGTTTATTTTTGCACGTGTTGTCTGAGCTTCTGGTTTCTTACCCCAAAAAATCATTGCCAAGACAAATGTCATGGAGCTTGGTCCTTATGTTTTCTTCTAGGAGTTTTATAATTTCAGGTCTTATGTTTAAGTGTTTAAACCACTTTGAACTGATTTTTGTGTATGGAGTAAGATACAAGTCCAGTTTCATTTTTTCACATGCAAATATCAGTTTTCACAATATCACTTATTGAAGATACTATCTTTTTGAATATTCTTGGCTCTCTTATAAAATATTAGTTGATAGGATATGTGTGGGTTTATTTCTGGGATCTCTACTCTGTTCCATTGGTCTATACACTGTTTTTTTTACCAGCACCATGCTGTTTTGATTACCATAGATTTATAGTATATTTTGAAATCAGGTAGTGTGATGCCTCAAGTTAATAGTTAATAAAATATTAACCTACCCATGACAAAACAATAATAAGAGTAAACTTTTATCAAATGCTTTTTATGGGCCAGCCACTATGTGAAGTCCCATGTATTTTATACTTTTTAATGCTTTCAGAAGCTCTGGGATATAGAATCAATTTTATCCCTGTTCTAGAAATGAATAAGCCTAATTTCAGTAAAAATTTAAGAAGCTGAATTCAAACCTAATTCTATGTGATACCAAAGGTTATTCTTTTAACCACTTATATAGAATTAATATAAAACCATAACATGTTTAGCATTAAAAACAATTTTGATCATATGATAGTTGTCTTTCTCCGCCTGACATTGGGGTGGGTATGTGCTTTGGTGAGTGCTGTGAAGTGTGTAAACCTGGTGATTCACAGACCTGTACCCCTGGGGATAAAAATATATGTTTATAAAAAATAAAAAATTATATTAAAAAAAAAAACCAATTTTGAAATGTAATTTCAGGCATATCTGTCAATAACTTCCATTCTCTCTTCTCTAGATTATTTATAATGTTTTATTCATAATTAGCTACTTTTGCATCACTTTGTGATTCATTTTTCAGTTTATACCTTATGCTAATTAGTGGCATCCAGCACAGGGTCTCGTTTACAGTAAGTCTCAGACAGAGTAAGTGAAATAAGATTGAGAACATCTTATAATATCGGTCTTTATATATCTAAAGAAATGGTTAAAAGGACTATTTACTCATCACCTATTGTATGGTTGTGCTCTGTTAGTTAAAAGAAGAAATAGTCACTGCCTTCATTCTAGAACTATGTTGTGATGATAGCCAGTGGCTACATGTGGCTCTTGAGCACTTGAAAAGTGACTAGTCCAAACTGAAATGTGCTATAGGTGTAAAATATACACCAGATTTCAAAGATCTCATTAAAAAACCAGAATGCTGGGGCGCCTGGGTGGCTCAGTGGGTTAAAGCCTCTGCCTTCGGCTCAGGTCATGATCCCAGGGTCCTGGGATCTAGCCCCACATTGGGCTCTCTGCTCCGTGGGGGGCCTGCTTCCTCCTCTCTCTCTCTCTCTGCCTGCCTCTCTGCCTACTTGTGATCTCTGTCAAATAAATAAAATCTTAAAAAAAAAAATAAATAAAAAACCAGAATGCTAAATATCGCAATACTTTATTAAGTTAATTACATACCAAAAAATATTTTAGTTATATGGAATTAAATACATTATTAAGATTAGGTTTTATGATTAAAATTAATTATGCTTAGGGGCGCCTGGGTGGCTCAGTCAGTGATGATCATAACTCAGTTATAATCTTGATCTTAGCTCAGGTCTTGATCTCAGGGTTGTGAGTTCAAGTCCTGCATTAGGCTCCATGCTGGGTACTGGGCATGGAGCCTACTCAAATAAATAAATAAATAAATAAATAAATAAATAAGAAAGATCATTTGTGCTTATTTATTTATTATTTTGTGGGGTTTTTTTTTTTACATTGTTACTAGAAAATGTGAAATTTCATATATGGCTTGCCTCTTACTTCTAATAGATAATGCTATTCCAAAGGAGAGAAAGGACACATTAATATATTAATAATTATTAAAATAGAGGTTAAAATTTCTATGATATATACACACAAGGATCATATGGAAACAAAAGGATGACTTCCAAATTAGAAAGGATAATTCACAAAGACTCCCCATAGAAGGTGGTATTTGTTTTTTATCTTCTTGCCTTTTTTTCCCTAGTTCCTGTTTATTCCTAATGTACTTGTACTCGGGTTAATGGATACTGTGGTTTCCTTCTACAGAAATTCTGCTTAAATTATCTCAAGTGCTTATGACGGCCTTCACCAGGCATAATAGCAAGGTGTTAGGATAGGATGAGTCTCAGGGGTCTTGGTGGGGAAAAACAGTATGTCTAGATCAAGAACATCTTGGCGTGTACTCCCTAATTGGTTAGCTTTCTCTTAAATTTTTGACTGCTTTTTGTGTCTTGCTATCAAATGTTTTCCACCGCTTTTTTCCCCAAACCTCTCTCTAGTTAGGTATAATTAAAAATGTAAAATTGAAGGAATCACAAGACTACAGCTGAAAAATTCTCACAAAGGAAAGGTATCTCTATATCCAGCACCTAGATCAAGAAATAGAAAACATCTAGTATCTTAGAGGCTCCTATAAGCCCCCTCCCAGTCTGTACACCACCCAAAGTAAATAACTGTTGACTTTTAACATTGGAGACTAGTTTGCCTGTTTCAAATTCTGTATTTATGAAATTGCGCAACTTCCTTGTGTTGACAGAACAACACCTGTGTGCTCCAGCATTAAACACCTGTTATACCATACCTTTGTTTAAATGGAAGTGGACAACCAAGAATCAACCCACGTATGAGAAAGAAAGTGTGGTACAAAAAAGAAAGAACAAATATGCTGAAGGTAACAAAGATAATTCAGGGGGAAATACCAATTAAGGGAGAAGGGGGTGGGATTATGGACATTGGGGAGGGTATGTGCTTTGGTGAGTGCTATAAAGTGTGTAAACCTGGTGATTCACAGACCTGTATCCCTGGGGATAAAAATATATGTTTATAAAAAAGAAATTTGAAAAAAAAAAAAAGAAAAGCCTTACTCATTAACTATTTTCAATTTATATATGTCTGGGGATATGTACAAATAATTACAATTGACCCTTTAACAACTTGGGGTTTAGAGGCACTGACCACTTCCCCCATGCAGTAAAGAATACACATATAATTCTGACTCTCCAAAAACTCAACTACTTATAACCTACTGTTGACCAGAGTTTACCAATAATACAAACAGTCAATGCTTATTTTATATGTTATATATATTATGTATTGTGTTCTCACAGTGAAGGTAGAGAAAAGAAAATGTTAAGAAATCATAAGGAAGAGAAAATACACTTACATTACTGCATTATTAAAAGTCCATGTATAAGTGGACCCGGACAGTTCAAACCCATCTTGTTCAAGGGTCAACCATATATACAATACTAAACTTAGTGAAACTCTAAATATTACATACAAAGATATTTGAAAGAAATTATAAAATAAGAAGAATGACATAAAATTGGGATAATCATAGAACAAGAAAATTTAGAGACTAAAAACAAAATTGGAGACAGACATTTACTAGGAGAACTAGAAAACAAGTTTGAGAAAATATTCTAGCATAAAACAAAAAGACAAAGAAAGGGATAATGTTAGGTAAAAGATAATAGATGTAGTAATCCAATATCCTACTAACAGGATTTCCATAGGAAGAGAACAAGGAAAACGGATACAAGGAAGTTATCAAAGAAATAATGGAAGAAAACTTCCTGGAAGTGAAGGACTTGAGTCTTGAGTTTGAAAAGACCCATCACGTACCCAGTGAAATACATGAGAAAAGATCTGTACATAGCCTTGCGTTTTAAAAACTTTAGATTAGGAAAGATAAAAAGATAATCCTAAAATTATCCAGAAAGAAATGACAAGTCACTTATAAAAGGATGAGAAAAAATGGCATCAGTTTGGCATCAGCAAAACTGGAAGGTAGTGGACAATATAGTGATGCTTAACCGTTCTAAAGAAAGGCTATTTTCCACCCAGAGATCTATATTCGACTAAGTACATTTTCAGGTGTGCAAGGAATGATCAACTTTACCTCTCATTTGTGTTTAGCAAACAGTGATTTGATAATATATTTCAACAAAATAAGGGAGCAAATCAATACCTTGGGATATGAGGTAATCCAGGAAAGAGTAAATTTATTCTGGGAGACCAAAGAAAAGAAGTCCCACAGTCACAATTTTGTAGCAGATCTATAGGAAAAATAATCCTGGTCATGGCAAAAGGATGATGGATAACTCCATGAAAAAGAAAAAAAAAAGACAAAAAACCTCCAAACACAGTAGAGAGCATAACAAAGAATTGAAAGTAATTGAGAATAGTATAAGGTCAAATAATATAAGGATGCAAGAAAGTCATAGTTCAAATATTAAGCAAATTGAAATGTGATATGATTTTAAGCAATTATTAGAGTACAAGAAATAGTGATACTTTTGACCTGATGCTACTAACAATCCCCTTTATGTTGTACAAAGGTCATGAAATTAGTTTCAAAGAGGAATCAAGTAATGTTAGCACATTCCAAGGTTTGAAATTATGAATTCACAAAATTTAAAAAGTAATCCATGCAATGGTTTTTAACTTTAGTATCAACCAATCTATACAAAACAAAGAAGTGCAGGATCTGGCTGAAGAACAGAGTGTAAATATTAACAGACAATGTAAAAGTAAGAGTGAATCTGACATAAGTTGAGAAGTGAATAACTGGAAAAGGTTTGGGTTGGATGAAAGTGAAGAAAAGTTAGGGTACTAATACCTTCTGAGTAGAAAGTGAGAGATCAAGAGAAACTGATGAAAATTGACGGCAACAATTACACAGTCATCAATAAAAGAATTAAAATTATAATATTAGTATCTAACAGAGAGCAGGAAGGAGGATGAGCATAGGGTGATTGACCTAAACACTCATCATTCATATTGAAGAGGCAATTGAATTATATAACTGCAGCTGACTAGCAGAAAATAAGTTTATTAAAAAGAATGCTAGGAAACTCATGTAATTTGGGGCAGGATGAAATAACCAGGTTCAGAATTAAACTTCCAGGAATAATGCCTAAGACCACAAAGCAAAAATAATCTAATGAAAAGATTTGTCACTACGGTTGCCCCAATGAACACTAAAGAATACTGGAATCACCAATGTCCTCACTGCCTGCTACCCCAACCCTCTCAGCAAAGAAAAATTGTTTAAAGCTCTCTTCCTCAAGTCACTTACTTCCAAATCACACACTCATACTGCTGAGTCTGATTGGATAAAATGAAATCACATACCCGTCCTGTGGCATGTCCCCTACCTCCAAAGAGGCTGGGGAACTGGGTCTTCTCATTTTCATCTTGGGGAGGTAAGATTCATATGATTAGGAAATTCATATGAAGGTACTGCATGACCAGAAAATTGGACAAAAGTGACATATATATTCAAAGTTGATTTTAAAAGGAGTAAAACTACATTATTCACAGCTTCGAGATGAGCACCAAGAGAACTAAAAAGCAGAAATAATCTAAAGAGTTGCATCCGGGGCAGTGAAACAGAAGCTGGAAAAGGAAGGTAACGAGAGACTTCTTGTAAGAAGTTCTGCTTCACTTGTGATCAACAGCAGATTTGACTGACTTGATTAAAATTGAAAAGAAAAGAGAGACGATGAGGACACATGCTTAGGTGAGCAGGTAAATGGTGGTAAATGATGAAGTAGGAAATTAAAGATCTTTCTTAAAGTGACATACTGACTACAATTTAACTTAATGTGACAGAAAAGGGAGAATTTAAGTGGAAAGAGATCTTCAACACTAAAGAGTTCTTTTATTTTAGAGAAATTTGAGAAATTTGAGAAAGCTTGTATTTGTGTGAGAGAGGAAGGAAGAAACCGTGGGGCCAGGGAATGGATTTAGAATTAGAACAGAAGATCAGATATTTTGAATTTTAAAGAGATACCAACCATGATAAGTAAGTAAAGAGTTCTGAGAAAGTCATCATCAGCTGAGACAAGCACTGAGCAAGTGAATTTCCAAAGCTAAAATCACTGTTTCTTCTGGCTGGAATTTCTGTCTCTTCGGAGCAGCAGTCCTTTGAGTCAGGACATTCTGACTCATTCTGTTTGGCTGGACATTGTTTTCTGATTGGCTAAACCTCATGCTCTACTTGCAGCTAAATATTTTGAATTCCACTTTGCTGTGTTTGGTATTATCTTTAAACAGCATAGTCGTTCTTTTATATTGTTTACTGATGTATAAATTTCAAACAATAAAGTGCATTAATCTTTAGCGTACAGCAAAATGAATTTTCACATTTTTATATGAATATAAGTATAAACCATGATACTACCATTCAAATGAAGACTTTGAATGTTTTCAGTATCTTAGAAGTATTCTTAAGCCCCCCACCCCCATCAGTACCCTTCAAGGAGCCATTATTCTGACTGTTACAACCATAGATTTGTTTTCAGGTTTTTGCAGTTTGTATAAATACAGTGGTTTACCACAGAACCTTTTGTTTTTGACTTCTTTCACTCAACATTATGTCTATCAGATTCTTTTTTTTTAAAGATTTTATTTATTTATTTATTTATTTATTTATTTGAGAGAGAGTGAGAGAGAGAGCATGCACACAAGAGCAAAAGTGCAAGTGGGGAAGGGGTAGAGGTAGAGGAAGAAGCAGGCTCCCTGCTAAGGGGGAAGCTGGATGAGGAGGCAGGGCTCAATTCTAAGACCCTTGGATCACAACTTGGGCAGAAGGCAGATGCTTAGCCAACTGAGCCACACAGGCAGCCCTGAGATTATTTCATGTTATTGCATGTATCAGGAGTTCCTTCTTTTTACTGTTGAATATACCCTAATTGATTTATCTATTCTATTGCTGATGGACATTTGTATGGTTTCCAGGTTTGGGCTATTATGAACATTCTTTTGCATGTCTTCTTTTTTAAAAAAATTTATTTATTTACTCGACAGAGAGAGAGAGATCACAAGTTGGCAGAGAGGCAGGCAGAGAGGGTGGGGGGAAGCATGCTCCCTGCTGAGCAGAGAGCCTGATGCGGGGCTCGATCCCAGGACCCTGAGATCATGACCTGAGCTGAAGGCAGAGGCTTTAACTCACTGAGCCACCCAGGTGCCCCTTGTACATGTCTTCTTGCACTGGATATTTAACCAGGAGTGTAACTACTGTATCATGGAGGTATATGCAAGTTTAACTTTAGTAGTACCATGTACATGTATTTTGTCACCGTCTTCTTCAAAACAATATATCCCTTTCTCATTGATACCATTTAATTCATACCAAACTAATAGATTTTCTTATATTATCATCCACACGTAACTTTTCATTTGGCTTATACATATGACTCTCTCCCTTCCCGTCTCTCTCTTTTTCTCTCCTTTCTACTCCTCTGTTTTCTGTAATATCCATTTTCTTCTTGCTATGAGAAAGTGACAAATCATTATTTTCTATTTCTTGCTTGACTTTTGCAATAGGGCAAGTTTTTCAGTTGTTTTCTACAAGAATGCGTAATCGATTGAACTGCTGAAGAAATGGTTGATATCTAGCTAGAACCTTTCCTAATTTGCAAATTTTTAATAAATCTAGAGTATTAGTCTATTGTCAACATTAGCCCTTAATGGTAAAGAGAGCCTTAAAGGCACAAATTCAAGATGCAGAATTTATTTAGTCAAATTGTTCTATTTAAATGTTGAGAAACTATAAGCATTGGGTTAAGACTTTGGAGAAATGTATATTTTAGAATATTAATATATAGTAAATATTATTTGTTAAATATCAATAATTCATTAGATTTAAAACTGGACATCAAATCTTTACATAATTACATTTTGACTTCTATTTTTAAAAGGCTATTATTAAAACCCTTTCCCAAATAACCTGTATTCATTATTTTATATCTAATGTGGTGGTGAGGCGGGAAGAGCCTGGAACTGCATTCCATAGCTGCCAAGATTTGGTGAACCTGGGAGGTAGAACCATGGGATAGAAAAGTAAGTAATATCATTTCACATCTTCCAGTTTTTCTACCGTGACACACGTTTGGAGGCAGTCTGTGTAAGTCAGTAGAAATCACAGAAAGTTTGGGAATCTGTTCTGTATGGTCCAAATGGGACTCATCACAAAGCCAATCTAAGATGTCAATATACTTCTGAGACTACCCCTTGATATTGGGGCAACTCTTCACAGTGTTACACAGTAAATCCTGGGCATCCTTTACAATGAGATCTCATTTCAGCTCTGGGTACAACCGGGAAGTGATTCTTCCTGAGCCATCCTCTATGACAACAGTGTGCAAGAAAAAGGTCTGGAATGCCAGAAAGACCAATGGTTGGGGCAAGGGCTGATGGCTTCTGTGGAACGTACCGGAGGAAAGCAATCCTCTTTTAAAAATTAATTAATAAGTGCTCAGAATGAAAGAAAAACAAACAAAACAAAAACTACTCTGAACCAGTACGTAGACAAAGGACTAAGAACTCATTTTTATGGGCTTAGAAACAATACAAATAATATTGAACAAAATAATTATTTGGGTTACTCATATAATGTATTAAAATGAAAAACAAATAATGAATGAAGCATTTCTTTTATTTTGCATTCTTATCAACTGCATTGATAATTGTTATTTTAGACTCCAGTTTATGTTTTGCTTTTATGTTGGAATTTGGATTATATCTTCTTATAAACAATGTTTATATCATTCTTTTTGCAATTAAAATATGTAAAAATGAAGATTTCATATAATTGTTTTGCCTGGTTTTATTGTTTTGGTAATTTGCAATAACGAACAGTGTTCATCAACTCCTGTAACTATACAATTGGTTTAGAAGTTCCCTCTGCTTGGCTAATTGCTATCAACTTTTTAGAGCTAACTCTAAATTTAAATTTCCTAATATCAGCATCTATCACTAGATTTACATTCAAAAAACTAAATCACTGGAGATGATAAATATAAAAGTCATTTTCTTAATGGCTAAAATCATTCATAACCCTTTTCAAACAAGATTCATATTATTTCCCCAAAACCCCCAAATCCATATTCTTTATATACTATAATCCAATAATGGAATTCTGAAGAAACTTCAAATTATTTAAAAATCACATGGAAAAAGGAATAATTTCAGTGAAAAGAAATATTAAGACAAGAAGGTTGCATGGTCATGATGGTCAGTGGCTGCAAAAAACACACATGAGTAATACAAATTTGATTTCCTAATTACTTAATCACTGTTATAGTTGATTCAAGTCATGAAACTTGCAGGAAAAATGTCTATACTTAAAGCAGCATCTGACTACTCTTCCTCCTCATTCCCTTGCACTCTGATTCCTTTGAGAAGTAGTTAACAAAGCTTGACCTGCCCTCTATAAAGAACAGAATATACTTAATATATTGGCAATATTCTAGGTATTAGATGCATATAAAATATTTCATTTTCTTGACTCTCTGAGCTGAGACAGAATTGAAAATAATAAAACAGTGGATAATAATAAGAAGAAAAATAGTAACAGTGGAGATGTTGGCTGGGGTTTTAGTTTAGTTCATATTAGAATCCACTCCTGATAGCTCTGTCTGATGGACTGATAGGGCCAGTCCACCAGGAGACTATTTGCATGGGAAATGAGCTATTACTAGGGTATTGATTTCAATTAGGATGAATAACATGTAATATATTCATGCAATGGAATATAATTTCAGTTAAAATAAATGACACATATCAATAAGGACAAACCCCATGAATACAAAGTTAAACATTATTTTGGGTTCCTGGACCCAATTCAAATGTGTGTGTGTGTGTGTGTGTGTGTGTGTATCAACTCCCCTTTTCCTCTATACAACTGCTTTCCTCTCTTTTGTTCTCCAAATTTGCTTATAGTTTTGCTTGACCCTGATTGCAATTCTCTGCTCTGTTATGTTAACATTATAGTCATAATTGATTAAACCATTGGTTATTGGCAATCAATTCAAACTCTAGCTGCTCCCTAGAGGTTCGGGGGATGGTACTGAAAGTTCTGACACCCTAATTATATAGGTGGCTCCCCTGGCAACCAGCCCCCATCCTTCAGTGGAGTCCAAGTCACTCCATTAATATAACAAAAGATTCATTTTTTGCTCACATCACTTAAAAAATTCCAAAGGTTTTAGGATCTCTATGCTAGAAACAAGGACAAAGACCAAACATATATTTTTTACTATAAATCATAGTATCACAAACATTAAAAAACTATAAAAAGACAAAGGGGAAATATGATGCATGCCACTTGTTTCAAAATTTAAAACAAAATTTTAGATAATATTTATGGATTTTCCTAAACAATAATACATAATGTTTATATATTACAAAATCAAGGTATAGAAAGACAGGCATTCATTCCAGAGTGGTTTTCTCTGAGCACAAATGCAAGATTGAATGGGGGGAGAAGACACCCAATATATCTGTAGTTATTCTATTTTTTAAAAAGGGGAAAGAAATAGCCTTTTAAAATTACAGATTTTAAAGCAGAACATTTCCTCAAAGAATCCTAATTGTACTAGTTAATGTCGGCCTCTAAACAGTCATGCAAAGTACATGGCTATTTGGCACATGAGCTTAGGTAAAGGTCTAAAGGCAAAGCAAGTGTGATTACAACTGAAACCTAATACATGAAAACAAAAATGTTCATAACTTTTCTCAATGACTTTGAAAAACACAAAACACTCATTGCTAAAATGATTGAAAATTGAGAGGCAATTTAAAATTACTGCAGAGGTGGATTAGATAAAATGCACCTGGGGTGGTTGGTGAATTTTAATGTAATTTAGAGATGAAAGAACTTTATGATCTAGTCCTGTGGTGATTCCAGGCACTGAAGGATTTGAACGGTAGTAATGGGAACGTGGGTGGAAGAAGAGTGATTTTCCATTTATCTAAGAAGTAATTTCTACTTTTCTTTGATTTTTCCATTAGTATGAAATCACACTAATTCTGTATGATAACACTGATTAACTTATGTTGATTGGAAGTCTGATTATCAGATTTATTTGTAATTGATTAATAAACTTCTAGAAAATGAATAAACACAGTGCTTTTGGCAATAAAACTTTTCAAAACATGGATTCGCTTAAAAGAATAGTCATTTCTTGCTGATAAAAAGGATGGAACAAATGTATATAGTTTAGTGGCTTCCTAGAAACTGAGACACTAAAAGGTTTAATTGCTCAGGTCACACAGCTTGGGGATGAGGCTATAGTCACTAGTCTATCAATCGTGGGTCATTCTGCATGCTAATATATTATCGCCTTCTTTGTTGAAAGAGGAGATGAGACAGGAATTTCCCAGACTGATTTGAATGCCAAGTGACTGACCGAAAATGCATTATTTCTCAAAAGAAATAAATTTGTAGAAATGCAGTTACTCCATCAACTGTGAAAGGGTATATAAGTTCGCAGGAAATAAAATTGAAAGGGAACTAACATTTACTGAGTACCTACTATGTGTGAATGTATGTGCTCTTCTGTTACTTCATTTAATAACTAAATGAAGTTATTCATTCATAACTAAATGAATTATTATTATAATTAATAATTTATTAATTTATTTTAATAAATAAATTTATTATTATTCTTATCTCACAAATGTGAGAAATCAGATTCACCAGGGTTAAGGAGTTTGGTCATTGTCTGGGGGAAACGCTGAGTCAGCATTTGAAGTAGGGTCTCATTCTACAACTTCATGGCCTATAGATGGGGTCAGGATCATGAGAGAACTTCAGCTGAGTACTTGGGATTTTTGATAATATTTGTGCCATGGACTCCTTTTGTGTAGTCTGGTGAAGCCTATGGAGCACTTCTTAGAAGTTGGTTTTAAAGTACATACAATAAAATACATAGATATATGAAGGGTGTCAAAATATGCTCCCAAATATGTCTTTTTGGATATTAATTATTCTGAACTGGTTGTTTTAAGAAAATGCAGAGACAGTTGAAATCTTGAAAACTGAGTAGAAATTACCTCTTCGTAAGAGACATTTACTCTTATGAGGGAAATCTCCATTTATAAGGATGTCTCTTTCTCTGTACCAGGAAAAAAAGAATGTCCCTATATCTCTAGAAACTCTTCTCAAACACTTGTGAAAAAGATTGGGATTCTGACCAAGAAAGCTCAAATTCCTAAGTGAGAGATTTTAGGTTAAGTGTAAGAATGAATGTAGAGTAGACCAGCGAAAAGAATCACAGTTTACTATACGTGGTTGAGTAACTTTACATATCCATCATTGTCTAAAATGTAAATAATGTGAATCCTTAACTCATTCCATGTTATAATAAGATTAGCTATGAGCTTATAGAATGGAAGAGCCGTACTGCAGTTTGCTGGGTCTAAGAGGGACACCTGGCATCCGTAATAGCTTCCTATTGTTGTTTAACAAATTACAAATTTTTAAAAATGATTTTATTCATTTATTTGCCACAGAGAGAGAAAGATAGAGAGAGTGAGCACAAGCAGGGGAGCTGCAAGCAGAGGGAGAAGGAGACGTAGGATCCCTGCTAAGCAGGGAGCCTGATGCAGAGCTCGATCAAAGGACTCTGGGACCAGGACCCGAGTCAAAGACAGACACATAACCCATTGAGACATGCAGGAGCCCACAAATTACACAAATCTGATGGCTCAAAACAAAACAAAACAAAATTATCTATATACAGTCCCAGAGGTCAAGTCCAAAATAGGTCTCACTGGCTAAAATTAATGTATTAGTGAGGATGCACTCTTTTTTGGAGACTCTAGGGGAGAATCTGTTTCCTTACCTTTTCCACCTCTACAGACCTCCTGCATTCATTGGCGTATGGCACATTCCTCTACCCTCAAAGCTAGCAACACTGGGTCTTCAAATCTGTGGCTGATCAAATGGGCCGACCTAGACAATCCAGGATAATCTCCCCTTTGCAAAATCTTTAACTTAATCAAATCACAAAATCCCCTTTGCCATGCAAGGTAACATATTCACATCTTCTGGAGATCAGGAAGTAGACATCTTTGGAAAGTGGCATTATTCTGTGCCTATCATAGTGGTACACAGTAACTTCTCTCCACAGGAAGACAGACAGTATGCAACCCTGATGGTTTTCTCTTTACATCCCAAAGAAGAGAGTTTATGTAGCCCACCTACTCAGCACATAACAGAGAATGAGTAGCAACTTCCTAGTGACAGAACCTGGTAGCTGATATAGTTCACAATGTGGGGAAAGTGATGTATCTTAAGTTCCAGAAATGCATGCATATATGTTGTCATAAAGGAAAAGCAGTAATCTCCATGAAGACTTCATTTACTCTAAATCTGCCCCTCCTCCAGATATGATCTCAATGTTCCTCTTTGGTCTTTTTTTATAACTGATCATTTCACTATCATAACATGCAACATTCTATATTGAATTTCTCTTTGTATAAGTGTGCCTCCACACTGAAATGGGAAATCCTCAAGGGCAAAACAATGATTTTCTTATCCATGTGTCCCATTGCCTGATAAGTTATTTGGCTCATATTAGGCACCAAATATATATTTGTTAAAGTAGCTTATATTTGTTCACTTTGGTCATATTTCTATAAAAACAAACTCTGTGGGCAACAGTCTTTTCCTAATATATGTTACATATTTTAAATCCACAAAGACATTACAATACTAACTTCCATGAATGGGGTTCCGAGAATCCACAAAATCCCTGAATGTATGCATAAAGTGCTGGGTTTGTATGAGAAGGCTAATATCCTTCCCAGCAATGTCATCTTATAAGTAGAACATTCTGATCATCTTTTGCTACATTGTCAGAAGGATGGTTACACATGTCCTTAGAAATTTCTGAGATAGGATGAAGGTTCAACCTCACACAGGGCAAAATAAAAGATGGTAGCATTTTATTTCAGAGAAGTGATTGGATATCTTAATTGTGTCACTCTTGAATGGCCACAGTTACTTTTTCCATAATGAAAGGTCTAATTGCTTTGGGTTCCAGTTTCCATTTTCAAGCTGGTCTGGGGTATTAGTGTCTGTCTCCATTAGCCTTTTGCTGGAAGTTATTTGTATGATACTTTCAGTGCCAGCTGCATTACAAAAATGTTGATGGCCAGTATCTTGGCCTGTGATAATTGGGTGCTTTCAATGTTGGAAATGCCAAGTTGTTAATTAGCTTAATGTAAGGACTATACATCACTTTTTTATTTTCATTTTCATTGGCCAGCATTATCTTCTTTCTAAGTAGATGCCTCCTAAAGTGTTTTGAGAGGTGCTTGTTTTCACAAAATAATCATCCTGGGTTAGTGAGTTATGAACAGCTGCCTCGAGTGAGAGCTGATTTAGTCCATTACTTGAAGCATGAACCAAAACATTATTGGTGCACAGAGAATTTATGGGAAAATCCACTTTTGCCACGCTCTGACAACAGCACAGCAAATCAAGGTGGTGCTCTGGGACTAAAGCAATTTTACTATTCATAGAAAACTTGAATACTTAATGGTTTCTTGATTAGCAGAGAGAAGCTACACACATCAAGAATCAAGTCTAATAGAGAAAAGGAATCTAAGTTTCTTATGACTTGACTGTAAACATGTTAATTTTTCTTTTGTTCCCCTTTGTCTATTCTAAACTATTGACATTGTTCAGCAAAAGTTTAACTATAAATGTTTTACATGGAATTAGGATTTCTAATTCGTATTCTAGCTTTCATCCCTCATTTTACTGATAGATGTTAGGATTCTGGATTGAGATGGCCAAGTTGGCAGCTCGGCAAATCATTAAAATTGAAAATGGCACTAGAGAAGAATGTGTATTCTGTTGCTTTGGGATGAAATATTCTGAATATATCTGTGATGTCCATCTGGTCCAGTGTGTCGTTTAAGGCCTTTATTTCCTTGCTGATCTTTTGCTTGGATGACCTGTCCATTTCAGTGAGGGGAGTGTTAAAGTCCCCTACTATTATTGTATTATTGTTGATGTGTTTCTTTGATTTTGTTATTAATTGGTTTATAGAGTTGGCTGCTCCCACATTGGGGGCATAGATATTTAAAATTGTTAAATCTTCTTGTTGGACAGACCCTTTGAGTATGATATAGTGTCCTTCCTCATCTCTTATTATAGTCTTTGGCTTAAAATCTAATTGATCTGATATAAGGATTGCCACTCCTGCTTTCTTCTGATGTCCATTAGCATGGTAAATTCTTTTCCACCCCCTCACTTTAAATCTGGAGGTGTCTTCGGGCTTAAAATGTGTTTCTTGGAGGCAACATATAGATGGGTTTTGGTTTTTTATCCATTCTGATACCCTGTGTCTTTTGACAGGGGCATTTAGCCCATTCACATTCAGGGTAACTATTGAGAGATATGAATTTAGTGCCATTGTATTGCCTGTAAGGTGACTGTTACTGTATATGGTCTCTGTTCCTTTCTGATCTACCACTTGTAGGCTCTCTCTTTGCTTAGAGGACCCCTTTCAAGATTTCCTGTAGAGCTGGTTTGGTATTTGCAAATTCTTTCAGTTGTTGTTTGTCCTGGAAGCTTTTAATTTCTCCTTCTATTTTCAATGATAGCCTAGCTGGATATAGTATTCTTGGCTGCATGTTTTTCTCGTTTAGTGCTCTGAAAATATCATGCCAGCTCTTTCTGGCCTGCCAGGTCTCTGTGGATAAGTCAGCTGCCAATCTAATATTTTTACCATTGTATGTTACAGACTTCTTTTCCCGGGCTGCTTTCAGGATTTTCTCTTTGTCACTGAGACTTGTAAATTTTACTATTAGGTGACGGGGTGTGGGCCTATTCTTATTGATTTTGAGGGGCATTCTCTGAACCTCCTGAATTTTGATGCTCGTTCCCTTTGCCATATTGGGGAAAATCTCCCCAATAATTCTCTCCAGTATACCTTCTGCTCCCCTCTCACTTTCTTCTTCTTCTGGAATCCCAATTATTCTAATGTTGTTTCGTCTTATGGTGTCACTTATCTCTCGAATTCTCCCCTCGTGGTCCAGTACACATTCTTCTCTAGTGCACATGGAACATTCTCCAGAATAGATCACATCCTCGGTCCTAAATCAGGACTCAACCGGTATCAAAAGATTGGGATCATTCCCTGCATATTTTCAGACCACAATGCTCTAAAGCTAGAACTCAACCACAAAAGGAAGTTTGGAAAGAACCCAAATACATGGAGACTAAACAGTATCCTTCTAAAGAATGAATGGGTCAACCGGGAAATTAAAGAAGAATTGAAAAAAATCATGGAAACAAATGATAATGAAAATACAACGGTTCAAAATCTGTGGGACACAACAAAGGCAGTCCTGAGAGGAAAATATATAGCGGTACAAGCCTTTCTCAAGAAACAAGAAAGATCTCAGGTACACAACCTAACCCTACACCTAAAGGAGCTGGAGAAAGAACAAGAAAGAAACCCTAAGCCCAGCAGGAGAAGAGAAATCATAAAGATCAGAGCAGAAATCAATGAAATAGAAACCAAAAAAACAATAGAACAAATCAACAAAACTAGGAGCTGGTTCTTTGAAAGAATTAATAAAATTGATAAACCCCTGACCCGACTTATCAAAAAGAAAAGAGAAAGGACCCAAATAAATAAAATCATGAATGAAAGAGGAGAGATCACAACTAACACCAAAGAAATACAAACTATTATAAGAACATACTATGAGCAACTCTACGGCAATAAATTTGACAATCTGGAAGAAATGGATGCATTCCTAGAAACATATAAACTACCACAACTGAACCAGGAAGAAATAGAAAGCCTGAACAGACCCATAACCAGTAAGGAGATTGAAACAGTCATTAAAAATCTCCAAACAAACAAAAGCCCAGGGCCAGACGGCTTCCCGGGGGAATTCTACCAAACATTTAAAGAAGAACTAATTCCTATTCTCCTGAAACTGTTCCAAAAAATAGAAATGGAAGGAAAACTTCCAAACTCATTTTATGAGGCCAGCATCACCTTGATCCCAAAACCAGACAAGGATCCCACCAAAAAAGAGAGCTATAGACCGATATCCTTGATGAACACAGATGCGAAAATACTCAACAAAATACTAGCCAATAGGATTCAACAGTACATTAAAAAGATTATTCACCACGACCAAGTGGGATTTATTCCAGGGCTGCAAGGTTGGTTCAACATCCGCAAATCAGTCAATGTGATACAACACATCAATAAAAGAAAGAACAAGAACCATATGATACTCTCAATAGATGCTGAAAAAGCATTTGACAAAGTACAACATCCCTTCCTGATCAAAACTCTTCAAAGTGTAGGGATAGAGGGCACATACCTCAATATCATCAAAGCCATCTATGAAAAACCCACTGCAAATATCATTCTCAATGGAGAAAAACTGAAAGCTTTTCCGCTAAGGTCAGGAACACGGCAGGGATGTCCATTATCACCACTGCTATTCAACATCGTACTAGAGGTCCTAGCCTCAGCAATCAGACAACAAAAGGAAATTAAAGGCATCCAAATCGGCAAAGAAGAAGTCAAATTATCACTCTTCGCAGATGATATGATACTATATGTGGAAAACCCAAAAGACTCCACTCCAAAACTGCTAGAACTTATACAGGAATTCAGTAAAGTGTCAGGATATAAAATCAATGCACAGAAATCAGTTGCATTTCTCTACACCAACAGCAAGACAGAAGAAAGAGATATTAAGGAGTCAATCCCATTTACAATTGCATCCAAAACCATAAGATACCTAGGAATAAACCTAACCAAAGAGACACAGAATCTATACTCAGAAAACTATAAAGTACTCATGAAAGAAATTGAGGAAGACACAAAGAAATGGAAAAATGTTCCATGCTCCTGGATTGGAAGAATAAATATTGTGAAAATGTCTATGCTACCTAAAGCAATCTACACATTTAATGCAATTCCTATCAAAGTACCATCCATCTTTTTCAAAGAAATGGAACAAATAATGCTAAAATTTATATGGAACCAGAAAAGACCTCGAATAGCCAAAGGGATATTGAAAAAGAAAGCCAACGTTGGTGGCATCACAATTCCGGACTTCAAGCTCTATTACAAAGCTGTCATCATCAAGACAGCATGGTACTGGCACAAAAACAGACACATAGATCAATGGAACAGAATAGAGAGCCCAGAAACAGACCCTCAAATCTATGGTCAACTAATCTTCGACAAAGCGGGAAAGAATGTCCAATGGAAAAAAGACAGCCTTTTCAATAAATGGTGCTGGGAAAATTGGACAGCCACATGCAGAAAAATGAAATTGGACCATTTCCTTACACCACACACAAAAATAGACTCAAAATGGATGAAGGACCTCAATGTACGAAAGGAATCCATCAAAATCCTTGAGGAGAACACGGGCAGCAACCTCTTCGACCTCTGCCGCAGCAACATCTTTCTAGGAACAACGCAAAAGGCAAGGGAAGCAAGGGAAAAAATGAACTACTGGGATTTCATCAAGATCAAAAGCTTTTGCACAGCAAAGGAAACAGTTAACAAAATCAAAAGACAACTGACAGAATGGGAGAAGATATTTGCAAACGACATATCAGATAAAGGACTAGTGTCCAGAATCTATAAAGAACTTAGCAAACTCAACACCCAAAGAGCAAATAATCCAATCAAGAAATGGGCAGAAGACATGAACAGACATTTCTGCAAAGAAGACATCCAGATGGCAAACAGACACATGAAAAAGTGCTCCATATCACTCGGCATCAGGGAAATACAAATCAAAACCACAATGAGATATCACCTCACACCAGTCAGAATGGCTAAAATCAACAAGTCAGGAAATGACAGATGCTGGCGAGGATGCGGAGAAAGGGGAACCCTCCTACACTGTTGGTGGGAATGCAAGCTGGTGCAGCCACTCTGGAAAACAGCATGGAGGTTCCTCAAAATGTTGAAAATAGAACTGCCCTATGACCCAGCAATTGCACTATTGGGTATTTACCCTAAAGATATAAATGTAGTGATCCAAAGGGACACATGCACCCGAATGTTTATAGCAGCAATGTCCACAATAGCCAAACTATGGAAAGAACCTAGATGTCCATCAACAGATGAATGGATCAAGAAGATGTGGTATATATACACAATGGAGTACTATGCAGCCATCAAAAGAAATGAAATCTTGCCATTTGCAACAACATGGATGGAACTAGAGCGTATCATGCTTAGCGAAATAAGTCAAGCAGAGAAAGACAACTATCATATGATCTCCCTGATATGAGGAAGTGGTGATGCAACATGGAGGCTTAAGTGGGTAGAAGAAGAATAAATGAAACAAGATGGGATTGGGAGGGAGACAAACCATAAGTGACTCTTAATCTCACAAAACAAACTGAGGGTTGCCGGGGGGAGGGGGTTTGGGAGAAGGGGGTGGGATTATGGACATTGGGGAGGGTATGTGATTTGGTGAGTGCTGTGAAGTGTGTAAACCTGGTGATTCACAGACCTGTACCCCTGGGGATAAAAATATATGTTTATAAAAAATAAAAAAATTAAAAAAAAAAAAAAGGGAGGGGTCAAGATGGCGGAGAAGTAGCAAGCTGAGACTGCTTCAGCTAGCCGGAGATCAGCTAGATACCTTATCTAAAGATTGCAAACACCTGAAAATCCATCGGCAGATCAAAGAGAAGAAGAACAGCAATTCTGGAAACAGAAAAACAACCACTTTCTGAAAGGTAGGACCGGCGGAGAAGTGAATCCAAAGCGACGGGAAGATAGACCCCGGGGGGAGGGGCCGGCTCCCGGCAAGCAGCGGAGCAACCGTGCACAAAATCAGGACTTTTAAAAGTCTGTTCCGCTGAGGGACATCGCTCCAGAGGCTAAACCGGGGCGAAACCCACGCGGGGTCAGCGTGGCCTCAGGTCCCGCAGGGTCACAGAAGGATCGGGGGTGTCTGAGTGTCGCAGAGCTTGCAGGTATTGGAACGGGAAAGCCGGCTACAGAGACAGAGCCGACAGTAAGCTCGCAGCTCGGTGTTACCTTGAACCGGTCGCAGGCTCGGTGAGCTCGGAGCGCGGCCGGAGGTCAGGCAGACAGGAGTAACTGGGCGCTGTTCTCTGGGGGCGCACTGAGGAGTGGGGCCCTGGGCTCTCGGCTCCTCCAGGCCGGAGACCAGGAGGCCGCCATTTGTATTCCCGTCCTCCGGAACTCTACGGAAAGCGCTCAGGTAACAAAAGCTCCTGAAAGCAAACCCGAGCGGATTACTCACCCCGGCCCCGGGTAAGGGCGGTGTAATTCCGCCTGGGGCAAAGACACTTGAGAATCACTACACCAGGCCCCTCCCCCAGAAGATCAACAAGAAATCCAGCCGAGACCAAGTTCACCTACCAAGGAGTGCGGTTTCAATACCAAGGAGAGCAGCAGAATTCCAGAGGAGGAGAAAGCCATACACGGAACTCATGGCTTTTTTCCTGTGATTTTTTTTAGTCTTGCAGTTAATTTAATTTTTTCTTTTTCATTTTTTTTTTTTTCTCGCCTTCGGGTAAAATTTTTTTTTTTTAACTGTTACCTTTTTCTTTTTTAACGATTTTTTACTAGTTTATCTAATATATATATTTTTTCTTTTATACATTTTTCTTAGGTGTTTTCTTTTTTAAAAAATTCTTTTCTTTTCTTTTCTTTTTTTTTTCTTTTCTTTTTGTTTTTTTTTTTCTTTCTTCCTTTTTGAACCTCTTTTTATCCCCTTTCTCCCCACTCATGATTTTGGATATCTTCTAATTTGGTTAAAGCATATTTTCCTGGGGTTGTTGCCACCCTTTTAGTATTTTACTTGCCCCTTCATTTACTCTTATCTGGACAAAATGACAAGACATAAAAATTCAACACAAAAAAAAGAACAAGAGGCAGTACCGAAGGCTAGGGACCTAATCAATACAGACATCGGTAATATGTCAGGTCTAGAGTTCAGAATGACAATTCTCAAGGTTCTAGCCGGGCTCGAAAAAGGCATGGAAGATATTAGAGAAACCCTCTCGAGAGATATAAAAGCCCTTTCTGGAGAAATAAAAGAACTAAAATCTAACCAAGGTGAAATCAAAAAAGCTATTAATGAGGTGCAATAAAAAATGGAGGCTCTCACTGCTAGGATAAATGAGGCAGAAGAAAGAATTAGTGATATAGAAGACCAAATGACAGAGAATAAAGAAGCTGAGCAAAAGAGGGACAAACAGCTACTGGACCACGAGGGGAGAATTCGAGAGATAAGTGACACCATAAGACGAAACAACATTAGAATAATTGGGATTCCAGAAGAAGAAGAAAGTGAGAGGGGAGCAGAAGGTATACTGGAGAGAATTATTGGGGAGAATTTCCCCAATATGGCAAAGGGAACGAGCATCAAAATTCAGGAGGTTCAGAGAACGCCCCTCAAAATCAATAAGAATAGGCCCACACCCCGTCACCTAATAGTAAAATTTACAAGTCTCAGTGACAAAGAGAAAATCCTGAAAGCAGCCCGGGAAAAGAAGTCTGTAACATACAATGGTAAAAATATTAGATTGGCAGCTGACTTATCCACAGAGACCTGGCAGGCCAGAAAGAGCTGGCATGATATTTTCAGAGCACTAAACGAGAAAAACATGCAGCCAAGAATACTATATCCAGCTAGGCTATCATTGAAAATAGAAGGAGAAATTAAAAGCTTCCAGGACAAACAACAACTGAAAGAATTTGCAAATACCAAACCAGCTCTACAGGAAATCTTGAAAGGGGTCCTCTAAGCAAAGAGAGAGCCTACAAGTGGTAGATCAGAAAGGAACAGAGACCATATACAGTAACAGTCACCTTACAGGCAATACAATGGCACTAAATTCATATCTCTCAATAGTTACCCTGAATGTGAATGGGCTAAATGCCCCTGTCAAAAGACACAGGGTATCAGAATGGATAAAAAACCAAAACCCATCTATATGTTGCCTCCAAGAAACACATTTTAAGCCCGAAGACACCTCCAGATTTAAAGTGAGGGGGTGGAAAAGAATTTACCATGCTAATGGACATCAGAAGAAAGCAGGAGTGGCAATCCTTATATCAGATCAATTAGATTTTAAGCCAAAGACTATAATAAGAGATGAGGAAGGACACTATATCATACTCAAAGGGTCTGTCCAACAAGAAGATTTAACAATTTTAAATATCTATGCCCCCAATGTGGGAGCAGCCAACTATATAAACCAATTAATAACAAAATCAAAGAAACACATCAACAATAATACAATAATAGTAGGGGACTTTAACACTCCCCTGACTGAAATGGACAGGTCATCCAGGCAAAAGATCAGCAAGGAAATAAAGGCCTTAAACGACACACTGGACCAGATGGACATCACAGATATATTCAGAACATTTCATCCCAAAGCAACAGAATACACATTCTTCTCTAGTGCACATGGAACATTCTCCAGAATAGATCACATCCTCGGTCCTAAATCAGGACTCAACCGGTATCAAAAGATTGGGATCATTCCCTGCATATTTTCAGACCACAATGCTCTAAAGCTAGAACTCAACCACAAAAGGAAGTTTGGAAAGAACCCAAATACATGGAGACTAAACAGTATCCTTCTAAAGAATGAATGGGTCAACCGGGAAATTAAAGAAGAATTGAAAAAAATCATGGAAACAAATGATAATGAAAATACAACGGTTCAAAATCTGTGGGACACAACAAAGGCAGTCTTGAGAGGAAAATATATAGCGGTACAAGCCTTTCTCAAGAAACAAGAAAGGTCTCAGGTACACAACCTAACCCTACACCTAAAGGAGCTGGAGAAAGAACAAGAAAGAAACCCTAAGCCCAGCAGGAGAAGAGAAATCATAAAGATCAGAGCAGAAATCAATGAAATAGAAACCAAAAAAACAATAGAACAAATCAACAAAACTAGGAGCTGGTTCTTTGAAAGAATTAATAAAATTGATAAACCCCTGGCCCGACTTATCAAAAAGAAAAGAGAAAGGACCCAAATAAATAAAATCATGAATGAAAGAGGAGAGATCACAACTAACACCAAAGAAATACAAACTATTATAAGAACATACTATGAGCAACTCTACGGCAATAAATTTGACAATCTGGAAGAAATGGATGCATTCCTAGAAACATATAAACTACCACAACTGAACCAGGAAGAAATAGAAAGCCTGAACAGACCCATAACCAGTAAGGAGATTGAAACAGTCATTAAAAATCTCCAAACAAACAAAAGCCCAGGGCCAGACGGCTTCCTGGGGGAATTCTACCAAACATTTAAAGAAGAACTAATTCCTATTCTCCTGAAACTGTTCCAAAAAATAGAAATGGAAGGAAAACTTCCAAACTCATTTTATGAAGCCAGCATCACCTTGATTCCAAAACCAGACAAGGATCCCACCAAAAAAGAGAGCTATAGACCGATATCCTTGATGAACACAGATGCGAAAATACTCAACAAAATACTAGCCAATAGGATTCAACAGTACATTAAAAAGATTATTCACCACGACCAAGTGGGATTTATTCCAGGGCTGCAAGGTTGGTTCAACATCCGCAAATCAGTCAATGTGATACAACACATCAATAAAAGAAAGAACAAGAACCATATGATACTCTCAATAGATGCTGAAAAAGCATTTGACAAAGTACAACATCCCTTCCTGATCAAAACTCTTCAAAGTGTAGGGATAGAGGGCACATACCTCAATATCATCAAAGCCATCTATGAAAAACCCACTGCAAATATCATTCTCAATGGAGAAAAACTGAAAGCTTTTCCGCTAAGGTCAGGAACACGGCAGGGATGTCCATTATCACCACTGCTATTCAACATCGTACTAGAGGTCCTAGCCTCAGCAATCAGACAACAAAAGGAAATTAAAGGCATCCAAATCGGCAAAGAAGAAGTCAAATTATCACTCTTCGCAGATGATATGATACTATATGTGGAAAACCCAAAAGACTCCACTCTAAAACTGCTAGAACTTATACAGGAATTCAGTAAAGTGTCAGGATATAAAATCAATGCACAGAAATCAGTTGCATTTCTCTACACCAACAGCAAGACAGAAGAAAGAGATATTAAGGAGTCAATCCCATTTACAATTGCATCCAAAACCATAAGATACCTAGGAATAAACCTAACCAAAGAGACACAGAATCTATACTCAGAAAACTATAAAGTACTCATGAAAGAAATTGAGGAAGACACAAAGAAATGGAAAAATGTTCCATGCTCCTGGATTGGAAGAATAAATATTGTGAAAATGTCTATGCTACCTAAAGCAATCTACACATTTAATGCAATTCCTATCAAAGTACCATCCATCTTTTTCAAAGAAATGGAACAAATAATGCTAAAATTTATATGGAACCAGAAAAGACCTCGAATAGCCAAAGGGATATTGAAAAAGAAAGCCAACGTTGGTGGCATCACAATTCCGGACTTCAAGCTCTATTACAAAGCTGTCATCATCAAGACAGCATGGTACTGGCACAAAAACAGACACAAAGATCAATGGAACAGAATAGAGAGCCCAGAAACAGACCCTCAAATCTATGGTCAACTAATCTTCGACAAAGCAGGAAAGAATGTCCAATGGAAAAAAGACAGCCTTTTCAATAAATGGTGCTGGGAAAATTGGACAGCCACATGCAGAAAAATGAAATTGGACCATTTCCTTACACCACACACAAAAATAGACTCAAAATGGATGAAGGACCTCAATGTACGAAAGAAATCCATCAAAATCCTTGAGGAGAACACGGGCAGCAACCTCTTCGACCTCTGCCGCAGCAACATCTTCCTAGGAACAACGCAAAAGGCAAGGGAAGCAAGGGAAAAAATGAACTACTGGGATTTCATCAAGATCAAAAGCTTTTGCACAGCAAAGGAAACAGTTAACAAAATCAAAAGACAACTGACAGAATGGGAGAAGATATTTGCAAACGACATATCAGATAAAGGACTAGTGTCCAGAATCTATAAAGAACTTAGCAAACTCAACACCCAAAGAGCAAATAATCCAATCAAGAAATGGGCAGAGGACATGAACAGACATTTCTGCAAAGAAGACATCCAGATGGCGAACAGACACATGAAAAAGTGCTCCATATCACTCGGCATCAGGGAAATACAAATCAAAACCACAATGAGATATCACCTCACACCAGTTAGAATGGCTAAAATCAACAAGTCAGGAAATGACAGATGCTGGCGAGGATGCGGAGAAAGGGGAACCCTCCTACACTGTTGGTGGGAATGCAAGCTGGTGCAGCCACTCTGGAAAACAGCATGGAGGTTCCTCAAAATGTTGAAAATAGAACTGCCCTATGACCCAGCAATTGCACTATTGGGTATTTACCCTAAAGATACAAATGTAGTGATCCAAAGGGGCACATGCACCCGAATGTTTATAGCAGCAATGTCCACAATAGCCAAACTATGGAAAGAACCTAGATGTCCATCAACAGATGAATGGATCAAGAAGATGTGGTATATATACACAATGGAATACTATGCAGCCATCAAAAGAAATGAAATCTTGCCATTTGCGACAACATGGATGGAACTAGAGCGTATCATGCTTAGCGAAATAAGTCAAGCAGAGAAAGACAACTATCATATGATCTCCCTGATATGAGGAAGTGGTGATGCAACATGGAGGCTTAAGTGGGTAGAAGAAGAATAAATGAAACAAGATGGGATTGGGAGGGAGACAAACCATAAGTGACTCTTAATCTCACAAAACAAACTGAGGGTTGCCGAGGGGAGGGGGTTTGGGAGAAGGGGTTGGGATTATGGACATTGGGGAGGGTATGTGATTTGGTGAGTGCTGTGAAGTGTGTAAACCTGGTGATTCACAGACCTGTACCCCTGGGGTTAAAAATATATGTTTATAAAAAATAAAAAAATTATAAAAAAAAAAAAAAAAAAAACAGAAAATGGCATGGCTCTGACAGTCAAGTCTTTGAGCACATTTGAAACTCAGAAATGGCTGGAGCTGCCACATGGCATGAGTGATAGCTTCTATTTTGAAGGAGAAAATCTGTGCTTCATAATGCCTAGGATGGGTAGGCAATTATTGTTATATATTATAATCTTCATCAATGATAATGATGGAAAAACTAATAACAACAATGATAATAAATCGTTGACGAATACAGTTAGCATAATGTCTGATTCTCAGATTTAATTATTGTTAAATTACCATGGTAGAGAGCACTGTTTAGTGAAATGGGTTTGGACATAGAGGAAGTCTGAGAGTTCTAGACCTGCGTATCACACTTATCATTTGTGTGACCTTAAGAAAGTCACAAAATGGAGATGGTAATAGGTGTTAACTATAAGTGGGCACCAGGTAGCAAATAACATGATAGGATGTTTCAAAACTGGATTGTGGTGATGGTTGTGCAACTTGGTACATTTACTAAAAATGATTGAATCAAACACTTAAAATGGTGAATTTTAAGGCATGTAAATTACATCTCAATATATTTGTTAAAAACATGAAGGTGCGTATTTATTCTTTCAACAAATGAATGACATATCCTTTTTCAAAGAGCTCATGATCTCGGTTAGATGAGAAGTAAATTTGAAATCATTCTGCCTTTCAGATATATATTCCGTGCATTATAGCATTTACTCAGTGCCAGGCACTATGCTAAGCACTTTACATATGTTAACCCTTTTAATCCTTGTGCCTATTACCATCTCCCTTTCCCAGATGAGGAATCTGATATGCAGATTACTGGAGGACACATATCCATTAAATAGTGGAGCTAAGATTCCAATCCAGGTCTTTTGACTCCAGAGTGTGTTCCTCTTAACCAATACCCCCAGCAGCTTCTAAATGGGGCTGTGCGTACAATCCCAAGGTATCATGGGAGTTACAGAGGAATGTAGGGCACGCAACAACCTGAATGGTTAGAAAGGGCTTTCAAAGGAGCTATGAAATATATGCTGAAGAGGTGAGTAAGAGTTTGCCAGCAAAGAAATAGAGATAAGGACACTCCAATCTGAGGAAATATAATACATAAAAGCACAAATATAGGCAATAAGACTCTGAACTCCCTTCCAGCTCTGAAAGTCTAAAATTCTGGGAATAGCTTATAATGATGTAAGTAGAAGTAATCTAGGAGAGAATTTTAAAAATCCAATAGAAATAGTAAAAATATATTCCTTCACGAAACAAAAAGTCCCTCTTTCATAGGTCAGGTAGCCTGTTGCAGAGGCAGCAAAAGGAGAAAATTCATGTATTATTTTATATGGTCTAACGTTGCTATTTTCTGGGGAGCAATTATCTTCCTATTTGAGTTACCTGATGTAGAGAGGAAACATGACAGTTCCTATCTGTGCACTGAGAGGAATCCAGGCTCAGCCACCTGGGACTCCATAGGTCAGTGTGAAATCATAATCCTTTTCAATTTCAGCCAGAGGCAGGAGGACTTTGAGAAGGACATGAAGACAGAAAGTAAACATGGCAAATCCAGTCTAAATTTGGTGAAGATTCTTTTATTAAGTTGGTCTCATTTGCAGGTATATGGCTTTACAGCAAACTTTACCAAGGGCTTTGGCTATAATTTTTAAGCTTTATGCACAGTTGTTCCTAGTTTGATGAGTAATATCAACTTGTGGGATATACACATGAAATTTTTTTTCTTTAATTCCTGGTTTTAGTCATAATATGCTGAATCTCCCATTCCCATCATTTATTGACATCTTGGACAGATTTCATCCATTTTTTATTATTAAAGTGCAGACTAGTCATATAGTTATTAGGCAATTCTGGTGGAAATATGGTAAAAAGAGTAAAATGCATTAACTCAAATAACCATTGTATAAAAGTGACAGAAAATATCAACATAAGGAAGATCATCTTTTATGAGAAAAGGCATATAAAATTATTGAAAATAAATAGCAGTGAGAATGTTTTAGCTTACTGTATGAAACTGATAGGTGTATCCACAAAAGAGAAGAATCTTTTTGAGGGGAAAAAATGAGCAACATTATTCAAAATAAATAGGTGCTGATTATGTTCAAATTAAATTCAGAAAGGAGGAAGAACTCCAACCCTTTGAATTAATGGTCTCTGGGACCTTGAATCCACTGACATTGAAGTATTTGCTTTCCACTTGACTTTCTGATCATGAAAGAATGCCAGCAGCGTCATTTATACTCTCAGCAGACCATGAGACATTTACAACTTTGGGAAGAAAGCACATTCCTTGAAAACAATGAGGAAAACTCAGCTTTGGACAGAGAGAGCACTGACCAATCTTACTAGAAGGAACATAGAACTTGGCAAGAGATAGCAGGGAATATGTTTGTAATGGAACAAATAATTGAATGTGGGCTATGGTTGATGAGTTGGAGGGAAGAGGAATTTCAGAAATGAACTCGGCCTATCTTGCTTCTGTGTTCCTAACCTAAGGTGGCTTCTTACCATCAGCTGGCATGCTGAAGGGCTGATCCATAAATAAGGTGACTCTATGTCCAAAAAGCTTACAGGAAGTCTAGGAACTCTAAACCATGTTGGATTCTATATACACTGAGCTGGCCATATAAGGGTGGAGTTCACGGACTCCCAGAGTTCTCAGGAGTCTCTCCCTTCCCTTCCATCCGTTTTCTTAACAATACATCCTTTGACACTATTTATGATGCTGCAAAGGGGAAGCCTGATTGAAATGTGGATCCATGCTTTGTTTGAAGTCGCTGTTAGTACACTCTTTGCAAGTGTGATAAATAGATTCTGTGCTTCCCTAGGTGCCTCTTCATGTAAATTGATGACTGCTGCCCAGGGGAATGAGCAGGGCCTGAAGACATGAAGAGAGATTAGTTTAAATGTGACAAGGCCATAATCTGTAACGAGGAATATCTATCACTGTCACACAAGAGAACCATGGTGCTGGGAAGACCCTCTTTGCTTGGAAAAAGTATCCCACTTCATGGCTGACAGTTCAGGCCTCCTTAGCTCAACTCTACTTGTTCTCTCCAAAAAAGCTCTTTTATTCAAATTTGACAAACTAATTACTGCTACCATTTGGCTTTGAATGACTCAATTATGGCTGCAGTCACTTGGTTTAGTAATTACTAAAATTATGGTTTGGGCCCAAGTCCAGTTCTGTCTTTGCTTTCATCCCCACGGAAGCAGGGAGAAGCACTTTTATAGGAAAAGAGATGGTGATTCAGGAGCGAGGTTGTAACAGTAATTTTAAATGATCTCAGTCGATGGGAAAATAAAACTTGAACAGCCTGGCTTGAGAATAGGGCTAATTTTTTTTTCTTAGTCTTTAAGAAACCTGACACCCTGAAACTATAGGCTTGGTTTCCATGGATAATCCTAGTCTCTGTGTGGATGAAGCTTTTTCCCCTTTCACCCATGCTAAACTTGTTAGAATTTATTATAAACTGATTAATTCATAGTGTTTTGATTTGACTAGAGCAAAGATTCTAAGTTCTTAATACCGCCTTCCCAGGTTGGTTTGGGGGAGAAGAAAGCCTTGGGGAGTCATAAAGATTTTAGAGATTCTGAGGATAGAGTTTTACTTGATTTGAAGGCTTTATCACAATTTTATTGCTGAAATCACTCAGTATACGGGACATAATGTTCAGTCAAGCAAAGAACATTGTCACTTTCAAATTCTGGCTCCATTATTTTTGTCTGGTGTAATCTTGGTTAAGACACTTAATTTTAGTCATCTTCACTTCCTCATCAATAAGTGGGGATTAATATGAGATGTTTCCTTTATGGGGTATTTGTGAGAATCAAATGACATACTAAAAAAAAAAAAAAGGAAACAAAAACAAATGCAACAAATAGAAAACAGTTAAAAACATGGTAGACATTGAAGGAAAATATCAATAATTATTTTAAATCTGAAGGGTCTAAACACACCACTAAAAGACAAACATTGTCAGAATGGGTAAAAACAAGCAAGATCCAACCATATGTTGTGTACTAGAAATTCATTCTAAATATAAAGACGTAAACCAATAGCAAAGAGATGAAGAATGTTATATCAAACTAATGCTACTCAGAAGAAAGCTGAAGAAGCTATAGAGTTTTCAAACGAAGCAGAGTTTAAAAAGGAAATGTTTCAGAGATAAAGAACATTATATAAATGATAAAAGGATTAGTTCTTGAGGAGTTTGGAAAGATGGCAGAGTAGGAGGACCCTGAGCTCACCTTGTCCCACATTTACAACTAGATACCATCCCCATACAAGTCAATAAACCAGAGAGTGATCTGAAGACTGGTAGAACAAACTCCACAGCTAAGTGTAGAGAAAAAAACTGCACCTAAAAGGTTAGGAAGGTCAGAAAGACTGAATGAGGCTGCTAGAGAAAGGAAGGAGCAGCATGTAGGAAAAGGGCAGAGAAATGGGGCCTTGCACCAGGGAGCTCCCACGAGGAAGACTAATCCCCACAACATTTGGCTTTATAAACCAGAGGGGCTGAATTCTGTGAGTTTGTGGAATCAGTGGAACTTGGAGCCCGGAGCTTTAAAATTTAGCTGACTCAGCACTGGGTGAGCCCTGAGAGTGAGTAATAGCTGGGTCACTGCCCTTGAAAGAGACACAGCGGGCATAGAGAAGGAACATAAAAACCGTAGTTCACACAACACTGGGGGCCAAAGGGAGGCAGATCTATTCATAATGATTTCTGAGCATGTTTCTTTGAAAATGAGGGAATTGGCAGGTGCTACTTTCCTCTCTCACCCCCAGCATAAGCACAGAGCCACCTATGGGAGATGGGGCTGCGCAAAATCTCATAGCCTTGGCCCAGGGCTCAGGACAAGTCACTGAATGCCCCACCGACATGCTGGGTGCACAGCTGTCACTGGGGGCCCTGCCTAGCTGCATCATGGTGCACAGCCACAGGTCCCAGTCATTATGTGTACCATACCCAGCAGTTGGTTGTATGGCTGCTGAAGTACACAGCACACAGCAGTTGTACTGTGCCCAACTGCACACCCCCAGCCACTGTCACATGCTGGGCTCAAAAGCTGGGTATACAGCTGCCACTATCCACCACACCCAGCCATGCACCCCCTACAGCACCATGGTGCCCAGCCACGAGCTGTTGCAATATGTCAAGGGATATGGCATAGGACTAGTGACCCAACACAAATTTTGCTAACACCACCACCAACTCCCAAGTTTCCCAGTGGGTACGGCCCTTCAGAGTTGGCCTGCCCGAGTCCCATTAAGAGCACAGAGAGTGAGCACAGCCCACAACAGGCACAGTCAGTACAGATGCCTATACTGAAAGGAAAAGTGACTTAGACACAACAACAGGATGCAAGCAATACACATAGGATACCCTCCTGAAGTGCCAGACTTTGATGAACAGGGGACACTCCATGGCAGAACACTCCAGGACCTCCTTTTCATAAATTCACTACTTTCAAGAGTGGAAGACATAGCTGACTTTCTTAATATACAGAAACAAACACGGAGAGGGAGACAAAATGAGGAAACAGAAATTTATCGAAATGAAAGAACGGGACAAGGCCATGGCCAGAGAACAAAGCAAAAGAGATATAAGTAACATGCCTAATAGAGAATTTAAAGCAATGATCAATGATAAAGCAATGATACTCACGGGACTTGAAAAAAGAGGGAAAGACATGAGTGAGGCTCTTAACACAGAGATAAGGAATAACACACCAGAGATAAAGGGTTCAATAAATGAAATGAAAAACACATTAGTAGTTTGTTGAGGATTTTTGCATCTATGTCCCCCATGGATATTGGCCTGTAGTTCTCTTTTTTTAGTAGAGTCTTTATCCAATTTTGATATCAGACTAATGCTGGCCTAATAGAATGGATTGGAAGTTTTCCTTCCTTTTCTATTTTCTGGAATAGGTTTGAGAAGAGTAAGTTTATCTATTTTTTCAATTAATTTACACTTAATCCTTCTCACAAATGACTGTACCACAACTTCTTGGTAGCAGAACTGCTTCTAGTTCCTGTGAGGAACACCCTGTCTCAAAAGATAATAATCTTATACTGTAGAGCAGTAGTTTTGAATATTGGGGCCAATTTTGCCTCCCTATGGGACATTTGATAATACCTTAGATATTTTTTATTGTTGTACTTGGGTAGGGGGTGATACTGGCATCTCGTGGATCAGGAATTGTGCTTAACAGTCTACAAAATAGAACAAAGAAGTGTCTGGCCCTAATAGTGTTTACATGGAGAAACTGCTTAGCCATGGAACTTAGAAAGAGCTAGATGAGCAACACTTTCAAGTATCAAGCTCAGGACTTATGTAGGAAAATAAAGGATCTTGCTTTCTCATGATCCAATTAACTGTGCAGTATTACAGGGGAGTAAAACTTGCTACCCAAAAATATGTCTCTTTGGCATATGAATTATTTTAGGCTGATTATTTTTAAGAAACAGAAGACTCAAGAAATTTTTCTTTTTTGCCTCTTTCTTAACCACTTGAAAGAATTTAGATAGAGGACCTATTTCAAGAGGAGAGCTAACACCAGAGATAATTATAGTAAAATATGAACTAGGTGTGGTAGACAGGGAGGAACCTAACAAGGTATATTTTGACCAAAGTCCTCTCCATGTCTCAGCAAACACTGTTTACCAAACATGTATTCTTCCCATTTTTCCTGAGAATAGCATTCCTTCACTTTGAAGCCCCAGACCCTTACCCTTATTCCTAAGTCCAAAATAACATCTATACCTCATCTTGCTTGACTATTTTTGGAATCTCTCATGTTTATGTGGCTCCCCTGTAAGTACATTATTAAATCTGATTTCTCCTGTTTATCTGTTTCATGTCAATTTAGTTCTTAGAGCAGTCAGAAGAACCTTAAAGGATAAAATATAAATTTTCCTCTCCAACAGCATCATCTGGCCATTGCCAATTTAAGATCTTCCTAGCTTTAAAATACATACTTTGGATGCCAGTGGATCTCTTTCCCAATGATGTCTTCCTTTCTAAGCTGCTTCAGAATTTTCAGTATGTATTTAGAACTGAGGAAGTAAAAATAAGAAGAAAGAAAAGGGAGACATTGATGGTAGAAAGAAATAGAGTAGACCAAAATATAGAAACCTGAATGATTCTCTCTCTTAAGTTCTTCCTTCTTCCCTTGCTCTCTCTCACCATTCTTTTAGTTCTTCTCTCTTCATTTCAACAGATACTTTTTTAAAAAAATGTGCTAAGTATGGTGTTTAGATGAGATTATCTTCTGACGGCACTTTCTTTCTTTTTTTTTTTTTAAGATTTTATTTATTTATTTGACAGAGATTACAAGTAGACAAAGGGGCAGGCAGAGAGAGAGAAAGGGAAGCAGGTTCCTTGCTGAGCAGAGAGCCCAAGGCGGGGCTCGATCCCAGGATTCTGGGATCAGGACCTGAGCCAAAGGCAGAGGCTTTAACCCACTGAACCACCCAGGCGCTCCAGAGGGCACTTTATTTCTAATAAGCATTTTTTTTTCACAAAGTCCTTTTTATATTTATTATCTCATTTGTGTCTTTCTATAAACCTCATTTTATAGATAAGTAATCCAAGACTCAGAGAGTGTATATGAACTTGCCAAGGGTAATAGGAGAATAAGAACTTGTTTCTATACTGTTCTTTCATCTATATAATGCTGACATTGGTATGAGGGGTATGAGGATATGAGGTTCTTTATTACCATATACTTATGAGAAATGGTATTTATTTTGGATTATAAAATCACATAAAACACATGCTTTTTAAAAGGTGATGTACTGTCTTGGGGATCTGTAATGAAACTGACTCAAAATAACACTAAAATGAGGTTTCTGTTGAACTGCTATTAGCTATCAAGCATAACACAAAGTAGCTCATCAAACCCCTCATATATCTTATGAGTTAAATTGTTTTCACCCTAGATCTGAGAGAAGTTGAATAATCTTAGTACACAAGACTAAACTTGAAAGTAGTATAATGGTAAGCAAAAAAAAAATTTCTTTTGAGTGACCTTCCAGTTATGTTGCCTATATTAACTGGCATTTAGCTATAATGAATAAAGGTGTCCCCCAGTAATACATTTTAATAATTTTGGGTCCAAAATTTTACATACAAACAACTGAAATGTTGGTTAATCACCTTTCATACATGCTAATAGTTTATTCATATCTTGCATTTAAAGGGAAAAGGGTAACTTTATGACTAAATGATTTAAATGCAAATATTAATACTAGACTAGTAACTATTCTTTTGAAGAATTTATTCATTAGGAAAACCCATGTTCCACTTACTGCTACTGTTCTCTTCTGAGTCAGACCACTTGTTACAATATTGGCTCTGATTAGAAAATCTATGAGAATATTAAAGAGTCCCTGGAAACCTCTAAGCCATGGATTTGAATCCCATTTTATCCAGGGTTTGCATCTTAACATAACTTGGAACATTGCTAGAAAATATAAGATGTCAAAGTCTCTGGAAAACTTGAAGTTGTCTCTCCTCAGTCCACAGCAGAACTTGTCTAGTGTTCTAAATTCTGTCTCTAAGGCAAACAAAATAGCAGCTAAGTCTCAAATGAGTGCGGACAACTCGGATCTCTAGGAGGTAAATTTGCTAAATAATGTAATTCCTGTTATTTTTATTTTTTAAGATGAATGAAGACTTAGTGAAAGCATTAACTTTGGAAAGCATAGATTGAAGCTCCAGGAGAAAGGATGACAGTTATGCACATCCTCTGTACTCATTTTATTTTCTGATTCTCTTAAGGGCCAACTTTTGCTTCCTGTTATTTCTATGGGTTCATGCTTATAATGTTTTTTTTTTTTTTAAGTGATTTTTGATTGTGAACTCACTTAGGGAAAACTTGTCATGAGACGTGGGTTTAAGTTCTGCTTCTACAGGGATAATGAATGTTTGCTTCTGCCAATTGCCTGTGGTCACTACCAACTTCAAAATAAATTATCCTTTTGAGGTTTTTAGGAAACACAACTGAATTTACTCTGCAGACATATTAATTGTTTTTGTTTACACAATCTCAGCTGAAATTTCCTCTTGACTCTTGTGTGGGTGCTTCCCCACCTTAATTCACCTTTTTCAGTGAAAATGTAGACATTCAGGTATATAGATTTATAGAGATGTTTCCTATTGGAAATTCACCCTTGGAAAGAGTCCACTGTCTCCTGTCATCTGTGGCTATCAGTGCTGCCATATCAGAACCGAAACTCGAGGACACCAGACATGGGTACCTAAATAGACACCAGACATGGGTACCTAATTTTTTTCCTCTCAGAATTTTACTAACTTACTCAACTTAGATATATTTATAATTAGCCATATTTATAAATAATAGCTAGCATTATTTTTTTATTCCTAGTGAGACAATTTTTCAGGTTCACTATACTGCCAGAGATGATTATTCTCTAAAATTTATAATAGAATACTTCTATATAAACATGTTCATTCTAACGATGTACTCAGCCATGTTCTTATATTAGTACATGCAGGCTTGACTTTTTTAAATCAATGGCTACCAAATAAATACTAAGGATAATTTATCTAGCAAGTTCTCTGTTAATGGATATTTATGTTGTTTTCAACATAATGTTGAAACAATAACAAACATGTTATTATGAAGAAAACCTCAAAAGAGTCAACATATATATATTTGTAGATTTCTATATCTAGATTAGATCTCTAGCGTTAGAATTGCTAAGTTAAAGAATATAATGAATTTTGATATTTCCAATTTGTTTCTCAGTATTTACAACAATTAATTTGAATAAGAAAGAAAAAAAATCAGTGTGCCTGAATCCTCAATAATTTTCTCTAGTGGGTTTTATTGAGCATATTATTATTAATTTGAGGGAATAGTTTGTTTCTTAACCTTGTTCTAGAATTTATCCCTTGAAGAGACAAACCATATTACAGAAATATGCATGAAATGTTTTTAACAGATATTTTTCATGCCGTATAAGGACTTGATTCGAACCAATTTTTCTCATATATAACTGAAATACAATCTTTCCAGGGCAATGCCATTTGATTTCTCATCTGACTGTGAGTGTCCTAACTGCTTGGAGAGTACTCAGAATGAACCTGATTGGAATCCCTGTTTCAACAAGAGTCGTAATGACTCTTTATATTCAAGATCAAGAAAGAAATCCATGCTTTCTTCTGGTGTGCAGTGCTTTCCTTCTCAGTATTGTTCCACCAGGCCAGAGAGTGACACCAAAGAAGACTCAGGCTTTCTTCCCTCAGAGGAGGAAAGCTGCATGGAGTCTTCTCAAAACAACTCTGTCAGTCTGAACCCTGAGGGCATTACAAGGAAAATCAGACCATTGAAAGAGTTGACTGTCCAGGAATTACTGAGGGAGTTTGGGGACAGTGGGAAGTTCCAGCCAAATTCCACGTCTGTAGGCCACTTTAGAGATCAGGTGGTAATGAAGTTCAGAAGAGCTCTGTATTATTCTGGAATTTGGGTGACACATGTCCAAGGCTACAGACTTGAAAAGCATTTGTCAGCTAATTATTTCAAGAGAAACCCTGGTTGTTTACATCGGCTGGTCCCCTGGCTGAAACGGGAACTAACAGCTGTTTATGGAGATTATGGCTATACAGTGAAGAATATCCTATCCACTATTCTTCAACACATGACAGAATATGATCTGGACAGTGAGTCCTTCATTCACCTCCTGGAACCCTATCTCCAACAACACACTCACCACTTTCTGCATGAGTTTATCAGTTTTGTTCATTCACCTTACAACATGGAAACCTATGACCAACGAGCCATTTATCAATGTCCTTCCATTTCACCATGGGTAAAAAAGAAGTCCATAGCATCAGCTTCTGATTTGCCTTTGTCTAAGGATCAGGCTCTACTGGCATCTCAACATGATACAAGTCAGTCTAGAAATACCCGGGACCAACGGAATAATGTGCAGAAGCCTCTGTCAGGCTTAAAACCATTTCCAAAGGGTAACTCTTCCTTGAAGAAATCTGAATTCTCACTGCTTCATCATAAAACAGCAAGCAAAATCCATGCTTGGATCAAAGACAACCCAGAATCAGGAGATCAAAAAGGCACAACTTCTGCTAATATATTCCTGAATTATACTACACCAAGGGAAAGGGGCCCAAGCTTACGGAATTGCAAAAAAAAAGTTCAAGAGAGGAAAATGGAAGGAATAAAGTTGCTTCCTGATCATGTCCAGGATCTGGGAAAGAGTGAAACAACTCCATGTACTTTCAGTTCCCCAGCAATTTTTAATCAGGGGCAGCCATTTCAATACAATTTAAGAGAAGAAAGGATTTTGAGCCCTGACCAGGAGATCAACTTCCAGAAAAAAGAAGCAGAAAAAAATACATACTCAGATTCTTCACCGAAGATTTTTCAAAGAAGATTGCCCAGAGAAAGATCCTTGCTAAGCTGCAAATTCAGAAAGAGAGACTCTTCTTGGAGCTGTATTTCAGAAATTGCCCTTTCTTCTAAGAGAAATAGTAGGAAACTGAGCTCTTACAGAAAAAAGAGATTGAAGGGCAAACAGTCCTCCCAATTTGCAGAAGCTGGTTCACATTTCAGTAGAAGAATCCAAAGACCATCACAGTTCAGTACTCACAGATCCAAATCTTGGTGTGTTGGGCTTACAAAGAGATCTTTAAGCAGAGAATCAAGTAATCCCTCTCTCAGAGGAAGTCACAGAAGTGAATGCTTCACCCAAAATATATGCTGTGACCACTCAAAAGAAAATAACGTGCATAGTTATGAATCCAACTGTGGAAGAGCATCTTCGACCGCAGTCCAATATGCGAAACTTCCTTCAACTTCTGGGAAGAGACCCAAGTGTTCTTCTAAAAGTGAGAGTACTTCCCAAGATGGAAGCCACTGTAATAGTCTCACATGCCTACAGATTGAGAAACCCAGATCCCCAAATAAACAAGAAATGAGGCAAAAAACTACATTTCCAAGAGGCGGCAAAACCAGAGCAGTTAGGCACAGAAAAAACAAATGCCAGTGTCTAGATAAAAAGACCACAGAGGAAATCAGTGATGAAGTTGGGGATCTGAATGATATAAGGCAAAGGAGTAGTCTTTCTGAGTGTACACCTGCCTGCAGGAAGCAAATCCAAAAGAAAAAGAAGTCAGGTCATCAGAAATGTCACTGGGCCAAGAATGAACATAAAGGAGACAAAGTATCAGAAACACAAGGATGCAAATTGTCTTGAAAGGCAAATGAGTCTATTCAGTTAGCCACCAAGGATCTTTGAAAATAACAATATTAATCTGGAAGAGACTCATCCCATTGCTTTGTAACTGGAACTAAAAGCCTGATGAATTAAACTTAAGGCTTCCTGTAGAGACAAATGCGTATTATTAAATTGGCCATAAATGTAAATATTATTTTCGTCTGCCTTTTTTTCTTGTGCACTGAACTTAAAACATTTGGCTTTTTTTTGTTCCTAGATTTAATTATAAAGATTATCTGCCAAAAGTTGCAAACACCACAAAGACCATATTAATGATAGGAGTATATGTTACTTAACAAGTTATGGATATTAAGTACTACTAAGCACAAGTGTTGTTTCTTCAAAAAAAGATATATTTATTTTTTAAAATATATAATCTATGAATTCTATAAACTATTCTAATATAATTATTAAGTATATATACGTGTAAATGTGTGTGTGTGTATAAATAAAAAAATAAAAATTCCAAGCACTCCCCCTCCAATGTAACTGGGAAATTCTGAGAAAGACACTGAGAAGGGATGCTGATCCCAAGTTGTAAATAGAAATGAAATCTGGCTTTTCTGGGTTCATCGTAGTCACAAAGCACCTAAATGTAGCACAGGACTCAAAGTCCAAATTAAAAAAAATAAAATTATGTCAATAACTTCCTTTTAAAAATAATCAAGACACGTTCTTGCAGAAATCTTAGAAAATCTGTTTAACAGATATAAATGTGTCTTGGTAATTCAACTGTAAAATTGTTAAGTTTCTTCTTCTTTTTTTTTTTTTAATCTACACTTTCATCAGTTCAGGTGAGCAGTCCCCTGCCAACAGTGAACTAATTCTTTCATGGTAAAAATTCCTGAGAAATATATAAAAAGTCCTGAAATTAGGAACAGGAAATCAATTGCAATGGTTCAAAGTCACTAAAGTTCAGTAGTAGTTTACAATAAAAAGGAAAATAAAACTGTTATTGTGGTCAAAAGTACGCTTATTAGCTAACAATGTTAGGCTGCACTTAAATGTAGATATGAAGAACTTCTCCAGGAAGGGAAAACCAAAATGGATATCAAATAGATGAATAGATATTCTCTAGGAAAATATATTTCTCTGAATGATTTGGAAAATGAATTTGGCTTTAAGTAGAAAGTTACAGGGAAGTGATTTTTGCTTAATGAAAGAAAGCCTGTTCTATTAGAGTAGTCATATGGTTCCTATCAGAATGGACATATGGTAGATCAAGAGGCCAATGAAGGGAAGGAGCTCTCATCCTTGGAAGTATTCATGCTTGGCTGCATCCCAACAATGTGGGAAATCTAACTGGATGTTTTATACATTCCCATTTGACTCAAAGATTCCAAGATTCATTAAAAAGTCACAGACATTTGCTAACGAACCAAAAACATCATACTTATAAAATGTGCAACATCTTTTCATGGATGGAAAAAAGAAAAAATATTCAATGATAACAAAGTGACAGTAATTAATATTGAAAGCTTACTATTTGTCTCACACACACACACACACACACACACACTCTATCAGGTATTATTTGAATTCACATTTTATGGATGAAGGAAACTGAAGCTTAATGCTATTACTTGCTGAGGGGCACAAAGCCAATAAATGTTAAGTCTGCATTGAAACCCAGATGCCCTTACATCCAGAGTCACTGATCTTAAACCCAACATGACATTGCTTACTTTTTTGTTGTTGTCATCTTTTACTTTTTTCTTTTTTCATTTTTAAATTTGTGTGTGTGTGTGTGTGTGTGTGTTCCAAAATTCATTGTTTATCAATTACCTACTATCTTTCACATTCTGGTGAACATATTCACAAGCACTATTATTTTACCTTTACAAGTGAATAAAGTTGGTTTAACTATGCCTGTGTTTTTAATGATGAAAATAAGTTTCAAAGAAGTTTTTTTTAATCATAATGAGCATCAGAGCTGAAAGCCAAACTGTAAGTCTAACTGTCCATGCTTTGTGTTTATATAGCCTGTCATGGTTGACCGAGCTTTTCAAATCTAACTCAAAAGTACCTTATGACCCTTAATCACCTATTCTTCTCTGCTACTGAGAGGACTTTTTCATTCAAAATCCAGAGTACTAATATAATCATGCAGGGCAAGGCATTAAGGGGTCACTTTTACTTATTTATAAGGATAAAAACCAATTCCTCTTTCCCAAGTTCACCCTGAATTGTCCTTCTGATGCTAATGCGGTTCATCTCAGCCAGCTAGGAGAAGGCAGGTGAATGATTTTCAATACACATGCTTCAATTCACACAGTATCTTCTATGGCATGTGGGTCAGTTGAATCTCTGAAGCCCAGGGCCAGTTTTCATCTCTGTCCTTGACTCTAATGTGCTTTGGGCTGACACTTCTTTAGGTACATTTCATCTATCTAATGAAAAGCAGGTAAGGAGAAATGAGGTATTTGAAGATAACTTGAGAGTCACTGTCAGGTGAGAATATTAAAAAAAATGAGTTATTAATCCTTATATCTTTCTATCATGCATATTTTAGCTGATGTATATTTATCAATCCTCACAGCTAATGCTTAGGAAAGACTTTTTCATCTGTGTTCACTGGAACCATGAATGCATCTTTCTAACTGGATTCTCTGCTTCTGTGCATGCGTTTTCTCTCCAGATCATCATCTACAGTTATTCTAATACACATTCTTATTTGTTTAATTTCCCTGCCTAAAATTCTTCATTGGTTCCCTCTTCCAGAGAGGAAAAAGTCCAAATTCTTTACTCTTACAAATAAGGACCCTTTGGCCCCAGTCCATTCCTATATTGTTCTGTCCTTAAAAACAAAACACATAAACATACATATGAGGTATGCACAAGGACCTATAAACATATCCTTATATCGGCACACATCATCTCTTACCAATAGTATAGGCTGTAATCTCCCTGCCTTAAACAAATTCATTCCCTTTCCAACACTTGTATCAGTGTCTTCCATATAATAGGTGTTTAATAAACACATTTCTTATAATTGGTCTGGTACTAGTGAACTGTGTGATCTTGGATAAGTTCCTTGTAATTCAGTTTTCACCTTAGTTAAATGAAAATGATTCAATTTTTTTGAATCACTGATCTAATATTCCATAAAACAATGTCACCATATTACATCTGAACGTTTTCCATACTTCCTTATGTCAGTGATTTTGACTGGACTCATCTTTCACATTTACCTGGCTTTGTTACATTACTGGGGTCGGTCCATGGTAGATTTTAAATTGTTTACTGACTTATGATATAATTTGAATTTGGCAACACTTTGCTAGAGGATCTTCTAGATTTCCTTCAATTTCTAATCTATAAATCTTCAATTTTTTAAATTTTAATTAAGTTAGTCATTTCAAAGTATCTGTTGAGCTACTAGAATTATACAGCAAAATACCAACAACAAATATTGTCACATTGTTAAGTGACCCACAGTAAAATTTTAAGACATTGTTTAGAAATACTGTCATGTGCAGATTTATCTCATTGATATATAATTTATTATTTTATAAAGTGAACACAGGTAGCTTCAACAGTTTCAGTAATGTGCAACTATAAAGCTGCTTAGGGAGCTGACAGGTATATTTTTTATGTTAGGTTTCAGAACAAGCAAATATAAATATTATTTTTATATACCAACTATTACACAAAACATTTTGAAGTATAAAGATTCTCCATATACAATTATTCATTGAGAACACAGAAGAACAAGGTGCTATACTTAAGCATAAATATAGTGCCTGGATGTTACAACAAGCAAGGGACAAATGCAACAGCCTAATTGCTAATGCAAGGCAGTCATCAGTTTCTCCCCTACTTAACCATATAATGACTTCCCAATCTCTACTGTCTATTGCATCGTGTTCTTTGCTTTTTCTTTTTCAAATGTGATCCAAAATCCCACGATGCAGTGATACCAGTAGAACGCTGGTTCCTCAGTCAAGCTGAGCCAGTCTGAAGACTGCTGACTTTTTAGCTTAGAATACTTTTTGCTCCAGTGTTGATTAGACAACACCTACTTTCTAGAATCTATTCAATGGATACTGTTCTTTGAAGCTTTACTCGACTATTTCCCCAAAGGTCAAGCTGTTAGAAGTGAACAGTAATTTCCTTTGTGTCCCCATACTGACTTTATTGAAACATCAAAAATGCTTATTTTGACTTTTAACCTTACATGTCTGAGTCCACTTTCCCCTTCCCCCTGCCCCAAGAAAGAGGGCTTCTTTAAGACAAGGACCAGGCTGGTGCATAGTAGGTGCTTAATGAGTGCTGAGTGGATAAATGAACGATGAAGGAGACAGAACAAAGGTTTAGATGAGTTAAGTAGGATCACTGGTTATAAGAGCCATCATGAAGAAACAGCAACTCAAAAAGAATCCCAACGTGATCCATTCTAATCACTGTTCTGTATTAGAACCTAAAAGTCAGTCAACTGTGTCCAAGCAAGGTAAATCCCCAAGAGATTCTAAAGGATGCCTTAATATAATCATCATGTCTTAATATGAAATTCTCTATGTACTGTATTAAAATGACACTTGCTACTTGATAGAAATTCAGAATCTTAGCCTCCAACCTGAATCTGGATCTGCATTTTTAATATTATCTCTGGTGATCAATATGCATACTATTTTGAGAAACACTCCTTTAAAATAACTATTGGGAGGCTGAACTCCACTGAAAAATTGTTTTTTTTAATTAGTTTCAGAGGTACAATTTAGTGATTCATCAGTTGCATATAATACCCAATGCTCACTACATCACGTGCCTCCCCTTAATGCCCATCATCCATCCATACCCTTCCTCCCATCCATACCCCTCCAGCAACCCTCAGCTTCTTTCCCAGAGTTCAGTGCCTCTTATAGTTTACTTCCCTCTCAATTTTCATGTTATTTCATTTTTCTTTCCCTTCCCCTATGTTCTCTTGTTTTGTTTCTTAAGTTCTAGAAATTATGGTTTCATCCAAACTTTTAAAGGAGGGAAGAGAGAGAGAGCCTATATAACTTTAACATTACATGTATAATAAACAGATGGACCACTCTCTACATGGAACATACATGAATGTAAGTTCACAGGCAGAAATGCATTGATAGTGTATGTTTATGAAGTCCATTAGGATCAAGCTCTGATCAAAGGAAGCTTTAGGAAACACAAATTTAACTAACACATTTTGAAATCATTTAAGGAAGCAGTATAACAGAGTGGCTAAAAGCATAGACTACAAGGCTAGGTTGTCTAGATTCAAATCCTTGTTCTATGTTTATTAGCTGAGTGACCTTAGGCATGTTATTTAAAACATCTGTTCTTTAGGGTACCTGGGTGGCTTAGTTAAGTGTTTGACTCTTGATTTTGGCACAGGTCATGATCTCAGGTTTGTAAGACAGTATCCAGCATTGGGCTCCATGCTCAGTGTGGGGTCTGCTTGAGATTTTCTCTCCCTCTCCCTCTGCTCTTCCCCCTGCTCATGCTCTTTCTCTCAAGTAAATAAACTCTTTTAAAAACCCACAAAATATTTTTTCCTCCATTTCCCCATCTATAAATGAGGATAATAATAGTACCTAGTTTAAAGGGTTGTTATTAGGAGCAATATATGTAAGGTGCTTAAAACAGTGCCTGGCCCATAGTGCTATATAAATATAAACATGTGTATTTTTATATTTACATATATTTGCTATTTGTTACTATTTATTATCATTGTTATTATTAAAAACTTCACATATGAGAGGACACAGGTTGGTCTGGACCCAAGAATTGAAGAGGCAGAGAATAGAGGAGGGCAAAAGGGCAGTTGTGATATCATAAGCATTACTGGGGTTTAGAGCATGAATAATCAGGGAATAGGAGACAGTCAGGAAGGTCAGGTTACCATAAAGAAAATAGGCAAAGAAGAGGAGACAACTATCAATTATTGACACCTACAATGTGATGGGGACAGTGTCAGCAACCTTCATAAATATTAGCTATTTTAATTCTCAACTCACTGATGAGATCTGTCTTCTCAACCCACACTACCTATGTGGAAACAGAGATGCAGGAAAGTGAAATGAATTATCTGAGATTAAAAAAGTAGAAGGCCATAGAACTTGACTTGAACACAGCGCTGTTTAGATTTAATGATTCCTGCTCCATGTGTTCAGTCAGTGTAAATGGACTAATTCTTTCCAATATAATAACCTCTTTTAATGATGAAGATGATAATGATGATGTTGGTGGTGGCACCTCACACCAGTGTAGTGCTTACTACGTGCCAAGCACTCAAGTAAATATACCGCTTGTGTTACCCCTTTTAATCATTCAGAGAACCCTTTGAGGAAGGTATATTAATATGATCCCCATTTTACAGGTAAAGAGGTTGAGGCACAGAGGACTTAAGGAACTTATCCAAGGTTCCACAGAGAATAGTGGGAGAGCTAGCTCTTACCCCAAGCAGTACAGAGCCCGTGTCCATGCTCCTAACCATCACACTGTACTGTCTCCTGTTAAAACAGCAACAACAGTTTGGACGAGGGGCAGTGAATTCATATTTTTCGAGCAACTGTTGTATATTAGAGCACATGCTCCCATACTTAATTCTCATCACTATGAGGTGAGGTAGAGAGCAGTTTTGATGTGAGACTTTAGAAAATTGGGAACGAAGGTCTAAAATGCATGATATAACTGGGAGAAACAAAAGGTCCTAAAAATAACTATGCTTAGTTAAATTAGAAGAAGGGGGAAAATTAATCTCTTGATCAGGAGTCAGCAAACTTTCTGTAAAGGTTCAGACAGTAAAGTTCAGACAGCTCTGTAGAAATGTGGTCTCTGCAACAACTAGTTACCTCTGTCACTGTATCATGAAAGCAGCCAAAGACATTGCATAATTGAAGGAATATGGCTAAGTACCAATAAAACTTTATTTACAAAAATAGTTGATGGACTAGATTTGACCCATGATCTGTCATTTTAGATCCCTGTTGTCCCTATTGTTAACCTTCGAGTAATGAAAACAGTGTACCATTTTTCTTTTATGGTTACCAGATGGTACAATTCATGGTAAACAAAATATACTGTTCTTTAGGATTCTGTTTCTTAATAATTAAAGCAATACTGATGAAACAGAAAAGTTGTTGAATATAGAATATTAGTGCTAACAAGAGCTCACTCTGCCAGTGGTTTATTTTTGGAAAGGCAAAATATTTTAAGGGATGTGGATGCTTTGCTTTATTCTACGAAATACAAATAAATCATGAACCACTAGAGCCATCCCTGAAGAGAATAATCTTTAAACTATGAAAAAGGTTAAAGGTTATTTCCTTCAAAAAATGGCTACCAAACTGAGGAGTCAGACTGAGATCCCAGATTACATTCCCCACTTTCCTTTACCTACTTTTCATCCTATCAGCATTTGTAATAACTCCATGATGAAAAATTACAGTCATTTAATCTTGAAAGATATATTGCATCCACATGTGGGCCAAGTGATTTAATCTTGATTAGTGCTGTCTGAAGCCTTGTCAGATGGGTTAGCGATTGGTCATGTACTTCATAGCACCGCTATTAAATCTACTGGGAATTAACATGTTAAATCCATAATCATGCTTTATTGCCTGTATAATCCTGGGTTAACTGCAAAACGAAGTTGATTCATTTTTCACATGTTCACCAAAGTGAAGTCATATTTTTCCCTTAACTAGTAATTAACCTTTATGGCTTTATTAACTACTTTATTAAATTTAAATGAAATGTTTATTGGAAAGAGTTCATGGGAAGTGTAAACCACAATGACAGTGTGGTCCTGGTGATGTCTTGTTTCCTGAAACCTCTCTATTATAAAGGTTCATATTACAAGTAGTTCGTTTTTTTTTTTTTTATCACAAGGTACCAGTGCTTTGAACTTAATAGGTGGTATGATATGCTTTCAGTCAGACCTGGGGCCAAATTCATATTTAATTGCTTAGTAGCTGTGTGATCTTGGTCAAGTTACCTAATATCTCTGAGTCTCAGTTTTCTTATATGTAACTACATGTAATAGTAATGCCCAGACTTTTGAGGATGAAGGATGTGAAGGGGATAGCAGGGAACATAAGGGAAGCACTCAATTTACAAAAGGTAATTTTTATCAAAGTTTCTATCTTAGGTTGAAGCAGGCAGATTTTGGTGTGGCATTCACACAGGAGAAAGAGAAAGCTGGAGACCAAAGGCTAGTGTTTATTCCTAACTTCTTCCCTTGCTCAGCCCCAGGAACTAGATAGGAACCCTGTATAGAGAGAATTTTTGGCATAGGCTGCTAATATCTTGCACTAGGAGTTTCCAGGACTGCCATTAGCCTTAACAGTTACCTTGTGCAAATTACAACAAGATTCCTCTTCCAAGTGTCAGCTCTGTGGACATGGGAGTTGACAAACACAAAGTTTTGTGTAAAGAAGACAGACTAGGACTCATGGCTTGATGAGCAGAGCATGGGTTGGTTTCAGCTCCCCTAGCTTCTCAGCAAGCAGGTCATTCTTTTTCAGACCACAACTCAGATCTGTACGTGGTACCCTGAACCCCAGAATTTTAAGTGGGCATTTGGTTAACCAGCGAGAGCCAAATTTTTCAGCCTCTCTTGTAGTACAAATAGTCATATGAATTAGTTTCAGCTAATGGGATATATGCAGCAGTGATGTCCATAATATAACCCCTAGTCACCTTCTTAAGAAAAGTCCCTTGTCTTGGATACTCTCTTCCTTTTTCTTTTGTCTGGGAAATGCCATTATGGGATACCCACCTTATATACTACGAACAAAGTCATGTTTTGAGGATGGCAGAGCTAGTCCATCAACCTGGGGGAAACAGAATATACATTCCAGAATATACATAAGCAGAAATAAACTTCTGTCATGCAGAAGCCAACATGTGTTGGGATAACTTCATCATATCAGCCTAGCTTGTATTCTATCTAATATGGGGCTTTTCTTTTTTATCTATTTTCATTTTTATATCAGTTTTATTCATAATATAAAAAAACTGGAAATAGCCCAGGTGTCTAATAAGGCAAAACCAACAAAGAAACACAAAAATGGGATCATGGAATACTTCTAACAATGAAAGAGAACAAACTACTTCATATGTCTATGAGTTTCATGAAAAGAAGCCAGACACAAAATAAAAATACTGTGTAATTTCATGTGTGTGAAATTCTAAGCCAGGCAATACTAACCTAAAGTGAAGGGAATCAGACTAGTTGTCTTAAGGGAATGACTGGGAAGAGTATGAAGAAACTTTTGGAGGTGTTTCAATTATTCTGTATGCATTTGCCAAAACTCATTGAACTCTATACTGAAAGTGAGTACATTTTATTATATGCAAAATATAACTCAATAAAAAGCTTCCTGCCCCCCCCAAAAAAAATGGCTTCAAACATAATTCTAAATATTTTGATTTTTCATAATTTCTTATTGGTTAGAGAAAAAAATTTTTTAATTCTTTTTTTTTTAACTGAAATTGAGTCCCTAGACCATGCATCATCATTTCTCCTTGTAGGAAGGCCCGATAGCTGCCTTGGTTTTACATGAGCTTTTGAGTAACTTCCTGCTGGAGTTCAACGAGGGGCTCTGAATTGTGTGATGAAGAATAATTTTGAAGGTGGAAGAGTGCATTTTGTTTATTAAAGATTTATTTACTTATTTAAAAGAAAGAAGGAGAGCACAATTATTTAGAAGGAGAGAGGGAGATCAAAAGAGTGGAGGGGAGGAGCGGAGGGAGAGGGAGAATCCTGAAGTAGACTCTCCACTGAGTGGGGAGCCCAACATGGAGCTCAATCCCAAGACCCTGAAACCATGACCTGAGCCAAAATTAAGAGTCAGCCACTTAACCAGCTGAGCCACCCAGGTGCCCCAAGGAGTGCATTTTAAATTTCAATTCATTTAAATATTATCTGTTTAAGACCTTTAATTTCTAGGTCGTTTTTGAAGACACACTTTTGGCTCTGTTGTGTAATGTTTACAAAGATGAACAAATCCTGGTGAAGATCCACTGCTCAAGTGCTATGTCACTTTGTGGGGAGAAGGAGGGATGGAAGGTAGAAGGAAAACAGGGCACTCGAGGGCAGTCCTTTCTCTCCCACGGACTCATAGGTTCCCTCCAAACCCATCCCAACTGATACAACTTCAGCCCAACACCTCATAGGCACCTGATAAGCCACGATGGCCTCTAAAGTAGTTTGGGTTTTTAATCATCATCATTATCACACTAAAACAATCAGAAACAAGACATATTATACAAACAAATAAAACCTCAAACCAGTTTATTATGGTTATCTGACATCCCCCTCAAAATGATCCAACTAGAAATGTTGAAGGGATTTTGAAAGGTTGTTGGTTTTTATTATTGCTGATTTTAAATTTTTAGAAATGTGTCTGGAAAAAAATACAAAATTTGAAGTGTACATCAACATCTATTGTGGGTGCTACACATTTGATAGTTGAGCAAATTGAGGTTCAGGCTATCCTAACTAGAGGGACAAAGAAGACAGAGCTCCAGTAATTTAAAATTGATAAAAACTGTTGAACAAGCGTATATGTCATCTGTTTAAGGAATCTTTGATCCACTCCTACAGTACTTCATGCCCGAGAATCTCCTGTTAAAACATGCCATTTCCATGTCTTTACCTACTGCCCCCATCCACCCCTTATGTTAGCTAGAGACCATCATCTCTGAGACTCCATCACACTGCCCCCCTCTCAGCTATTCATTTCTGGAGAGATGACCACACCCCCACGTCTCATCATGTCTCACCATGGGGACAAACTGAGATTTACCTGGATGCTCCATAGGTCTCACTCATTGCCCTCAATTATTGGCTCCTCCATGCCTATATGGGACTTTTAGACCAGAGGTGAAAGAGTTATTTTTATGAGGGAGTCTGATTTCCAGTAACACAAGTAATGCTGCTTTGTTCCTGAGTGGAAAGACATGACGACGTATGGAAAGGAGCACATGGCAGTGCTTCAGCACCAGAGGCAGAACTCAGGAAGGCTGCAGCAGAGCAGTGATGGAGAGTGGGATACATGATAGGAGGTGGTAGATACCCAAGAAACTCAGCAATGGAATGGTTCCGCTCAACTGAGTTGGCGCACAGATCTTCCTACCAACCCTCATTACACTTGAGTAAGATGATGTTGGAGGTGGTGAATACCTGCATAAGTAGATTATGGGGAAAACACATTTTGTGTTTGGATTGCTACTCTGACTTCATGTATATTCATAGGCTGCTAATAAGACGTTGAGTCAACCAGGGTCCATTGAGAAAAACTGAAACCACACTGTGTATTACAAATAGAGGTACTTCGAGAGAGAGTACATGTTTCCAAAGAGCTTGAAGACTTGAAAAAGTAAGAGGGAGGATGAGGTAACAACAGAGATTAGAAACCACAGGAAGTTCCTAGGACCGTAAGAACCAAAAAGAGGTGGTATTAACAAGGCCAGGAGAGTATTCACTACTGATGGTGGTGGAGTGGACTATAGCTATTGCCATTGCTTCTCCCAGAGTTCATCGCTTCCTGCTACTGCAGGAAAAAAGTGGGAGCAGGGAATGGGAGAGAGAGGGCATGAGGGAGAAGAGGAGGAGAGGGAGAGAAAGAAAGGGAGGGGGAAGGGAGGAGGAGAGGGAGGGGAACGGAGAGGTACCTTAAGAAGGGATCGGGAGGGAGACAAACCATAAAAGACCCAATATCAAAAAACAGACTGAGGGTTGCTGGGGGGAGGGGGATCGGGAGAGGGGGATATGGACACTGGGGACTGTATGTGCTATGGTGAGTGCTGTGAAATGTGTAAACCTGGCGATTCCCAGGCCTGCACCCCTGGAGATAAAAATACATTATATGTTTATTTAAAAATTTTAAAAATTAAAAAAAAATAATAAAAGGCCTAGATTTTTAAAAAAGAAGCTAAAAGTTGGGGGTTGGAGTTATATATTCATTTTATAAATATTATATATTCATTACACAAATATTATAAATATATATATATATATTTAAAATATACAGGTGAGAGATACTAGAGACAAGGAAACAAGCAGATTGGAGGTGTGCTGTCCACATAGTATCTAGAACAATGCTGGACAGGCAGTGAAACTCTAACTTGTATATGGTGATCTGGAAATTACATATATACTTTCCTGTTTCTTTAGCTTCTAACATTAAGTTTAATCCCCCTCTTCAATACACAAGTGTAAGTTCATGGCACATAAAGAGTTTTTTGAGCAGCTAATAATACCATTGTATTACCTGACATATACTCCCTTTGCTTCACATTTTGTTAATTTTTCATAGCATGAAGAAGTTTATTTCATTGCAAATGATGAAACAATGAATTAAACATAAACTTGAATGCTGAAGGAAGAATAGAAGCTTGTTGAAATTTTGCCTATTCTTGGTTAAATTTAAATAAGATTCTCTGGCCTTCAGAGATGGACATTTAAGGCTTATCAGTGAATAATTCTAACAGATGACTGATGTACATATTCAAAGCAATATTTTTAAATGTACTGATACTTTTGTTGGGACACTGACACCTAATTACTGCATTTTTCCCCCAAATCTTTAAGTTTATTTCTCAGTCATTCTATCTCAGTTTTTCATGCTTAAGGTACACAGATTTTATCTCTACTCTTAGCAAAGGGACTCATATCCCCCACTCCGAGCTGTACAAATGACTAAGGAATCTTGGGTATGGCAATTGCAATGACTATTTAACTATGTGTCAGAGCAGGCCCACAAGATACAGTGACCATATTACTGTCTCCTCATTCAAATGATGGAGCCTCATTTGTCACATCAGTTCAGAGTGATGCCTCTTTACACGTGACTGGTTTTCCTTGGGTCAATACTACTGACAAATGACTATCTCCTTCAATACCAACCGGTGATAACTCTTCATGTGCCTTATACTTGGGAAAGATTAATTTACACTTCTGGTGCACTTGCAAACCAAGAGAAGTCATGCCAAGAAATATTTCTAAGTTTCTTGAGGGCCCAGGTCAGTGCTACATGGAAAATATACAAACTGTAAAATAATCGCTCTGTTCTTTGAATGCCCGGCAGTGGGCTAAACATATTGCATATATTAGATCAGCTAGTCCTCTCAATCATGCTGAAAGGTATTTTTATGCCTATTTCATTAATGGGGAGACAGACTTGGCAGTAGAGTTGGGATTTAAACTTATTTCTGTCCAATTCCATTACCTTTGCTTGCTAAGTACCTGGCATAATCTTAGGGAAGCTACAGAAGTTTTAAAAAACCCGTTATTCCACCTGATTCCATAAAGCTGGGGAGCATTCACTTAAAATTTCTAATTGTGTTCCACCCTGACTAAATAGCTGATGACCATCCATTGTCAACATGAGAAAACCAAGGGCCCTGGATGCTGTGTTCCCCGCAGACCTGAGTGACACCATCTCCTGTGACTCTCACGTGTTTGTTGCGTGCTCCACCACAGAGCACCGTAGTCCGTACCCCTTTACACCCACTTCCTCCACACCTGTTATTGCCACTGCCAGGAAGGACTTCCTACCCAGTTTGCATGAGTGTCACTGCCCTTCAAATATCAGCTCCTATTTCATTTCTCCTGTGAAACATTCCCTGATTCCCTCAGGCTTCATAAATGGCTCTTTCCACTGTGCTCTGCCTGATAGTACCTCGGGTCTGACTCTTACAAGCCTCTGTCTCATTGCATTATAATCATGTTTGTGTGTCTGTGTCTCCTGCTTGAATGAGATGTTTTTAATTACCCCTGTATCCCCTTGGCACTTTCTGTGAGTACCTAAATCTTAGAGAATACCCCCCAACTTTGTTGAATACATGAATGAATAAATGTGTGGATAAATGAATGTGCTTGAGATGAGGGCAGGTGATTATCATTACCCTGTCACACATCCCAAGTCCAGGAAGGTGAATGACAGTTATAAAAACTCCCATGTTTATAATGTCCCTATGCACATCATATTGCTACAGGAGCCTGGCTTTTTCTACCAGCTTTTTCTACCTGAGGATGTAGAAGAATTGCTCTTCCCCATCAGGGAGAGGTAGTGTGTCAGTCTGATATGTGTTCTGTAGCAGAGCAGTACCCTCTACGAAGTGATTGCCTGTCTGCTGGTGACACATTATGGCAGATGTCACAGCAAGCCAGCCCTATGTGGCACAGAAGAGAGTTAATGAAGGAGTGGGGAGGACTTTTTGAATGATTCAGATAGCATGGCTGACAGCTGGGGATGGGAAGAAGAAGCCTCCCTCTTAAGCACATGAAAAGAGCTCCTCTCCCAGCCTTGGAGGGCTGAGAAGTGTGCTGTCCCCACCTTTCTGGGCATCCACGGGCTCTTTCCATATATTCTGAAGCAAACAGCCACAGTATTCCTAGAGATCATTTTAGAATAAGGACCATCAAAGACAGGTGACTCTCCTTACCTGTTCTGGAGAAGACTCAGGATGTAAAGGAAAGATGGAAATGGATCATTTGAGGTCTGAAAGAATCCAGAGAGATGATTCTCGCACTTTCTGTTTCCCTATCTTCAGATGATATCTCATATCTGGAAAAAAAAGTTGTCTAATTATTAGAGTTGAATATTTACACTTATATGCAGTATTGTGGCAGATTAAGACAGGAGCCTTGCTCTCAAGGAGATTATAGTCAATGGAGAAATACACAAGTTAACCAATGATTACACTGTGATAAATGTGACTTATGAAAGCTAAGGTCAGACACAATAAGAATTCCTAAATTAGAGTGATTCCCAAGTCATATTCTGTTTTATGACAAAGCATTTGGGGGAGGCAGGACTTTAGCTGAGTGGTAAAAACCATCAATAGTTAAATAGGTTGAAAAGAGTAAAAGAAGCTTTTGGGTCCAGTGAACAATCTATATGAAGTCACAGACAACATGATAACTCCTTTGGGAATTACTACTTGACATGACTGGCACACAGGTTGGGAAGTAGAGAGTGGGAAATGATGCAGAAGTGTTTGGCTCAGAAAAGACTGATGGGTTCTGTGAATAACAATGAGAAGCTTGGACTTTAATACCTTAGGAGAGTGGCTAAGGGCCACAGCCCAATAATCCAGGTCAATTAAAGGGGGTGTAGCCATAAAGAAGAACTGAGTGGATGAAGAACTTGAAGAACTTGTCTTCAAGTTGATTCCCTACATGAAATTCAAAGGGATGAGTTTTCTGGTATTCTGACATAGGAAATCAGCAGCCTATGTACCACAAAGTCAAGTGCTCCAATTGAGCAGCTACTAACACTGTGATGCTGGACAGATTACAGTTGATTTCCAATCCTTTGAATCAAATCAATGCACTTCCATGAAAATTAAAACTGATTTTCAGCCCTTCCAATCAAATCAATTTGCTTCTATGAGTATCCATGTCTTTTTTTTTTCTTTTTTTTTAAAATAATTTTTTATTTTTTATAAACATATATTTTTATCCCCAGGGGTACAGGTCTGTGAATCACCAGGTTTACACACTTCACTTTTTTTACCTTGAAAAGTTGATATGACACTATTTATCCCACAACTCATATGAGTATAAGGTAAAATATGGAAAAAGTAAATGCTGTCTAACATAACATCTGACATACTCTTGGTGCTCAACAAATTGTTTGTTAACTTAAATTGTGATATTTCTATTAGAACTCTACACCAATACTCTGCAACAGAACTTTCTGTGATGATGGAACTATTTTATGTCTGTGTTGCCTAATGTTAAAGCCACTTGCTACATGTCGCAATTAAGTATTTGATATCTGGCTAGTGCAACTGTGGTACTAAATTATTAATTTTATTTCATTTTAATTAAAGTAGCCACATATGGCAAATGGCTAGAATTTTGAACAACACAGCTTTATTTTCCATAAACTCTTCACAAGATTAAAATGTTTTATTCCCAACATATCAAAAACATAAGGTTGGTGATTTCCAATTTTGATAATCCCTTAAGATATAATATTATAAGAATTAGTATTCTATTCTATTTGCCACTTTGCATTTTGAAATCTCTTGGATAGAAATAAAAAATATTTCATGAGAATAATTTTGATTTTGACAATATGCTTAGACACATAAAGTAAATGAATGATATAATTAATTTCAAAAAAATACAAAACAGCATATATAATGTGATCCATTTATTTTGGAAAGATATACATCAAAATTTTAACACTCTATCACAGGAATTTAAGATTATATGTGATTTGTGTCATCTCCTTCTGAATGTTTTATATTGCTTGAATCTTCTTAAACGAATAGGTATTAATTTTAAAATTTTAACTGTTTTGCCTGTGTCACAAAAATAAAAAAGCATTAACCAACAAAATTCTGGAAAATAAGAATAAGCTCCAATCCACAGGAACACCACCTCTATTTATGTCTCAAGTCATTTATTTTATCTTTCTGTCATGAGTACAGAATCACTCCATCCTGATATAAAGTTAGGGAGAAAGGAATTAAAGCATAGGCTGAGATCCATTCGCTCCCTTTGCTGAAAGTGTGCTACTGGGTAAAAGCAAAGAGTACAGGAGACCCAGTCTAACCTCCTTGTCAGTATGATAATTAGACCACTTGGTAAATGATAAAATTATATTTGCTAGGGGAAGGGTCTTTTACATTAAATGTTTTTAATACTATGTGTCTAGTTTCGTACTGCTTATAGAAAGTAAGCCCATAATCTATGGGTTTAGAATGTATGGTTCCTATAAAATGGCAGGGACATTGAAAGGAAATCTCTGACTAATTCACCAAGAAAGTGGCTCTTTCCTAACATTGCTCATCAGCAAAAGTTAACTGAGCTTCCAGGTTCTGTCCATAGTGCTGGTTATTCAGAAGTCAAGACACATTTGGTGTCCTCAAACTGTTCATACACTAAAAGGACTCAAATAAATAATACAGTGTAGCCAGTTCTAAGATATAAACACTATATGTTAGGACATATAAGAGGATACTCAGCCTGAGAGAACTATGGAAAGTTTCCTTGAAAAGGTGTTATCTTAGAGGAGACACTGAATTGGCTTGAAAAGGGCTCTTGAGTGTTCTGGGGGCTCTGAAAAGAGGATATATGATAAATCATGTCATATAGGGAAACTAAAAGTAGGCCAAGATGTTTATTTTCTTGTTCATCAGGAGAGAAGATCAATGATGGGCAATGATGTAGGTAAAGTAGAAAGAGGCATATTGTATCTTTTATGTTACTTAAGGAATTTACCAACTATACTGAAAGCAAAGGGGAACACTTTAAACAACAAGGTGACACAATAACATTTGTACTTAAGAATAGTTATTCTAGAAGTAGTGTGGAAAATAGATTAGGAGGAAATAAGGCAGGAGGTTAAAGGGTTTGTTGGTGATCAAGGAGAGAGAGATATCATGAATATGAAATAAGAAGAGGCTGTGAAGGTGGAGAGATGAAAGTTATTTTGAGAGCCATCTGTAGGATTAGACAGATAAAATGTGGGAAGTAGAAGAGGGAACTGAAAAGGATGACTGGGTTTTTGATTGGGGCAATGAGATGGATGGATTTACCAAAGATATGACCCAAAGAAAAAACTAATTTAAGGTAAAAGGATGAGTTAATTTGGTTTAGTTTCTGAATATCAGGTGTCTTAAATTGGATTATAGAAGTAGAGATATTTAATAAGGACTCGTATGTGACATCTGAAGTATAAAGATCTAAGCTGAAGATACAATCTAGAGGTTATAACTTGCAGATAAAATTCAAATTCCATGGAAGAGCTGAACACTGATCCTTTAGGGAAAGAGGGCTGTGAAATAGGGCCTGGCCCAAGAAACAATGTTCAGGAAACGTGTGAAGTTGGAGAAGAGAAGGAACACACATGGGAGACTGGGAAGCAGCAGTCAGAGAGGTAGAACATAAATGGAACACAAAATGGACATCAGTGGAGGAGAGAGAGGAATGATCCTCAGTATTAAATACTCCTGAGTTCTCAAGTTTAAAATAATATCCAGTGTTCTTAAAATCAGGGAGATCATTGACAACTTTGGCAAGTGAGAGCAGGCTTATTGATAATAGCAAGTGAAGTCCAGAAGTTTTTTTGGAAAATATCTCAAGGAGAGAAGAGTAGATTTCCTTTTATAGTCTCTTGATTCCTATCAGAGTAATTAGGATTTTCTCTCCTACCCAAACAGTGTGAAACACTGTCGAGAAGGTGATAGAGTCTCACTAATCTTTGTTTTCTTATCTTTGGAGAAAATAGAGTACTTACTCCATGCTTTCTGGTCTTAGATTTATAGTAAGAAGAACTTAGTTCAAATCTTGGTCTTACCATTTTTAGTTTTGTGACCCTGAGTGAGTCTCTTAGTTATTTGTTACTTGAAAAAATAGCTGGACTGGCTATGAAACATCACCTGGGAGCTACTGAGAAATACACACCCAGGCCCCACCATGGGCCTGCTGAAAGAGAATCTGCATTTTACAAGCTTTTCTGATTCTTGCATGCACATAAAGTTTGAAAAGCATTGAATTAACTCAATGAACAGCAATTTTCCCAACTAAGAAATGGGATGCCATATGACTACATAGATTTGTGTAAAGACCAATTAATAAAGTGAAAGTAATACCAATTTATATTACCCCTTGGACCTATTGCTCAGTGCTATAGAGGTAAGAAAAAATAAAAAAAGAAAAAAAAAACCATAAATACTTCTTGCACCATTTCCTTCTTCAATCTTCATCTTTTACAAGGTGTAATTTTCTTAAGAAATAGGCCAGCACTATTTCTTCTTTGGGGTGAAGTCTGTCAATATTCCCCAAGTGATCAGAATCAACTCTGTCAGCCTCTGTGAGAAAATATGTGGGCCAGGGTGAAGTTTGTTATATGTGTAACTAAACCTAGGAAAACCACTGTAACAATTACTCATTAGGTATAGAAAATTCTCCGTTGCTGCCTTGTGTCTGATATTTCTGAGCATATACCCACATACCCATACACTTTTATGTCCATGCCCACCCACCCACTCCTCTGGGGTAGAATCCATTATTCATCCATGTAACAAATCTTATTTACTGAGCAGCTACGCTGTACTTGGCATTATGCTTAGCCAGCACACAGTAGGTCCACTTAATGTCCTCGACATAGTGGATCTTATTGTCTTATTTTCCCCTAGAAGTTGGCTCTACTTCTGCTTCCCACATTGTGGCCACTCAATTTTAGTTTATCATTTAGTATTGCCCTGACTTTTGTTCCCATGATTTTAAATGGAAATGAGGATTGTCTTATTGCTGATAACTGTAGTAAGCTTCAATGCCAAGTATTAATTCTGCCCCCTACTCAATCTTACAATTGATCAAACACTTCCAAGACCAAGCCAGTATTCATTTATTTGTTCATCATTTGTTCAACTACTTGTTAATCACTGTTTAGAAGTATGGCCCAGACTCTGATTTGCCAAACTCTGAAATAAAGAATGTGATAATGTCTAGTTAATAACAACCTCACCATTATGGTTTCATTAAAGATAAATGCTCTGAGACATGCTAAACTTAAGGTTAACCCTAATCACAACAGCATGAACAATATTTTATTCAGTAATTTAATGAGTACTCTTTATCTGAAGCATTAGGAGCTTTCTTGGAATTCTGTTTTATGTATATCTGTATTTGTAAGTCCTCGCCATTTTTCTTTATCTACTTTGATCTCTTCTTAAGATGGTATCCGACTGAGGTAGAGCTAAGTATCCACCTGTCTTTGAACTAAGACAGTGTAAGATTTGATTTGTGAGATTAAGAATCACTTATGGTTTGTCTCCCTCCCAATCCCATCTTGTTTCATTGATTCTTTTCCTACCCATTTAAGCCCCCATGTTGCATCACCACTTCCTCAAACTGAGGGTTGCTGGGGGGCGGGGGTTTGGGAGAAGGGGGTGGGATTATGGACATTGGGGAGGGTATGTGCTTTGGTGAGTGCTGTGAAGTGTGTAAACCTGGTGATTCACAGACCTGTACCCCGGGGGATAAAAATATATGTTTATAAAAAATAAAAAATTAATTAAAAATTAAAAAAAAAAGAAAGTGTAAGATTATCCCAGATTTTAATAATCGGTACTATATATCTCTGTGTAATATAGTGATCTAACAACCCCATGTCCTTGTTCTCATTAATTGTTCTAATATTCTAGAAGAATATTATAGAATTAGAATTGTTCTAATATTCTAGAATATTCTGGGTCAAGTCCAAATATCAGTTCTCTATATTACTGTTAATATTGTTTTATGAAAAAACTTTCTGGTAGGAGAGAGTTTCAACCCAACTAAGGTATCATGGAAGATAAAGAGAGAAGCCTGAAAGATGCAGAATAACATGATGATCACAAGCTTCAGAGGGAGAAAAGGAGACAAAAAGGAGCTTAGAAAATAGTGACAGAAGTGCATTGGAAAGGAAGAAAAAGGAGTTTCCGCTTACTGCTCAGAAAATCCAAAGAAGGACAGATAATTTGGGCATATGAAATAGAAAGTATAACAAAGCTTTTGACTATTAGGATTGGATTCTACTAAAAAGCTGCAGTATGTCAAGTGGTTTATTTTCTCTTCCAAATATAATGTCATACAATTAGAGAAAAACATTAAGGAAATATTCTACAATGTTATCTATGTAACTAACCCAGGAAGATGGGATTAGTAGGTAATTTTGCTTTCCTCTTTATAATTTTCCATATTGTCCACAATGTGCATGTTTTGTTCTAATAATAAAAGAAATCAATACTCATTTTAAAATGAAATTCTCCCTTCTCTGTCTTCTGAGATACTCTCTCTCCAGTTTTCAATAGTCTCAGTTCTTGCAACAAGCAAATTTTATAGTTCCAAGTGAGCTTGCAAGTGAGATCATGTCTTCCATTTAGATTTCTCTCCTGAGAAAGGAGAGTGGAGATGTTTGCATTGGAAAATTTATTTGTAAGCCATTCCCAAAGGCTGAGCATCTTGTAGTTCTCTTCTACTTTTTAACAGAAAAATAATAAGGTCAATTCTCCACAGCACATTCTTAGTAAAGTTTAATCGGCTTTCTATCCACCACCACCCATTCCTAGTGAGCAGAAATGTAGATAAAAATTGCAATAATTCAGATAAGTAAAATCCACCTCCCTCAACACTTTGCAGCCAGTAAAAATGCAAAAGTCGAGCTAAGGCAGTGATTCAGGTGCACAAGTCAAGAGCAAGGGTCTCTGTGAAGTAGAATAGCAAATGGGGCCCAGGATGTGGCAAAATTGGACCCCTGAATCTCTTCATGCTGAAATAAGGTTACTCAAACATTTGAAGGGAGGCACATTCACTCGGATCAGCTACCTCCCAGGTCCCCCTGAAGGCTCCTACTCATTCTTCAGCACCACAATCAAGGAACCTCTTTATAGCCTTTGCTGACTACACAATTACCTTCTGTTCTGTTTTCCATGCTCCTGTTACTACTTTTACATATAGAGTAATCATTTCTTTTTTTATAGTTATCTGGCAATTACATTTGCTATTTAACTGTTATATATAGTTATGTGTGCATATAAAACTAAAAAATATGTTATAATCATTATATTTAATATAATTATGTATTATTATTATGCTGTTTTTAACTACATTCCCTACAAGGCTATGAACTCCATGAGGCCAAGAGCTGTATCTCCAGCATGTAGTTTAGGGTCTGGAATGGATGCCTTTCTTCATATTCTTGAATGAATGGGTAATTGGTTAAGATGAAAGAAGGCAAGTATAACCTCCTATTATGATGGGCGCTGTGACATAATAAAATTTACATCTATGCCTTTGTGTGTGCTGTGGGAGCCTCATCTGAGATTTTTATCCACAACTACAGTGGAAAAGAACTTCTGACTGAAAGTTTGCATCTGGCCCTAAATTCCAGGCCTTTCCCACATAGATGTTGAGGTCATGTTTTCTTTATTTGTAAAGTAAGAGGGAATTCTCTACATTACCTCCTTTCTTTTAGTGTTAAGGATATTTTCACTCAAATTTGTTAGCAATTCTGTTAATAGTCTCCTGCATTTCAATCCGACTCCATTTAGACTCCTACTATGTGCTAGCACTTTTGTAAACTACATAGCTTCTGATACGTGATTTGAAAACACAGTTTAATAAACATATAAGATAGTTCATATTCTACTGCTAAACTTTTATTTATATGATTTTTGACATCATATCTTTATTCTGGAATTTGTGCTAGAAAACTTAGATATCAGCAATCACTTCCGTCTCCTTATCCAGCTATAAGCTCCCTATCCACAGAAATACACATTTCCTGTCTCTCTGGCCCCAGGGACCAGTGGTGGGCCCGCCACAGAATGATAATCCACACATATTTCATTGAGAGACTTCAGCTTCCAGTCTTTTAGGTCTTCAGGCTACTGCTTATTTAACATGCTATCAATTTAACTCATAGAGTTCAAACCTCCAAAATCTGGCTCTAGAGTCTTCACTTTTAACTAGGCTAGTCCTCCTCAAGAGCACCCCTTTTTAGGAAAAACGAATAAAAAACTTTAAAACATAATCTTGTTCAACTATACATCCAAGACTCTTTAGAATATGCTCTCTCATTTCAGATGTCTCTATATTTTGAGGGAAATATCCACTTCATTTTGATATTGATAACCCCCAACCATTGTTACTGATGTCTGTATCCCCAACCTTATCTATTACCTTACCTTCCTATGGACCCTCCATAAGTCACTCAGTCTATGAGGCCCCTAATTTACAGTCTTAAGAAATCAAATTTTAGCATACCATGTATAATAAAACTGTAACAGCCCAGTTACTATCATCTTCACACAGCAGTGCTCTCCGAACATAGGAGTAAAGGCTGATCTTTAATATTTTCCTCCTCTGATGGCCCACTCAGGACTATTTCACAGTCTGCTTTGCCTTGGGCTCGAGCCACATCAGCCCATAAGAATTCTGATTTCAAGTTCAAGGAACCACATAAATTTACCTTCCTTCCAAAATCCTATTAAAAATATTTTTAAAAAATTGGTAGAGAATAATCTATATATAGCCCCAATCTGAGAATGGAAACATCAGCAATCACAAATATTGAGGCACTTTTTTATAATAACGAAAAGCAGTATGAATTCTTTTGTTTGATAAGTCAGAACAGAGAAAGAAGTCTAGCATGCAAAGAAAACCTGTAGTTGAAGAGGAAACTGTGAACCCAGAACTCAACTAGGTCATGATGGAGAAGTCCAAGTAATTAGAGAACTATTGCTAGATAACCACACACACCTTTAACACACACACACACACACACTGAATCAGGCTGCTGTCATGAGTTTCCTTCTCAAACAAAGGCATTCTGGCATTCTGTCAACGTTAAACTAAAATCTCTTAGAAAGGTGTTCCTGCCCTGGAGTTAAAACCTTCTTTAATGTGTCCGTCCTGTATTCTTCCATTCACTCAGACTAGCACAGGTTGATAAACCCTGTCCATGGACAAAGAGCTCAACTCATCACCCTTAGGGTCTCACCTGGGAACATTTGCATTTGCTGTTCCCTCTGCTTGGTATGTTCTTTACCAAATATTCACGTGCCTTTCTCCTGCTCCCTTTTTGGCTTCGGTTCTAAATGCCATCTTAAAGTCTTTCATAACCAACCTCTAAAATAGTTGCCTATCTTTCCCCATTCACAGCATTCCCCATCCCCCTTCTCTGCTTTATTTTCACTTCCTGACATATTATTTTCTTTCTTTACCTGGTGGCTCCCCTTACTGAAATATAAACTTCATGATTTCAGAGACTTGATTGTGTTCACCACTGATTTCCCAGTGTTTGTGAGAGTATCTGACATTTAGTTATTCAACAAATATTTATTGACTGTATGAATGAATGAACTCAAAAATATGACAAGAAAACCCAAAATGTCAGCCGTTGAACAGGTAAAGAAAGCAAGAGGTCTAAAGCAAGAGTAGGAATTCACAGGGTCCTGAGAATAGCGTCTTCATGAAAAGTGGAGCCCATTAAACATATAGCATTAAAATAAACAAACAAACAAAACCATATAGCATTTAATAAAAAGCAAACGGAAGTTCTTAATAGTTTGAAGGCATATGGTTTTTCTGCTCACCAGATAAAACAAAAGCATTTAGAATATCCAGAGATAAAGAGATATATGCAAGAATATCATAGCCCAAATATGAACCAAAACCAAATATATCATGATTTTGAGCAATAAAGAGAATGAAATGGAATAGACCATATTTGATTTTCATGCTTAGAATATTCAGCCTCCAGTAGCACAGATTTAATGTCATCAAACTGCTGCCTCTCATTTCCTCCTGACCGTGTGACCCAGAACTCCAGGGCAAGGAGGACTTCCTAAGTAGTAGCTGAGCAGATTGTTTCATTCCCAAGACAAACTATAGAGCCCCCAGTGGAGGCATCTCTGTCTTTCCTTTATCTGCAACTTTTTAAAGAACTGCATTGCCAGTACATAGTCAACTAGCCACATGTGGCTTTTAAATGTAAATGGAATTAAAATTACATAAAGAAACATTTCTTTCCTAGTTGTAGTAGCCACATTTCAAGTGCTTAGGAGCCACATGTGGCTAGTGACTACTGTTGAACGAATGCATGAATGAATAAAATTGAATAGTGAAGAAATAAAACATTTTAATCATCACAGAAACTCCCATTATTCTAACAAATGATGGAAACCAGTAGAGAAAATGGGTCAAAGAAGAGAGGCAATTTTGCATTTACATGTTCTTGGAGAAGCAACAAGTCTGCAGTTGCCAATATTTCTCAGGCAAGAAGTCATGAATTTACATGTTTAAACAAAACCACAAGCCTGTCTTTCCTTTGTTTCATACCACTCAAATTCCTGCTAGGAATCTAGGGCCATATTTCTGGTTGCTTCCTTTGTGGTATCTTTTTAATATGACTAGGAAATAATTTTCTGTCTCTGTTCTCATTTTGGTGGTAACCCTTAATTATACTAAGAGTTCTGGATGTCCTCCCAAGTGTTTTACAAAACAGCATGCTTCTATAATCAAAATTATGTAAAGCACATATTTCCTATTATCTGTTGTTCCTGTACCTTGTATTTTCTTTTCAGAATTTTGGAAGAACCATGTTCTCCTTCAGAATGACAGATTTAATTATTCCTAAAACAAAATTGGAATTCGAAAACTGTAGTTTGATTATCTACTTTATTTCCCATCAGGATTACATTTTTTTTCTCTATGAGAAATCATAACATTCTATATTGAATAACATTTGCATAACCATAATTTTGTAAATGCAGCTTGCTGATTTTTTAAAAAAAATTATAAGCCATAGGAAAAACATTGAATATGATCACAATTATAAAAGGGAATGTACAGTCAGGTTGGTAGCTTGAAATTTGCCACAAAAATAAACCAGTGCTACAGATCAGCTCCTCCCACCATGAGTCAGTTTACCTGTAAACCATTGGGTATGAGGTTCTGCAAATATATAATTTAATTATTTAAATGGTAGGTATTAAGGAATAATCTACATGATGTAGAGCTAAAAATGAAACCAATAGAATTAAGTAATCACATTAATATAAATCATATAAAATTTCTTAATCTTTCACAAGAAAGTGAAACTGACACATTGGGGAAAAAAAAACAGATTTCAGCATATTGTTTAGAATAACCATGCTAAGCACAGGTTTGGGGAGAGGACATTTAGTATTGCTTTATACTATTTGAACTTTTACTATGTATCTATGCTACTTTAATAAATGTAAAATTTCCAAAGTAAAATACATATAAACTGCCATATTGACCTTGTTCCTCCAAACCCTCCATATACACAATTTGTTTTTGAACTTAAACTATTATAGGAAAATAAATTAAAATAAAAACATTTATTAGGCACCTACCAAGTGTGCTATCCTAGGAGTTTCTACATTTGTCAATTCCTGATCTGTTAAATCACCCTATTACCCCTGTGAAATAGGTACTGCATAAGAGTACTCTTAGAATTTAGCAACCTGAAGCAAGAAGAGTATATTCGGGGGCAGAAATTTTGAAACAGTCCCTACAATGTTGGGGATACCCAAAATCATCTGTCTATAAAACCAACTTCGATAGTGATATCAAGTTTGAAGCTACATTTCTCACCGAAGATCCTTTCATTTCTGTTAAAGAATAGAGACTGAAATGGGACAGAAGGGGAAAGTATATTATTCTTTGATCATGCTTGCCTGGCCACAGGTGGGCAAGCAGATTGACCTGTCCATCCAAACTGAGTCATTCCTCACTCCTTCACTTTTTGTTTATGACTTTATTTCTTCATCCTTGGCAAGAGCAGAAAGTAAATCATGGCATTTCTTGGCTGAAAGGCAGAGTGAAACAGCTGTGACCCTTGAGATATTGTTTACTTTACTGCCTCCTGATACACACTCAGTCACTTTTGTTGGACATGCTTGATGGCTTTTGTTCATACAGTTGGCTGTTCCGTCTGCTCCACCAATTGACGAAGAAGCAGAGAGTTGCTGCTTTAAGCTACATTTATTAGTTCATTCATTAAACATTTATGACCACCTGCTATCTGCTAGATACTGAGATGGACGCAAGTAGGAACAAATGGGTACCCTATCCTTAAGGTGTTAATAGTCTAGTAAGGGAAGACAGATATATGATTATGAATCATTACACAAGGAGAGTTAGTACTAGTGGAGGTATAAACAAAATAACATGGAAACATGGAAAAGAGAAGGAATAGGAGAAAGGCATAGGAGAAAGATGGAGAAAGGCAAGACACAGGCAGACACCGTGATATTTCAATTATACCCTTGGGGTAGGCAATGGCCAGAATGGTAGAAGCCTTCATGACACATTAAGAAAACCCAGAAATCAACAACTGTGGCACAGTTACAGGTCATAAAGGGTATAGGCTGAATGGATATAGTGAGAGACCACTCAAAACACTTTAGGGCCCCTTTAGGACCAAAGCACTCCAGCCGCCAGCAGTATTCCTGCTGAAGTCTCCACGGGGGTTCTTTTGTAGTCTGGCCTAGCTCAACATTTTAGGATAGATAAGAATTTCTCAGGAAGAGGGGGAAAGGTCATGCAGGGAACAACTTGTGTGATGCATGGAAGAATGTATCTGGGGGAAGTTCTGGGGCATTTAGGGCGTAGATGTTCCAGTGAGCCTTAGATCTTGTAGCTGCACTCAGGGTTTCCTTATGGCCTAATTACGTACTTCGTTTCTAGCTTTTACCAAGCCCACATCTGACACTAAAATAGTGAGCCCCTCTCATGCAAGGCTTTTCATTTTATGCTCGGGACACAATCTCCAAGGCCGTGGGGGTGATATCGAAGGGCTGCTTTGGTGAGGAGCAACATGATCAGATTTGTGCATTGTCAGGTAAAATGGCTGCAATGTGTAAGTAGGAATGAAAGACTTTGAAAGAAAACAACTTTAAAAAACAGTTATGTTCAGTTCGTGTTGACCTTGAGCTCCACAACTGTTCAGAGGATAACAGTTTGAGAGGGCAGCAAGAGTTCTGAAGACAAGGTACCCTTGATCATGGCTGTAGAAGCCTGGATCCTACTGCCTAGGTTGGAATCTCAGGTCTGCCACTTACTTGCAGTGTATAACCAAACAAATTTTATGAATGTTTGCATTTTTCTCATCTACACTAATGATACTCACCTCATGGAGTTACCATGAGGACAAAGTGCATTAATAAACAGAAAGCCCTTCAAAGAATGCCTGCCACAGAGCAAATGTTTAATAACACTGGTTATTATTAGCTCAGCAGTTTCCTCAAATGTTTTATAGTAAGGAGAGCTACTTTTCATTTATCAGAGCCCTGGGATCTCAAGAAACAGCAAGAAAGAGATGTATTTATTAAAGTTGCTGATTAAAGTTGGAAAAGATGCACAGATACCAGGGATTTCACCCCTGCCCCAGCCCCCAGGAACAATTTTCCCCTCTCCCTTCCCCAGGCAGAAGGGCAAGATGGGCAGGGGACTCCCATATGCTGAGAACTGAAAGGGGTGCCCATAGTCACCGTGCTAAACCATCCATTGAAGGTTGGGTACTACAGTCTGCCTCACCCTTTGGTTCTAGCATTAGACTTGAGTATCTGGAGCAATGGGAAACTCACAGAGCCCACAGTCTCCTGGAGAGCACAGCCATAAGTCATATATACATAGATAATAGCACAATAAATGGTCTAAAACAGACTTAAGGGTGGGGTGGGAGTAAAGAGGAAGGAAAGACAAATTTACCGTGGGGCAAGCAGGCAAAATTTCACCAACACAATTACATCTATGATGCATTTTATAGGATGAAGTTTTTCTTGCTAGGCGAAGAAGCCAGGGAAATGCATTTGATGCAGAAGGAACAGTCAACAAAGACACATCATCTGGAAATAGCCCAGTCTGTTTGCAAAATCTTGACAGCCAGAACATAGACTGAGGAGTAGCAGGGGTTAGAATAGTAAGGAAGGATAGACATTGAGGCAGAGAAAGCGGATTAAAGATCCTTCAAATCAGTGCTTAACTCTTTACAACTATCCTGAAGGAGGGGCCCTTGAAGACTCCTAAGAAGAGAAACGTAATCAGATTGGTGGTTTAGAAAATCTCTGTGGTGTTATGTGGGTGAAAGAGGGCAGGACTATTGCAAGGCCTCCTGGACCTAAAGAGGAAGTGAAGCCTTTTTGAGATGGAAAATTTAAAACCACAGTGATAACACAACTAGTATCTCAAGTTTTTAAAACACAAAATCCAAGATATAATGCATTTAAATGCTTTTCTCAGGGTTGTGCATGTACTCAAGGAACATCGTGTTAATGGAGTTTCTGTTTATTTGTATTTTGTTTATGTTTGCTTCATCCAGAGCATTTCTTCCCAGACATGCAAGTTCAGAAGATCTGCATGCTTTTTAACCCAAAACAAATAGAGAAGTAGAAAGATCAAGCTAAGAAAACAGTTTCTTTTTCTTATTTTAGTGTGAATGTCTGAAAAAGCAAAAGTGTATATTGTCTGAAAAGAATTGCTCTATCAATCTCTACAAATGTTTCCATTCCTGTGAAAAATCAGTGTGCATTACTCAACATATGTGCCCATCAATCTCTACTAGTTTGAGCGGAGAGTTAGTCTGGTACAATTTCCCAGTAGAATAACAAGTGCTAAAATGTCACTTACTAAAACTAAGAATGTTATTTCACAAAGGTAAGTTTAAATCACAAATTTAGAATTAGAAATGAAACAAAAACTTCATGAGAATGCAATATATTTTGGAAGTGAAATGTGTTGTGTTTCACAGATTATTTTTCCCTAAAGTTACTAGGTATTAAAATAAAATTTAATGCTTTTCTGTTAAAAGTGATTATAGGTTTACATTAAAATCCTGACAATTAAAATATAAAGGAGAAAATAAAAATTATTCATAAAGTCAGGAACCAGAAATAACTATTGTAAATATTTCACACTCCTTTCCATGTACACACATACATATTATATATTTATCACCTATTTCTATTCACTTAAATTATGCAATGAGCATTTTCCTATAATAGTCAATGTTATTTGAAAACAATATTTTAGTAGCTATATAATATTGTACCAGAAGGCTATTCCATAAATTATGCAATGACTAACTTACAATTGGGCATTTAAGTTGTTTCCAATTTTCTATATTTTAAGAACTCTGCAACGTTCATCCCTGTACATGAATCATTCTTCACATCTCCACATCTCTGGTGATTTTCTAAGAGTAGAATCCTAGGACTAAAATCATTAGGTTCAAGTGTAAGCTATATTTTGAAAGCTTTTGCCAGTTAATGTCCAGTTGCTTTTGGGGCAGGTATTACTAATATGCAGTTGCACCAGGAGTTTATATTGACAGGTAAAACATGACACATAATTAATGATTACTTTTCTTCATTAAATATGAAGTTGGGATGTTTTCATAGTGCTTATTGCACCACTATTTTCTGTGATTTGTTTCTCTATGTCTTATTACCAGTTTTCTACTAGAGTATTGGTCTTCTTTATCTTCCTCTTTTGAATTAAAAAAGGAAATAAAGGGGCGCCTGGGTGGCTCAGTGGGTTAAAGCCTCTGCCTTCAGCTCAGGTCATGATCCCGAGGTCCTGGGATCGAGCCCTGCATTGGGCTCTCTGCTCAGCCGGGGAGCCTGCTTCCTCTTCTTTCTCCTCTCTCTCTGCCTGCCTCTCTGCCTACTTGTGATCTTTGTCTGTCAAATAAATTTAAAAAATAAAAATAAAAATCTTTAAAAAAGGAAATAAATTTTAAAAAAAGGAAATAAAATTTCTTTGTATCATAGATACTTTGGAATGCTCAGGAATGCCCCAATGGAAGAATTTGGGCTTTTTTTTTTTTCTTTTTTTTTTTTTTACTGTGCAAGGTGGTTAGGCTATCGAGTCTGGACTGTCATTCATGTTGCTCATGGGAACCCATTAAGGACACCTGGGTTAAGTTCAAGACCACAACGTTCATAATTATCATATTCCGCTCGTGCTTTTTAGCCTCTTTAGTCTTTTTACCATATTTTTGAAAATGTGCTATGCTGCTATGTTGATTTTAAGTGCTAAAATCAAAAACACAAAATTAAATCTCTTTATCAGGAATTTAAGAAAATTAGATACACCACAAACAGTACTTAACATAACTTGTGGAAGTTACTCAATATTTTTTAAAAAATGTAATGTGCCTTTCATTCCCAAAATACTGTTTTGTAGCTAATCTTAAAAATGTTGAAGACAGAAAAAAGATGGCAAGAAAGGGAAGTAGAAATGACAGAATGAAGCATTATTTGAGGTATTGTGCTCAACACTGACAGAAATCACCCGAGGACATTCTCTTTCGAATATCCCTTTGTTGAAAGAGATGTTGAATATTTTCTTTTGTAGGTTCTAAATTAAATGACTAATTTTTAAAGTCTATGAATTACCTTGTTCCTTACACGTAACAGAGAAATTTAGTTTTAACCCTGAATAAAACTGACTCTCCTCATTTATAACACCTAGCTCTGCCCCATGGGAAGACTAGCTACTCCAGTCAATGATACCACAAAGCTCCTGGGCTTACTGGGTGCGTCTCAGCACCCCAGCACTTCTGTGGGGTGGTCAGTGTGGGTGTTGATGGCACACACTTGTGAAGAACCACAGTTTGTCATTGCTCATTCCTAGAAACTGCACATATGCATCCTGGATGCATTCCTCCATGCAGCTGAATAGGAATGTGTATAGGAGCTGACTTCTGGGCAGACCGAAATGACATTTGAGTCTGTTCCAAAAGCACAAACGCATGGAGAGCCTGAGGGAACCTGAAATTTGGGAGAACTCTATTTAGAACTGAAGCATGTTGGAGGAAAGTTGGTAACACCAAACTAGACTGTTTATTTCTTCTTTGGATCTTAGGCAGCAAAAATGTGCACCATGCCTTGGTCACTAGATACACAGAAGAGGGGGAAGCATCCTGACTGAAGTAAATGAGATAAGTATTTGCTGCTTGAGAGCCTCTTTGTGGTTCCAGAATTCAATGCCCTGATGAAGCAGCAAATATTTTTCTAAGAGTCCCTTTTTCAGATTGCAATTTGTGCTCCCTACAGGCTGACAGCAATGTAGTTCAGGATGCCCTTCTATGCAGGAATGTCCATAGGCAGCTTCTTGATGCCGGCCAAGTCCACAAGCTGCACATGCCTAGCTGCATGTCCAAATGGCCAAGAAAGAATTGCTACTATCACTATACAAGACACAAAGGGTTAGGCAGGGTTATAGCATGCAACTGATAGGGATTGTGTATGCATGTAAACACTTTAATTATGGGGTCCAAGATGACCATGATTCTATCTCATTTCAATGTGACCTCCTTAACTTTTGTAGAAAACTTTATTCTATTTATTTTTTAAAAGATTTATTTATTTTTAGAGAAAGAGCACATGTGTGGGGAGTGACAGAGGGGGAGGAGGAGGAAGAGAATCTGAAGCAGGCTCCCCACTGAGTCTGGAGCTTGCATAGGCCTCAATCTCATGATCCTGAGATCATGACCTGAGCCAAAATCAAGAGTCAGATGCTCAACTGACTAAACCACCCAGGTGCCCTGCAAATTTTATTTTAATAACTCTTTTTTAGATTATTCAAGGTTATCATTTTATTGGAAGAGGATTTTGGCTTTTTCTACGAACAACTAAATTTAAAGAGTTGGAGTGAAATGCTCTTTGGGGGGACCTGGAGGTGGGGTCAGGCCACCCTGGTGCTAGAAGTGCTTGCACACCGGGAGGCTTCTGGGCACCTGGTGCACCCACCTGGCAATGCAATGAGCTGTACAGGGCTTCATCCTTTTTATTACTATTATTTTGTATATTACATAACAAAATATTATTGACACGTTATATTTTTTTGAAAGATGATTGGGTTCAAAGGAATTCCAATGGGACTTTTGGCACATTATTAGAATGAAACAATTTTTGAGACTAGTGAAGGAAATGTTGAAAAGATGAAACAGAAGGGTATGGCCCTGAACAATTAAAAAAACAAAACATGGAGCACTGGGTGTGGTGCATAAACAATGAATCTTGGAACATTGAAAAAATAAAATAAAATTTAAAACAGACTTTGTATAAAGTAGTAGTAATTGGTGTAATACAATATGAGCTTAGAAGGAAACAATGGAAAGAATAGAAAGTCAAGAAAAAGATCTATGTAAATATAAATAATTTAGAATACAATAAAGTCACTTGAGAAACATCTACAGATGAAAGATCTATATCTGTAGAGAAAGATTAAATAACAAATGTTAGACTAATCATTGTACCAAAATAATGTCTACATTCTGAAAGAACTTGATATTTCCTTAAAAACCCTCAAAAAATTTTTTGGAGAGAACTTTCCAACCAAATATGTTGCAAAGTTCAGAAGCAATAAAAAGAGGTGACAGACTTGATTACATAAAAAACACCCAGAATCAATCTAAAAAAAAAAAAAGAGAAAAAATGTTTTATAATAATCATAATATTAATATTTTAATACATAAAAATTTCCTGAAAACCAGTAAGAGAAATGTAAAAAACCAGAGGAATGAGAATATCACAAAAGAGGTACATATATGGTCAAAAAAAGGGAGAAAATTTTACATAAATATAACAAAGATTTAATAGTCAAAATGTATATAACATTTCCTACAATTCAATAAGAAAACGGAAAAAATGGATCAGGAATATCTATAAATGGTCAACAGTCGTAAAAATTTTAACCACAGTAGGAGCAAAACAAATGCAAAACGAAGTTTTCACCTATCCAACTGAACAAAGATTTTTAAGGAATAAGAATAGCTAGTGTTTTCATGGACATCATCCTAGTCTGTTTAGGCTGGTATAACAAAACACCATAAACTGGGTGGCTTCAACCACAAACACTTATTGTCGGAACCCTAGAAGCTAGGATATCCAAGATCAGGTTGCTGGCAGATTTAGTGACTGGTGAGGACCTGCTAACCTGAAGACCTGATTTTTACATGGCCTTCTTATTGCGTCTTCACAGGTCAGAAAGGACAAGGGAGCGCTCTGGAGTCTCTTTTATATAGGAACTATCTCATTTGTGAAGGGTCTACCCTCATGACCTAATCCCCTCCCAAAGGCTCATCTCTAATTACCATCAAACTGGGGATTAGGTTCCAACACAAATTTGGGTGTGAGTGGGAGTGATACAAACATTCAGTCTCACCACACCAGGAAGAAAACCATGGCCAGCTGAACTGGTTATACAAGGCAATACAGAATGGTAATGAAAGAAGGGATATATTCCTCTTTATTCCGTTGTGAAAAACACAATTTTTGTGTGTGTATCAAATATTTTTGTTTTCCTATTATCCCCTTATCATGTAACATAAGGCAGACTTACTGACTTTTTATCATACTTACTGACTTTTTATCATAGTATTTAAGTATTGTTAATTTTACATTATAGTGTTTAAATTACATGGTATCAAGAAGAGTAAACATCACCCAAAGACTTTGTGTCCTCTTTTGGGGAAAGAGTTAGTAGGTTCTCAGTTGAAGATACGATAGCCGTATCATGTTAGGTGAAATTATAACCTTATCATTGTTTTTATTTGGAAATCAAGTATAGTTTAATGAGAGGAAGATGAGTGCCAAACTGACCCGGAATAGATTTGCGATAGTTACGTTTAAATTAAAAAAAAAAAAAAAATTTAAATAATCTCTACACCCAACATGGGGCTCGAACTCACAACCCCAAGATGAAGAGATGCATGATCCTCTAACTGAGCTAGTCAGATGCCCCATGATAATTAAATTTAAATGTCAGTTTGACTGGATCAGGGGATGCCCAGATTATTTGATTAAACGTTATTTCTGGGTAAGGCTGGGAGGGTGTTTCAGGATGAGATTAGCATTTGAATTGTAGATGCAGTAAAGTAAATTGCCCCCTGCATGGGGCATCATCAGATGTGCTGAGGGCCTACAAAGAACAAAAAGGCAGAAGAGGAGGAATTTGCCCCTTTTTTTCTGCCTCATTGTTGGTGCTGAGATATTTCATCCCTTCTCCTGCCCTGGAATTTATATCATTGGTTCTCAAGCCTTAGATTCAGTCTGAATTATACCATCAGCTTTGCAGGATGTCCAGCAGTTAGACTGCAGACCGTGGAACTTCTCAGTTTCCGTAATTGGGTGAGCTAATCCCTTATAATAAATCTCTTTTTATATCCTATTGGTTCTGTTTCTCTGGAGAACCCTAACTAATACAGACACCATAAATAGTCACTTTCTTGCACTGATGGTAAATTGCTACCATCTTTCTGGAAGGGAATTTGGGAGTGTGCTTCAAAAGCTTTAAAAATAAAGTCATGCATTTTGACATAATTCCACATCTAGGAAGTTATCCAACAGTAATATCTATAGATGAATTTAAAGATTTCTCCACATGAATAGATAACTCAGTGTAGTTTAGAAAACTAAAAAACTGGACACAACTTAAATATCAAATCATTGTGGATTTACCAAAGAAACTATTTCATCCATCAAAGCTACATTAGGAAAGTTATTTTTTAAGTGAACTGTACTTTTATATTAGTCTTATGTAACATGAGGCTATAAAACAATTTGCTCATGATGCCATTTTTATCCATTTTTTGACACTTACAAATCTGCATTTCTGTGGAGAATGGAGCTCTGTTTTAAAGACAAGGGTGTGAAGAAGAGATAGTAATGGTGGGATTCCTCTCAGAAATGAAAGCGGAGTCTATAAATGCCACTGGTTCTAATAGCTGTCTGAAAAGGTGTTAGAGAATAAAGGTCAGGAACTATATTTTAAATGCTATTTTAAAACCTCAGAACTTTTGTCATTTACCCTTTCCAGAAACTGCCTCGCTGTTTCCCCATAGTAATCATTCCTTTATTTAACAATTATTTTTGAGCACCTAGTATGTGCCAGGCACTATTTTGGGTGCTAAGGTAGGCGCAGTGAAGAAAACAGAAAAAGTCACTGCTTTCATGTTACTATGTACTCAGATTCACAGTAGTAGACATAAAGCAATCAAATATATGTGTCAGTGGGTGATGAGTGCTATGGAAAAATAAAAAGAAGAGTGAAGAAATAGAGCACGTAGCCGCTTTGATTAGCTGACATCTGAACAAAGGCCCCAGGAAGTGAGGAAGTGGGCCAAGCTGGCTTAAAGGGAAAGGAGGACTGTGGAGGTAGAGACAAAGGTAAGGCCAGTGGCCCTGAGCCAGAAGTTTGCTTAGTGGCTAAGGAGCAGCCAGGAAATCAAAGAAGCTAGTGTGAAGTAAGGCAAAGGAAGAATGTAAGAGATAAAATCAGAAGCAATTGGGGGCCAGAGAACATAGGGAGATGAGGGTTAGCAAAGAAACTCTTAAATTATGGAAACTTATATCTGACTTATACCAGAAAGCAAAGAGCTGGAGGGATTCTATACAACTTTTTAGTTAGTCTACCAACAGGTGAACAAAACAGGGTCAATATTTGAGATCTATTGACAGGTATGAGAGGTATATGGAGGCAGGTTACGGCTAAGACGGTGGGGTTGGGGTTTCTTTGAAACCCAGAATGGTTCTGAAATAATTATGCATGGCACATGTTTTTAAATGAAAGTTTGTTTTTGAAAATCTGTTAGAAAATGTCAGTGGGTGTTCTCCCTGTGTAACCAAGCATGAAGAATGAATACCCTCCAGTTCACTTCTGTTTTTCTTGCAAAGAATATGCATACAGAGGTTTGCTATAGAGAAAATGAGTAATTTGAATTTTTCTCCTGAATTCAGAAATGATCCAGATTATTTGGCAGTTTGACGTCTTCCAGTTTGCCTTGCATTTGCATTTTAACACAATGTCAATAGACATAACTATCTTCTTTGAACATTTTATTCTTTTCCTTTACAGAGTAGTTATTCTGATCAGAGGATAAAATAACAACTTAAAATGAAGATTCTGATGGAAATCAGGCCAACCGATTGAAAGAAATTTAAAAAGAAATCCTACCTCAAGCTCTATGTGTAATAGCATGAAATGATACACTCCTGCTGTTTCAGAAAAGATGAATTACTATGAATGCTTCCTAAATAAGAGATGAAACTTCAAAATATTGGCATCTGAAAAAAAATAGAGCTTAACCAAGAAAGGAAGACCCCTACTACATAGAATGCACTACATTAGGACCGTTTAACCATAAATGCCTTAAGAAGAGATTGTATATTTATTTGTGAATTCATAAAATATTATTGCATGTATGTTCTGTTCCAGCAACTGTGCTAGGTACAGGATAACTTGAGGCAGTAGTGAAGGATGGTAAGAGAATTAACTATATTATATTTGTCATTTACCCTTTACAGAAACTGCCTCACTATTTCCCTATAGTAATCATTCTTTTATTTAACAATTATTTTTGAGCACCTAGTATGTGCCAGGCACTATTTTAGGTGCTAAGGTAAATGAAGCAAACATACAGGGGTGGGGGAAGCTACTGTAGAAACACAGAAAAGACTGGAGAACTGGGAAAGTCTTCTTGAAAGAGATACTGATTGGGAACCCAGAAAATCTGGATTGGAAGGATGGTGCAGTAGGAAGATCTTGGGAAAGGGGTCGAGGGACCTAGCTTCCCATATGAACTCTGCTATGAACTAAATTTGTGGCTTGAAACGGGACAGGAAGCGGGAACGAAGGGAAGAGACAGGAAAAGCAAGGGGACTATGAGAGACTTTCCAGGGAGAAAGACTGAGGGCCTTGAAGGGTTGGCTGTTGCCCTTTGCCAACTATGCTATGCCTGTGGTGCCACTTATCCTGGGTGTTTTGCATTGAAGAGAAGCAGTTGAGGACAACTTTAGTATCTCTCCTGCACCTCCTTTACTGTCTGCGTGCTTTTCCAGCTCCTCCATAACAATTTCTGAAAACTAAGACGGATCTACTGTATTGCTTTTCAGTGAGTGCTCCGAGAATCTCCTGCTTGATCACCCGGGATCCTCATTAAAAAATACCGATCTTTGGTCTTACTTCAGGGGGCTGAATCAGAATATCTGGGGCTAGAATCTAGATCCATATTTTAAGACCCTTATTAGGTGATTCTCATCCTCGCCCACCCATTTCATCCTCCTCGCCATCCAAAGAAAGTGGTACCCACACTTGTATCCCCAAAAAAGACTGTGGGGACTGAAACCTACGGCTCTCAACTCCCTGTTGGGACAGGCTTTCCACTCCACTGTGTAATTTTTCATTTCTGGCCCAAACATCTAAACTTATTTAGTATTTCTATAAATAATGTGGAGAAACTCCTATGTTGTTAAGAAGCATAGTAGGAAATTAAGTTGTACACTGTGATAATTTGATTTTATCTTTGAGCAAAAGTATTCATGGAAAAATACTGAAAGGAAATCCAACAAAATGTTAGTATTTTTGCCTTCATGGCGTAGATTGTTGATTTTATTCATCTTTCTCTGTTCCCATAGTTTGTGTCCTAAAAAATATGTGCACATGAAATAACACAATAACTTCATTTAACCAGGAATAAAATTAAAGTTGAAATGCATAAGGCTATAAGCGACCTTCAGAGAACTTTCAAAGCCCCTGACAACTTGTGTTTTCAAGATTTAACAGTTTTTGTTGGCTCTGGCCTCCCAGATGGTATGGATATGCTCAGTGATCTCTGACCTCATTTGATTTCTAAAAATGTCCTTTGATCATCAACTTTTGCCCTACTTTTCCTGAAAAATTAAGTCATCAGAAACTCTGACTCAGGAACACAAAGGATTTGGAAGGTTTCAATTTGGGGGATGAATAGAAATCATGGGGAGTAATATCTGTTCACTTCTAAAACCCTGTAAATCCTCTTTATGAGAAATTTAAAGGCAGGCTTGAAATTCTTGATCTGGGACTTAAAAGTTGATGAGGAGAAAAAGAAATGCATTTATTCTCAAATAGAGATAAAACCAAAATTTTAAAAGATTGTGATTTGCTTTTGATGACTTTTTATTATGAACCAAGTGATTTTTAATTTTTAAAGTTTTGTGGAATATACTATTATATGCAGTTTAAAATTTAAAAATATCAACTATCCACAGTCCTCCTATACATTAACATTACAGCATATTTTCTACAGTTTATGAATAGGACTGGAATCATAGACTACATATAATTTGCATTCTTATTTTTTGTGATATTTTAATATACATATTTCTCAGATCACTAAGTAGGTTTTAGAAACATCAATGAACCAATTCCTAACACTAAGGTCATTACAGAACTGATTTTTTTTTTTTTAAGATTTTATTTATTTATTTATTTGTCAGAGAGAGAGAGAGAGAGCACAAGCAGGCAGAGTGGCAGGTGGAGGCAGAGAGAGAAGCAGTCTCCCCACTGAGCAAGAAGCCGGATGTGGGACTCCATCCCAGGACCCTGGGATCATGACCTGACCCCAAGGCAGCAGCTTAACCAGCTGAGCCACCCAGGTGTCCCAGAACTGATCTGTTTTGTTCAGATTATGTATCTGCCTCAAATTACTTAAAATAGTCTTTTGGTATCATGACATATTTGGATAGTCAGGAGGATCTTCATTCTATTTTCTGTTATCCTATTAGATAATTAGTTACACCTAGGTGAAATAGCGATAAGAGGCAGCGTAAGTTCAAGTGAAAAAACTTACTTTCAGTCCTCATCAAGACATATATCTCATGGATGGAGATTCATATAAAAAAGCTTATGATTAAATAATCAATAACAACTTTTTAAATAGGAAGTATAACTTGTGATAACAGATGAATCTAGCCAAATTTTTGTGAAAGTACTAATATGAGGATTCTTTCCACTCCTATGTCCTATTTTAGAAGCTGTAGGCCCTCTAAGTCCTACACAATGTAGGGAAAATAGATAGTCATTGACCTTGGAGAATCTTAGGAAACATTTATTAACATAAGCATTGAAATATTTCCAGATGGATCTGGACTCTGAATATCTGGGTATTGATATATCACCTGGAGTCTTCCCTATTTATTTCTCATTAAATCAGATGGCAGCCAAAGCTAGATAAGCCCTATACTCGAAGAAAGAGAAAGGTAACATATTCTTATATAAATGACATAGCAGGTAACTGCTGATACCACATGGAAAAACACTGGATAATAGAAAGCTCTATCAGTGCCTAATCTTGGAGACCAGAAGTAATATTCCCTGGAATCTTTTTTTTTGATCCCTGAAATTCAAGTGTACCTCCTCTGATCTTTCAGTAGGAAGATTATGTTCCTCCAATTTCAGTTAAAACCCTTACAAAAAATTCCCTAAGCGTTTTTCATATTAGAATTTCCTTTTTAGTTCCTATAGTGACACATGCTCTTTACATTTAAACTTGAGATTTTTATAGACAGGTACAAACAAGTCCCGGATGGGGCGGGGCCGATTGGCTGACAATTTGAACATTTGAAAAAAGGCATACTTGGTGTTAGTGGATTGGCCCTGGAAGACCCCCTCCCGCGAAGAGAAAGGCGGGAAGGGGAAACAAAGAGGGGAAGTTTGACCTTATTACTCAGCAGAAAGACATCCTGCCTACCTGACTATGCAGCCCCCTTTCTACGTGACCTACGTGACCATGCAGCCCCCTTGCCTACATGACCTATGTGACCATGCAGCCCCCTTGCCTACGTGACCATGCCCCGGCTATTACAAGAGGGTATCTTGTTCAAACAGGAGACAAGTGTCATGCCCTAAAAGCCAAGCGGTTACAGAAAGGCAAAAGAGCAGTTACATTGAATTCAACCCTGGGGGAAGGGTCTTTTCACTGCAAGGGGAGGAGGGGTATTTTTACACAACAAAAGAGCAGTTAATTATTTAAAGACGGGGGTGGGGGGTGGGGGGTGGGGAGTGTGGGGGGGTAGGGGGGTGGGGGGGGTCTTTCAAACTTAAATTGTCTTGTATCAATCACCAAGTAGTTCTTTTGGGGCTTGAGAAACAATTCATTCATAAAACATGAAGAATGCAAAGTGGCTCTTTTCCTAACTCTGAATTCAGTTATATCATGTTGATATCTTGAAATCAGCCACAGTGAGAGTACAGAGATCAACAAAGACTTTAAGTCAGAGCCCTCACCTCTAGCCCCGTCAGCCTTGCTTGACCAGACCACCACTGTCTATAGAGCTCCACAAATGACTAAAGCGTGAGAAGTCTGACAATCGTGTACTTCATGGCCCTGATTTTAATGTAGGTATCATTAATTGGCTCCTGCTGGCTTTAAGATGTAGAGACTAGACACAACAGTATAAGCTATTTGTAAAGAAAAATGAGAGCCAAGTTTCCCATTTAGGAGCACTCCAAAGTGACCCAAAGAATAAATTATAGAAAACTTTCTTCTTCCTTTAGTTCAAAGAAGAAAGAAGACGACAAAGGTGAAGAATGAACAGGAGGAAGTAGAGGAGAAGGTAAAAAAGAAAAGAAGGAAAAGGAAGAAAAAAATGGGGATGAAAAAAGGGCTTGTCAAAAATCCTGCTTTTTCATAGTGGCCAGAATGCACAGTCATTATTCATCCTTTGTTTCAAAAGCACTTTTATTGTGGATTTTATTTTTCCTTTTCTTTCTTTATTTCTTTTTTTAAAATAGCAATATTAAAATACCCTACAACATGCCCTCCTATCAGTACAGGAATATTCTGGACCATGCTTTGTTCCCGCCCTTCACAATCAAGACTGTTCACTCCTTTGAGGGCCCTACTCCATTAATGAGTCATAACGTTCTTTTTTCTGAGGTTCAATGACACAAATAAAGGATCCTCAGATGTAAAAGAACCAGTCACAGGAAAAACAACACTGGACAAAAGACACTGAACTTGAATCATTCCTTTTGGAGAGAGCCAAGGGCTTAGATCAGACTCATTATGAAGTTGCCTTTCAGAAAATTAAATTTCTTATTAAACTGCTAACTTGACTCTAATTTCGCAAAGACTCTTATTTTAGTTCATCTTAGTTTAATACTAGTCAAATACATCACTTAAAATATACTCTATTGAGACCTTCTGAATATCAAATATATAGCCAAATGAGATATCAAAATTTCTCATACAGGCAGTTCAGATCAGATGGTTTCATAAATTACATCAATGGTACAGCATATATTCTATAATCTCAAGACAAGAATAATTTTCATAAGTCCAGTATACTTCTAAGTGTTGTTGGTGTCACCATGAATCACAACAAAAAGAAGGTGAAGGTAAAACACAGGTACAGTAATTTGCAGTTTGCACCATATTTCAGGTGCATTTCTGCTTTGACATTAAATTCAGACAAGCAACAATAAGTAATTCTCAGTTACCCTTTGTGATATCACAGAGATTTTTCTAGTAAAACACAGAAGCAGAAAACACAAAATGTAAGTCCCTAGTCAGGAAGGATTTAGTTCTATTTTATTCATGAACACCAGATATTTCTACTGTTTAAGAAAGTTACTTGGGAGACTGGGCACTCAATAAATACTTGTGGACCGAATGAGTTGATGAATGCAAATTTCAGGTGATTTAGAGTTTTCATTCAGTTTGATTGACTCTGCCAATGGTTATAGTTTCCTTTTTATTTTTCATGGTAACTATATATGTCTGCCACAGAGAAGTAAAGGAACTCTAGTCACAATTCATGTTTTACAATTCTACAAATTAACTTTATTTTCATAAAAACCTCGTCTAAATTGTTAATCATGTCAAAAATCCCTTAGCTAAGGAATATATGCAACAAAAATTATAACAAGAGTCCAATTTATATTTATAATCTTGCTTGTTAAAATCTTTTATTGTTATTTATTTCCATTACTTATTTTCCCCATTCACAAAAGCACAATGAAAATAAACAAATGCCAACAACTAAAAACGGATTTTCTGTTAAATGAGACAGGGGGCCATCAAAATCCTAGAGGGGAACACAGGCAGCAACCTCTTTGACCTCAGCCAGAGGAAATTCTTACTAGACATGTCACCAGAGGCAAGAGAAACAAAAATGAACTATTGGGGCTTCATCAAGATAAAAAGCTGCTGCACAGTGAAAGAAACAATCAACAAAACTCAAAGGACTAGTATCCAAAATCTATAAAGAACTTATCAAACTCAACACTTAAAAAACAAATAATCTAATTAAGAAATGGCAGAAGACATGAAAAGATACCTTTCCAAAGAAGACATCTAGATGGCTAACAGACACATAAAAAGAGGTGCAACATAATTCATCAGGGAAATACAAATCAAAACCTTGGTGAGATACCACCTCACGCCGGTCAGAATGGCTAAAATTAACAACACAAGAAACAATGCGTGTTGGTGAGGATGTGGAAAAATGGGAGCCCTCTTGCACTGTTAGTAGGTGGAAAACAAACTGGTGCGGAGGGTTTGGCCGGGGGGTGGGGGTTGGGTGAGCCTGGTGGTGGGTATTACGGAGGGCACCTATTGCATGGAGAACTGGTGTGGTGCATAAATAATGAATGTTGGAACACTGGAAAGAAATAAAATAACATAACATAAAAAGAAAAATAGAACTACCCCATGACCCAGCAAATGTACTACTAGGTATTTACCCAAAGGCTACAAAAATACATATTTAAAGGGGTACATGCACCCTCTATTTATAGCAGCATTATCAGCAATAGCCAAACTATGGAAAGAGCCCAAACATCCATTGACTGATGAATGGATAAAAAAGTGGTACACACACACACACACACACACACACACACACACATAACCTATATCACTCAGCCACCAAAAAGAATGAAGTCTTGCCACTTACAGTGATGTAGATGAAGCTAAAGTATATTTTGCTAAGTGAAGTAAGCCAGAGAAAGAGAAATAACATATGACTTCACTCTTATGTGAAATTTAAGAAACAAGACGGATGAACATATTGGAAGGGGAAAAAAAAAAGAGAGAAGGAAACAAACCATATGAGGCTCTTAAAAATAGAACAAAGTGAGAGCTGATGGAAGGAGGGAGACGGAGGATGAGTTAGATGGGTGGATGGCTGTTGTGTATTAAAGAGGGCATTAGTTGTGATGAGCACTGGGTATGATATGTAAATGATGAATCACTGAATTCTCCTCCTGAAACCAATATTGTGTGTGACTAGAATTTAAATAAAAATTAAAGAACAAAACAAACAAACAAAAACAAAGGGAATGTCTCATACTCTTTTGCTAACTAAGCACCTAAACTCTGTTTTTTTTTCTAGCCATCTCAAGCAGCTGGGAGATCACCTGGACACAAAGGAACACTCATTTATTAAGGCAGTTTCTAAAAAGAAGAAAAAATACCATATCCACATCTGGTAGTCTATTAGAAAATGTACTATGGTTGAAATTAGTTAATGAACACTCTTGGAACATGTATATTTAAGGAGAATCAACTTAATTACCTTTGTATAACTTAATTATACAGTTAATTAATGTTAATCAGTCAATGAAGTATTTATAATTTACTGCACATACTTGCTATTATATACCACTACACCTGGAGATTTCTTTTAAACTAAGTCTGCCTATAGATGTCTATAAATGAAAACAAGTAAAAAAAATTATCTGTAGTGGTAATTTTTCAGAAATACCAAAACATATGAAATTAGACCTTTTGTTTTGAAAATTTAATTCTAAACTTCCCTTTCCAAGTTAAGAAATAAAGACTTTCTCACTTGAAAATAAGAAAATGTGGGGCGCCTGGGTGGCTCAGTGGGTTAAGCCTCTGCCTTCGGCTCAGGTCATGATCCCAGGGGCCTGGGATCGAGTCCCACATCGGGCTCTCTGCTCAGCAGGGAGCCTGCTTCTCCTCATCTCTCTCTCTGTCTGTCTCTCTGCCTATTTGTGATCTTTCTCTCTGTCAAATAAATAAATAAAATATTTAAAAAAAAAAAAAGAAAATAAGAAAATGTGATTTTAAAAATGCCCAAACTTCCAAATCTATGGTAGGAAAATTTATAGTTTTTGGTAACAAATTCAATCATTTAGATCACTGTTTCCCTAATTTGGCTGTGTATCAGAATCTCTTGGGAAGCTTTTAAGAATATATATCTCATCTGTATTACACAATTCACAGACCTGTGCCCCTGAAACAAATAATTCATGTGTTAATTAAAAAATAAAAAACACCAAATAGGCAGACATTTCTTCTAAGAAGACATAGAGAAGGCCAACAGACACATGAAATGATGCTCACTGCCACTCATCATGAAGGAAATGCAAATCAAAACCACAATGAGATATTAACTCCCAACTGTCAGAATGGCTAAAATAAAAAATTTAAGAAACAAATGTTGGCGAGGATGTGGAAAAAAAGGAACCTTCTTGCACTGTTGGTAGGAATGCAAACTGGTGTAGCCACTGTGGAAAACAGTATGGAGGTTCCTCAAAAAATTAAAAATAGAGCTACCCTGTGATCCAGTAACCAAACTACGGGATATTTACCCAAAGAATACAAAAGCACTAATTCAAAGGGAAATATGTGCCCCTATGTTTATTGCAGCATTATTTATAATAGGTAAATTATGTATGCACCCCAAGAGTCCATCCATCGCCTGAGGAATGGATAAAGAAGATGTGTAAAGATACACACACACACACGAATATTATTCAACCATAAAAAAGAATAAAATCTTGCCATTTGCAACAACATGGGTAGACCTAAAGGATATAATTCTAAGTGAAATAAGGCAGTCAGAGAAAGACAAATAGCTTGATTTCATTCATATGTGGAATATAATAAATAAAATAAAGCAGCAAAGGAGGAAAGAGAGAGAAAGAAGCCAAGAAATAGGCTCCAAACTATAGAGAACAAACTGAGGGTTACCAAATGAGAAGTGGGTGGGGGGATGGGCAAATTGGGGGATGGGGATTAAGGAGGGCATCTATTGTGATGAGCATTGGGTGTTATATATAAGTGATGAACCACTAAGTTCTATTCATGAAACTAATATTACACTATATGTTAACTAACTGGAATTTAAATAAAAACTTGAAACTAAAAAAAAAAAATAATAATAACAAGAATATATATCTCAGGATCTTTGCCTAGATCTTAGAGCCAGAACCTTTGGGGATAAAATTCCAGAATCTGTTTTTTGTTTGTTTGTTTGTTTGTTTGTTTGTTTTTGTTTTAAGTATGCTCCATGTCCAGCATGGAGTCCAATGTGTGGCTTGAGCTCACAACCCTGAGATCAAGACCTGAGCTGAGATAAAGAGTTGGACACTTAACTGACTGAGCCACACAGGCACCCCAAAAGTCTGTATTAAATTTTTTTTTTCTCCAGGTGATTCTGATGTATAACCAAATTTGAGAATAGATTTTAATAAGTATCTCCTACCATCACCTGCTATCCTCATTAATTCTTCCACATACTCTAAAAATTGAATACATAAAAATACATAAATACCTAAAAATTAAGCCAGTTATCAAACTTAGACTTTGAATTATCTGACTTAATATTTGGTCCACAAAGGACACATAAAATGCCGGAGCACCTATTAGGTAATCCAAACACAGTATCTTTCATCTTTCATAGCTATTGCAGCCATGGTTCCAGTTCAGAATTGTGTGGCTTCTGATCAGGACATACATTATAGAGAAAACAGTAAAATTTTAAATATAAGCGCAAATCACAAGGCTTGATGTTCTCAATTGCCAGCTTTGATTTGTGATTTGTTGCTACTCACACATCAGCAGCTCTTTTTCGTGTCCTCTGCTATAAAAGATGTAGAGATTTATAAGCAGTAAGTAAGTGCCTTGAACTACAATGGGATTTTAGCTATAAAAAAAAAAGAACCCAGAAGGTTATTTTGATAGCCTAGGTTCCCCTTGAAAATTAGAGTTTGAGAGAGCTTGAGTGCAGGTAATTTGCGGGGGGGTGGGGGGGGGAGAAGTAATCCCAGGGAATAGAAATCAGAGAGTGAGACATGGGAGGAAGAAAATTTAGTATAAGGATGTGTTCTCATTTTGGTCACTGGTGTTGGCAGTGGAGTTAGATTATGCTGGGTCTTCTGAGAAGCAATGTAGAATATGCCTCAAAATTGCTCGCTGGAAGGAGAGAAAATGAAAGCATTCATGCACAAGCTCCCATTTCCATTTAGTCAAGGATTGCCTCATCAGATGTTTATTCTCTGGCATTCCAGTGTGTCCATGTGTGAGTGCTGATTCTCACAAGCATCCCACACCACAATGTTAAAGGCCTGGAGCACAAAGCAGAAGGTATGCCGCAGGCAAAGGTGAAGTGCTCTGAGATTACATATTTGTATGAAACCCTCAGATTACATATTTGTATGAAACAAATATTAGATATTTGTTACATGACAGCTAGATTAAAAGGTGGGCCAGGAAGACCAGAGACAAGGCACCAAAAGTCATCCAATATAGTCATGCATGTATGTATCCTGGAGGCTGCTGTTTTGCAATGAGTCTGCCATTTAGAGGTGTGTTTCTCAAGGCTGAATACTCTGATTTATGTATTGAAATATTCCCATAGCTCTCTGAATTACCAAAAATAACATGAAGTTATGCTCCTTACAGATTGTACATTGGGAGTCTGTACAATAATGGCAGCTTCCTTCCTCCCCTACTGTCAATTTCTTATCCCCATCCAAGGCTTTTCACTTCAGTTTCTACTGAGCGATTGTGTTCTATTTCACCTGTGACCAGTGAGAAGCTAACTCATCCCCAAATCTATGATACACATATAGAAAATAAACAAGATATGGAAATTAGAGTGGGGGTACCAAGCAACTCAATGATGCATTTGGGTATAAGTCTCCACTTTGACTAGTATCACCTCACTATCAAACTTTATTAGAGATAATAATACTGTCTGGTGCTCCTACACCAGGCTCCTTGGTTTCCCTAAGGCATACAAGTAAAGTGATGGAGGGTCAACACTATTCTGAAGATTCATGGTCAACGACACTTGTAGAAAACCTGCCACAACACAACTTATTATATGCCATGTTTCTGGAAGATGGACCTTGCTCCTCTTCATCACTGCTCCCAAATAATTCTCGGAGATAAGCCTACTTTGCCTTATATACCATCATCACCAGGATGCATTCTGAAAGTCAAGAGACCATCCCATTCCCAAGAATAGTTTTCCTTTTGACTTAACCTATATATTTTTTTAAATATTTTATTTATTTGACAGAGACACAGCAAGAGAGGGGACACAAGCAGGTGGAGGGGGAGAGGGAGAAACAGGATCCTGCTGAGCGGGGAACCCGATGTGCAGCTCAACCTCAGGATCCTGGGATCATGACCTGAGCTGAAGGCAGACGCCTAATGACTGAGCCACCCAGGCGCCCCTTAACCTGTTTCTAATTCCACTGTTTAGACACTGTCTCTGATCAAAGTCCTCCTTTTTGTGGTCACTGACAATGTCTGCATTTGACCTCTGATCCTGTTAGCTCTGTGCCACTCCTCTTGACCTCCTTACCTTTTTTATTCCCAAGAAGATTCAGGCCCAGCATAGGGAAACATATAGCTTGATCATTTGCTGGGAGATTTGTTGCTACAGGAAACTGTGCCTTTGTGCATTCCTGTTGAGTGAAGGGATTCAGTATTTCATAGAACAGAATGATTAGATTCCTTATGCTTTTGAGGTATTACATATTCCTATGGATGAACTCATCAAATTGAGTCTGATCTAAATAATACAAAAGTAGAAAGGAATTATTCATTCTACCACCCCCCCCTTTTTTTGCAGTTCCCATGGATACCCCATCCCTAATCCACTGTTTAATCATATCCCCTATGAATTTATTTCTTTGGCAATGAGCAGAAAGTGATACTAAGACAGGCTTAGGGGAGGGGACATTCTAGCTCAAATAACTGAACAACTAAGGGAGTATTTGACCTCAGTTATGGTTTCACTCAGTGTTCAGTAAGAAGGAAACAGACATTTCTATCTTCATTTCTTGGTTCTACTTCCACAATGTTATATTCATTTTCAGAGAACTCCCCACTCCCAGCCAGTGGTTGTAAGATGACTATAGCAGCATCAATCCCTGCATGCTTTTATGTGGTTAAAAAAAAAAAAAAGAATTGGGAGCATATCTGAAGATTCACAACAAAATTTTTATTGAGCCTCATTGAATCTTAATGGCTTATTCATTTATATTGGATTTTTATGGATTGAATTGTGCCCCTCCAAACTCATATGTTGAAGTCCTAACATCTGGTACCTGTGAACGTTACCTTATTTGAAAATAGGGTCATGGCAGGTGTCATTAGTTAAGGTTAGATCTTATGGGAGTAGTGTGAATCTTTAATCAGTATGACTGGTGTCCTTACAAAAAGGGAAAATAAAAAAAAAAACATAAAAATAAAAAAGAAAATAAAAAATTTTTTTAAAAAGGAAAATTTAGAAAAGAGGCACACAGGGAACATCATTTAAAAATGAAGTTTGAGATTGGGGTGATGCAGCAAAGCCCAAGAAATACCACAGAATGCTTGCAAATCACCAGAAGCTAACAGGAAGACATGGAACAGACTCTGTCACAGCATCCAGAAGGAACTAACCCTGTTGACACTTTGATTTTGGAACTATAAGATAATAACTTTCTGTTGTTTAAGCCACCCAGTTTGTGGTACTATGTAAGTACCACCAGGAAACTAATAGATGGACCAATCACCATAATCCAGTGAAAGCAAAGCACTGGCCAGGTTTGAGTCATGTGCAGGCCTACCAGGAATGGAATGGAATGTCAGCACTGGAACCGACTGAAGGAAGGGGTGATTTTCAGGAGTTAAGTTGGAATTAGAGGATGAACAGAACCTGGTTAGAAAAAATGTCAGCCTTCAACAATATAGTTCTTTATCTTCTCTCAATTTTAGGGGCACCGAGGTTCACTTCTCCATTTATCCGTATGACAAATCTTTATCCTCTTTCAGTCCCTCAACTTCTGCACAAGGCCAAGTATTTCTCAGGGCCCTAGAAACCCTGAAAATGTCCATGATTTCCTTCCTGGATTGAAGGTGTTAATGGAAGTAATATTAATGTAAGATGCCTAGTAAGTCAAATGCTATCTCAGAATCAGTGTATTTGATGACAACATTCTATTATTTGTCCATAACGCAGGAGACAATTTTGCTATACATATACCAAAGTAGTAGGACAAGTATATGTAGAAATTCTACAAAAAGCTAAACTTTGAAATGGCATGTAAACAAATACCAAAAAGGAAAGTAGTTTTGAGGCTGAAACATATTTTGTGTACTACTGATATGTGAGATACATGAAATTGTGGTTGCTTTAGAGGAAAGGTGGAGTCACTGGCGGTATTATTAATGTATATGTTGAGATAATAAAGTTGAACCATTGGTATATATATTCATGAAATGGGCCATTAACATTCTGTTTGTTTTATATTTAACTCTGTAGGGTCTACTAATTTACAATTAAATTAGAAAATCCACTAGGACTAATGAGCTAATAATTGCAAAGAACTCTGAGCATGGATAAAAGGCACCAAGGGAGGACAAACTTCTATTTGTGAAAATCGAAACATCTGAGACTTTAATTACATCCCTTGCTAGAACTGACTTGTAATGAGCTATAGGGACTAGCTCATTAATGCTCTACTACAGGATCCCTAAACAACATATTGAAAGCCACTTCACTTATCAAATTTAAATATACTTAAGAGCAGGCATTTTCTGACAATTCTGTCTCAGCATAGCAGTTTCTCTTTTTTCACTGAAATTCAAAGGATTCTAATTAGTCCTATAGTATAACTCACCTCTGCATTGTCAGGATTTTCATTTCAGTTTTTAAAATGGGTAGTGGGTGTATGTTTGAGGGATATTATTTCAAATATGGGGGAAAGGAATAAATAAAGGAGTTTCTTCAAGTCTCTGTGTAGAGATAGTTATGGGAAAAGGCTCAGTGAAATGCAGACCAAAAAAAAAAAAAAAAAAAAAACACAAAGATATTTGATTTTCAGTGTGGGAACCCTGAGCTTGCCCAAAGCAGCACTGAAGGAAGTGCCAAAGTTTCTCCAACTGTGATATTTGACAATCAAGTGTTTTAGAAAATGTACAATGTTATGTACACACATATATGTACACACATTAGAGATCTGAATTACCAATTTGAAAAATTTTAAGCCTGCTGAAAAATGGAGAACAATGAACAAACACCCTTAGTACAATGAACACCCTTAAATCATTCACTTTGATTACAACATACATTGATCCATTTTATACAAGTTTAAATAGAATACTTATGTTTATATTTAATATTTACATGGGATAATGTTAATTAGTGATCTTTGAGAGGGAATTTAGATGGTGTTAATTTGTTTTCAATTAACTCACCTATGTATTTTTTTCTTTTGATTTCAAGTTTTTATTTGATTTCCAGTTAATGTATGATAAAATCAGTTTCAGGTATAGAATTTAGCGATTCATCATGTGCGTATAACACCCAGTGCTCATCACAAGTGCCCTCCATATTACCTATCACCCTTCAAGCCCATCCCCCACCCACCTCCCTCCATCAACTCTGTTTATTCTCTATCTTTAAGCATGTCTTACAAGAGACACTTCTTGTCCTTTCTTATTTTTCCCCTTCCCTACGATCATCTGCTTTGTTTCTTCAATTCCACACATGAGTGAAATCAGAGTGTATTTGCCTTTCTCTGATGAACTTATTTTGCTTAGCATTATACACTCTAGCTCCATCCTCATCATTGCAAGTGACAAGATTTTATTCTTTTTGATGACTGAGCAATATTCCATTGTATATGTATATCACTTTTTAAAATTTTTATTTAAATTTAATTAACATATAGTGGATTATTGGTTTCAGAGATAGAGATCAGTGATTCATCAGTCTTACATAATATCCAGTGCTGATTACATCATGTATCCTTCCTAATGTCCATAACCCAGTTACCCCATCCCTCCACCCCTAACCCCTTCCTATGATTAAGAGTCTCTTATGGTTTATCTCCCTCTTTGATTTTATATTATTTTTTTTCCTCTTTTCCCCTATGATCCTCTGTTTTGTTTCTTAAATTCCACATCTGAGTGAGATCATATGATAACTGTCTTTCTCTGATTGGCTCACTTAGCCTGGCATAATACCCTCTAGTTCCAACCATGTCATTGCAAATGGCAAGATTTCATTCCCTTTGATGGCTAAGTAGTATTCCATTACACACACATAAACCACATCTTCTTTATCCATTCACCCATCAACAGACATCTGGGTTCTTTCCATAGTTTGGCCATTGTGGACATTGCTGCTATAAACACTGTGGTGCAGGTGCCCCTGTGGGTCATTACATTTGTATCTTAAGGGTAAATACCCAGTAGTGCAATCGCTGGGTCACAACAATTGCAACAATTGTTGTGCAACAACTGCACAACAAGTGCAATTGCTGGAACAACAATAGAGGGTAGTTCTATTTTCAACTTTTGAGGAATCTTCACATTGTTTTCCAGAGTGGCTGCACCAGCTTGTATTCCCAGAAAAAGTGTAAGGAGGTTTCTCCTTTCTCCACATCCTTGCCAATACCCACTGTTTCTTGTATTGTTAATTTTAGCCATTCTGACAGGTGTGAGGTTGCTTCTCATTGTGGTTTTGATTTGTATTTCCCTGATGAATGATGTTGAACATCTTTTCATGTGCCTGTTAGCCATCTAGATACCTTCTTTAGAAAGTTGTCTATTCATGTCTTCTGCCCATTTCTTGACTAGATTATTTGTTTTTTGAGTGTTGCGTTTGATAAGTTCTTTTTAGGTTTTGGATACTAACCCTTTATAAGATATGTCATTTACAAATATCTTCTCCCATTCTCTAGGCTATCTTGAGTTTTGTTGATTGTGTCCTTCACTTTCAGCAGCTTTTTATCCCGATGAAGTCCCAATAGTTCATTTTTGCTTTTGTTTCCCTTGCCTCTAGTGACATGTCTAGTAAGCTGTGCTCTGGCTGAGGTCAAAGTGGTTGCTGCCTGTGTTCCCCTTTAGGATTTTGATGGCTTCCTGTTTCATATTTAGGTCTTTCATCCATTTTGAATTTATTTTTGTGTACGGTATAAAAAAGTGACTAGTTTTATTCTTCTGCATATGGCTGTCTAGTTTTCCTAACACCATTTGTTGAAGAGACTATCTTTTTTCCATTGGACATTCTTTCCTGCTTTGTTGAAGATTAGTTGACCACATAGTTGTAGGTTGATTTCAGGGTTTTCTACTCTGTTCCACTGATGTATGTATCTGTTTTTATGCTAGTACCATACTGTCTTGATGACTACAGCTTTGTAATACAGTTTGAAATCCAGAAAAGTGATGCCTCCAAGCTTTGCTTTTCTTTTTCAAGATTGCTTTGACTATTTGAGGTCTTTTGTGGTTCCACACAAATTTTAGGATTTATTTTGGCTCTGTGAAAAATGCTGTTGGCATTTTGACAGGGATTGCACTACGTGTGTAGATTGCTTTGGTACAGACATTTGAACAATATTTGTTCTTCCAGTCCTTGAGTGTGGAATTTTTTTCTATTTCTTTGGGTACTTTTCAATTTCTCTCATAAGTGTTCCATAGTTTTACCTCTTTCGTTAGGTTTATTTCTAGGTATCTTATAGACTTTGGTGCAATTTTAAGAGGGATCAATTCCTTGATTTCTCTTTCTGTTGCTTAATTATTAGTATATAGGAATACAACACATTTCTCTACATTTTTATACCCTACAATTTTTCTGAATTCATGTATCAGTTCTAGTAATTTTTTGGTAGTCTTTTTAGTTTTCTACATAGAGTATCATGTCGTGCAGGAAGGATGAAAGACTGACTTCTTCCTTGCCAATCTGGATGCCTTTTATATCTTTCTGTTGTCTGATAGCTGAAGCTAGGACTTCCAGTACTCTGTTGAACAACAGCAATGAGAGCAGACATCCCTGTCTTGCTCCTGACTAAAGAGAAAAAGTTGTCAGTTTTTCCTCATTGAGGATATTAGCTATGGGTCTTTCATATACAGCCTTCATGATGTTAATATATGTTCCCTCCATCCCTACTCTGTTATTATTTCTATCAAGAATTGATGCAGTATTTTCTTAAATGCTTTTTCTGCATGTACTGAAAAGAGCATATGGTTCTTATCCATTTATTGTAATACAATGGTGATATATTACTTACATAAATTTTATAAAAGTAAAATATCCTAAAAACCATTCTTACTGCATCATTTGGAAATAATCTCATTAGGGAGCTAACAAAAGTTTTATGAATTTCATGTTATGCATTTGATTCTATGTGTAGAGTTAAGATCTGTCATCAACTGTGTTATAGATACCTGAAAAATAGTAAAAATTAAGGATTTTTATTTTTCTAATGCACCAGGGCTTCACAGGTAATAAGTCTAGGACTGGTTTCTTGGCCCCAAAGGGTTATAAAAATGCTCAGACTGCTTCCATCTTTCTCAGTCATTCTTATGTATTCAGGGCCTCATGGTCTTAAGGATAGTCAAGGTCCAGTATCAAGTCCCCATTTCAATGAGGGGAAAGGAAGACAGCATCTTCCAGTTAAGTTTGCCAAGTTGAAGGAGTTCTTTTTTTTGTTTTCCCCCCAAATCTCAACTAAATATCTTCTGTTTATATTCCTCTGTGTACAACAAAGTTTCATGGCCATGTTAATCAGTAGACAAAGTTGGAGAATGGTTTTTGCTGGGCACAGAGTCGCCTCCAGCAAAACTGAATCATAAAACACATCATTTTATATACCCCTATGACAGGAAATCTCCTGCTAATTAAGCTATGGTATGATTTTCTTTCTACTTAGAACACTTACTTGATAATCACTGAAAGAATACTTTTAGATTTTTGTTTACACTTAGAATGTTATCATATATATTATTCTGTGTCCAGGACAATGTATACACATACACTTTTTATTTCAGTGGTAAGTCATAACAATCTCGTCAAAGACCTTGTGAAAATCAATTAAATTCAACATGAGTGGTACCAACTACAAACAAAATTCAGTTGATAATGACGACAGTGTGAATAGCACCCACCAAATTCACCTAAGATCAGGTGATGACAATTATGTATTGATGCCTCTTGGCCAACAGTGATGGCAAAACCCAAACAATGGCAAGAGCATGAAACAAAAACAACTTTGTCCTGGAACCAGTCCGTAGGGCACCTAAAAATTAACTAGACTAATTTTGGATAGTTGGTGATATCTGCAACATGACTACTTGACTGTGTGTGGCAGAAACCTTCAATTTAATTCAGATTCTTTTAAAAGGTAGGTGGTAGTGTTCTCTCCTAAATAACTTTAAGAATTAAATGTGAGTACTTTCAAAAGGTAAAAAAATCCAGAAACCAGATAAAGGATGTTAGATTTCATAAGCACAATTGAGGGAGGAAAAAAGTACGCTGGGTCCTGGGGAAAGAAAAGGAGAATAAATCAGAGTATAGAGAAAAAACAGATATTTGTTCAGTGCAACCTTGAAAAAAATAAAGGAACTAGTAGTAAAGAACATCTAGGCATTGGAATTGGATCCTTGAGCATGTTATGGGCACATTCTTAAGCTGGAGTGAGGGGCAAATGTGCTGATAGGATGATAACTAGTTCAGTCTTCTGCTCTGATATTGCATGCTCTTCATCAGAGTAACTAAGGTCATAAAATTCATCACCTAGCAGAGTATCTGGCATACAGCAGTGCTCAAAATTATTGATTATATTAAATTAGAAGGTTGAATTTTTTTATTGGGATGGAGTGTTGAAAGATACCCCAGGGTATTTATGAGACTGACACGCTACCTACTGCGCTAACGAGGCACCTACCCCAGGGTATTTATAAGCATTCTTTTTTGGTTGAGTATGTTAAATAGGAGTTTCTCTCAGATTTTTTATTTTTGGGGGGTGATTTTGGGGTGGTATTCAGGTTATTCTCCAACTCGGAATCTAGGTGGAAACTACTGGGTAGGAACCAGAATACTTGTCGAAACGAAAGAATCTGACTAAAATGTTAATACTAAAATAATATCCTAGTTGTCTATCTTCTTACAAGACAAGCATGAGATATACTGTCAGTAAAAAAATGTATTCTAAACTTATACTAGATATCGTTCAGTCACATTTATTATGCACCTGCTTTCTATAGCTTTCTGAATAGGAGATAACATAAGAGACTGGTAGAGTGTAAAGAGAGTCTTGGATTCAATGACTAAGTCTTCTGTGCCCTGTACTCCAGATCTGCAAAATCAGCATCTCTGCAGTTATGACTGCGGCATATGTAATTTTTAAATCTTCCAAGGGGTTGCAGATATGCAGCTATGTTTAGGATCCTCTAGACTCGATCATTTCTAGAGTTTCTTTCGGCTTTCAAATTTCATCTTTTAAGACATTTGTCATGTATTCAATAAACGTCCTAGCTTTTACTAGCAGCTGGCAGTTCTGCTAGTTTTCATCTCTCCTTAAAATGTAGAAGACCACGAAAACCTCATAAACCTCAGATATGCTCAGGTTTATGAAATTCCAGAGTCAATCAAAGACCCAAGAGATGGAAAGTCTGAGAAATTCCCAGAAGTATGGGAGAAGAGCGAGAGTGTTCTGATCTTATGATGTTAGTATTTCTATTTTATGTCTCCAATTATTGGCCTCTATGTTCTTCTGTAGGAGCAGAACTTTAATGATTACAATCACAATGGTCTCTCTGCCATGGAATGAAGGGTGGTTTGGAGATCATCAAACTATTCTGATGGAAGAACAAGACTGCTGAACCAAAGACTGCACATAAGGGACAGCTGTTACTTTAAGAAGGAGAAAAACACTCAACAGTAACTACATAAGAAAAAGAGTAATGTGCCTAATAATATACAAAGCAACATATTATATTAATATACCAAATACTACATTAATATACAAAAAATAAATTATATAGTGATCTTTTGCTACTGAGCCCACATGACATGTGAGAAAATCTTCTACTTGAAGAGGTCCAGTGGTGGGTTTGTCCCTCATATTAGGGAACTCAACAAATAAATATATTTGCCTTCAAGTGGAAGCAAAGTCAGGTATCTATCAGTCTTCTATTTAATTGACCTACACCACCTTATAATCAAACAAACATGGTATTGTTTCAAAATTAGGAGACTTCAACTTTGGAAGCTGTGAAGCAGACTGCACGAGCACCAGACTGACATTCACGGCCATGGCTACAGTGAAAGCTATAATGAAAAAGGGTTATGTACATAACAGCAATTTCCCAGTAAAAGTAATTCTAAATATGCCACATAGATTCTTGAAGCTAACAGGACCTTTACAGATCTTACAGTTCCTAAAAATAAGTAGGAAATTGCCAGGAAGAAACGCAAACCAAGGGATTTTGGCAGATTTAAGTGTTCAGGTCTATGTGCAAATACAACAAGAAAATGGCAAGTTGTGAAAGATAATAGTACTTTTAGTTGACAGACATAAAAATAAGCTTGTGAAGAGTGTGATGGGTTAGATTTTTGCTTCTCCCTTCACTGTCCCTTCCTGCAGGAGGATTTCACACTCTATTGATATCCTTGTCTATGCCATTTCTCTTGACCAATAAAATAAGAGCAAAAGAGCAAAGATCAAAGTCTAAAAAACAATCTGTGTACGGTCTACTATATACATTTTTTTCTTCATTGACTTCCCAGATTGAATTTGCTCCTTCAGATGGCTTCCAGAATAAAAGTAACTTGGAGAACTGCAGTCAACATGCAAAGACATATATCATGAGAAAGAAATAAATCTTTGTTACTGTAAGTCATTGACATTTGGGGGGCCATTTGTTTCTGTTGTATAATACCACTTAAGCTGATTGATACAAAGTGCTTCATATGTCAGTGTTTGAGATAGATTTAATACTGAAGTCTGTGAGGATTCACTGATGGTTTCTAAACTAAGGGGTAAAATAGATAGTTGACTCTGTTAACTAGGAGAGATGAAATGAAAAAATAATGAAGCTGTAGGTAGCAAGAAGGCACTTCTATTAGCAAGCCCTGAACAAAAATGGTTGTTCAATATATGGTATCATTTCTCATATTGGCATGTTTCTAAACATTCTCATCTCAAAACACAATAAATTAAAGAACAAGACAGAATATATGTAAGTAAATAATATATTCTCATGCTTCACCCTATTCCCAGCCACTCCATGGCAATTACTAGTAAGAGGCAATATATTCTTTGCTAATTATTGTATTTGTTAATATTAAATAGTCATGATAGATTCAAAATAATTGCTATCTATCAAAGCTTTTTATTTTATTTTTTAATTAATTTTTTATTTTTTATAAACATATTTTTATCCCCGGGGTACAGGTCTGTGAATCACCAGGTTTATACACTTCACAGCACTCACCAAAGCACATACCCTCCCCAATGTCCATAATCCCACCCCCTTCTCCCAAACCCCCTCCCCCCAGCAACCCTCAATTGCACTATTGGGTATTTACCCTAAAGATACAAACGTAGTGATCCAAAGGGGCACGTGCACCCGAATGTTTATAGCAGCAATGTCCACAATAGCCAAACTATGGAAAGAACCTAGATGTCCATCAACAGATGAATGGATCAAGAAGATGTGGTATATATATACACAATGGAATACTATGCAGCCATCAAAAGAAATGAAATCTTGCCATGTGCGACAACATGGATGGAACTAGAGCGTATCATGCTTAGCGAAGTAAGTCAAAGCTTTTTAAAAAACTAAAATGCCATAGGAAGTTCTGTATTCTTTTTTTTTTTTTTGTATTTTCAATATTTTATTTTATTTTTTTTTATACTTTTTTTATTTTTTATAAACATATATTTTTATCCCCAGGGGTACAGGTCTGGAAGTTCTGTATTCTTAAAGAGTCAGGTTAGAATATCTGCTTTTAGGATTAATATTATATAGCCTACATTTATAATGTCTAAGAAAAAGAGTGATTGTCTAACACCCCATGCCATTATGTTTATTTGCCCAGATTCCTGATAGAAACTGGCACAACCATTGTGGTATCCTATGTTCTCAAAAAGGATGTATGAATATGAACACCGTCAGTCGTCCATTGAAGGGATTCACTGAAAAAACAACAGTAAAACAAAATTTTTTCACAAAAATATTAATAAATGGACAGATGTTGATTTAGGAGTATAGTAGTAGAGGATATCCTGAAACAGCTGTCAAGATGTTTCCCCAATTTCTGGATGTTTGGCAATTATGAAGGTCAAATATTTGGATCTCTTCTTCAATTTTTTTGAACATTGAGATTTTATTTGGGAAAATATACCATTCAAAAATCAAGAGGAAAAGATCCTCTAAGAGAAGGGAATTTTTAAGTATTTTTTTTTCTTTTAAAGTCAGATTGGTTTCATTAAGTTCATCAGACAAGCTCGTAATGCCTCCTCTCACCTGGTTTAACTGGTCTTAGAGGCTGAGGGGAAGTTTTTAGCTCAAATCAGAGCAATCTAGAAGAAAATTTCTCAAATTGCAAAATGGGTTCTTAGAAATCAAGAAACTTCTACTCTTTGGTGATACATTCAGAAATGCAAAATCTGAACAAATTTCTCCAGTGACTATAAAGGCATGTTTAAGATCTTCAGAAATAGCTTATTATGCATTTTTCCAAGCATGTCTTCTGAATAATTGTATGATATAAAATAGCTCCCATTTTTTCTCATCTGAATGCATATTGGTTTACCAGCTGAGAGACAACATGTCTGATTTATGTTTGTGAAAGATGACAGAATCTTGTTTCTCTTCAGGACAGGGATAATCCAGTGTGGGAAATATTAGAAGCAACTAAAATTACTCAGTCAATAGAACTGATGTTTCTTGTTTATTCTGTTTTCAGCCTTCAGGGCACAGGATTCAAAGTAATTCCCAAAGAAGAGACTTACAATAATTATAAGAAAGAGTTCAGGAAATAGTTACTGCTCAAATTAAGGAATAAAGAAATCATAGGAGACTTGCTGATAAAAACAAATATGTTCAGTGGGACAAAAAGGTGGAAAAGCAGAGGCTATCTCTCAAATTAAGGAGAGAGAAATGACACCATTCCTAAAGAAAAGAGTAGAGATAATTTGGCAGAGTAAAGTTAGTAAGACAAAATCTGTGATGTGCCCAGAAAGCTCAATGGACAGATGCCTTTGGTGAACAAATTAAAATCATTATTTTAAAAGATGGAGAATCTCAGAGATTCAAATACTTTTAGGATCTCTGTATTCACAGGACAGTCCATGTATGGTTGAATCTGAAAACAGACTCTTTGAAACACATCTAATTCCTATAATAAGAGAGAGAATATGGGTAAAGTGGCAGAGAAGCTCCAGGACAAATGCCATGCATTGATTGAACAGAAGGAAATGTCTGGCATTGTTTTTCTTCATAAATATCTTTTTTTTTTTTTTTTTAGTTTTTGGAAATGATCCTTTCTTGATTAATTTATATTCAGTTCATTCATTTTATTGTGTGGGACTCCATCATGTGAGTTCTTAATAATTTATTATTCTACCTCCAGTGAATAATTAAGATATGTTATGTGTATGTATAGTTATGTGTATGTATATATATAGTTATTTTAGTTGTGTGTGTGTGTATATATATATATACATACATACATATGCCTAAATGGGGAATTGGTGAGTCATAGAATATGCATATCTCCAACTTCATTTCCCAAACAGATGGTTTCAATTAATATTCTCACCAATAATGTGTGAGAATTCCCTTTTCTCTACATTCTGCTCAGATTTAGTATTGTTTTCTTCCTTTAAAATAGTGTTTTGTCCTATATTTCTTATTGAATTTCTAAGATACATATTCATGTATGTGTCCATTCCATCCTTTACTCGTTGCATGCATTGTAGATGCCTTCTCCCAGTGCTGTGGGTTACTATACATAGAAGTTTTTAATAGTGGTATGTTTAAATGTATTTATTCATCCTTTTCAATGATTTAAGAAACCCTTCTCTACTAACATCATGAAGACATTTTCTATGTTTCCCTCTAAAAGTTTTTAAAATTTAATTTTACATATTTTATCATCTGGAAATTATTTTTACTTTGTGAAGAGATTTTTAAAAATGCATGTATAGCCACTTTTTCCAGCATTAATTACCAAACTACTGTACTGGTTTTTTCTTACATTGATAGCTTTGGTTCCCACTGTCAGCAGGCAGTATTTCACTGCACATCTAACACAAGTTGAATATATAGGTTTATTTCCCCCTCACATATGCCAAGGCGTTAAAAAGGAAAAGGAGTTGAAGAAGCAAAGATAAGTTGTATTTGGACAAAAATTTTGATTAGAGTTAATTTGATTAGAGTTAACGTCCAGTTAAGTGCTGTGAGCCCTTACTTTTATGAAGAAGTGGTGGGTGCGTGGGTGTGCAAACTTCAACTGAAGTCTAGTGATAGCAGCTTCAGGTGAGCACTAATGGAGATTTAGATGCGACCCCTGCAATTTGGAGAACTGGTGTATGACTCCCAACTGGGAAATAGAAACACTGCCAGAAATAACCCGTACCATCAGAAAGGGAGGATTCCGTTAAGAAGTAGGTGTATTCCTACCGACACTAGATCCAAGGGCAATTTCACCAGACAGACATCGATTTCACCAGACGTAGATTATTAGAGAGAGCACTGACATTTATTTGTCTTAGAAAGAGCTCCTAATAACTAGTTGGAGGGGAGATAAGACTTCATCTGAGAGGAAACTATACACGGAAGGTGTCAGATATTGATATGCTCACGGAAGACCACACACAGCACCTCAAAAAAAAAAAAAAGCCCTTACTCTCCTAGTATTTAGATAATTTAATAACAGCTTAGAACAACACTAGTCAAGAGAGAAATATTTTGTTCTCTTATATCTCTTGTTCATCTTCTTCCTCTCCACATGAACCTTGGACATGTCAGAAACCATGGGAATAAGGGATGTATGGGAGATAGAGGGATAGAAATATGGGAGATAAGGGATATAAGAACAAGTTAGGGAAATTGAGAAGGAGCTGGGCATGCCTGCTTTCCCACTGAAGATAATCTTCCCAAATTAGCCTAGGTGGAGAGGTGAAAGAAAATAAAATTTATTAAAAAGTTTTTATAATATTACAATGAACATTCAAATACTCAACAATTAGATTCAACATGTAGCTTCCAATGTTGCCCTGAAGGTGGACATTCAGTCAGCAGACAGAGAAAAAGATAGGGGAGAACAGCTTGGCAGCTTTTATGGGCTAATACCGGAAGTAGAGGTGTAAGTTTTGCACACATTTCATTGATCGGAATTCATTCCCATGGCATTACCTTGAAGAAAGGAAGGCTGGGAAATGTAATCCCTGGCTGACTACCTCAATTTGGCAAAAAATATAGGCTGAAATAGGGTCATGACTGTGGTGTTCAGGAGGCTGTCTCACCACATTTATTTTCTTTTCTTAACAATTAGAACTAATGCACTTAAAATTCGTGTGTGTGTCTCTGTGTATGTGTATGTGTGTGTCTGTCTACCTCTGTGTGCGTGTGTGTGTGTGTGTGTGTGTATGTGTGGTGTGAGTTAATAATCTAAAAGTTCAAAGTCTTGATTATTTCCCCAGATTGGATATGTCATTATTGAACAGATACTGGAGGATGTTCTTTTTACTAAATGAGAGATAAGAAAACCTATGGGGCCAACCTGGGATTTAATCAAGGGACAAAGGCAGAATTAATTTCACAGAAAGACTTTGGACAGGTAATAGGGGAAAGAGGAAAACTGTTTTCCTATATCTCTGATAAGTCCATAACATTCTATGGTAAAAAAGTATTTATTGCCAGTATTAATTTCAAAATATTTGTGGGCTTTATGATCCAGCTAATATGGTAAAAGAATGTTTTCTATGCCATATTTAAAACCTACATTCATTTTTTATTATAACATTTGTAAAATGCTGACTCTGCTGAAGACAGGGACAAGTGCATACCTAAAGTACAGAGAAAATAATTAAATTAAGTACCATGGCTGTGATGGTTAACTTAAGTGTTAACATAACTGGACCAAAGAGTACCTATATATTTAGTCAAACGTTATTCTAAGTGTTTCAGTGACGTATTTTGGAAGAGATTAACGCTTAAACTGGAAGACTGAATAAAGCAGATTGCTCTCCTTATGTGGATCAATCTCATCCCATCACTTGAAGGACCCGAACAAAACAAAAAGTCTGGCCTTCCTCTGACTGAGAAGAGAGCATTCTCGTCTGACTGCCTTCAAGCTGGGACATCAAATCAAAAATTTGACTATTTTGGGGTCTGGAGTCTGTTAGTCTTTGGATAGAAATTATACCATTTGCTCTTTGGTTCTCAGACTTTCAGATTTGGACTAGAACTAAACCATTGGCTTTTCTGGGTCTTCAGTTTGTTGACTCACTTTGCAGATCTTGGGATTTGCCTGTCTCCATAGTCACATGAGCCAATGCCTCCTAATAAACTTCCATATATATATATATATGGAAAATATATGTGTGTGTGTATATATGTGTGTATGTGTGTGTGTGTGTGTGTGTGTGTGTGAGAGAGAAATAAAGAGACTTACTGGGGAACCTGGGTGCTGCAGTCAGTTAAGTGTCTGACTCTCGGTTTCAGTTCTGGTTATCATCTCAGGGTCATGAACTTGAGCCCCATGTTAGGCTCCATGCTCAGCCTGGAGTCTGCTTAAGATTCTCTCTCCCTCTGCCCCTCCCCCTGACTTTCTCTCTCTCTAAAACTAAATAAATCTTTAAAGATAACAAAGAACAACAATAAAGAGAGATTTACCACAGAAATTTTTAGCAGATTTACCAAAGAAAATTGTGAAACCTCATTTTTTTTTAAAGATTTTATTTATTTATTTGACAGACAGAGATCACAATTAGGCAGAGAGGCAAGCAGAGAGAGGGGGGGAAACAGGCCCCTGCTGATCAGAGAGCCTGATGCGGGGCTCCATCCCAGGATCCTGAGATCATAACCTGAGCTGAAGGAAGAGGCTTTAACCCACTGAGCCACCCAGGTGCCCCTGTGAAGCCTCATTTGACAATAGGACAAATTCTCCTTGATACAATATCTGTATCTTTATCCGACTTCAGTGAAATAAGAATTATAACTTTTGCTACTACTTTTCTTTCTGTCAGAATTAACTAATGTGAAGGCTTGATCCTCAAAAAATAACATGAGGGAAATAATCCTATTAAGAATAACCATTCATTATTTAGCTAGCAGAGCATACCCTGCCCTTGCCACTGTGTTCCCTTCTAAATCCTCTCCTTCCAACTTGCTCCACTTGGCAAATGTCCTTCCAAAGCCATTCTTGCCCAGACACACTCTACAAGCAAGCCCGGCAGGGACCAGCACATTCCAACGTGACTCTTACACTGGGGAAGGCGAAGATAACCACATAAATCAGTGTGCCTGTGGTTCCAGCAGCCAAACATTATAGTTCAGAGAGAGAGAGATGTCCTGAAGTTTGGTGCAACTGCAGTCCAGCTAAGTCCAACAGACAAACTAAGCAAGCATCTGGTCTGACTGCTGACACCACCCAACCATAAGCCTGTGGTGGCCCCAGATAGGTCCCTTAACTACAGGGACTAAATCCTGCCCCAAAAGGCAAAGTGGACTGAAGGCAAATACAACCTTGACACACAGTAGGGTGCACACAGCCCACATAGGAAACACCCCTGGAGTACCTGATCCTGGTGAACAGGAGATATTATGCAACAGGGCACCACAGGACCTCTCCTTCAAGGCCACTACTTTCAAGATCAGGAGATAGAGCTGACTTTCCTAACTCATAGAAACAAATGTAGACAGACAAAATAAGGAGACAGAGCAGTCTATCCCAAATGAAAAAACTGACAAAGCCACAGCAAAAGAACTAAATGAAACAGAGATAAGCAATATGCCTGATAAAGAATTCAAAGTAATGGTCACAAAGATGACTCACTGGACTTGAGAAAAGAGTGGAAAATCTCAGTGAGACCTTCAGAAAAGACACAGAAAACATAAAATAGAACTCGTCAGAATAAGGAACTCAACTGCAATTAAAAATACACTAAAGGGAATCAATAGCAGACTACACACACACACACACACACACACACACACACAAATGAAAGTGAAAACACATAGTCCAAAATCTTTGGGATGCAGCAAAAGCCATTATAAGAGGAAAGTTTATAGTAATATAGGTTGATCTCAAGAAATAAGAAAAGTCTTAATGTAATCTTTCACCTAACAGAAATGGGAAATAAAGAAAAAATGAAATCCAAGGGCAGTAGAATGAAGGAAACAATAAAGACTAGAGCAGAAATAAATAAAATACAGACTAAAAAAGGGGCAATCTAAAAGATCAGTGAAGCTTGAAGCTTTTGTTGATCTTTCAAAAGATCAACAAAATTGATAAACCTTCAGCCAAAGTAATCAAGGAAAGAACAGAGAGGACTCATATAAATAAAATGAGAAATGAAGGAGAAGTAACAACTGATTCTAAAGACGTACAAATACTTAAAAGACAATATTATGAAAATTATATGCCAATAAATTGGAACACCTGGAAGAAATTGATAAGTTCCTAAAAACATCTACTCTTCCAAAACTGAATCAGGAAGAAATAGAAAATTTGGACAGACCAATTACAAGCAATGAAATTGAGCCAATATCAAAAAACTCCCAACAAAAATCTACAGCCAGAAGGCTTCACAGGTGAATTCTCTTAAACACTTAGAGATGGGTTAATACCTATTCTACTCAACTATTCCAAAAAAAAAAAAAAAAAAGAAAAGGGAAGAAAGCTTCCAAATTCATTCTATGAAGACAACATTACTCTGATACCAAAACCAGATAAAGACAGTACAAAAAACAAACAAACAAACAAACAAAACACCCAAAACTATATGCCATTATCTCAGGTGAAAATAAATGCAAAAATACTCAACAAAATATTGGCAAACCTAATCCAACAATACATTAAAAATTATTCACCATGATCAAATGGGATTTATTCAAGAGATGAAAGTGTGGCTCAATATTCACAAATCAACATGATAAATCACAGTACCAAGAGAAAGAATAAAAACCATATAATCATCTCAATAGAAGCAGAAAAAGTATTTGACAAAGTACAACACCGATTCATGATAAAATCTTCAACAAAGTAGATTTAGAGGGAATATACCTCAACAGAATAAAGACTATATATGTAAACCCCACAGCTAATACATTTAAAGATCAAAAACGGAGAGCTTTTTCCTCTAAGATCAAAAACAGAAAAAGAATGTTCACTTACCATCTTTATTCAATATAGTACCAGAAGTCCTAGTCACAGCAATCAGACAACAAAAAAGAAATAAAAGGCATCCAAATTAGTAAAAAGTAAAATTTCACTATTTGTAGATGACATCAGACAATATATAGAAACTCTGGAAGACTCCACTGAAAAACTGTTAGAATTGATAAATGAATTAAGTAAAGCTTCAGGATACAAAACCTTTATACAGAAATTTGTTGCATTGTATACATTAACAATGAAATAGCAGAAAAAAAATTAAGAAAATAATCTCATTTATAATTGCACCAAAAAGGAATAAAATACTTAGGAATAAACTAAAGCAAGGAAGTGAAAGACCTATATTCTGAAAACTATAAAACATTAATGAAAGAAATCAAAGATAACACAAACAAATGGAAAGATACTCCATGCTCACAGATTAGAAGAACACATATTGTTAAAATGTTGATACTATGTAAAGCAATCAACATATTAAATGCAATCCCTTTCAGGATACCAACATTTTTCACAGAACTAGAACAGATAATCCTAAAATTTGTATGGAACCATTAAAGACCCTGAATTAGCTAAAGAAATTTTTAGAAAGAACAAAGCTGGAGGTATTATGATACCAGATTTCAAGATATAGTACAAAGTTGTAGTAATCAAAACAATATGGTACTGACATAAAAACAGACACATAGGTCAATAGAACAGAATAGAGAACCCAGAAATGGACCCACAGCTCTATGGTCAACTAATCTTTGACAAAATGGGAAAGAATATCCAATAGAAAAAAGACAGTTTCTTTAACAAATGGTGTTGGGAAACTGGACAGCAACATGCAAAAGAATGAAACCAGAATTTCTTACATCATACATGAGAATAAATTCAAAATGGATGAAACTCCTAAAGTGAGAAGGGAAACTATCAAATTCCTGGAGGAGAACATGAGCAGCACCCTCTTTAACATCTGTTGTAGCAACTTCTTACTAGATTCATTCTCCAGAAGCAAGGGAAACAAAGGCAAAAATGAACTATTGGGACTTCATTAAGATAAAAAGATTCTGCACAGTGAAGGAAACAATCAACAAAACTAAAAGGCAATCTACAGATTGGGGAAGATATTTGCAAAGACATATCTGATAAAGGGTCAGTATCCAAATTATATAAAGAACTTATCAAACTCAACATCCCCCTACCAAAATAGGCCAGTTAAGAAATGGACAGAAGATATGAATAGACACTTTTCCAAATAAGACATCCAGATGGCTAACATACACATAAGCAGATGTTTAATATCACTCATCATCAGGGAAATACAAATCAAAACTATAATGAGATACCACCCCACACCTATCAGAATGGCTAAAATTAACACAGGAAACAACAGATGTTGGCGAGGACGTGGAGAATTGTACTTTTGGTGGGAATGCAAACTGGTACAGCCACTGTGGAAAACAGTATGCAGGTTCCTCAAAAAGTTAAAAATAAAAATACCTTATAATCCAGAAATTGCACTGCTAGGTATTTACTGAAAGAATACAAAATAGTAATTCAAAGAGTTACAAACACCCCAATATTTACAGCAGCACTATTTACAATAGCCGAATTATGTAAAGAGTTCAAATGTCCATCAACTGATGAATGGATAAAGATACAGTATATATATGTGTGTGTGTGTGTGTGTATGTATACACACACAATGGAATATTACTTAACGTTTCAAAAGAATGAAAACTTGACATTTGCAAGAATGCAGAAGGAGCTAGAGACTATTATGCTAAGCAAAATAAGTCAGAGAAAGACAAATATATGATTTCACTCATATGTGGAATTTAAGAAGCAAAACAGATGAACATGGGGGAAAAAAAAGAGGCGAACTGTAAAACTCTGAACTATAGAGAACAAACAGGTTGCTGGGGGGTGTTGGCTGGACTAAATTGGTGATGGGCATTAAGGAGGCATTGGTTGTGATAAGCATCAGTTGTTGTATGTAAGTGATAGATAACTAAATTCTACACCTGAAACCAAGATTACACAGCATGTTAATGAACCAGAATTTACATAAAAATTGAAACTTAAAAAAAGACATTAAAATATTACTTAGAATGGGGTTTTTTGGGGAAGTTAATTCAAAATATTTAAGTCATTTTGTCTTTCTTAACAATTGCCTATCTTGTCAAAATCTTGGATAATACACTTGATAAAAGATTTCTATCACTATTCATTATGTCTTTTGATTCAAAACATAAATTTGGAAGCTATTAGTTTTTCCTCATTGTACTCCTAAGGAGATAGTTCTAAGGGGGTATTAAGCTCTCTTTAACTAGATTACAGTATTAGAGGGTGGCATTTTGGAGTTAGGAGGGAAATAATTGAACCTCTGAGCTGAGTCATAGCAGGTCCCACTTGAGTTATGTATAGGGACGTAAGAGAATAGTTTCCTCCTGCATCTACCTGCTCAGCCTCATTGAGATATATGTTGTAAAGAGAGTAAAGCCTACTGGAAAAGAGAAAACTCCAACCCAAAGAGGGTGCTGTACCCTGTCCCCCTCACTATAACTTAGGCTTAAGGACAAAGTCCCAGGAAATTCTTATTTCACATAGTCTTATTATCCATTCCTATATTGCTTTCTTTAAACTTCTGCTAATAGGCAGGCAGTAAAAACTTACATACCTACTATTTCTCTGTGGCATTCTGAAAGACACTATTTACATTTGATGTATTTTGGTGGAATAGATACGAATATTCAAAGGGTATCCAAAGGGTATAAGAATATCCAAAGGGTGGGGCGCCTGGGTGGCTCAGTGGGTTGAGCCACTGCCTTCGGCTCAGGTCATGATCTCGGGGTCCTGGGATCGAGTCCCACATCGGGCTCTCTGCTCGGCAGGGAGCCTGCTTCCCTCTCTCTCTCTCTGCCTGCATCTCTGTCTACTTGTGATTTCTCTCTGTCAAATAAATAATAAATAAAATCTTAAAAAAAAAAAAAAGCTCTAAAAAAAAAAAAAAAGAATATCCAAAGGGTAAAATGTTGAGATGCAAAATAAAAACAGAGTTTTATTGTGTTTTTTTACTCTAAATCTTGGGATCTAGGTCATCTTTGGCCTAGATCCAAAGTGGATCTTTTGAACAAGACCTGTATAGGAAAAAAGATCCTTTTGCTATTGCAATACTTAGGTAATCTTTTTCCAATTCATGCCTTTTTGGCATCACCACACATACCCCCACCAATCTGACAGTGGCTGATTTGAATATTATCAAGAGACAAAAGTAAATTTGAACTTTGAGTTTAACTATTAGCTTCTTGAGATGTTTCCTTGGAGAGTTTTATTTGTATTTTCAGCTTTTGAGCTCTCAACATTTTATGAAACTTAATATATCTTGAATTTTTCTTGAGTCACTCAATAAAGCATCACTCCAGAAAAAAAATTAAATGAGAGAAATCATATGCAGTAAACTAGGAAAAGGGTAAAGACAAATAGTCCAAGAAAAAAGAATTGTGAGCTATCACTAGGTAGTTTTTTAAAGAGATACTAAAAAGACTTGTGGAAGGCACCTCGGTGGCTCAATTAAGTGTTCAACTCTTGATTTGGGCTGAGTTCCCAATCTCAGGGTCCTGAGATCAAGCCCCGTGTCAGGCTCCCCACTGACAGTGGAACATGCTTAAGATTCTCTCTCTCTCCTCTCCCTCTGCTTCTTCCACTCACCACGCCCTCAACTCATACTCTCTTGCTCTCTTAAAAAAAAAAAAAAAGTGGCGGCGGGTGGGGGGCGGTGGGATTGTGGAAACTTGCTTTATCTTAGAGTGGCTTTGATTTTAGGACACTGTTGCTTGACTTGTGAGTCAAAAAATTTCTCCCAATCCTGAATAAATCCTTGACAAAGAGGAAAAAAAAGTTCATATATCAATCTGTATTTTATTATATTATTTAGGTCAGGCTATCTACTGAAACAATTTCAAAATCTCAGTGGTAATAAATTAAAACTTTTTCACTCATGCAAAATCCAATAGGATGAAGAAGGAGGATGAGTGTCCCCCTGCCCCCCACCACCACAGAATCTCTCTGGGACCCAGGTCCTCCTGTCATGTGGTCCCACTGCTCCCTAAGACCTTGGCAGACAGTGAAGAGAGACAAACACACATGGAGAATCACACTGACGCTCTTACTAGCCAGGCCTGAATAAGGCATACATCACTTTCACTTCTATTCCCAGAGTCAGACTTCAGTGGCTGAAGAGGAAGCTGGAAAATTAGTCCAATTATAAGCCCAAGAGGGGAAAAATGGTTTTTTGTGAACACACACTCTTCACCACAATTCTGATTATTGTGGCTCGGGTGTTCATATTCATTTCCAAAATCATGGAAAAATCACTTTAAAATTGCCAGAACTTCTGTATCAAAGCTTTTGACTTTCAAAATGACATATTTCTACAAGGATCTTTTTATCCTTTCTTGCCTCTATCCCAGCCCAGTTCTGAGGGACATGTTTTTTTACTAGATCTTGATAATAGTGTGGGTTAGGGGAGAACCTAGGTCCCAGAGTTCCAACTCCTTGCACTGAGGTGAGAAAAATCAAATGTATTCATCAAAAATCCAGTTTATCAATTGAAGGAAACAATGTAGCAACTCTAGAATCAGAATTGTTAATAAGCAAAAGGGTAACAACTATCAACAGGTAAGAAAGCTGACAGCAGAAAAGTGTTGTTTGCATTTCATAGGAAAACTATCAGCAATTCAGGAATAAGGAAATCCAGTTACAAAAGTTTTTGATCTAGAAGTTAAAACGGGAGCTGTGGGAAACAGTAAAGGAAAGGAAGGGAGACATTCAAACTCAGCATATATTAGTTTTATTCACAATCAAGGAGAAATGGATCAAATTAAGAACAATGAAGTATTAAAATCTCAACTGGCTTTTTCAAAAGGCTATTGAGATACACCAAAGTGTTAAAAAAAAAATTTCTGGAGTCAATATAGCCAGATTTCATTCTATAGATAATAAGTTAACGATGCAAAGAATACTTTTGCTGCAACAGGAGGAGAGAAGTTTTCTTGAGGTAAGGGAATTCAGGGAAAAATATGTTTGAGAGAGAAATATATGCACGTGCTTGCAATGGACCCAAAAGTATAGGTTTGGAAAGTAAAACAAATTCCATCTCCAGTTCATAAGTCTATTCTCCAGCAGGGACAAATGTGAACTCAGGAAGACATTTTTTCCTGGTAGGAAGAATCCAAGGTGGAAGAAATTCAGGAGCTGGAAGCCGGTGCTTCAGCTATGGTTAGGATGGGACAGAAATGTCAGCAAATGGCTAAGGAATGTGGTGGTTCTTTTGGAGATGGAAAACTTCAGAGAGAGAATTTGGGAGAATAGGAACTAGAAGGCCATAAACTATAACTAGTCCTTGTAAGTCTGTGACTCTCAGCTCAGTGTGGAAATTCTAGTCCCAGTCAGAGACCACACTCAAAAACTGGGATTCCTAGAACTTGGTTCTAATTAACATCAGTTGATGAATTGGGATGTAAAGGAGAAGAGGTGGCATTAATAAAGGGGAATGTTTGACCACTGCCTTATCTATATTAAGAATATAAGGATATTTTGTAGATTCTGGATGGAACTAGAGCGTATCATGCTTAGCGAAATAAGTCAAACAGAGAAAGACAACTATCATATGATCTCCCTGATATGAGGAAGTGGTGATGCAACATGGGGGCTTAAGTGGGTAGGAGAAGAATCAATGAAAAAAGATGGGATTGGGAGGAAGACAAACCATAAGTGACTCTTAATCTCACAAAACAAACTGAGGGTTGCTGGGGGGAGGGGTTTGGGAGAAGGGGGTGGGATTATGGACATTGGGGAGGGTATGTGCTTTGGTGAGTGCTGTGAAGTGTGTAAACCTGGTGATTCACAGACCTGTACCCCTGGGGATAAAAATATATGTTTATAAAAAATTTAAAAAAAAAGAATATAAGGATATTTTAATAAACCTCTCCTAATTTATGTGTGTAAGGCAGTGCTTTTTATGTTTTTTTCTTTTTTGTTTTATTGTCCGCTCACAATACAAGAAACAAGAGTGTCACAATTACCTCTGAGTGAGAGGTTTCTCACATATGAGAGTTAAATTCAGAGGCACTAGACTCAGGAAATTGATAGACATTCTGAAAAAACTAAATAAACCAAGAAAAAATTTTCTCTTAAACTCATTTTTCCTCCTCAGTTCTACCAGTTATTATAAGGTCTATGAAGTTATCTATTTTTGTAGAATTTATCTTGCAACATCTTTTGTATTTTAGGGACATCATTTTTACTTGGAAAATGCTTTTGTTTATGGGGTTATGGTTAGATTTTAGAACTGCCAATGTCACATGAATCCTGAGTATTTGTAGATAAAGTGTGGGGCTGGTGCTGTGATCTTGTGTGCCTTATGGTCCCTCTAGAACTTTACAAGAACATGGGAGAGTCTTCTAGTTAGAAGTCCATGGCCATGCTAAAAAGTTCTACTATGTCCGATGGAATGATGTAGCCCTTTATTGGGGCACTATTCATGAAGAGGTAACCTCCACTTCTCTACAAAGACACATAAGTGAGCTCTCTTTTGACTGAGACTCAGTGAAATAAGAAAAAAATGCAGGAAAGCTATTTTAGACATAATCCAGGACTTTATCTACAAAAAGGAGACATGATTTCATTTCAGCTATCAAATTTCCCTGTGGTAAAAAGAGGTTTATATGATAACATGAATGGTTAATACTGTTAAAATGTACAGGCTTCGTTGAAAATTTGGGGCACTTAAAATTGCTGGCCTTGTGTTATTTGGGCTCTGCTGTTAATGGACACATTCTTGCATAAGCTTGTCTGGTGAATAGGTAAGAGAATGAAAAATAGGAACTCGGATAATTTATCCTAATGTATAGTATACCCTTGGGGTCACTCAATTAATTTCTGTACTGACCCATTTTAAGGCTTTTGAGGACAGTATCAAAAAAGATTTTCAAGATGGCCTAAAGGGATGGTCTGCCAATTTAATTGGTCCCCGCTACACTATAAGCTCTGTGGAAATAAAAATTAGGAAGTTTTAATTATGTTGACATATTTTAGTTATAAAAATGTGGGTTAAATTATATTTATGGACATAGTGTACTTGAAAAATGCAAATGCTCTGTTGAAATTTTCCTTCTCAGCAAGACAAAAAAATAAAGGAACAAGAATATATCCATCTTGTAACCACAGGAATATAAATAAAGATGCTAGTCAGATGGAAAATGGCTTTTTGAAAGATGAAATTGTGCATGCTTTGTTTCTTGTCAATGTTGATTAAGAGACCTTTTTCTATATTTATCAGTAATTAGTACAACACTATAAGACTTTCTGAGAAGGATGAATGCCTGACTACACATCTTCCAAATGTAAGAGTTCAAACATTTTTGTCAAGCATGTCTGATACAAAGTTATATTTGTTCACTTAAATTATATATTTGTATTAAAATTTGAATTTCCTCTCACTTGGTAAATGATCTTGCTAATCTTGTTTTCATTAATTCATTATTATTTATTCTGTGGGGAAATCTCTTTTTAGACTGAGACAGTTTTGGTCTTCTACAGCATTATTTTTTTCCCTACGTCTTCGCTGACTGATTTGACCTAGCCCAGTATAAAGTCTAATTTACTCAGTTGCGCCCTGACACCAGAACCCACATTGGTTTTGCCCTCATCACTGCATTCTCATTGCCTAAATGAGGTACCCAGAAAATCAAATGAGGTGACTACATATTTGTTAAAAATCAGTAATGGGGCTACATTAAGATGTAAGAAGATGTTTTCTGATAATCCACTGATACATTTCCTAAGTGGTTCAACAATGTTTCCAGCAGACCACTGAATTTATTAGCTTAAAAAAGAAGTCATAAAATTAATAAAAGATTCAAAAAAGTCCTCTGAAAACCTCTTGGTTTCCCCTCCATGTCACATTGTCACTGGATCCCCAAGAATGAGTTAGGTTCAAGGATATACATTGGACCATTGTGCTAAAGCCATGAGATTCTGAATCTTTGTGGTATCTCCTTTCCTTCCAGAAAGTTGAAGGAGTAAGAATGCCAAGTCGTCCTATCCTGAGAGAGCCTGAGTTAGTGACATAGGCATGGTCAACAGTGGAAGGTCGACACTCTCCTCCCCAATAATTATGGCAGATGACTTCTAGTTGGCTTATATCAATCTCCATCATGTATTTAACCCTGGACTAGTCTGTCTTTATCATAGAGACAAGACCCTTACCATTTATATTGGAGGTTCTTTAGACTTATATCTGGTATAGACAATAGGAATCATCCAAAGACATCCATACCATTTCACCAAATATTAGAGTATAAGGAAAAAGCCTTCTAGTAATAGTGTACAAGACCACCTAAAACATACTTCAATAAAGAAAAGTTCCCTGAATCTCTCATGCATAATTAATCAAAATTAATGCTTTCCTTGAAGCATATTGACAACCTTGTATCTGTAAATCATATTTATTTTATTCAGTACACTCTTATATCCCACTTACTATACATAAGACACTGTTCTAAGAGTTTTACAAATATTAACACATTTAATCCTAAATTATTTAATGCTATTATCATTCCTAATCTGAAGACAGTGGAATTGAAGTTCAGAGACATCAAGTAATTGTTCAAGGTCACAAAGCTAATCATTGGCAGGCCATGTGATTCCAGCACTATCCTCTAACCACTAAGCTCTGCTCCTTCACACTAATTATATCTAGTTGTAGTATCTACACCTACACAATTTTCCCTAAATTTTCTGATATTTTTCAAATAAAATGGTAAGGTGATACATTTCCTCCCCAGAAATTCTGGCTTTAAATAAAATAAAGGAAATTATTCTGTTATTATTAATGTTGATTTCTGAATCAACATTGAATAATAGAAATAATAACAGCCAAGATATATTGAGATTTATTATATCCTAGGCCTAATATTCTAATATCTAAGAATATGTTGTTATATTCTTATATATTATAAAATATGCAGATATAAAAAGTGTTCTGCATCCAATTCCACCTTGGGGATGGTTTCCTCTACATGAAAAAGCAATTCTTGGACACCAGCTGAGCATCCTACAATTCAACTCAATTCTGATACTACCCACCTGGAGATAGCATCAGATCCCATGGGTAAAGAGCTCAGCCCTATAAGACTGTCCCTCTCCCCTGACTTCAGAAGCCAGTTCCCATCCAGCTTATTACCTGTACTTCCCACAGACTGACTATAGACGTTCCCCTCCCTGCATTTGAAGGATTTGTTAGAATGATTCATGGAACTCAGCCAACATTTTATTTACTAGATTACTTGTTTATTGTTTATTACAAAAGGATATAATTCAGGAACACCATATGGAAGAGATGCATTGAACAAAGTATGGGTAAAGGGTATGGTGATTCATGCCCTCTCTCAGTACACAATTCTCCCCAAATCTCCACATGTACATCAACTTGGAAGCTCAGCCATCCCCCTCCTTTTTGGTTTTCATGGAGGCTTCATTACTTAGGCATGGTTGATTAAATCATTGGCCACTGATAACTGAACTCAATCTACAGCCTTTCTCCCCTCCTAGGAAGTCAGGGGGCTAAGATAAAAAGTTTCAACCCTCAAATCACAAGCCTAGTTACCCTGACAACCAGTCCCCCATCCTTTAGGTTAGTTCTAAACTAACTAACATAACAAAACACACCTTTATTGTCCTCATCAGTTAGAAAATTTCAAGGAGTTTAGAAGCTCTATGGCAGAAATGCGGATGAAGACCAAATACATATATTTTTCATTATAAATCGCAATATCATACAGTATAACTTATAATTCTCATAAATAACCCTGTAAGAGGAGTATTATCACTCTATTTTAGAGCCAAGATATGAACCCCACTCAGGCTCTGTGATATGTATATACAGTAATGGATAGTGTCAGGTGAGGCAAACATTAAGTAAGGAGACTACATTTATACACTCATAATTCTTCAGGATATGAAACCTGGAGATCTGCATGGCTCTGCAACTAAGGTCATACTTTTCTGATGTTCTGCAACTCTACTAAATATATCCGCTCCAGCCTCTACACGATGCTGCCCCCTCTGCTGGCACCAGATGCTTTCCTGTGTATTTGCCTTGGGATCTGCTGCAGAGGCCCTCCCTTCCAATAGCAATGGGCCAGACTGTCCTCAGGACTGCTTAGGCATATTTTTTTAATCAATAGGTCTACATTAAAACACTTTTCTAATTTCAAAGAAGATCATACAGAGGACGTTAATTTATTTGGAGCTAATTTTTTCATCTTTAGTCACTCTTTTCTTCACTGGACAAAGAATCATTTACTCAAATATTATATAGATCAACCCCAATTATCCTGCAAATTTAACTTTTAGAAAATAGCCCTCAGAAGTTGCTTAGCTTTATTGTAGGAGGGCAATATAATCTAGTGGTCAGAGCATGGAATCTGGAGTCAGAAATTTGGGGTTCACCACTGACCTTGGACACATTATTGAGCCTCTGAAAAAGCCCAATTTCTCTCATGTGGAAAAAATAGAGATAATGGGTAACAAGAGCACTTTCCTCCACCAGTCCCTCCTCTTCTCTATAACTCCCTGTTTATGTTACCATTAAGGATTTTTTTTTCAATATTGGTATAGATGCTTCCCCATCTCCTGATTTCCCAAAGGTCAGGAGCAGGACTTTTAAGGAGGTTCCATACGGTCAGAACCTGGATAATCTGGTACATAAAAGGTGTTTCATAAATATTTAATAAAATAACAAATAAAATCAAGAAACCATAATTATGAGTAAATACATTTTTACCAAGGCCAATTTAGTGGAAGAAATCTGTCAGAAAAGCCATGTGGGAAAGAGTAACTCTAAGCCTCAATTTAACTTCCCTGGTGTGAACATTGACTATTGTTTCAAAGTATGATTTTAGGAGCTGTCATCCCAAACTTTCAATTCATCAAATCTCATTTATTAGGTGTGATAAAAGTAGGGTTTAAAATCCTGCTAATTAACCAAGTGTGCTTTCAATTTCAGTCTGTTACCTACAAATATTTGAACTAGCATTTAATGTTTACTTTGAGCTATCATTGCTCTTCCTGGGCCTTTGCAACTCAATTAGAGATGAGTTTCAGTTTCTCTCCAGCTTAACCAAAGGAGAAGCATTGACTCTCATCAAAGGAGAGGTATTTCAGATCAAATATTTCATAACTGGAATTAATGCTAATATAAATTAGTATATGACTATAGGACTTGCATCCCCAAATAAACATTTACTACCCACTGCCTCTGACTTTCCACCACAACTTGAAATACTGAGGCCAAATGATTACATTAGTCTTTTCATATTCAAAATATGGGCAAGTGGAATATTTCTCTACTGCTTTACTTTCCAGTCCTTGACATCATATACTATCCAAGTTAGCTTTGTAATAATGAAGAATTTAATTATAACCTTAGACTATGTCACTTGGAAAGTTTTGCTTTGTGTTCAGCAATATCTTATATCAGTTCTTGAATTCTAAAATGCTTTCAAATCATCAGGAGGTCTTATTAAAATGCAGATTCTAATTCAGTAGGTCTGTGATACGGACTGAGAAAGCATTTCTAACATTCTGCTAGATAACGTTGATGATACTAGTCTAGAGATCACACTTAATATTAAGTTTCGTAGATCATTTCAATTCATTACAATTGTTTAAACTTGCTCTTCTGCAGTCCTTGATTTTTTTTAATCCTCTTATTACAGCCATTTACTTTTCCCATTATTCTAGGGGATAGGAATATATCTGAGGTGTAGACTTTGGGCCACCTACTGAAATACAGCTTGTATTCTGCTTGTTTCAGCTTCCTGGTTAGCACTTGGAGGTCCCACAGCTATAAGCCTTATAGAGTCACCAGCAAATAAGGTCCTCACAAAGTAGACAGTCCCAGTGAAAACTCAGACAAATCCATTAGTCTGAGTCTCCGTTTCTCTTTGTGCTTCCTTCTGAAGCAAGACATCTAATTTTTACAAACATTCTCTAAATTCTTGAATAAATGTTCATTGTGTTTTCAAACTTACTAATTATACTATACAAATTATTTATCTGTCTCTCATTTCAATTGCATTTCCAACCAAAATGTTGTACTTTAAGCATATTGGCACATTTAAAATGTTCATGTCTATCCTTTCGTTTTCACTCGTTTTTAATTTAACATTTTATACATTTTTATATTTTTCTCTTTGAAACTTAAAAAATAAGCCACTTGATAATTTGTGTTTATCTTTTTCTGTGGGTATTGGAATTACCATATTCTGATAGATTGTATGAAGGAATGATCTCCCTAAAAGGCTAAGATAATAAGAGAGTCAGTTATTTTTGGAATAGTCAGCTTCTAAGATAAGGGACAAGGAAGATAATGGGAAATGCTGAATTATCAAGACAGAACTTAGGTAAGAGGCATAACTTCTATTGGATATCTAAGATTTCATCTCTTGAATTTGGACTTTAAATGTAAATATACCTTAATATTTTTTTCTAGGAACTACTTACATGTTACTTGTTACAATCCATTTTATCATTACTAAAATTTTACTTTAACAAGTCCTTATTTTAAAATATGAGCTTGGTTTTAGATGTAAAATGAGGAATTAAGAAGGAGGAAATGGTAAAGCAATACAGACTTGGAGCTCGGGGTTGAGGAAATATAGATTTAGAGGGCCTCAAGCTCAGGGGCTCTAGCTATGAGCCCAGATTTCAATAGCAGATGCAAGAACAAGGAACCTGACAAGCTTAGTATCTTAGCCAGGGACTTAGCGGGTGATAGAACACATGTAAGGAAACTCGTGAGGATCCATAGGGCATCCATCATTCTTTAACCATAATACCCCAGATAGTATGCACGCTACCCAGGAACTTAGGTCTCCCCAGCTCCCACCACATACACATAGAAAAAGACAATTGATTCAACTTACAGTCATCACTAAGCATCTCAAAGAGGCTGACTTCGCTTTTCAAACTGGAACAGATAGAGTTATAATGGGTAATTTAATTTTTTCTTTTATAACAATGCAAGAATAGATGACAAGAGCTGGATGAGAACAGTTACAGAAAGTCTTCTTTCATCCACATCTGAAACATAGTATGTAGATGACCTCTATTCATCTGTTGATCACAATATTGAAAATTCTTGCATTTACTTTGGTGTGTTAATCACTGACAAATACCATGTTGCAAAAATACTATTTCCAGTCCTCAAATTACTTAAACTCTGACAGCATATAAAAATTTGATAACTTTTTCCTGCTCAGAGAATTACTCTCTGTTTTTGGCTGTCACAGTCCTTCCTGTGGTTGTTCCTTCTCAATTTCCTTTGCTGAATAATCCTGGAACTCAAATCTGAATCTACTTCTCTTATCCTTCAACCTCTTTCAAGATCAGTGGTTCTTAACTTTGAGTGTATATCTTAGTCACCTGCGGAGCCTTAACAATGACTGGTAGCTGCATCCAATTCCCAGAGATTCTGATTTAGTTAATTTGGGATTGTCCGAGCAAATACATTAAGAATCATCAGGTAATTCTAATGTGAAACCAATAATGAAAAGCATTTGCAGGTTATTTTGCATAGTTCTTACTGATAAATATCAATTTTTATATTTTTGCTCCTGAAATATTTCCTGAAATTAAAATTCACGCATTCAGTTGCCAGAAATGTGGTGATGGCAGAATAGTTTATATTGAACTAAGGCTCTTGCCCAAAAACGATGATAAAGTCTGGACAAACAAATCTATCTAGGTCTCTACATATCAACTAAAAGTAAGCAGACATCAGACCTGCTTTTTATACTTTCAAGAATCGAAGCACACTGGGTGAGATACACATTTAACTGGCGCTTCCTGGTTTGTTCCACGCGTAGGAGATAGAGTTCAAGTAGAAAACAGAAGTCTGAGGTCAGAGCTGCTAGAAATTGATGAGAATGCATAAGTACGTGAAAGGATGAAACCAGTGAAGGAGCTGCCCCCAAACCTGCATGTGAACTCTCCAAAGCTTGGCTGAACATATGTAGAGATAGACTCTAAAGAACTTAGCAGAAAACAGAAGGCTAAAATACTGAACAGACATTTTGTAGCTGCCTGGTATTGGGGAGACACAGTTTGGACTTTCAAGTCCTGCCTCATTAAAGGACTTAAATCTAGGGTTTGTCACTGATACTCCAGAAGGGCCACATCTTCTAGTGGGACATTTCTAGAAGGGACATTTCTCAGGACTAAAGTCTATGCATCATTAAGTGAGAGAAAGATTTAACAGCAATTCTAAGAAAACTAAAAGCAAAGCCTCTGCAGCATTAAGTGGGTCAACCAGAGATTTATTAGCTTGTGAACAAAATTAACATTTTTCAGGGAAAGGTTATAGAATCCAAAGTCTCTACAAATTATTCAGTGTATAATAAAATTACTAGACATGTGAAAAGGCAGGACATTATGATCTATATTCAAAGAAAAATCAGTCAATAAAAGCAGGCACCGACATATCCAATACTGGAATTAGCAAACACGAAGTTTAGAGTTGATAGGAAAAACAGATATGTTCATGGGGAATTTCAGGAGATATAGGAAATTTCAGAAAATATATGGAAACTGAAAATGAACCAAATGGATATCCCAGAACTGAAAAAGATCTGAAATGGGTATGGTGTGTAAACAATGAATTTTGGAACACTGAAAAAAATTCAATTAAAAAATAAAATAAAATTGGAAGGGATTTCAGAACTATCAGTGACATTAAAGATAGATATATAGAAATTTCCAAATTCATATACAGGTAAGAAAATAAAAAACAACAACATAGAGCCTCAATAACTTGTAGAATAATATCAAGAATATTAGAACACAGATAATGGAGCAGAATAAATATTTGAAGAGATAATGGGGGAATATTACCTAAAAACAATATTACCTAAAAAACAACAGTCAGTAGATCTAAAAAGTTCAGGCAATTCCAAGCAGGATATATCCACAGCCAACCAATCATTTCAATTTGTGTTACTCCTAGATCTTAAGATTACCAAGTTCAAAATGATCTCTTAATACTTCCTACCCCTCAAGCCTGCTGGCTGATTTCCCTCTATTTCTCACTTTAGTAAATGATATCACACTTACCTGTTGCTCAGAATGAAATTCTGGAAGTCATCTGTATTGGTTTTCTATAACGGCTATAACAAATTACCACAAACTTGCTGGCTTAAAAGAACACAAATTAATTTTCTTATAGTTCTAGAGCCAGAAGTCTAAAATGGATTTCATTGGGCCACAATCAAGGTGTCAGCAGGGTTCTACTTCCTCCAGAGAATGTTTCCTTGCCTTTTCTAGCTTCTCATAGTTGTTGTTATTCTTTGTCTTGGGACCCTGTCCTCCATCTTCAAAGCCAGCGTATATAACATCTCCCACTGATTCTGCTCCTCCCTGCTTTGGTCACATGGTTTCCTTCTCCTCTGTGTCAGATATCCCTCTGATAGGGACACATGTGATTCCACTTCGGGCCCACCCAGATAACCTGGATAATTCTCCCCATCTCAAGATCCTTAACTTAATCACATCTGCAAATTCTTTTTTGCCAAATAAGGTAACATTCACAGGTTCCAAGGATTAGAACCTGCATGTGTTGGGGACGGGGGAGGCTGTGACTCCGCATACTCCATCATCTTTTATTGCTCCTCTCTTACGCCAAGATGTATTTTTCATAAGTAATTCTTGTTGATTTACTTTGAGTATCTTTACGATTGTTGCTTTAGGTTCTCCATCAGGCGTGTCACTTACACCTGTTTTGCCTAGATATCTGGCCATGACCTTACCTTGTTCTTTAATTTGGGATGAATTCCTGCATCTTGGCATTTTGTCTAAAAAATCATCTCCGCTGCCATCCCTTTAATCCAAACTACCACTAATTATTATCCAAAGAAGTTCCCCTCTGGCTGAAACACACTTCCCTCTGATCTCCTTGCTATTACCTCCTTCACATACTTCAGACAGTAGCTCAAACAACGTCCCTTTTAAGAAGGCTTTGATAACAATATCTAAAGATCCCCATTTTACCCTTTTATCTCCTTTAAAGCACTTGACACATTTAAAAATCAACATATTGATTTGGTTCCTCTATCAATGAGTTTCAATCAGGAAAACAGAAATCCTTTTCAGACTTTTAACAGAAATAATTGGTGACACAAATATTGGAAAACTAGAAGGGCAAAAACGAGGAAGGGTCCTGGAAGAGGGAATGTTGCCCAGACATTAATGTACAGAAAGCAGATACCTTCCTCGTGGTTGGAACACCAAAGAGAAGAAGTGTTGTCCCCAGAATCCAAGAGCACATTCACTTCTGGGGATATTGTACAGCAATAAAACTGCTAAAAACTCTGGTAGAGATAACCTAGAAACACAAAAGATAAAAAAAAAAAAAGCACCTTACTCCCTCATTTCCATTTCTCTATGGAACACTACTGCAAGTTTCCCACACTGCCAGTGACGTGCATCTCAGTGAACCAAATAAAAATATAATAAAAAAGAGGACTTAAATGTGGTCTGGCAACATTAGGAGGTGAACTTAATTGTTCAAAAGCTCTTAATCCCCAACAGTAAGTATATTAGGGAACTCTCCCTTTAAAAGCATTGGAAGCTCTCCATTTTTCACTACCTTAATCTATCTGTAACAATTGACCCCACTGTTCTAAAGGCCATTTTTAGAGTTAAAACATTTCTGAAGAACTTTAAAGACAAATGTGGAGGTTTGAGCTCCACTGTGGTGAATCTATCTTGTTTCCCAATAAATAAAAATTACAAATGGCAAATCAACTATGAAATACTATAGAAAAGGATCAAAATGTATTCCTTTCCACAAAGAGAAGCTGTGTTCATTGCAGCAGGAACCCCACCTACGATCTCTGTTGGGATCTTGGCCCTTAGAACAAGATGTTAAATAATTAGCAACATCACAGCAATGGGAAGTGAAAATAAGCTGCATTAACAGATCCACTTCCTGCAGAAAGAAAGCAGCTAGTACGTGTAGAAGGCAGGTACCTGGAAAATCAACGTTTGTGGAATACCTATTATGTGCTAGGAATTTTAAAACTCTATTTATTTATTTGAAAGAACATAGGATTAAGAATCAGAACACCTATATGGAGATCCCAACCCTGCCTTTAAAAAATTATGCGATTCTGGAAAATGTATTTAACCTCTCAACATCAGTTTTCTTAGGTGTATAATAGGGGTGAGAATTATAATCTCACATAGAAATTGTGAGGATGATTTAACATGTGCAAGCTGTTTGTAAAGTGGCTATACATATTTCTGTTGAAAAATATAAATTGCCATTTAGATACTTTTGTTTTATGATTGCTATAAAAGAAGTATTTTTTAAAATGCCAACCACTTTAGGCATTTGGTTGTAAAACAAGATGACAGTTGTTAGAAATTAAGGTGGACTTTTGAAAGTGTTTGTAAAAATGTAGGAATGCCTGAATCCCGTTCTGCAAATCACGGCTCATCTCTGAAAATTCCATAGGGAAACAGATGAAAGAAACAAAGCCAATGGGAAACAAATAACACTTTATTATTATTTGGGTGAGTCCCTAATTACTGCTAATGTAAACTGTGGGAAAGCGGAGCTGGAGGACTGGAACTCTTTGTTTGCACTGTTCCTATTTCAGATCTTGGAATATCACCACCTACTGACCAGCCATGAGGTATGAGGGATCTGACGGTGACAAGGATATTCAAGTGGTATATGGGGAGGGAAAAAAAAAAAGTGACAGTTCCTCCCAAGAGCACTATAAAGAGGAAGAGCGGAAGATTAAAAAGTATAGCTTTGGTTTGTGATATTTATGGCACAGTGTTCCTGCCCATTAGCAAATGTGGATGAATCTGAGGTCCAGAATTTGAGAAGATTAGCAATGTTTTCATGGGAAAGTGAGGGAGGTAAGATACATATGGAATAAAAGAAACAAAAATCTCCTCCTGGCTTCCCAGGAGCTAGCCAGCCTGTCTCTGGCCATTCACATGTCCTGGTCCCATGGATAAATTCACAGGGAATGATTCCACACTAATGTACCCAAAAAGGAAACTAGATTAACCAGTGTGCCACTTAGCATTCTATTGGCTCTCAGCTACAAATCTACTGGCCATTGCATCATCTGTGAGACGGAGATGGGCTCTTTGATTATTTCTTTTTTGCCACGGGGGACAATGCTAAGTTTTGTGAACAGAGAGTTCTGGAGAGACAGTCAACAAGGGAGGAACCTCTGTAGGCTCCTGGAGCGTGTGTAGCTTCTCCAGCACTGTGCTTTCTCCAGCCAGGGATTCTGCAGTCCAGACACCTTCAACACCTTGTTCCTCCTGCCGTGCACAGTTGGCAAACAGCACTGGTGACCAACAGCTTCAATCTCTTCAACAATATCTGAATCTCAGCCACAGGGGTGAGGGACGGTGTGTGCCCTTCCTTGACTGCTCTGTTATACCCCCAGGGATAGTGACTACCCTTTCTGTTACCATTCCTATATTCTAAAGAATTATATTTCTTATCATCTTGTTACTCCGATTCCCTGTTACTGTTAATATCCTTTCTATTAAACTTATTAAAATCGCTACATGGTTTCCATATCCTGATTGGACCTTAACTGGTACAGCCAGGTTGGTGTTAGCTAGGCACTATTCCAGAGAGAGGATGGAAATAGCATTTACTGGCCATCTCTTGGTCTCTAGACCCTGGCCTGGGTGTTTCATTCTCATCTCATTTAATCTTCCCAGCCACCCTTTGTTGCAGAATACTAATACTGGTGTCATTTTACAACTTGTGACACTGAGGCTCAGAAAAATAACTGACTTAAGGTCTCTCAGGTATTAAGTCACAGAGTTTGGAATTGATTTCATATTTGTCTGGGGGAAAGCCCATATGCATGTATGTAGTCAAGAACTTTCCAAAATCACTTGAAATGTTCTTTAGGTTTATTTGCCTAGTTAGTACTAGATAACATCCTAGATGCTTATTTATGGAATAAATGCCTTTTCTAATTCTCATTCAAATGGAAATTATGTTCCTTTGTGGTAAGATGAAACTTATTAGAGTTTAAGCACCCTCTACCACCCATCTCTACCACCCTCCCTTGGTGTGTCTGTAAGGACCCATTAGGAACAGCAAGGATTAAGTTGTCAATGGCTAACCTTCAAAGCTATCACTACTATGTTTCCTCTTTTGATCTTCTTTTAACTCCAGTTGATTTTCCAAAATTTTCAGTTTCTGCTTGATTCCTGTTTTCTTGCACTCCTATTTTCCTTTATAACATCAAACTGTATTTTATACAGCTTTGGCCCAGTGGGGTGGTTTCTCAGATGAAATAACTCGCTTTCTTTCTCTAGCTCTAAATTCATCAGAGGAACCTAGTCGCATGAAGGGAGTTGTACAATGTGTTCTGAGGGTCATAAATTACTCATTGAGAAAAAAAAAAATCATGGATATGTTTATTTATTCTTTGCATATATTATGTGTTTTGTCAAGACCCAATGACACAAACACACACACACACACACATACACACGCACATTTACAAAGCGTTCAGTTTGAAGTGCTGAGTTGTAAGGTTCCCATTACTCCTTAAGAAGCTATTGTGACTTTATGTCTCTCTAGGTGTGTGCCTGTCGCAGTGTTTAGGGAATAATGTAACTTTTTCTCGTCAACTTACCAAATAACATACCAGTGGTTTTCACTGGCACACTTTAAATTTGAATCATATGGGCAAAAGCATTATAGCAAAAGAATTTTCTTCTTATCTTCTGCTGTCCTTAGAAGAGGACACATTTAAAGGGGGCACCAGTGATGGATACTTGATAAAGGATAGTTCCAGTCAGTCAGACAGAACAAATACAATAAACAGAATATAATTTATAATTTATCCTTTGCTTTATAACATCTATCCCTTACACACCCATATTGAACCTACAGGTTTTTTTTATTCACTGTTTTTTTTTTTCCCCAGACACACAGGTACCCTGTCATCCAAGGCTTCAGCTGTTTGCATAGTCATTGGTGCAGCCACATGTAATCCTTGTCCCATTAGTACTTCAATTTTCCAATTTCCCACTCTTGTCTGCAATATTGGAAGATACCAAGAATCTTTCAAAACCCAGGGCTCTGACTCCCCTCTAATCAGTGTACGTGCCCGGGAGTCTCCCAAGGGTCCAAGTGAGCCAAACATACTAGCCCTTCTTGGTCCACTGGCGTGGGTACACACATCTCCACCTAGTGGTGGAGCCACAAATGACACTCCCCAGATTAATACTTTGAGCACACTGGCTGCTGACACACCCTCTCACAGCGATGCGAACACTGCTCAAGGACAGCCTGAATCGTCTCAGCAAAAGGCTACAAATACAAACTCTACATCCAGTGCCTGAGACCATGAATCAGAAGAGTTTCTCTTCTATCACACCAGTCTCGTTCCTAACAATGACGCAGGGAGATAGACTCCCCCCTTCATAAGCTGAACAAAACTGTGGTCTTGGTCATCCCAAGCTGCAGACTCCCCGTCTCCTCCACAATCTAGTTCTTGAGATGTACTCTGCCCTAGCCCATTTCTCATAGATTTGAATCTTTCCATTCATTCCAATACTACCTCATTCAGGGCTGTAGAAACTTTGGTCCTTGACCTGTTAGTTCTTCAAACTCACCAGCCTCTCTCCTAAAAAGTTATATCCTGTGCTGCCCATGTACTGTCTCCTACCACTAACATTTATCCGCCATCCCTGTTCAGGTGACAGTGAAGCCAGACTTGTCTAGGGATGGCTCATGATTGACCACAGAACCCCCATACACTTTGGAGGTTGGCCTAGAGCAGGTATGAAGCCTAGTTCTGGCCAAAGAGACGTGAGAAGAGTGAGCCAGGAGATACTCAAAAAGTTAACACCTGAAAAACAAAGAGGTGCATAAGAACAAGACTGCTTTGCCTTTTTCTTGCTCCCAGCTCTGGACTCTGTCACATGAGAACACAGTGCCGGACATTCTATGTGAGCTTGTTGAATGATTGAATAAATGTTCTTTTGGAGATACCACATTGATTCCAGTTCATTTGGTCAGTTTTTAAGTATAATTTTTAAAAAAGATTTTGTTTATTTATTTGAAAGAAAGAGAGACCACAAGAGAGAGAACAGAAGCAGAGGGAGTGGGAGAGGGAGAAACAGGCTCTCTTCTGAGCAGGGAGCCTGATGTGGGACTCGATCCCTGGACTCCAAGATCATGACCTGAGCTGAAGGCAGACGCTTAACAACTGAGCCACCCAGGCGCCCTAAAATAATTTTCAACAACAATTCGTTGTAGATAGTTAAGAGAAGATTCAATCTGAAAATAATCCCTTAGCATTCTCTCTAGAAGAAACCAATTATAACAAGATTTAGATGGAATTTAAGTTAAATTAATGCAGAAAGCATGAGGGTGGTTAGAACAACTGTTATTTTCCAACATAAAAAGCCAAATGTGGCCTCAGATAAATCACAGTAATCTGACTTTTTTTTTTTTTTTTTTTGCTTTTTGCTTCTTCATCATTAATATTTATTTAATTTTAGAAATACTCAGGGTGCCTGCATTTTAGCTCTCTCTTGCCCTTTCTTTTCAAATATTGCCCTTAGGGGGTGGCTGGGTGCTTTACTGGGTTAACATCTCAGGTCACTATCTCAGGGTCCTGGGATATAGCCCAGCCTCCTGATCCCTGCTCAGCAGTGAGCCTGCTTCTCCCTCTCCCTCTGCCTCTCTCCTCTGCTCATGCTCTCACTCTCTCAAGTAAATAAATAATAAATAATATCTCATTATATATTGTCCTCAGAAAGATCTGAAAAGTGGGAGAGGAGGACAGGAGGCAGTTGTCAGGGCATATGGGGATGCTAAAATAAAACTTCATTTCTGAACCCATCAGAGCTAAAAGTATTTGAGAAATAAAAAGATACAAATTCAGGAGCACCTGGGTGGCACAGCTAGTTAAACATATGACTCTTGGTTTTAGCTCAGGCCGTAATCTCAGGGTTGTGAGACTGAGCCCCACATTGGACTCCATGCTTAGCAAAGAGTCTGCTGGAGAGTGTCTCTCCCTCTCTCCCTCCCACTCATGGTCTCTCTCTCAAATAAATAAATCTTTAAGGAAAAAATGGATACAAATTCAAAGGTCAAGTGTTTTTTTTTTTTAATTAAACTAGCTTCATTTCCTAATTTTTAGTCACACTAGAGCCAATAGTTGATAAATTCATAGAAAAAGTCACCTTATCTATGAGGGTTTTAGACCAAACTAGTTAGTTCAACTCCTGAACTTTGGGTATGGTTTCTTTCTACTACCCTGATATTGCTGTATGAGTAAGTTCAAACAGAACAGCTTCATGAAAGCATTGATTTAAATTTTGTTCCTATTTCAAAAGAAAATTTCACTGTACCATCTTCCTAAGGTATTGAGCTGAAGAGCATTTCATACTGCCCAGCCATTATCTTGCCTCCCGCTCCATCATTTTCCGTCCAGAATCTCACGCATTTTGCAGGTGGGCTTTGTAGATCTGCTCCAGGAAAGAGAAACTGGACAGGTCTCAGGTCTCAGTCACAGTTAGGTGACTTGTTTGTGAATACAAAGCAATAGCCAGGGAGAGAAGCAAGGGCAGATCTCTTACTTCTGCCATCCTTATCTGTATTTATAGCTGCATTCATGTCTTCATTCTGTAATTCCAAGGCCATGAGGTTAGGGCGAAGGAGAAAGAATATATCAGAATGCTATATAAAAGCACAGAAATTATCTTAAATTTTCCATATGTAGACCTTTATGGACTTCTACAGCTTAAAAATAAATTCTTTATTGATTTTGTTATAATAATTTACAGCTCCAAGATAATCAAACTGGTGGATAACTGTTGTAAAAGTTATAGATGTATGCAAGAAGAAACAAGCACAGAAATACATTTGCATCAGTAATATCAGTATCAGAGTTGCTAAAACAGATATGCCTTTTCTTGGCAAGTATCTGCAGAGATAACATTCTGGGCTAACTCCAAGACCACTAGGGAAGGATCCCTAGGAAGTGAGATGGAGAGTAATGTAGAGCTATTGCCATCTAGTGGTTAATAACAGAAACATCAGGTTTCTTTTTTCAGGTCTAACTGGAATAGAATTTTTTTTTTTTTTTTTTTACAAATGCGTAAATAGCTTTGGTGAGTGCTGTGAAGTGTGTAAACCTGGTGATTCACAGACTTATACCCCTGGGGATAAAAATATATGTTTATAAAAAATAAAAAATTAAAAAAAACCAAATGCGTAAATATTTTGCAATTTTCTTTCAGTACTCTGTGTATATGTGGTTGGATTAAAACAGTTTCTGAAAGAATTTATAAATGCTTATTTTTAAATGAGAACAATTCAAACCTCTAGCCATACTGAAATTTTCATTCATTTATTATTCAGTATAGCCAGGACTTGGGCTTAACACTACAGATAAAGAGATAAGCCAGCCTCAGAGCCCCTGTTTCAAGTTGAGGTTCAAAAGCTATATTCAGGGCACCTGGATGGCTCAGTTGGTTAAGCGACTGCCTTAGGCTCAGGTCATGATCCCAGGGTTCTGGAATTGAGCCCCACATAGGCTCCTTGCTCAGCAGGGAGCCTGCTTCTCCCTCTCCCCCTACCTGCTACTCCACCTGCTTGTGCTCTCTCTCTGACAAATAAATAAAAAAGACACAAAAGCTATGTCCATCTATTCTGGATCTCATGAGTGTGACCCAGGGACATTCCTACATAATTTTTTTTTTTTGGTTCTTTCTGTCTACATATATATGTACACATAAGCAACATATACATGTATATAGTATAGTACTGGGTACTATGTACACTACAAACTACCAAACTAGACACTGTACATATACAATAAAAATGAATTACAAATATTTAAACATTTAGAATATATTTATTAATTAAACAAAAATCTATATTAAAGGGCTCACTAAATTATTATTAATAATAGTTTTAGCAATGTGATGAGATAGAATACGTTTCATCATTTAAATAAAATCTTGACTTAGTGCTTTATGTTGCAGAAATTAAAGCTCTAGTGTGTTCATTTTATTTTGATACTTGGTTTTGATGACTATCACAGCTGCAAAATATTTCTCAAAAGATCTGTGGATCCAACGGAGGAAGTGCATCATTGGCTGAACTTTCTAAATCATATTAATTTCTCAGTCCTATTCACAACATTTCCTGTTTGATTGTATTGTTAAAATTCATAAATTCTCCCTTTCCCTGATGTCAAAATTGATTTTTTTTTTTTTTTTTGGTAACTAGTCAGAAGGGATTTTCTTTCTTAAAATTTTTATCAAATGGTTTCAAAAAACCACTGAAACTCTTCATTTGGAAGATCTTAAAATAGCTTAAGGAATTCTGTTTCAATTTTTTAGTGTAAGATATGAGTTTATATCTGAGACATATCATTTTTGACAATGATGTAAACACATACAAACATCCATTTTCCAAAATTCTTTTCCCATTAAAAAGAAAACAAGACAAAACAAAAAACAGTTACTTTCTCACTCATTGTTAGAATGTCACCTTTAACTTGAAAGGAGACAATAAATGTCTTTATCTTTTTTGAGGATCTCTGTTAGGTGGCATCTATTGACAGCTACTTGTCATCAAAGAAAAGGTCACCAAATTTGGAGTACTTGTCATTTAGTGAAAGAGAACTGTTACTCTTTTAGATCCTTTGCCAAAAGATAACAAGACAACTATGTTGCATAAAAAAAAAAAACAACAAAAAACAATACATAAAATAGATTTATACGGTCACACCTAATGTCATTACAAATTTAGACACTATAAAGAGTCTACTCTTTATGATACCAAATTCATAAACACACATAACCAAACATATTTGAACCACACTGTGCTTGAAGGGGTGTGTAGGCGTGCAGCTGTTGACCCCTTAAGTTGTGGAATGTATATTCTCTCCTCGGGGTACAACTTATATCTCCAGTGGCACATGGACCAAGTGGGGACAACACTGCCAATCATATATTCTATTTTATTAAAGTATATTCCACTTTAGTCTTTTAGATACAAATGAATGTAAACAGAAGCTGCAACATTTTCTTCCTGCACATCACTTCAAAGACCTTTAGGGTCTTTTGAACCTTTTCAGGTTTTGATACTCCATCCTCAGCCCTGAAGGACAAAGCATTCAGGGGTCTGAATGTTGAGGGCAGTTCCAAAGAAGAAGTTTTCTTCCTCTGGGGAAGTAGCTGCACTTGGGCCAGTCCTAAGTATGCCTGGACATCCCCCAAAGACCTAGATGTGTCTGTGAATCACTGTCTGGTAGTTTGTACTCCTTGGAAGCTAGTTTCAAATCTTCTTGAGCTACTAGATATTTAATTTACAATTGGTTCAGGGGAATTCGGCCCCTCCTGAGAGCATCACCACTCAGAGAACAGGCAGTCCTCAGGATTGGGCTCCAGGCCTTTCTAGGGGGATGCTTAGACTTCCCTCAGCTGGAATCTCCTCATCTGGGGTATCCTGGTGGTAGACATCTGGGCCAAAAGAAGGAGCTCTGCTGGTGCAGGCTTCGGGCCTGCTAAGCTGCGGGTCCTAAGGCAGTATTCTAAGAGGCTGGCAACTCAGGAGATCAGGGCAATCTGAGAGCCCTGAAACCCTGGCTGGCTGATTACCCCATCCCAGAGCACCCGCAGGGCTTGGGGGGGAAAGTTTGGGGCATCGCAGCTGGTAGTAGGACAAGAACTGGACACCAGGGCTTTTATCTGAATCTGGAAATGAAATCTATTCCCCAAATTCTGGTAAGGATCCAGGCCAGTTTTTATTTCTAGTCTGGAGGATCAAAGCCAGCAAGATTATCTGGATCTAGCAGCTTTTGTGGATAGGGGGCTCTAGTTAAATCCCACCTCTGTTTATAGTAGAGCTTGTCCTGGAACTAAAACAAGCAGAAACATTTGTTCAGGTTTTAGTAAAAAAAAGGGGGGGAGTGCATAGAATCAAATACCAAACAATAACCATATTTATAATAAAAGATATGAATATTGATTCAAATGATTAATCTAGCCCCATAAAAGCATGACATATTTGTTCTATTTCCACATAGAAATGACTAAAATGGAATATATTGACTTCTGATGTCTTTGTTTATATAAAAAATAAAAAAGAGAGAACCTTGATCAAGGATGGAAAATGCATGTCACGTACATTGCCATTTCATTCTAAGCCCATGGCGCGTCCTGCTACTGAACTACTCCCTTTGGCTGTACTGCTTAGGCTCTTCCCAACGTGGCTAGGATGAACCTTACTCTACAAAATAGGGGTGCAAGAATTGTTATCTTACTGAAGGTTAACATGTTTTCATTATGTTTTTTATGTCTAAAATGTTTTAAAATGTTTTATCATGAAAAATTTTTAACGTACACAAAAAGAGAATAGTATTATAAGCCTCCATGTACCTATCACTCAATGTCAAAATTATTCACATTTGCCAAACTTATTTCAACTATCCAACTCTGCCTCATTCACATATACAAATATATTCTGTTGTTTTTAAATATAATTAAATTAAATCTTCAAGTATAAATAAATCTTCAAGTTTCCAGCTAGTAGCTATGTAGAAAAGCATCCCTTTAAAATATGTATTTTTTACTTGAGCATAGTTGACACACAGTGTTACATTAGTTTCAGGTGTACAACAGTGATTCAACTTCTCTATACCTTACACTGTGGTCACCAGAAGTGCACCTGACCTCTGTCATCATGCAATACTACTACGATATCTTTGACTATATTCGCTTGCTGTATCCTTTATTTCTGTGATATAAAAGTAATGTTTTTGAGATCCCCTTTCTGACTCCACCTTTGTACAAAGACAATGACGGGAGCTCCAGTAAATACATATGTTCACAGAGACCTCTCCTGCCTTTGAGGCATTCTGAGAACTGATAAACCTATCATCTCTCTTATACTGAACTTTGAAGTCCTGTGGCTCTGGAAACTTTGGCAGGTGCCTGAATGTTTGCCTATGTTCCAGCTCTAGTATCTGGGGTCCAGGCTCCTGAGATTTATTAAGTCGTCATCCCACCATGAGGTTCCTTACTGCTTCCAAGAATATTTCAATGCATTATACTTTGCATCTCAAATACGCCACAAATTAGCAGATCGCCATCCCCTTTTGAATGTTGTGGCGTGCTCCAACTTTTTCACTGCTTTTGTTTACTTCTCAGCCTAGAAGAGACTGGATTCTCTTCCTGCCTTCTCATGAATTTAAGCTTCCAAAAAGACCATTAAAAGTGATTTTCCATCAGGAATTCTGTTTTGCTTACAAATTACACTCAGGGGAAAAGAATGCAAAGTCCTGGTTGCCTTTCTGGAGTGAGGGGAGGAAAATACAAAGTATAAAACATAAATACTGCTCGTTCTTTTTTATTTATTTATTTTTTAGAGCTGGAAAAGCAAAACACAATTTAATATTTCAAAAAATTACCTGTCATACCAGCTTTTCATGATTGAAAACAATGCCTCTGCAAATGCACTTGTGCTTTACCACAGTGTCTGATATATGTTTTATTTCTAGCCAGCCAACAGTCAGCTCCTGCAGTCACTTTGGCAACTTTTTGAAGATATCCATCATTCTGGAGGAACTAGCCAAGGAAAAGCTAGAGTGATTGCTGGCTGTATCTGTAGCGCTGAAGTAGAGTAGAAAGATTTACAGTCAGAAGAGAGTCCCGGCAGCTGCTAACTGTGGGACTTGGAAAGCCACTTTATAACTCTGAGCCTCAGGCTCCTTATAATATAATAAAAATTGTATTGATAATAATAATAATGATGATGATGATCTATTCTCTACCATCATTACTATATGCTATGGTATCAAATAAGTAGATACATAAAAAAATCACTTTTAACATAAAATCAGAATACTGTTATTTTTGTGAAATTTCATGTTATATTTCTTTATGTAATCAAGTACAGTAAAAATAAATCTTTGGAGCTCTCAAAAATCGTGTGATTTTCTGAGCCTGAATAGAGTTTGTTTTTATTTCAGAATATATTAAAAGGCATTGCGTTTTGGTGAGCACACACTAATGGTCGGTTTACACAAGTGGAGCACGTGAACTACTGGGTGCTAGAGATGAGCTTTACGATTCCTGCAGATTCATGCATTTATATCTAGGACTATTATGAACTAAGTTTTGCCCACCAAAATTCGCATGTGGAAATCTAATCCCCAATGTGGTATATTCAGAGGGAAGGACTTTGGGAGGTGACTAGTCATGAGGGTAGAGCACTCATGAATGAGATAAAACCTTTTATAAGAAGAGGCCAGAGAGTTAGTTCACTGTCTACCATATGAGAATACAACCAGACATCAGCCATCGGTAACCCGGAAGAGATTCCTCACCAGAACCTCATCATTCTGATACCCTGATCTTAGATTTCCAGCCTCCAAAACTGAGAGATGTAAATTTCTGTTGCTTTTAAGTACCCAATGTATGGTACTTTGTGACAGCAGCCTAAACTAAGACCCTTTGTTTTCGCCAAATAATGACATTAGCATTTTAAGAAAGACCTTATATCATATAACTTACTACATCAAAGCACTTGATAGAAGGAAGCTTTTCTTTCTTTTTTAAAATTATTTTTATTAACATATAATTCATTATGTGCCCCCAGGGCTACAGATCTGTGAATCATCAGGCTTACACATTTCACAGCACTCGCCATAGCACATACCCTCCCCAATGTCCATAACCCCTCCTCTCCCTACTCCCCCACCCCCCAGCAACCCTCACTTTGCTTTGAGAGATTGAGTCACTTATGATTTGTCTCCCTCCCGATCCCATCTTGTTTCATTTTTTTAGAAGGAAGCTTTTCTTATGTTTTCCTGAAATTGAAAATTTGCATGTCTGGCTCTCTGTTAGACTCTAAGCTTCTAAAAGTCAAAATAAGGCCTTCAAGGGTGCTGATTAAAATCCTGGCTGTTGCAATCAGCTAAGCCTTCAACTCTCGGTTTCTGCTCAGGTCATGATCTCAGAGTTGTGGGATCGAGCCCCTCCTCTGTTGAGCCCCACTCAGGCTCCATGCCCACTGTGGAATCTGCTTGGGATTCTCTCTCTCTTGCTCTCCCTCTGCCCCTCTGACTTGTGCTCTCTGTGTCTCTCTCAAAAATAAATAAATAAATCTTTAAAAAAAAGAAAAGAAAAGAAAAAGTTGAAATCAGACAGACCTGGGCTCAAATTTGAGCTTTGACTCTTCCTAACTTGGGGCAAGTTATTTGAATTCTCTGAGCCTCAATCTGTAAAATGATGATTATACTAGTCCCTAAATCAATGTGGCTGTAGAATTAAATAAGAAAATACATGTAAAGCCTGGCACAGAGTTAATGTTAAATAAATACAGCCATTATTGTCTTTAGTACATTGACTTATACATAGCCATTATTGATTGTCTTTAGTACATTGACTTATACATGTTGACTGATTTGCCTAGCTCTCTAAATTAGACTAAAACTTTGAAGTCAGAGGCTATGCCCTAGACTCTCCCATTTCATTCTATATTTTCTCCAGTGGATTGGTGTTTGTCAGCATGGTGATCTGTACCACTGAGATTCTCCGTCCATCTAAATAAAGAGAACTCTTTTCCCTATCTAGATTCTGAACAATGTGAGAAAAAAACAAATAATCAAACTGGGGGCCAAAATATTACCTATTTTATCGATGCAGCTTAAAGAATGCAGTTTGTAGAAGAACCAAACACACTTACCAAGACAAGTCCCAAACTAGAGAAACTGATCTACCTAATCCCAGGCAACGCTTGTCTAGAGCAGCAGGGAAGCCTGACCAGATGAGGTCAGAGTAAAAGGACAGCTCCCACTGCCATCAGGCAAGCTCATTTCTAATCCCAACAAACAGAGCTATGCTGGAAGCAGCCTGTACTTCTAGAACTTGGAGGCAAGATGTCAACCCTGAAGAAGATAAGCTGGACTTACATGTATTAAAGAATTCTCAATCAAGTGGACAGTAGGGGCGCCTGGGTGGCTCAGTGGGTTAAAGCCTCTGCCTTCAGCTCAGGTCATGATCCCAGGGTCCTGGGATCGAGCCCCACCTCGGGCTCTCTATTCAGCAGGGAGCCTGTTTCCTCCTTTCTCTCTCTGTCTGCCTCCTGCCTACTTGTGATCTCTGCCTGTCAAATAAATAAATAAAATCTTAAAAAAAAAAAAAAAAAAAAAAAAAAGAAGTGGAGAAGTGGAGAGTAGACTCTTCAGATCAAGTCTTGGGACACCCGTCAGATCCCAGGAACTGAACAGGAAATAAATGAGTGTTTAGCCAGGAGAGACCTCTGTTAGCTTCAGGGAATTACAGGAAAGAGGTTCCCCACAAGTCTCTCAGAAACCCACAAAAGGGGCTCAACTAGAAGACTGAGCATCTATATATTGGCCACATGACAGATGTATCACATGGGCAAACCTTTCCTGTCCTTAACCTGATTTTGTTCCTCTATTCCAACACTATAGGATTCAAAAGGAGAAGTGAGTTGGGTGAAATTGGAGGCGGAGACAAACCATGAGAGGCTGTGGACTCTGAGAAACAAACTAAGGGTTTTGGAGGGGATGGGGGTAGGGGGTTGGGTGAGCCTGGTAGTGGGTATTAAGGAGGGCACATATTGCATGGAGCATAGGTGTTGTGCATAAACAATGAATTCTGGAACACTGAAAAGAAGTAAAATTAAATAAAATGAAAAATAATAAATTCCACTTAATTTTGGTATTGGAAAAAAATTTAAAGAAGCAGCAGCATAGCAAATGGGAGAGAAGCAGCAGAAAAACAGGGACAGAAAATGGTGAGGAAACTGACTTCTCCTGTATGTTCCCATCACAGAACTCACAGCCTATAGAAGGGTCAAGATGGGGAGTGGAAGAAGCTTTAAAGTGGATGAAATATTGAAGCATTAATATTAGCCTCAATTTTTTAATACTAAGAAATTAAACTATTTATTCTTAGCTAAAAGATGTGGAACATGCCTGATATTTCATCTGGGGATAAGGAGAATTGTTTCTAGAAAGAAGATTGAGGGGGCAATTAACTACAGAGACAGCTTTTCCTTTAAGCTATTATCATGTGTTTATTTTACATGGGGATTCATAATGATGCCATGAAAGGGACAGTCTCTCCTTCTTGAAGTCCTAATTGTCAAAAAGTTTAAGCACAGAGTGGTTGATAGCCTTTTTTTTTCCCCTCTGAGAATAAAGCCCAATTCAGGAAAGCAGAAGCAAGAGACTGAAGAGCGAGAGAATATGAGGTTGATTTATTATTGATAGTATTGTCTGAATTCTTAATTCAGCCAGGTTTAATGTAAAATCTTTAGGATTTCCCAGTTTATATGAGCTAATGCATTCCTTTTTCCATTTAAGCTAGGTTCAAGGTTTTTTCCTTTCAATCCATGTCAGAAAGAGTCCCAACTACTAAAGAGCAATTATTTAGAAAAGCAATTAAAGCCACATGCACTATGTATACTACAATTAGATAAAATGACTGCTATCAAAGTAAGTTTTTAAGTTAGTGCTACTCATATATATTAGATAGCATGTACTGAGACTTACTATGTATCAATCACTGTTCTAAAACCTTTACAAGAATTAACTCATTTAATTACTATAATGACCTATGAAATTGTTATTATCTAATATGAACCTTTGTGTATCAATGTAGAAACTGAGAGGTTAAGTAAATAGTCCACAGTCACACAGCTTAGTAAGTAGTGAAGCTGGGATTCAAAGCCAGGCAGTCCAGCTCCAGAGTCCCATTCCTGATCTCAATTCAGAGTCAAAAGAAAAGAGCATAGGGCGCCCAGGTGGCTCAGTTGGTTAAGCGGCTGCCTTCGGCTCGGGTCATGATTCCAGGGTCCTGGGATCAAGCCCCGCATCAGGCTCTCAGTAGAGAGCCTGCTTCTCTCTCTCTCCATCTCCCTGCCACTCTGCTTACATAGTGCTCTCTCTCTAGCTGTCAAATAAACAAATAAAATATTTTTTTTAAAAAAGAGCATAATTGGGAATATCATCAAATCATGCATTTTTCTCAATATGCTGTGCAAAGAAATGCTTTTATGCACATAAGAATGCAGACTGTTATAAAGGTATGCAAATGAGTGAAATGAACCATTAGATGAAACATTTCTAATACTGGAGATCATTTCCAAGATTTTAAGTAATTTACTTAAACTGTGCTTCTCATTGAAATGGGAAGAATCTCAAACAGTCTGAATCTATGATACCATACTAAAACATCACAGTTCTTCCAGTTAAGGATAAAATATTAAAGTTTCAAAAAGAAAACTAAGCCCTGTTGCAGATTGATTGTTGAGTTTCACTCTTTCACAATACCTGATGGCTTTTTTACCTGTGGAGAATGAAGTTGTTGATATACATTATCGGGCATATTTAATCAAAACCTGAAAGAACGCTTTATGGAGATGAATGAAACAAAGCATGGATAAAGACTCATTCACCATTATCTTTCGTATGGAGACATTTGACTTTTCAGTTTTTGAGATGATACTACAGAATGTCACATATTCGTAACATAGTAACGGAGTAAGTATACCTTTGTATGTCCAAAGTAGTAAATAAAAAAATCTGTTTTTAAATTTTAGGTCTATTTTGAATATGAATTTCCAGAACCATTAAACAGGTAACACTAAACACTACTGTCCACTCCTGGTGACTAAAATTTGTTGGAATGTTCTATTTAATAGAAAAAGGGATTCAAATATTATTAAAATGTCTAAGCTACCCAAAGCAATATACACATTCAATGCAATCCCCATCAAAATACCATCAGCATTTTTCACAGAGTTGATGACTCTTTTAAAATTGTACCTGAAATTGGCAACCTAAAGTTGCCAAAAGCTTGAGAAACACTGCTTTGTGTAATTGCAGAAATTCTTGTGACATTAAATGGCATACAGGATCGTGTTTCCCTGGCATTTTAGTAGAAGTTGTGGTCAAAAATCAGTAGAGACTACTTTCTCCCTTTCAGGGGTCTAATTATATAATAGATTCTTCTTATAATCAGTGGATAAAAGGTTCAGAAGTTGGGTACAGACATCAGTCTGAGTGGTTTCTCAACAAAGTCTCCATTTTCTATTCAACATTAAGTAACAATCAGCTATCACCCACTCTGATTTCTCTGCATTCTGATGAAGATTTTCTACTTCAAGCATCAATAACCTGAGCAGAACTGAAGAACATGTTTCCTGATTAATCCCCCAGCCTCTAGCTATCTTGTGAGGAGGTAGATAAACAAGGCTCATTGGCATTTAAGTCACATAGACACAACCCTGTCATTCCTTTCTTCTATGACGTGACCTTCCTTCATTGTACTCAATGACAACAATGACATCATTTGGGATGCTGATTTTTTTCTCTAATGGAGCTATTATAAAGTAGCAATCATGCAAAAACGTTCATGACATAATGAAAAATATATAAGGAAACTTACCTGGTCTCATTCATTTCTTATGATTTATATAAATTATCTGCATGGCTTAAAACAAACTAAGGCTTGCTGGGCAATGCACTACACATGATAGTTTAATCAAGTTTGTTTGTTTTCAGAAGAAGGATGCATTATCACATGGAAAATGACAACAAAATGTTGTTGACCTGCTGACACAGGTTTCAAAAACAGTTCTTGTACATCAAGGCACCTAAACCCCAGTGACTACTTTATGGTTTGAAAGTTTCATGATATATATCAAACTTAATATATCTCAAACAGAACACGTGATATACATTCTAGAGAGTTGGCATTGATATGCCATGCTTCATTCCTCATACTGGTGATGTGAGTCATTCTCTTTCCTTTTTCAGTCTTGGTAGAGGTTTGACAACAGTATTGAACTCTTCAGAGAACCAGCTCTTTGTTTTGTTAAGTATCTCTTGTTTTTCATTTCTCAATTTCATTGATTTCTGCCATTCTCTTTATTACTTCCTCCATTCTGTTTACTCCAGGTTTATTTTGCTTTTCTTTTTCTAGATTGTTGAGGTGAGATCCTACATTATTGATTTCAGACATTTCCTCTTTTCTATTGTGTTCATTTAGTGCTATAAAATCCTCCCTCAAGCAAATAATACATTATAGGTTAATAAAATAAATAAATAAAATGCCCCCTCAGCTCTGCTTTAACTATGTCTCACAGGGTTTTTTTATTGTAATAAAATATACCTATCATAAAATTTACCACTTTTTAGGAGTACAGTTCCATGGCATTATTCATATTGTACTGCAACCAGCATTTCTATCCATCTTCAGAAATTTTCCTTCTCCCAAACTGAAATTCTGTACCCATTAATCAATAACTCCCCACCCTTTCCTTTCCCCACCCCCTCAAAAGCACCACTGTACCTTCTGTATCTATAAATTTGACCATTCTGGGTACCTAATGTAAGTAGAATCAGATAATATTTGCCTTATTATGACTGGTTTATTTACCTTAGCATAATATCTTCAAGATTCATCTATGTTGTAGCAAATATTGACATTACAAATGTCAGAATTTCCTTCCTTTTAAGGTTGAATAATACTCCACTGTATATAATTACTATGTTCTGTATATGCATTCATCTGTCCATGGACACTTGAACTGCTTTCACCTTTCAGCTATTGTGGATAATGCTGCTATGAACGTGGGTATACATATATCTGTTGCAGAAGATCATGGAGGACTTGGAGACTGAAATATCATTAGGTCCCAGGAATTCCGCTAGATAGGTATCAAACCATTCTGAACACCTGCAAACTCAGCAGGAGATAGAAGAGAAGAAGAGCAGCAATTCTAGGAACAGAAAATCGACCACTTTCTGGAAGGTAAGACTTGCGGAGATGTGAATCTGAAGCAATGGGAAAATAGACCTCAGGGGGAGGGGCTGGCTCCCAGCAAACGATGGAGCAGTAGAACACAAATTCAGAACTTTTAGAAGTCTGCCCTACTGAGGAATGTTGCTTCTAAGGCTAAGCAGTGGTGGAGCCCTCATAGGGACTGTGTGGTCTCAGGACCTGCAGGGTCACAGAAAGACCAGAGGTGTCTGAATGTGGCAGAGCTGCCAGATATCGGAGTGGGAAAGCTGGCTACAGAGACAGAGCCAAGGAGTGAGCTCTCAGCTAGGAGTTACCTTAAACCATGATCCATGGCACAGTTGGGCCACTGCTCTTCGAGCAGGGACACCACAAGTGGCAGATCTGGAGAGACCCCTCCTTCCTAGTCTGGGATGAGCAGCACAGGAATGTGTACCAGGAATCTGCTGGGTTTGGAGACTCCAAATGGGGCTATGCACTAGAGCTAGAAAAGCTCAGTCACAGGCTGGTGAGCGCAGAGTACAGCCAGAGACCAGGGCAATGGGAGGAATTGACTGTTTTTCTCTGAGGGCGCACTGAGGAGTGGGGCCCCTCGCTCTCAGCTCCTCTGGGCCAGAGATTGGGAGGCTGACATTTTCATTCCTGTCCTCCAAAGCTCTAGAGAAAGCATTTATGGACTAAAAGCTACCTAGAGCAAACCCAAGCATATTTCTTAGCCAGGCCCTGGCAAGGGTGGTACCATTCTGCCTCAGGCAAAGACATTTGAGAATCACTGCAACAGACCCCTCCCCCAGAAGATCACCAAGAACATCCAGCCAAGACCAAGTTCACCAATCAGCGAGAACTGTGCAACTCCAGAGCTATGGGAGAGCAACACATAGAATTCATGGCTTTTCTCCCATGATCCTTTAGTCTTTCAAAGTTAAATTTTGAATTTTTTTCATATTCTATTTTTTTAAAACTTTTCCTCCTTCCTCTCTTAATGTTTTTAAAAAATTTTATCTTATCAATACCTTTTTAAAAATATTTTTAAATTTTCATTGTTATAGTCATATTTTATCCCTTCATTGTATTTAAGCCTATTTTTTTATATACACATAGGTTTTATTTCCTTAAAATTTTGGAATACAATTTCTCCTAATAGATCAAAATATACCCTAAATCTAATGCATGGCTTTATTCTAGTCTCCACCCTGATTACATTCTCTCCTCTTTTTTTTTTCTTTTTCCAACCAACATATCAATTACTTTTTTTGAATATTTTTAAATTTTCATCTTTAAAGACATATTCCATCCCTTCATCATGTTTAACCTTACTTTTAAATATATATAAGTTTTTCTTTCTTTAAAATTTTGGGAGGTAGATTCTCCTATGAGACCAGAATATACCAAAAATCAATTGAGTGGCTCCATTCTATTCACCAATCTATTATCTATCTATCTATCTATCATCTATCTATATCTATCTATCTATCTATATATCCATTTTTTTCCCTTTTCTTCTCCCCATGGTCTGGGGTCTCTTCTGATTTGGTTAGCATATATTTTTCTGGGGTCTATGCTACCCTTTTAGTATTTTATTCTCTCATTCATATATTCTTATCTGGATAAAAGGACAAGGCAGAAAAACTCATCACAAAAAAAAAAAAAAAAGAACAAGAGGAAGTACTGATGGCTAGGGACCCAATCAATACAGACATTGGTAATATGTCAGAACTAGAGTCCAGAATGAAGATTCTCAAGGTGCTAGCTGGGCTTGAAAAAGTCATGGAATATATTAGAGAAACCCTCTCAGGAGAAATAAAAGAACTAAATTCTAACCAAGTTGAAATCAAAAAAGCTATTATGAGGTGCAATCAAAAATGGAAGCTCTTACTGCTAGAATAAATGAGGCAGAGGAGTGAATTAGTGATATAGAAGACCAAATGATGGAAAATAAAGAAGCTGAGCAAAAGAGAGACAAACAACTACTGGACCATGAGGGGAAAATTTAAATGATAAGTGATACCGTAAGATGAAACAATATTAGAATAATTGGGATTCCAGAAGAAGAAGAAAGAGAGAGGGAGGCAAAAGGTATACTGGAGCAAATTATTGTAGAGAATTTCCCTAATATATAGCAAAGGGAACAAGCATCAAAATCCAGGAGGCAGAGAGAACCCCCTCAAAATCAATAAAAATAGGTCCACACCCATCATCTAATAGTAAAACTTACAAGTCTTAATGACAAAGAGAAAATCCTGAAAGCAGCCTGGGACAAGAAGTCTGTAACACACAATGGTAAAAATATTAGATTGACAGCAGACTTCTCCACAGAGACCTGGCAGGCCAGTAAGAACTGGCATGATCTATTCAGAGCACTGAATGAGAAAAATATGCAGCCAGGAATACTATATTCAGCTACGCCATCATTGAAAATAGAAGGCAAGATACAAAGCTTCCAAGACAAACAAAAACAAAAAGAATTTGCAAACACCAAACCAGCTCTACAGGAAATATTGAAAGGGGTCCCCTAAGCAAAGAGAGAGCCTACAAGTGGTAGATCAGAAAGGAACAGAGACCATATACAGTAACAGTCACCTTACAGGCAATACAATGGCACTAAATTCATATCTCTCAATAGTCACCCTGAATGTTAATGGGATAAATGCCCCTGTCAAAAGACACAGGGTATCAGAATGGATAAAAACAAACAAAACAAAACCCATCACTATGCTGTTGACAAGAAACTCATTTTAGAACCAAAAACATCTCCAGATTTAAAGTGAGGGGGTGGAAAACAATTTACCATGCTAATGGACATCAAAAGAAAGCTCGGGTGGCAGTCCTTATATCAGATCAATTAGATTTTAAGACATGAGGAAGGACACTATAGCATACTCAAAGGGTCTGTCCAACAAGAAGATCTAACAATTTTAAAAAACTATGCCCCTAACATGGAAGCAGCCAACTACATAAATCAATTAATAACAAAATCAAAGAAACATATTGACAATAATACAATAATAGTAGGGGACTTTAACACCCCCATCCCCGCTGAAATGGACAGATCATCTAAGCAAAGATCAACAAGGAAATGAAGGCCTTAAATGAAACACTGGACCAGATGGACATCACAGATATATTCAGAACTTTACATCTCAAAGCAACAGAATATACATTCTTCTCTAGTGCACATGAAACATTCTCCAGAATAGAAAAGATCCTGGGTCACAAATCAGGTCTCAGCTGTTACCAAAAGATTGGATACATTTTCTGCATATTTTCAGACCACAGTGCTTTGAAGCTAGAACTCAATCAAAAGATGATAGTTGGAAAGAACTTAAATACATGGAGGCTAAAGAGCACCCTACTAAGGAATGAATGGGTCAACCATTAAATTAAAAAGAATTTAAAAAATTCATGGAAACAAATAAAAATGAAAACACAACAGTTCAAAATCTTTGGGACTCAGCAAAGACCATCCTGAGAGGAAAGTATATAGCAATGCAAGCCTTTCTCAAGAAACAAGAAAGGTCTCAAGTACCAACCTAACCCTACACATAAAGGAGCTGGAGAAAGAACAGAAAAGAAAGCCTAAACTCAGCAGGAGTTTAGAAATAATAAAGATCAGAACAGAAATCAATGAAGTAGAAACCAAAAGAACAGTAGAACAGATCAATGAAACAAGGAGCTGGCTCTTTGGAAGAATGAATAAGATTGATAAACCCCTGACCAGACTGATCAAAAAGAAAAGAGAAAGGACCCAAATAAATAAAATCATGAATGAAAGAGGAGAGATCACAACCAACACCAAAGAAATACAAACAATTATAAGTACATTTATAAGTAAGCAACCATATGCCAGCAAATTTGACAATCTGGAAGAAATGGATGCATTCCTGGATACATAAAAGCTACCAAAACCAAACCAGGAAGAAATAGAAAACTTGAACAGACCCATAAGCAGTAAGAAGATCGAAGCAGTCATCAAAAATCTCCCAACAAACAAGAGTCCAGGGCCAGACAGCTTCCCAGGGAAATATTACCAAACATTTAAAGAAGAATGAATTCCTGCTCTCCTGAAACTGTTCCAAAAAACACAAATGGAAGGAAAACTTCCAAACTCATGAGGCCAGCATTACCTTGATCCCCAAACCATACAAAGACCCCATCAAAAAAAAAAAAAATTACACACCAATATCCTTGATGAACACAGATGCAAAAATTCTCACCAAAATACTAACCAATAGGATCCAACAGTACATTAAAAGAATTATTCACCACGACCAAGTGGGATTTATTCCTGGGCTACAAGGTTGGTTCAACATCCACAAATCAATCAGTGTGACACAATACATTAGTAAAAGGAAGAACAAGAACAATATGATAATTCCAATAGATGCTTAAAAAGCATTTAACAAAGTACAGCATCCTTTCCTGATCAAGACTCTTCAAAGTGTAGGGATAGAGGGTACATACCACAATATCATCAATGTCATCTATGAAAAACCCACAGCCAATATCATTCTCAATGGAGAAAAACTGAAAGCTTTTCCGCTAAGGTCAGGAACATGGAAGGGATGTACATTATCACCACTGCCATTCACCATAGTACTAGAAGTCCTAGCCTCAGCAATCAGACAACAAAAAGAAATTAAAGGCATCTGAATCAGCAAAGAAGGAGTCAAACTCTCACTCTTTGCAGATGATATGATGCTTTGTGTGGAAAACCCAAAGACTCCACTCCAAAACTCCACTCCAAACCTCATACAGGAATTCAATAAAGTGTCAGCATATAAAATCAATGCACAGAAATCAGTCACATTTCTATACACCAACAACACAGAAGAAAGAGAAATTAAGGAGTCAATCCCATTTAAAATTGCACCCAAAACCATAAGATACCCAGGACTAAACCTAAAGAGGCAAATAATCTGTACTCAGAAAACTAGAAAGTACTCATGAAAGAAATTGCATTAGACACAAAGAAACGGAAAAACGTTCCATGTTTATGGATTGGAAGAACAAATACTGTGAAAATGTCTACACGACCTAAAGCAATCTACACATTTAATGCAATCCCTTTCAAAATATCATCAATTTTTTCCCCAAGAAATGGAACAAATAATCCTAAAATTTATATGGAACCAGAAAAGACCCAGAATAGCCAGAGGAATGTTGAAAAAGAAAGCCAAAGTTGGTGGCTTCCCAATTCCAGACTTCAAGCTCTATTACATAGCTGTCATCATCAAGACAGTATGGTACTGGCACAAAAACAGACACATAAATCAATGGAACAGAATAGAGATCCCAGAAGTAGACCCTCAGCTCTATGGTCAACTAATCTTTACGAAACAGGAAAGAATATCCAAGGGGAAAAAGACAGTCTCTTCAACAAATGGTGTTGGGAAAATTGGACAGCCACGTGCAGAACATGAAACTGGACCGTTTTCTTACACCACACATGAAAATAGACTCAAAATGGATGAAAGATCTCAATGTCAAAAAGGAATCCATCAAAATCCTTGAGGAGAACACAGGCAGCAACCTCCTCAACCTCAGCTGCAGCAATCTCTTCTTAGAAACATCACCCAAGATAGGGGAAGCAAGGGCAAAAATGAACTATTGGGACTTCATCAAGATGAAAATCTTTTGCACAGCAAAGGAAACAGACAACAAAACCAAAAGACAACTAATAGAATGGAAGAAGATATTCACAAATGACATATCAGATAAAGGGCTAGTATCCAATATCTATAAAGAACTTATCAAACTCAACACCCAAAGAACAAATAACCTAGTCAAGAAATGGGCAGAGGATGTGAACAGACATTTCTGTAGAGAAGACATCCAGTTGGTAATAGACACATGAAAAAATGTTCCACATCACTCAGCGTCAGGGAAATACAAATCAAAACCACAATGAGATACCACTTCACACCAGTCAGAATGGCTAACATGAACAAGTCAGGAAACGACAGATGCTGGCGAGGATGCAGAGAAAGGGGAACCCTCCTATTGCTGGTTAGAATGCAAGCTGATGCAGCCACTCTGGAAAACAGCATGGAAGTTCCTCAAAAAGTTGAAAATAGAGGTACCCTATGAGCCACCACTGCACTACTCAGTATTTACTCTAAAGATACAAATGCAGTGATCGACGGGGCCTGTTCACCCAAATGTTTATAGCAGCAATGTCCACAATAGCCAAACTATGGAAAGAACCTAGGTGTCCATCAACAGATGAGTGGATAAAAAAGATATGGTACAGACACACACACACACACACACACACACACACACACACACACACACAGGAATACTATGCAGCCATCAAAAGAAATGAAATCTTGCCATTTGCAACAACATGGATGGAACTAGAGGTTATTAAGCTGAGTGAAATTAATCCATCAGTGAAAGACAATTATCATATGATTTCTCTGATATGAGGAATTTGAGAGGCTTGGTGGGGGGTTGTAGGGGGTAGGGAAGAAAAAAGTGAAACAAGATGGGATTGGGAGGGAGACTAACCATAAGAGACTCTTAATCTCACCAAAAAACTAAGGGTTGCTGGGGGGGTGGTGAGTAGGGATAGGGTGGTTGGGTTATGGACATTGGGGAGGGTATATGCCATGGTGAGTGCTGTGAAATGTGTAAGCCTGATGATTCACAGACCTGTACCTCTGGGGACAATAATACGTTATATGTTAATAAAAATAATTTTTAAAAAAATCTGTTGCTGTGCTTGCTTTCACTTCTTTTGGGTATATACCCAAAGTAGGACTGCTGTTTCATACAGTAATTCTATATCATTTCTTGAGGAACAGCCATACCACTTTCCACAGAAGCTTTACATTTTACATTCCCCCTCCCCACTACAATGCACAAGGTTCCAATTTCTTCACATTCTCTCCAGCATTTGTTTGTTATCTTCTGTTTGATAATAGTTGTCTTACTGGGTGCAAAGCAGTATCTCATTGTGGTTTTGGTTTTCATTTCCCTAATGATTAATGATGTTGACCATCTTCTCATGTACTGATTAGCCATTTGTGTATCTTCTTTGAAAATTGTTTATTTGAGTCATTTGCCCACTTTTAAATGGATTGTTTGGTGTGTCTGTCTGTGTGTGTGTTGTTGTTATTATTGTTGTTGAGTTTATTCCACAAATTTTAATCTATCATATTTTCCATTTTACTTTTGTTTTATTTAAGTTTTTATTTGCCTCGAGATTTCCTCTTTAACCCATGTGTTATTCAGAAATCTATTTTTAGTTTCCAACTGTTTGGAGATTCTCCTGTTATCTTTCTTCTTCTTTTTTTTTTTTTAAGGATTTACTTATTTATTTTAGAGAGCGTAAGAGAGTGTGAGTGGGGGGAAGGAGCAGAGGGAGAGGGAGACAAGCAGATTCCCTGCTGAGTACAGAGCCCAACATGGGGCTTGATCCCACAACCTGAGACCACAACCCAAGCTGAAACCATGAGTCCAACACTCACCCAACTGAACCACCCAGGTACCCCTCCTGTTATCTTTCTATAATAGATTTCTAGTTTGTGTCTATATAGTCAGTGAATCCACTTTGTATTTTTAATTCTTTCAAATTTGGTGACATTTGTTTTATTTCTTTTATGGCCAGGTTATGATGTACTTTGTATAAGTTCCATGGACACTTGAGTATGTATTCAGCTTTGTTGAGTGGAGTGTCCCATAAGTGTTAATTACATACTGTTGGTTAATGCGTTATTTGGTTATTCTGTATCCTTCTTGATTTTCTGTCTATATATTCTATCAATTGTTGATAGAGGGATTTTGAAACCTTCATCTTTAGTTGTGGATTCATCTATTTTTTCTTTCAGTTCTATCAACTTTTTCTTGACATATTTTGTTGCTCTGTTGTTTTGTGCATTTGGTATCACTAAACCTTCCTAGTGGATTAACTGTTTTATTATATAATATATCTCTCTACCTCTGGTAATGTTTGTTCTGAAGTTAATATAGCCACTCCTACTTTCTTTTGATTAATGTTTGCATTATACATCTTTTTTCCATCCTTTTCTTTTTGAACCATATTGTTATATTTGTAGTGTCTTGTAGAGTGCATACAGTGCATCTTACTTAATTCACTCTGACACTCTCTGTCTTTTCATTGCTGTATTTAGACCATTTTCATTTAGTGTAACTACTGACACATTGAGGCTTAAGTCTGTCATTTTATTTTTGTTTATATTAAGTTTCCCTGTTCCTTTGTTTTGTCTTTCTGTAGGGTAACTGAAAAATATTTGACTTGAACACTTCTATTTTGATTTATCTGTAGTGTTTTTTAGTGTATCACTTTGTATAGCTATTTTGGTTATTCTAGCTATTACAATACATATGCACAACTTATCACAGTCTACTTATATCACCATATTACCATTCAAGTGATATATTAAAAACCTTACTTCCCCTCATGTCCCTTTACCCTCCTCTACTTATAGTATAATTGTCTTAAATATTTCATCTAGATACATTGAGAATCACATAAGACTGTAATGTTTGCTTCTGCTGTCAAACACAATTTATAAAACCTAAGAGGAGAAGGAAAGTCTATTGTATCAACCGATATTTTTGCTCATTTTTTTCTTTTTCTCTTCCTAATGTTTCAAGGTCTCTTCTCTTATCATTTCTTTTGTTCAGAAAACTTTCTTTGCCATTCTTTAAGGTAGATATGTTGGTGACAAATTCTTAATTTTCCTTCATCTGAAAATGTCTTGATTTCTCCTTCATTTCTGAAAGATGTGTTCTTTGGATTTAATATAGTGGGTTGATAGTTCTTTCCTTTCCACTTGGTGTCTTTTCTTTCTCACTTCTTTCAAGCTTTTTCTTTCTTTAGTTTCCAGATGATTGACTATGATGCATTTAGTGTAAATTACTTTGGGTTTATTCTGTTTGGACTTCATTCAGTTCTTGAACCTGTAGTTTATAAGTTTTGGCCAGATTTGGCAAGTTATTTATTTTATTTATTTATTATTTCTTTGAGTACGTTTCCTGCCCTTGACCAGTGACTATTAGCACCAGTGACTAAGGTGCTAATATCTGTTGATTTTTCTCATTTCACCACAGTTATTTTAAAATTCAGCTTTCTTTGTCTTTAAGTAATGCTTAGCATGCGACTTTGCATGATTTGAGGTTACTTTATGTGTTTTATGGAAGAGATCTTGGAAGGTTATTTAATACACTGACTTCATTGTCTATAACTACCTAGAAATCCAGTTTATTTCTTTTTTATTCTAAAATTTATTTATTTGACAGACAGAGATCACAAGTAGGCAAAGAGGCAGGCAGAGAGAGAGAGGAAGAAGCAGGCTCCCCGCTGAGCAGAGAGCCTGACATGGGGCTCACTCCCAGTACCCTGGGATCATGACCCAAGTCAAAGGCAGAGGCTTTAACCCACTGAGCCACCCAGGCACCCCCAGTTTATTTCTTAACTTAAAAAAAATTATAATCTTGATTTCCTCAACTATCATATTCTCACTTCTAGATTCCTTGGATGATCACATGTATACTCACTTAGGAAATACTTGTGTCATCCAAATTTGGGGATAAACTTTGCAAGTAATTTTAAGTTTGCCTTCCAAGATTTTGCTGAGGATTCCTAATAAAAGGGAATATTGGGGATGACATGACCAGATTCTTTTCTATGACAATGATGGGTTATACCAACTGAAACTTAAAATCCATAATAGGAATCTTGCAACTTATAGTAGGTAGTCATGGAGTTTTTGTCTCTAGATTTGAGTCATATCATTACCTGATTTTCAAGGTATTAGAACTTTAGATCCTACTCAGGTAAAAGCATTATTTGATGGAATCTTCTAGTCTATTAATCCATGCACTATTCTATTCCAAATTCTCATTATAGTCTTCTAATTTAAATGCTAATACATTTTCTTCATAACAGTTATACTGGCTTAATAATACAAAGGAATAAAATATTTTATATACAATTAAAAATAACCAAGAAATGCACAGGAACTTTACCTAATAAATGTCAAAATTCTCATCAAAGTTATAAGGTATTTCAGGGAATCCCTGTATGTGAAGAATGAATTTCATAAAGGTCACAATTCTCCCATAAATAATTTTTGGTTTCATCACAATATCAATATCCAAATTTGCAAAGACACACATTTGAGAATTGTTAAAACAATTCTGAAAGGAAAAGCAGACCTAGATAGACAAGTCAACATTTTTGAAAGACAATAAGTGATATATACACTACCACAGTGTTTCAAAACACTGTAAATACATAACCTTAAATATGTGCTGCCAGAGCAAAAATCACCAGTCAGCAAAATGAAAAAGTGAATTGAAAAGGAATAAATAAAATAAATTACAAACAAAATAATGGAAATAATAATCAAGATTATAGATATCAGGGAGAGTGAAGAATAAAAGAATTAAAAGCACACTAAGCTGACAAAAGTTGATCTTGACTAAATTAAGATTGTCTTAGTTTCAGTACATCAACAAGCAAATATGAGGTAACAGTATCTCTGACTCTTTTTGCATTACATAGAGTACATAAAATCATCAATCTTCAGCATTATTCACTTTAATATTATTCTTGCCTCTCTCTGTTACATACATTACTTCATATACGTGAAAAAGTACACCAAGAAATACATTATCCCATTAGTTGTCTCCTTCTACCTCCTTGCTATATTGTATTCTGAGTTTGTTTCTTTGAATGGATGAAAATGGATGAAAAGGTGGCTGTGGCCCTGGCTCTCTCTGTAAAGAAAGCATACCCACAGGTTAAATTTGTAGTTGTTCAGGTTGTTTTAATAGAAAGTCTTCAAGTTAACTTGGAAAAAAACCCCTACATTTTATACTGATTTCTTATCAATCCGACTTCTTCCCATTAGGGTTTAATACATAGATTATAATTGTATTTCTAATCCAGTTTTATCTACTTTTTATGGTTCATGGAAACTCTTCTGTGTATTTTCCGATGGTTAACACATACACTTAGATCTCAGAATGACTTTTAGGTGTTATCTTTAGCTGTTGCTATGAGTATTTAAATGGAAAAGATACTGATATCTTTAAAATACAACTACAATTTAAATTCTATTTAAAACTCTTATTAAAGCTCTCAATTAAAGAAAAATTCTCACATGGCCTGACCTGCTTATTCATTATTCCTATCCTTAGTCAGGCCAACAACCAGCCTCTTAATTTGTATTGCCGTTTTGTTCATTTTTGATCTGTATCATCATGTCAGTCATTATGCAATGGTTTCTATGCTATTAAGTTCACAGAATAGAACAAAAGAATGACCTCACAGCCATTTCTTATTTTTCTCACACTCTTGGTCTTATCCGATAGCCTTACAGAACTATATGCCCTTGACACACTTTAATATCAAGGTAAATTTTAATGAGCAATTAATCTTTTTTGCTCAGTTCTCCATTTGCTCTGCATATTAATTTTATATTAAGAATTTGTCCATAGTATCACTTAAAACTTCATCTTTCTCTTCTCTTTCATTATTTTTGGTATAATGAAAACCTAAACTTATACAATAGTCAAATATTTGAGATAACCAGTTCTAGAAAACCAGCATCACATGAACTAAAAACCTTCAGTCAATGACTGAATGTTGCTAACAATAAACTTTTCCTTCTAAGTGGTTTGTTTCTACTCTCCAAGAAAAAAAAAAAAAAAGGTAAGTTGACTGTCATAGTGGCCAAAAAATAAAAATGCATTAGAGCCAGTTAGATCTGAGTTGAAATTTTGCCTCTGTCACCTTGCTTGAAACTCTTTTATTGTCAAACTTCAGTTTTCTCATGTAATATATTATCATTGTGAGAATAAATGTAATTATGTATGCCAAATATGTAAGTACTGCCTCCTTTTTCCTTCCCAATGCCAAGTTAGTTTGTACAGTATGCTTTGGGAAGGTAACTATTAATGTGCTTGTCCTGTCTACATTAGAAATTACATATTAGTTCTAATCTAATGTTAAAAATAAGTATTGGGTACATACTTGTGTGGAATTTTGACCTCATGAATGGATGAAAAGAGAAATGAAACAGGGGCTAGAATAGAGCTAGAGGTGTGGAACATTCATGAAACCATGATGCTTAATTTATTTTGAAGTCCATTCCAAATATCTAATAGATGCAGAGTTGGTTAGGGTTAGGGCTAATGTTGATATCTAAAAGTATTCAGATCAGCATATATAATGAATATTCACTTGTTGTACACTTGCTAAGTATGTGCCAGTCACAGTTCTCAGTATAGTAGCCATTTAGGTAAGAATCATTAAGTAAATTACAGAAGGTTACAGCTACACTATGCTTCCTACTGATAAATCCTTTCAAAGCAGGAAACTAAATAGGGAGTTGACCAAAGAGAGGCAATCCCATACCTTAGGGAGAATGCTAGCAAAACTACAGCAGGGTATGATGTGTGCTGGGTTATACATGGGATGTGTTCCAACAGGAAAAAGGAAAAACAGGTTTGAGGAGGCAGAATAACTAACATACAGCAAATGTAGATTCACCCAGAAAGATGGATGCTGAAACCATGACAGCAAGCTTAACTCCAGTGTTCTCCATTAGAGAACTATCATTTAAAGTCTTCTTCAGTGAATAAACTATTGTAAATTTGTTGTTTTTCTTGCTCAATACCAAGAACTGAATAGCAGTAAGTTACCAAATGGATTCAGTCTCTCCCCAAGGAGTAGATAAGAAAAAAAGAGTTCCAAAGACATATGCAACAACAAAATTATTAATGTGGGCCAGAAACATCCATACATCATAATATTATACATCAACTGTGTAAAATTTAGTCTATCACATTTTGAATAGAGGCTAGACAAATTAACTGCTGTATATTCACAATTTCCCCCATATTTTCCATATTTGTGGAACAAACAACATAACCACATTAGTGGATGATAAACTGGTTATAATTTTTAAATCACCTCTGATCCCATCACAGTGTCACCAACAGTAAACTACTTATGTCCTACCTCAGTCACTTGAGAATGCTTTCTTAGATGTGTAAGATCTGAAGTCCCTCTTCAGAGTAATTGAATATAAATCTCTTAGGGTGAGTCTGGGAATGTAAATTTTAAAGAAGTATTTCAGATGGTTCACTTGAACACTATAGTTTGAAAACCACTGGTCACCTCTGTGAATCAAACTATTTTCATTTTCACTGATCTTTCCAGGTATATATCTTTTCCAAATATATGTCATTTTTACAATGTTTTAACTAGAGCGTAGATATGCATTTATAATCTGGTTAAATGTTTCATAAGGATACTCTGGTTGCTACAGTCTATAATACTCATTTTTAATGGCTATATATTTTTTTATTGTGATACAGAAGAAATATGTTATGTTACTCAATCATTTATAATTCTTTTGTTCCAGATATTCCTCTTTATCTGCTTTTGGATTATTTAAGTATGATAAAGACCCAAGAAAGAGGCTTACTAGGTCAAAGATTTGGCCACAGTTTTTTAACAACCAAAATCAAATACATGCACAATCTCCATAAAAGCCAGCAGCATTTTATAATCATAAAATGAAGCATAAAATCTAAAACACTTTAACTAGAGAGACATTTGGCTGAAGTAGAGAGGAATGGAACAGAGAGAAAATATAGATATAGATATCTTGAAAACTATATAATAAAAGAGAAGCTTTTTATGTAGATGTCTATATATGGTGAGAATAAGACTGCTTTCTAGGTGTAAATGAAGTATAAATGAAACCTCAGGGATGTCACAACTTCCTATAAGTCATTTGTAATGACATTCCTTACTCCACCAAGAGAGTAAGTCTTGTGTTTTTATAATAACCCTTTAAAATAATATGGTTCCTGCATGATTCTAACCAGCATTCTTCCTTTTGGATCACACTGGACCACTACCTACATTGTAGCCAGGATCATCTTTCTTAGTGATATGATGGTCTTTGACCATCTTTCCACTACCCTCTGTACAAAACTCACACATATTAAGGTGTTTCTGCCTTAAAAGTTTCAAACCTCTAATGTTCATTTGGAGTTTATTATACAAAGGCTTTGTGTTAGGTCCTTCTTCCTGTAGATTTACTCTTTAGCTTTATTAAAACATCTCTAATTTACCCATCCAATTTACTCTTTTCTTTTCTTTTTTTTTACTTTTAATTTTTTATTTTTTATAAACATATATTTTTATCCCCAGGGGTACAGGTCTGTGAATCACCAGGTTTACACACTTCACAGCACTCACCAAAGCACATACCCTCCCCAATGTCCATAATCCCACCCCCTTCTCCCAAACCCCCTCCCCCCAGCAACCCTCAGTTTGTTTTGTGAGATTAAGAGTCACTTATGGTTTGTCTCCCTCCCAATCCCATCTTGTTTCATTTATTCTTCTCGTACCCACTTAAGCCCCCATGTTGCATCACCACTTCCTCATATCAGGGAGATCATATGATAGTTGTCTTTCTCTGCTTGATTTATTTCGCTAAGCATGATACGCTCTAGTTCCATCCATGTTGTCGCAAATGGCAAGATTTCATTTACTCTTTTCAAGAATATTTCTGGGATGCCTGGGTGGCTCAGTTGGTTGAGTGTCTGCCTTCAGCTCAGGTCATGATCCTGGACTCCTGTGATTGAGTCCCACATTAGGCTCCTTGCTCAGCGGGGAGCCTGCTTCTCTCTTTGCCTGCCAACTTTCTCTCTTGTCATTTGTATTTTTAAGCTAATTATATTTTTAGTGTTGAGAAGTTTTCAAACATTCATGGTCAAGTATTTGCATTTTATCCATTGATTAGTTTCTTTACTTTGTTTGAAATTAGAAAGACATTTTCCAAGTAAATATAAGATAAATATCTATATTTTATTCTGCTAAATTTGGTTCTCAGTTTTTTCACTCAATGCTGTAATCTCTCCAGAACTTTTTTTGGCCTCATGATATGAGAAAGTGATCTAAAATATATTTCCAAAATTTTAATGAAATATGCCAGTGCATTTCTTAAATAATCCATCTCTTCCACATATTTCAAAATGCCACTTATGTCTTCCTACTTGCTATAACAAAATTCATATTTCATTCTATATTGTTTCTTTTCACCCATCATTTTTTCAAAAACTCTCACCCAATTCATGACCAAGTCCTCTTGTTTCTATATCACTTTATCTCCTCTAACACCAATTGGTCCAATGTGTCATCATTCCTCAGCTAACAACTGAAACCTGTCAATCTATTAAGAGGCACAGAATCTAAAAGAACTTTCTAAAAATCATACAACACTGGGGAATCAAACATTTGAGTACACCTTCCAAAAAAGCCAAAATTTGAGAAACAAATCCAAAAGGAGTAAAATAAAGAAAACGAGAAAATAGGGTGCCTGAATGGCTCAGTTGGTTAAGTGACTGCCTTTGGCTCAGGTCATAATCCTAGAGTCATAGGACTGAAGCAGGGAGTCTGCTTCTCCTTCTGATCTTCTCCTCTCTCATGTTCTCTCTCTCTCTCATTCTCTCTCACATAAATAAATAAAATCGTTTTTTAAAAATCCACAAAAGTTAGCACTTTTATCCTTCAGATAATCTTCAAATTCCTTACATAAAACAATAAACTAAGAATCTAAGCAGAAAGAATGTGAAACACAGACCAGAGTTTTCTCTTATAATGCCAAGGATAAAAATTTGCAGTTCAGGGGCGCCTCGGTGGCTCAGTGGGTTGGAGCCTCTGCCTTCAGCTCGGGTCATGATCTCAGGGTCCTGGGATTGAGCCCCATATTGAGCTCTCTGCTCAGAGGGGAGCCTGCTTCCTCCTCTCTCTCTTTCTCTCTGCCTGCTTCTCTGCCTGCTTGTGATTCCTGTCAAGTAAATAAATAAAATCTTTAAAAAAAATTGCAGTTCAGGAGTTTCCAAAAAGGAGAGTCCCTGGTAAAGACCCTGGAAGTCTCACTCTAGCAGTAATGGTAAACCAGAAGTAGAATAAGCCTTATAAAGGCTTATGTTGCACATCAAATCAACTCAGTCCCTTATTGAGTTGTGGTGATCCCATAATTCTAGCTGTCTATCTGTAGGTTGGATGCATACTTTCTGGAGGAAAATAACATCATCTACAAATTTTCATACACCGGAATGACATTCATATATAAATATAAATTAAGCATAGCAAGTACCAAGAAACAGGATGAAAATATTAAAACACATACACGTGTAACCCAGATGATGAAATTACAAAAACAGAATTATATGGAATATTTACCAAATACTACACTATGAATAATTTTCATGATATCTGAAAGGACTGGAAGCATACTGGGTATAGTTTCCAACAAACATGTCATTAGAAAGTGGGAAAAAAAAAGATGATAAATAAGAATCCCAAATATGTGGAACTTAGTAGATTTCCATGGGTCAAAGTGATACATAAACATATAATAAAGTATCACTTAGTATTATGATAAATATAAATTCAAGTATATCAGCAATTGCATTAAATGTACATGGATCAGTTCTTCTACTAAAATACAAAGAAGTGCTTATAGAAGGTATACACAGAAAGGCTGGAGTTAAAGGAAGAAAAATAGGTATATCCAGCAAACACCAAACAAAATACAGTTGATGCGTTTATGGTAATAAAATAAAATAAAATTTTAAGTCAAATGGAATTTATAAGAAAAAAGAATTTAAATATCATAATAAAAGAAAATACTTTGAACAAAATGATGATAAGATCAAACTTGCAGAATGTAACTAATCAAGTTTAGAACAACATGTTAGAGAAGAGAGAGGCTAAAATCAAAGATCTAAGTATATATTTTTTTAAAAGTTAGTATATGAACAATATGTTAAATTAAAAATTTATATATATATATTTTTTTAATTTAAAAAGTTTTTTTTTAACTTTTTTCTATGCCCTTTCTTCTCCCTCCAATATGGGGTCTCTTCTGATTTGGTATGCATACATATTCCTGGGGTCTTCCCCACTCTTTTAGTATTTCATTCTCTCATTCATATATTCTTATCTGGATAAAATAACAAGGCAGAAAAACTCACCACAAAAAAAGAACAAAAGGCAGTACTGAAGGCTAGGGACCTAATCAATGTGGCCATTGGTAATATGTCTGATCTAGAGTTCAGAATGACAATTCTCAAGGTGCTAGCTGGGATCAAAAAAGGCATGGAGGATATTAGAGAAATGCTGTCTGGAGAAATAAAAGCCCTTTTGGAAGAAATAAAAGAACTAAAATCTAACCAAGTTGAAATTAAAAAAGCTATTAATGAGGTGCAATAAAAAATGGAAGCTCTTACTGCTAGGATAAATGAGGCAGAGGAGAGAATTAGTGATATAGAAGACCAAATGATGGAGAATAAAGAAGCTGAGCAAAAGAGAGACAAACAACTACTGGACCATGAGGGGAAAACTCAAGTGATAACTGATACCTTAAGATGAAACAATATTAGAATAATTGGGATTCCAGAAGAGGAAGAAGGAGAGAGGGAGGCAAAAGGTATACTGGAGCAAATTATTGTAGAGAATTTCCCTAATATGGCAAAGGGAACAAGCATCAAAATCCAGGAGGCACAGAGAACCCCCTCAAAATCAATAAAAATAGGTCCACACCCCATCATCTAATAGTAAAACTTACACATCTTAGTGACAAAGAGAAAGTCCTGAAAGCAGCCCGGGACAAGAAGCCTGTAACACACAATGGTAAAAATATTGGATTGGCAGCAGACTTCTCCACAGAGACCTGGCAGGCCAGAAAGAACTGGCCTATTCAGAGCACTGAATGAGAAAAATATGCAGCCAGGAATACTAAATCCAGCTACGCCATTATTGAAAATAGAAGGAGAGATAAAAAGCTTCCAGGACAAACAAAAACCAAAAGAATTTGTAAACACCAAACAAGCCCTACAGGAAATATTGAAAGGGGTCCCCTAAGCAAAGAGAGAGCCTAAAAGTAATAGGCCAGAAAGGAACAGAGACAATATACAGTAACAGTCACCTTACAGGCAATACAATGGCACTAAATTCATATCTTTCAGTGGTTACCCTGAATGTAAGTGGGCTAAATGCCCCAATCAAAAGACACAGGGTATTAGAATGGATAAAAACAAAATAAAACAAAACAAAACGAAACCCATCACTATGCTGTCGACAAGAAACTCATTTTAGAACCGAAAACACCTCTAGATTTAAAGTGAGGGGGTGGAAAACAATTTACCATGCTAATGGACATCAAAAGAAAGCTGGGATGGCAGTCCTTATATCAGATCAATTAGATTTTAAGCAAGACTTTAATAAGAGATGAGGAAGGACACTATAACATACTTAAAGGGTCTGTCCAACAAGAAGATCTAACAATTTTAAATATCGATGCCCCTAACATGGAAGCAGCCAACTACATAAACCAATTAATAACAAAATCAAAGAAACATATCGGCAATAATACAATAATAGTAGGGGACTTTCACACCCCCACCCCCACTGAAAAGGACAAATATTCTAAGTAAAGATCAACAAGGAAATGAAGGCCATAAATGACATACTGGACCAAATGGACATCACAGATATAGTCAGAACATTCCATCCCAAAGCAACAGAATATACATTCTTCTCTAGCACACATGGAACATTTTCCAGATTAGAAAAGATCCTGGGTCACAAATCAGGTCTCAGCTGGTACCAAAATATTAGATTCATTTTCTGCATATTTTCAGACCACAGTGCTTTGAAACTAGAACTCAAGTACATGAGGAAAGTTGGAAAGAACTCAAATACATGGAGGCTAAAGAGCATCCTACTAAAGAATGGGTCAACAAGGAAATTAAAGAAGAATTGAAAAATTTCATGGAAAGAAATGATAATGAAAACACAACTGTTCAAAATCTGTGGGACTCCGCAAAGGCAGTCCTGAGAGGAAAATATACAGCAATACAAGCCTTTCTCAAGAAACAAAAAAGGTCTCAAATACACAACCTTATCCTACACATAAAGGAACTGTAGAAAGAACAGAAATGAAAGCCTAAACCCAGCAGGAGAAGAGAAATCATAAAACTCAGAGCAGAAATCAACGAAATAGAAACCAGTAGAACACATCAACGAAACTAGGAGCTGGTTCTTTGAAAGAGTGAATAAGATTGATAAACCCCTGGCCAGACTTATCAAAAAGAGAAAGGACCCAAATAAATAAAATCATGAATGAAAGAGGAGAGATCACAACCAACACCAAAGAAATACAAATTTTAAGTAAGCAACTATACGCCAGCAAATTTGACAATCTGGAAGAAATGGATGCATTCCTAGAGACATATAAGCTACCAAAACTGAACCAGGAAGAAATAGAAAACCTGAATAGACCCATAACCAGTAAGGAGATTGAAGCAGTCATCAAAAATTTCCCAAAATACAAGAGCCCAGGGCCAGGTGGCTTCCCAGGGAAATTCTACCAAACATTTTTTTTAAATTAATTAATTTATTTATTGTATTTTTAAAAAATATTTTTTCATTTATTTATTTTCAGCATAATAGTATCATTATTTTTTCACCACACCCAGTGCTCCATACAATCCGTGCTCTCTATAATACCCACCAGCTGGTACCCCGACTGCCCACCCCCCCCACTTCAAACCCCTCAGATTGTTTTTCAGAGTCCATAGTCTCTCGTGATTCACCTCCCCTTCCAATTTACCCCAACCCCCTTCTCTCTAACTCCCCATGTCCTCCATGCTTTTTGTAATGCTCCACAAATAAGTGAAACCATATGATAATTGACTCTTTCTGCTTGACTTATTTCACTCAGCATAATCTCTTCCAGTCCCGTCCATGTTGCTACAAAAGTTGGGTATTCGTCCTTTCTGATGGAGGCATAATACTCTACCAAACATTTAAAGAATTAATTCCTGCTCTCCTGAAACTGTTCCAAAAAATACAAATGGAAGGAAAACTTCCAAACTCATTTTATGAAGCCAGCATTACCTTGATTCCAAAACCAGACAAGGCCCCCATCCAAAAAGAGAATTACACATCAATATCTTTGATGAACACAGATGCAAAAATTCTCACCAAAATACTAGCCAATAGGATCCAACAGTACATTAAAAGAATTATTCACCACGACCAAGTGGGATTTATTCCTGAGCTACAAGGTTGGTTCAACATCCACAAATCAATCAGTGTGACACAATACATTAGTAAAAGGAAGAACAAGAACCATATGATACTCTCAAGATGCTTAAAAAGCATTTAACAAAGTACAGCATCCTTTCCTGATCAAAACTCTTCAAAGTGTAGGGATAGAGGGTACATACCACAATATCATCAATGTCATCTATGAAAAACCCACAGCCAATATCATTCTCAATGGAGAAAAACTGAAAGCTTTTCCGCTAAGGTCAGGAACATGGAAGAGATGTACATTATCACCACTGCCATTCACCATAGTACTAGAAGTCCTAGCCTCAGCAATCAGACAACAAAAAGAAATTAAAGGCATCTGAATCGGCAAAGGAGTCAAACTCTCACTCTTTGCAGATATATGATGCTTTGTGTGGAAAACCCAAAGACTCCACTCCAAAATTCCACTCCAAAACTCATATAGGAATTCAATAAAGTGTCAGCATATAAAATCAATGCGCAGAAATCAGTTGCATTTCTATACACCAACAACACAGAAGAAAGAGAAATTAAGGAGTCAATCCCATTTAAAATTGCACCCAAAACCATAAGATACCCAGGACTAAACCCAAGAAAAATAATCTGTACTCAGAAAACTAGAAAGTACTCATGAAAGAAATTGCATTAGACACAAAGAAACGGAAAAACGTCCCATGTTTATGGATTGGAAGAACAAATACTGTGAAAATGTCTACACGACCTAAAGCAATCTACACATTTAATGCAATCCCTTTCAAAATACCATCAATTTTTTTCCCCAAGAAATGGAACAAATAATCCTAAAATTTATATGAATATCCGGAATAGCTAGAGGAATGTTGAAAAAGAAAGCCAAAGTTGGTGGCTTCCCAATTCCAGACTTCAAGCTCTATTACATAGCTGTCATCATCAAGACAGTATGGTACTGGCACAAAAACAGACACATAGATCAATGGAACAGAATAGAGAGCTCAGAAGTAGACCCTCAGCTCTATGGTCAACTAATCTTTGCAAAACAGGAAAGAATGTCCAATGGAAAAAGACAGTCTCTTCAACAAATGGTGTTGGGAAAATTGGACAGCCACATGCAGAAAATGAAGCTGGACCATTTCCTTACACCACACATGAAAATAGACTCAAAATGGATGAAAGATCTCAATGTCAAAAAGGAATCCATCAAAATCCTTGAGGTGAACACAGGCAGCAACCTCCTCAACCTCAGCCGCAGCAATCTCTTCCTAGAAACATCACCCAAGGCAAGGGAAGCAAGGGCAAAAATGAACTATTGGGACTTCATCAAGATGAAAATCTTTTGCACAGCAAAGGAAACAGACAACAAAACCAAAAGACAACTAATAGAATGGAAGAAGATATTCACAAATGACATATCAGGTAAAGGGCTAGTATCCAATATCTATAAAGAACTTATCAAACTCAACACTCAAAGAACAAATAACCTAGTCAAGAAATGGGCAGAGGATGTGAACAGACATTTCTGTAGAGAAGACATCCAGATGGTCAATAGACACATGAAAAAATGTTCCACATCACTCAGCGTCAGGGAAATACAAATCAAAACCACAATGAGATACCAGCTCACACCAGTCAAAATGGCTAAAATTAACAAGTCAGGAAATGACAGATGCTGACAATGATGAGGAGAAAAGAGAACCCTCCCACACTGCTGGTTAGAATGCAAGCTGATGCAGCCGCTCTGGAAAACAGCATGGAGGTTCCTCAAAAAGTTGAAAATAGAGCACCCTAGGACCCAGAAATCGCACTACTGGTTATTTACCCTAAAGATACAAATGTAGTGATCCGAAGGGGCATGCGCACCCGAATGTTTACAGCAGCAATGTCCACAATAGCGAAACTATGGAAAGAACCTAGATGTCCATCAACAGATGAATGGATAAAGATGTGGCATACACGCACACACACACACACACGTGCACGCGCGCACACACACACACACACACACACACACACACACACACTGGAATACTATGCAGCCATCAAAAGAAATGAAATCTTGCCATTTGTGACAACGTGGATGGAACTAGAGGGTATTATGCTGAGCGAAATAAGTCAATCAGAGAAAGACAATTCTCATATGATCTCCCTGATATAGGAATTTGAGAGCCAAAGTGCGGGGTTTGCAGGGTAGGGAAGGAAAAATGAAACAAGATGGGATTGTGAGGGAGACAAACCCTAAGAGACTATTAATCTCACAAAACAAACTGAGGATTGCCTGGGGGGAGGGGGACAGGGAGAGGGTGGTTGGGTTATGCACATTGGGGAGTATATGTGCTATGGTGAGTGCTGTGAAGTGTCTAAGCCTGATGATTCACAGACCTGTATCCCTGGGGCTAATAATACATTATATGTTAGTAAGAATTTTTAAAAGAGGGAGAGAGAGAGAGAGATGCAGAAAAAGGAAAAGAAGGCCATTGGAAATTTTTTTTTATTTGAGTTCAAGTTAGTTAACGTTAGTTACTGTTTTAGGAGTAGAATTTAGTGATTCATCACTCCCATACAACACCCAGTGCTCATCACAAGTGCCCTCCTTAATACCCAACACCCATTTAACGTATCCCCCTGCCCACCTCTCCTCCAAGCCATCAAAAAAAAAAAAAAAAAAAAAAAGAATGAAATCCTGCCATTGCAACTCTATGGATGAAGCTAGACTATATTCTGCAAAGCAAAATAAGTCAGTCAGGAAAAGACAAATACCACATGATTTCACTCATATGTGGAATTTAAGGAGCAAAACAGATGAACTCAAGGGAAAAATAAAATAGAGCTTAAACCACTGATCAGTTCTAATCGTTTTTTGGTAGAGTCTTCGGGTTTTTGTATATAAGGTATCATGTTATCTGCAAATATTTGAAATTTTATGTCTTCCTTACCAATTTGGATGGCTTTTATTTCTTTTTGTTGTCTGTTGTGGCTAGGACTTCCAGTACTATGTTGAATAAAAGTGGTGACAGTGGACATCTTTGTCTTGTTCCCCATCTTAGGGGAAACACTCTTGTATTTCACCAGTGAATATGATGTTAGCTGTGGGTTTTTCATATATTGTCTTTATTATGTTGAGATACATTCCCTTTAAACTTATTTTCTTGATGGTTTTTATCATGAATAGATATGGTAGTTTTTGAAAGTATAAATATGCTTTCTCTGCATCCCTTGAAATGATATTTTTAATTCTTTCTCAGTATTTTTAATTCTTTTTCAGTATATTCAGTTATGATATAACTGATATAAAGAACTTATATAAGTCAACACCCCAAAAAACCCAAATGATTCAATCAAATGAGCAGAAGCTATGAACAGACATTTCTCCAAAGATATACAGATGTCCAACAGACACATGAAAAGATGCTCAACATTACTTAGCATCAGGGAATGCAAATCAAAACTACAGTGAATTATCACCTCACACCTGTCAGAACAGCTAAAATCAGAAACACCAGAAACAACAAATGTTGATGAGGATGTGGAGAAAAAGGAACTCTCAAGTACTATTGGTGGGAATGCAAAGTGATGCAGCCACTGTTGAAAACAGTATGAAGGTTCCTCAAAAAAAAGTAAAACTACTTTGTGATTCAATAATCAAACTACTGGGTATACATCCAAAAAAATACAAAAACTAATTCAAAGGGATACATAGACCCCTATGTTTATAAGAGGATTATTTACAATACCTAATTATGAAAGTGGCCCAAGTGTCCAAGTGTCATGGATAGATGAATGGATAAAGAAGATACACATACAAAGGAATATTATCCAACCACAAAAAAGAATGAAATTTTGCTCTTTGCAACAACATGAATAGAGCTACAGAGTATAATGCTACGTGAAGTAAGCCAGCCAGAAAAAGAAAAACACCATCTGATTTCACTCACGTGTATAAATTAAGAAACAAAACAAACAAACAAAAGAGACAAACTATAAAACAGACTCTTGAAATAGGGTGAAATAGGTGAAGGTGATTAAGAATACATCTTTCATGATGAGCTCTTAGTAATACATGAAATTGTTGAATCACTATATTGCACACCTGAAATGAATATAGCACTGTATGTTAACTGTACTGGGTTTAAAAATATAAACAAATAAAATTATGGGTAAAAAATTAAATTAAAATAAAATAAGTAAATAAAACTCTCCCACAAAGAAATCTCTAAGCCCAGTTAACTTTAGCTGGAAGTGGGAATGTACAGAAAATGTACAGAAAAAGCAACTCCAACCTTATATAAATTCTATGAAGAGGAATAACTCTTCTCACTTAGTTTCATAAGGCCAATATCAGCTAAATGCTGAAGTTTGATAAGGTCATCACAAGAAGGAAATATTATAGCTTATTCTCTTCATAAAGATATACATAAAAACTGTAAGCAAAGTATTAGCAAACTAAATGCAGGAATAAAATAATTTTTAAAAATGTAAATACACTACAGCCATTTGGCTTTATTTCAGGAGTACAGGTTGGTTGAACATTAGAAAAGCAATCAGTATAACATCACATCAACAAAATAAATGAGAAAGATTACATAATTATCTCAAACACGAAGAAAAAAGCATTTTATAAAATTCAACTTTCATGTATGATAAAAATAAAATCCTAGCAGACCAAGAGTAGAAAGAAACAACTTTAATTTGACAAAGGGCAATTAAAAACACAGCAAACATCATACTTGAAAGCATTCCCCTAGATCAGGAATGAGGTAAAGGTACCTAGTATCATTATTTCTATTCAATATTTTATGGGTTAGCCCAGCTAGTTCAATAGGGCAAGAAACATAGGTAAATGCTATTATGGTAGGAAAAGAACAAATAAAATCATCCTTATTTATACATGACATAATTATATCATCTGCTTTCCGGTCAGACTTTCAGACAAGAGGTTGTGATGGAGGTAGAATTTACATTTATAATCTGTGAGGTAGCAACTGTTTACTATTTACAATTGAAAATGTATATATTTGGGGGCACCTGGATGGCTCAGTTGGTGAGAGTGGCTGCCTTTGGCTTGGGTCATGATCCCACGGCCCTGGGATGGAGCCCCACATCGGGTTCCCTGCTCAGTGGAGGGCCTGCTTCTCCCTCTCTCTCTTTCTGCCCCTCTGCCTACTTTTTTTCTCTCTCTATCTCTCTGTCAAAATGAACAAAATCTTACCTGGTGGTGGGTACTAAGGAAGGCACGTATTGCATGGAGAACTGTGTATGGTACATAAACCAACCTTGGAACACTGAAAAAAAAAAAGGATATATTTTAAAGTAAAATAATGTATTTCATATTCTTACAGTAACTAATCTCAAACCAGATGTCATTTTCTAAGATTTTATTTATTTATATGAGCGAGAGAGACAGCATGCATGAGTTGGGGGAGAGGCAGAGGGAGAGAGAGAAGTAGACTCCCTGCTGAGTGTGAAGCTACCCTCCCCCCAAACTCCCACAGGTTGCAATCCCAGGACCCTGAGATCCTGACCTGAGTCAGGATCAGGTTAAATTAGGAGTTTAACAAACTAAGCCACTCAGACACCCTCCCTCCAAATATCTTTTTTTAAGTAAACTTTAAAGTTTAGCTTATATATATACAATCATTTCTTTTTTGAATTTCCACATAAAAATATTTAAAATTTTAGACTTGTTCCTTTCCATTATAACTGGCTGAGGTGCTCTCTTTCTCCTGCTATACTCTGCATTCTTTTAGTGATAGAGGTGTAATTTTACTTAGCCAACTGTTACAGTAATCTTCCAAAAACAAATCAGATCATTACCCTTCTGCCTACAGCTTAAAACTTTTCAAAGGATCCATATTTCCTATTGCACAGCATATAAAGCCTGAGTAAGTAAATCTCTCTCATCTTTGAAGCCTTTTCTCTTTCCACTTTCCTCAGGACCTCTCTACATTCCAGTTACACCATACTGAATGCTCAAGAAAATACTTTGCTTTGTTGTAACTTCGTATCTTTGAATTTCCAATTCCTCTAATTGGAGTGCCCTCTAACACTCTGCCTACTTGATAAAGAGCTACTCATCATTCAAAACATGGCACAGGTCTCATTTACTCTTCAAAGACTTCCTTATCCCCAGGTATATTTACTATGTCTCTCTTTTTTTTTCCCTATAGCGTTTTGAACTCTGTGTTAACATTTTCAGTTTACTTTTCTTTCTCCGGCACCAGGCTGTGCATATCTTGAGGGAAAAAGGGAGTATTATTATTATTCTCAGTGCCTAACTCAGCGCTTGATATTTAGCAGGCAATAAAAAAATGACAACCAAGAAACTCAAAGGTGCCCTTCCTATGTCCAAATTATTGCAAGTGTCTATATTAGCATAGTCTAACTTAATGATGTTGAAGGTTGAGGTTAGAGTTTGGTGTCCAAATCAAGCTGCTAACAGCTTTCTTCTACAGGATTCTGCCTAATAAATTATACATACCAAGAGGGGAGCTAAATGGGGTGAAGAAACTATTTTATAACCACCAGCAAAATCTCTGGTAAAATCTGATTGGATAAGGTAATGAGAAACAAAAGACACTCTCAAATTGGCTCCCTTTCTCTGAGACTTCAATCTCTTCCTGAACTCTCCTTCAATTTTTAGCATGTTCCTGAAAGCCCCTCTCTCTGCATCTCTCAAGAAATCCGATGATATCTAAAAGAAAGGTCAGTGTCCCTGGGTTTACCTTTCTTCATCATGCATTTTTCCATGTAAGAATCCTGCTCTTCGGAGAAGCTTCCTAGAACTTTAGTAAGATCATCAGTGATGCTCTCTAATACCCAAAAGCTACAGAATAGTCAGAGGTTGGAGTTTGAATTACGAGCTATTGAGCTTCAAGTCATGTGGTTTATAAGATTATGTTTTATTCCTCTTTGCCTGAACTTTATAAACAAAAGTAATTTCTATTGTCTTAACCCTAATTTCCATAGCTATTTTAAAAAATTTAAATGATAAACCTGATTTATTCAACACTTTTTAAGTACTTTATCTTCAGAATTGCAATAAACTCTTCAAAGTACATATTTAATTCTCACAACATTTCTTGAAATAAGAGATCAGAGCCTCATTACACAAATGTTAAAACCTGGAGATAAAACTTCAGGATGTATTATTCTACCAAGTCCAGCCAACTCACCAGGGTAGGTAAGTAAGGAGAGATTAGGACAGCCACCATTTAGAAGTCATGTATGTGCATCTATTCAGAGCATCTTATTTGACTTCTTTTAGAAAAGATATATGAGGATGAGTTCTTCCATCTGTTTCCTGTTCACTGAACACAGAGCCAAAAAGCAGAATTGACTCTAGTGATGGAATGATTTGAGAGTTCCTTGAAGCCTTTTTTTTTTTTTTTTAAACTACTGGTTTCTTGTATGTTTTTTCCAAGTGTGTAGATGCTGAAAATTCTCTGTTGGCTTCTAATGTTCTGATATTACTCAGTGAGGGTTTCATGTGTGTCACCTTCTCTCAAGGAAGTGTATTTCTGTTTCTGTTCACTTGCAATGAGAAAATGTTTGGTTTGCAAAACATTTAAATCCATGACAAAACATGAGAGCATTTTTTACATATGCTGTTACAAAGGACATAGATTACTGTGTGTGTGTGTGTTTAAGATGATCTTTTATAATTAAGTGTTTTGCCCTCAGAGCACTATTTAGCCAAGAAGAGGCCAGTTCTAGTCTGAACTCATCCTTAAAGAGCTAAGCTTAATTATCTTATAATTGTGTGGGAAAACCCAAGCAGAGTTTATCGTTTCCTCTTGCAGAAACAGCAGGATGGTGCTAAGTCTCTGCAGGGTGCACTGCAGATCACAAATTTTCTTCAAATTGCTCAGCAGATTACGGTAAAGGAGAGGCAGACAATGATTCTGTGCACTGGAGTTAAAAATTTTTTTTTACTTGTTTTTATACACATAAGTATGCATTGTCTTTTCTTTAATTTTCATGGACATTTTAATAGAAACATTAAAGTAATGGAACAAAGGACCTTGGGATTTTAGAGGAATTTGTCTCTGGGCAAAATCCCAGGGAGCCATGGGATATTGGCTTTCTCATTTAATTTAGATTTAAAAACATAGTTTATGGGGAAACTCACTAAGACAAAACATCTCATTAATGGGGCATCCAATGAGACTGAATTATGGCTTCCTATTATAGATATAAATACAGATTGATTCAGTTGCCAGTGTGAAGATTCATGGTGTTATTATTTCTGCTGTTGAATTTAACTGGGATCAATTAAGTCTCAAAAGTTGTATTCCAAATAATACAAGTAAAGTCAGCTATGAAACCCATATTTTCACAATTCCATTTAGAAAAATATTTTATAAACCTTTCCTATGTGCCAGGATCTGGCTGCATTCTATTAGTGGTACATGTTATTTTTCCTTCCACTTATGTTAATTTACATCATCTATCACAACCCCTTGTTATCTGCTTCCATCTTCCACTTCTCAACCATTAATAGTCAAGCAATATTTATTGAGTACATAATAAATACTAACATTCCAAGACATTTGTTTACTCACTTAATAATTACCAACAAGCAGCAGGTAATATTATTGCCGTTTTATTTTTTAAAGATTTATTTATTTTAGAGAAAGAGCTTGGGGGGTGTGCAGAGGGAGAGGGAGAAGGAAATCCTAAGCAGGCTGTGCTGAGTGAGCCTGGAGCCCAGTTCAGGGCTCAATCTCACAATCCGGAGCCAAACCTGAGCCAAAACCAAGAGTCAAACCAACTGTGCAAGCGAAGCACTCCTATCCCCATTTTAAAAAATGAGAAAACAGAGATTCCAAAGTTTAAGAATATAGGATCCTAAGTAAGAAGAGGAGGGAGGTATTCTTCTTCCCCCAGAAATCTTCTAGTTGTCTCATATACTCAGCTCAACATTCCTCCTTAATTTGTCTGATGAAGAATTCTTCCTTGGACACCTTCTCCTGACACCTTAAATTTGTTTATTATTATTTTTAAAGTTTGCCTCCTCCTGTCTCATTCTCTTTACATCACTACCCATAGACAAAATTAAATCTATCATATTGATCTACTCAGATTCACTCTATTTTCTGTTTTTTTTTTCTTTTTCTGAAGTGCATGGTATTTTGGGGAGCTCTCTAAGAAAATGTTTTATTCTTCTATAATATTTGTCATGGGGTTTATTATATATATATGTATATATCATATATTATTATATTAAATTATCCCAAGTTATATGGGAATGATATGTGCGGTAGGAATATTTAATGTAAAAATAAGTTTACATTTTGCGTTTCCTAGCAATTTCTTCTGCTGTTGCCTTTATCTAGGTCTTCATAATCCAATACCTATATTACTGAAATAGTGTTCTGATTGATCTTTACCATCTCGAATGTTTCTCACTTCCAAGGCAGATTACTTGAGACTAGTATATTAACATTCCTGAAATACAACCCTAGTACCATACCTCTCTAGTTCAGATACTTTTGAAGGTTCCAAGCTTGTTATTAGATAAATTGTCAAAGCAGTATCTTGTATTTTAATAACCTATACATTTAGGCTCCAAATTTCCTTTTAAATCTCATTTTGTACCACTTTTCTTAATATACTTTATGCTTCAACCACACTCATGTACTTGATTTTTCCATAAGTGCAAATACATACTAAACCCGTTGATGCCATTTACATTTTAGAAATATCCTTAATACTTAGCCCTTGATAACATTTCTCATATCTTGATCATAATTGTACCACCCTTGTCAGGGGGCCAGGCTAAATAAATGGTTTGGGATTGCCCTCTGTAGCTTTTGTTCCATGAAGGCTTTCTGCAGTGCTCTAGAGGATAAGAATGAACATGGCAGCTTCCCAATCTCCAGCCCAGAAGCTGAAAGCTTGGGGTCTCATTGCTCAGTGTGTTCTCAGGGAGAAGTAGTCAATCATTCCTGTCTCCCTGGTCTCCCTCTGCACTCCATGCTCACCCAGCCTGTGACCGAGTGTTTCTGTCTCAAGCACATAACCCCATTTCCAAACCCTGCAGACCCCTGTGGCACACACCAGTGCCACTCCTACAGGGGGCATGTGGGGGTGTCTCCCAGTGGTCCTGTGACTTGCTGCGCCCCTGCCCAGAGAACAGTCACTGATTGTTGACACATGACTGTGTCCCAGTTCATGGTTTACAACAATATCAGGCTGAGAGCCCACTCCTGGGCTTGCTGATTATAGCTGGCTTCACTGCTCCGATTCCTGGGAGCTCTGCTGCACTCAGGCACCCCCGGTCTTCCTGTGACAAGGATCCTGAGATCACACTGTCTCACCGAGAATCCCACTTTGCCACCTGAGCACATTTCAGGCATGGATATCCCTCTCTGGAGCAGAATTCTTAATGTTCTGATTTCATGCTTCTCTGCTATATCACTCTGCTATATCACTTTCTGGCTGATGAAGGTGATAAAGTTTTATAATATAAGTGAGGTTCAATGGGGTGGATTCTGGAGCCAACAACCAAGAATTAATTCTTGAGAGTTCTGTTTTTTGCAAAAACACCTGAAAATGAGAGCAACAGGCCCCTCCCCCAGATCAGCAAAAACTTCCAGCTAAGACCAAGTTTACCCATCATACAGAACTGCAAAACTCCAGCACTGGGGGAAAAGACTATATAGAGTTCATTAGTTTTTTTCCTCATGATTTTTTAGGCTTTCAATTTTAACTTTTTTTGTATTTCCCTTTACAACCAATTTATTTTATCAATTTTTTAAAGTCTTTTTCAATTTTAATTTTTATGTTTATATTTTATCCTTTCATTGTCTTTAATTATATTTTTGTATATATGTAAGTTTTTATTTCTTGTATATATGTAGGTTTTTATTTTATTTTGGAATGCACTTTCTTCCCACAAACAGACCAAAATACACCCAGAATCTAGTGCACATCTATTCTCTTCACCTGTTTATATTCCTTCTTTTTTTTTTTGTTTTGTCTTTTAATTTTCATTTTTACAAGTACACTCTCTCCATTCATTGTATTTAATTTTATGTTTGCACATACATAAGTTTTTCTTTCTTTACAATTTTGGGATCTAGTTTTCTAACAAACAGACCAAAATACACACAGGATCCAGTATATTGCTGTGTTCTGTTCACCTCTCTGATTATATTCTTTCTGTGTTTTTTTTTTTTTTTTTTTTTTTTTTTGGTTTTGGGTCTCTTCTAATTTGTTCAGTATATATTTCTCTGGGGTCATTGTTGTCATTTTAGTAATTTCTTCTCTCATTCATCTATCCCTCTCTGGACAGAATGACAAGATGGAAACTCACCTCAAAAAAGAACAAGAGGCAATACTGACTGCCAGGGACCTAATCAGTATGTATATAAGTAAAGATGTCAACTAGAGTTCAGAATAATGCTTATAAAGATACTAACTGGGCTTAACAAAGGCATAGAAGACACTAGAGAATCTCTTTCTGGAGACATAAAAGAACTAAAATCTAATCAAGTAGAAATAAAAAAAACTATTGATGAGATGTAACCAAAACTGGAGGCTCTAACTGCTAGGATAAATGAGGCAGAAGAGAGAATTAGTGATATGGAAGACAAAGTAATGGAGAATAAAGAAGCTGAGAAAAAGAGATAAACAACTACTGGGTGACAAGGGGAGAATTCAAGAGATAAGTGATACCATAAAGTGAAACAATGTTAGCATAATTGGTATCCCAGAAGAAGAGGAAAGGGACAGAGGGGCAGAAGGTATATTGGAGCAAATTATAGCAGGGAACTTGCTTAATCTGGAGAAGGAAACAGGCATTCAAGTCCAGGAGGCAAAGAGAAACCCCCCTCAAAATCAATAAAAATAGGTCTACACCTCAACATCTAATAGGGAAACTTGCAAATCATAGAGACAAAGAGAAAATACTGAAGGCAATTCAGACAAGAAGTTCATACCCTACAAGAGTAGAAACATTAGAGTGGCAGAAGACCTACCCACAGAGACCTGGTACGCCAGAAAGGACTGGCATGATATATTCAGGGTGCTAAATGTACAGCCAAGAATACTTTATCCAACAAAGCTGTCATTCAAATAAACAGAGAGATAAAAAGCTTCCAGGACAAACAGAAACTAAAAGAATTTGTGGTCACTGAACCAGCCCTGCAAGAAATATTAAAGGGGATCCTTTAAGTGAAGAGAGAGTCCAAAGATAAAATAGACCAGAAAGGAACAGAGATAATATACACAGTGACTTCACAGGTAATACATGGCACTATATTCATATTTTTCATAGTAACTCTGGATGTAAATGGGCTAAATGCTCCAATCAAAAGCCACATGGTATCAGATTGGATAAAAAAGCAAGACCCATCAAATGCTGTCTGCTAGAGACTCATTTTAGACTCAAAGAAACCTCCAGATTGAAAGTAAAGGGGTGGAAAACCATTTATTATGACAATGGACATCAAAAGAAAGCTGGGGTAGCAACCCTTATAGCAGACAAATTAGATTTTAACCAAAGACTATAATAAAAGATGAGAAAGAACACTATATCATAATTAAAGGGTCTATCCAACAAGAAGACCAAACTATCATAAATATTTATCCCCTTAACATGAGAGCTGCCAATTATAAAGAGCAATTAATAACAAAATTAAAAAAAAAACATTGATAATAATATAATAACAATAGAGGATTTAAACTGTAATGGACAAATGATAATATAATGATAGTAGAGGACTTAAACTGTAATGGACAGATCATCTAAGTGGGGGATCAACAAGGAAAAGAGGACTTTGAATGACACACTGGACCAGATGGACTTCGCAAATATATTCAGAGCATTCCATCCTAAAGCAACAGAACACACGTTTTTCTCCAGTGCACATGGAACATTTTCCAGAAGAGGTCATATACTGGGTCACAAACCAGATCTCCACCAGTACCAAAAGATTCAGATCATTCCCTGCATATTTTCAGACCACAATGCTCTGAAGCTAGTACTCAATCACAAAAGGAAATTTGGAAAGAACTCACATACATGGAAGCTAAAGAGCATCTTACTAAAAAGTGAATGGGTCAACCAGGAAATTATAGAAGAATTGTAAAAATTCATGGAAACAAATGAAAATGAAAACATAACTGTGCAAAACCTTTGGGATACAGCAAAGGCAGTTCTAAGAGGGAAGTATATAACAATACAAGCCTTTCTCAAGAAATAAGAAAGGTCTCCAATACACAATCTAACCTTACATCTTAAGGAGCTGGAGAAAGAACAGAAAATTAAGCCAGCAGGAGAAGAGAATTAATAAAGATTAGAGCAGGAATTAATGAAATAGAAGCCAAAAGAACAGTAGAAGAGATCAATAAAACTAGGAGCTATTTCTTTGAAAGAATTAATAAGGTTTTAAACCCCTGACCAGACATATCAAAAAGAAAAGAGAAAGGACCCAAATAAATAAATCATGAATGAAAGAGGAGAGACCACAACCAACACTCAAGAAATCCATTAAATTTTAAGAACATATTATGAGCAACTATACGCCAACAAATTAGGCAATCTGGAAGAAATGAATGCAGTCCCAAGACATATAAACTACCAAAACTGAAACAAGAAATAGAAAACCTGAACAGACCCATAATCAGTAAGGAAATTAAAGCAGTAATCAAAAATCTCCAAACAAACAAGAGTCCAGGGCCAGATGGCTTCCCAGGAGAGTTCTACCAAACATTTAAAGAAGAATTAATACCTATTCTTCTGAAGCTGTTTCCAAAAATGGAAATGGAAGGAAATCTTGCAAACTGTTTCTATGAGGCCAGCATTACCTTTATCCCCAAACCAGACAAAGACCCCACCAAAAAGGAGAATTACAGACCAATATCCGTGATGAACATGGATGCAAAAATTCTCACCAAGACACTAGCCAATAGAATCCAAATAAATAAATAAATAACAGTACATTAACAGTACATTAAAAGGATTATTTACCATGACCAAATGGGATTTATTCCTGGGCTATAAGCATGGTTCAACATTCACAAATCAATTCAATGCGATATAGCACATTAATAAAAGAAAGGACAAGAACCATATGATCCTCTCAATTGATGCAGAAAAAGCATTTGACAAAACATAGCATTGTTTCTTGATTAAAACTCTCCACAATGTAGCAATAGAGGGAACATACCTCAATATCACAGAAGCCATCTACGAAAAGCCCACAGAAAATATTCTCAATAGGGAAAAACTGAGAGCTTTTCCCCTACGTCAGGAACACTGCAGGGATGTCCACTGTAACCACTGCTGTTCAACATAGTACTAGAAATCCTAGCCTCAGCAATCAGACAACAAAAAGAAATAAAAGGCAACTGAATTTTTGAAGAAGAAGTCAAACTCTCACTCTTTCCAGATGATATGATACTCTACATGAAAAAACCGAAAGATTCCACCCCAAAATTTCTTGAACTTATAAAGGAATTCAACAAAGTGGCAGTATATAAAATCAATGCACAGAAATCAGTTGCATTTTTATACACTAAGAATGTAACCAAAGAAAGAGAAATTAAGGAATCGATACCATTTACAATCATGCCAAAAGCCACAAGATACCTAGGACTAAACTTAACCAAGGGGCAAAGGATCTGTACTCAGAAAACTATAGAGCATTTATGAAAGAAATGAGGAAAATGTAAAGAAATGGAAAAACTTTCTATGCTCATGGATTAGAAGAACAAAGATAGTTAAAATGTCTATGCTACCTAGAGCAATCTATATGTTCAATGTAATCCCTATCAAAATACCATGGATATTTTTCACAAAGCTGAAACAAATAATCCTAAAATTTGTTTGGAACCAGAAAAGACCCCAAATAGCCAAAGGAATGTTGAAAAAAAAAAAAAAACAAAACTAGGTGGCATCACCATTCCATTTGTAATAGACTTCAAGCTCTATTACAAAGTTCAAATCATCAAGACAGGATGGTAATGGCACAAAAACAGACACACAGATCAATGGAATAGAATAGAAAACCCAGAAATAGACCCTCAACTCTATGGTCAACTAATCTTCAACAAAGCAGGAAAGAATATCCAGTGGAAATAAAGACAGTCTCTTCAACAAATGGTGTTAGGAAAATTGGACTGTTACATGCAGAAGAATGAAACTAGACTGTTTTCTTACACCATACACAAAAATAGATTCAAAATCGTTGAAAGACCTAACTATGAGACAGGAATCCATCAAAATCCAAGAGAACACAGGCAACAACACTGTGACTGTTGGCACCAATAATTTCTTTCTCAATGTGTCTCCAAAAGCAAGGCAAACAAAGGCAAAAATGAACTATTAAGACTTCATCAAGATAAAAAAGTTTTGCACAGCAAAGGAAATAGTCAACAAAACCAAAAGACAACTGACAGAATGGGAGAAGATATTTGCAAATGGCATATCAGATAAGGGCTAGTATCCAAAATCTACAAAGAACTTATCAAACTCAACATCCAAAGAACAAATCATCCAATCAAGCAATGTACAGAAGACATGAACAGATATTTCTCCAAAGAAGACATACAAATGGCCAGCAGACAGCTGAAAAAAATCCTCAACATCACTTGGCATCAGGAAATTACAAATAAAAACCATAGTGAGATACCACCTCACACCAGTCAGAATGGCTAAAATAAACAAGTCAGGGAACAAAAGATGTTGATGAGGACTGGAGAAAGGGAAACCCTCCTACACCGCTGGTGGGAATGCAAACTGGTGCAGCCACTGAGGAACAGAGGTTCCTCAAAAAGTTAAAAATAGAGCTACCCTACAACCCAGCAATCGCACTACTTGATATTTACCCTAAAGATACAAATGTAATGATGTGAAGGGGCACCTGCACCCCAATGTTTATAACAGCAATGTCCACAATAGCCAACTATGGAAAAGGCCAGATTTCCATCACCAGATGAATGGATAAAGAAGAGTGGTATGTATATGTGTGTGTATACACACACACACACACACACACACACACACACAATGGAATACTTCTCAGCCATCAAAAAATGAAATCTTGGCATTTGCAATGACATATGCTAAGCAAAATAAGTCAATCTGAGAAAGATAATTATCATATGGTCTCTCTTATATGTGGAATTTAAGAAACAAAACAGAGTTTCATAGGAGAAGAGAGGAAAATATAAAACAGGATGAAATCAGAGAGGTAGACAAACCATAAGAGACTCTTAATCATAGAAACAAACAGAGTTGGTGGAGAGTAGGGGAGTAGGGGGATTGGGTAACTGGGTGATGGACATCTAGGAGAGCATGTGATGTAATGAGCTTTGGTATTTAACACTGAAAAAATCACTGACCACTACTTTGAGACCAATAATATGTTATATGTTAATTAAATGAATTTAAATTTTAGAAAAGGGAAAAATGCATTTCTGAATTTTTTAATTCCAAGGATTCTAGCAAAATTCCATGTCCTTTAATAACTATTTTCCTAAAAATGTGCATGCACAATAGGGCATTTGCCCCATTAGGTACAAAACAATACTGAAATTCCCAAATTGTGAAATCTTTGAGGAAAGGAACTATAATTCTTACATATACACATTCTTTGCAATAAGTTCTAGATGTTTCTATAACACTCTGATTCTTCTCTATACTATGTCCCTTATTATATCACATTATAATTATTTTAATGTCCCTCCCTTTAATTATTTATCCTATGAATTCCCCAAAAGTAGAAACCATACATCATCTAGTTTTATATCTCTATATTAAAAAAAAGTCAGCTCCTATTTTATGCTTAAATAAGCATTTGGATTAGAAAGTTAATAAAGAAGTTAATAGGCACTTGGTCAAAGGTAACTAGACATTCATAAGTAATCATAAAAATATTAAAATTAATTAATTAAAATCACAGAGCAATAAGTTTAGTCATAATGCTTAGCTTTATAAAATGTCCTCAAAAACAAATCTGAAAATAACCAAAATGTTATCACTGACAATTTAAAACTTTCCAGGCAAGTACTTATCCTAAAAATAAAATAGAGAATCAGCTTGGTTAAAAATCATTATTTTACAGAATGCAGCAGGATGTTTTCCCAGCAGAATAACCCCAATTATTACCAAAAGATTTCAAGAGCTGACAGAATAGAAGCCTCTTGGAAAACTGTGATACCATTTTAGGAACTAGAACAAGAAGCTCTGAATTTAGAGCCAGGAGGTCTGGATTGGAGCTTTCCTCTTGCAATAGCAAACTCTTTAATCCTTAGAAAACCATTTCACTTTTCTAAGCCTGTTTTCCTGTCTATAAAATGAGGCAATTTACTTATGTCATCTTTTTGAGTTATACATTTCTATGATTTCAGACACGTCTGTCACAATCTCTACTTTAGAAATTGTATATTAACTTTCAAGTGGAGAGCAGCTATAAGATGATTCTTGGAGCCAACTGACTTATTCATGAAATGCTTCCTTAGGGTTAATAATTCAGTTTCCTTTCATTGACTGACTAATTTTTTCCCACTATTTTGTTGGATTTTGTTTCTTTATTTGTTTGGAAGGAACATAAATGTATGTAAACCGTACAATGTAATACTCCCTTGTGTTTTTTGAGGCCCTAGTATGCTTTGCATCTGAAACTATGAAAATGCATAGAAAGAAGGGAAGATTTTTGTTGCCAACATGAGCTATTGAATTTCCTGTTTAGCAACAGCAGCCAGGAAAGCTTACTCTAAGATTATTTTGACTTTTAGGTCCAGTGGCTAATGATCTTCACTATGACACAGAACCTTAAAATCTTATTTGAGTGAAGTGAGAGCCCTAGGCACCACACAAAGCACAGGCATTTTTGTTAATACTTTGTATTAGTAGTATTTTTTCAGGACTGATCTTTGGCTCTGCTTATACTCTGCAACTTTACCCCTTAATGATTGATGGACAGATTCCAAACAAATGTTGAGCCACTGAGTAGCTCTAAGAAATAATTTAGGTCAATATCTTTATTCTTTCTTTCTTTCTTTATTTAAAGATTTATTTATATATTTTATTTATATATATTTATTTATATATTTTATTTATATATTTTAAGATCTATTTATATATATTTTATATAAATATATTTATAAATAAATGTATTTATTTATATATTTATACTTTTTTAAAGATTTATTTATATATTTTGAGGAAGCCGGGGTGGGGGAATGGGGTGGGCGGGGAGAGAGTAAAGACCAGAGGACAGAGGAAGAGAGAAACCCAAGCAGGCTCTGTGCTGAGCCCAGAGCCATGGGCGTGGTGGGGGGGGACAGGGCACATTCATCTCACAACACTGAGATCATGACCTGAGCGGAAACCAAGAGTCAGAAACCTAACTGTGCCACTCAGATGCCCCAGTCAGTATCTTTCCTAACTCCTGAAGTAATTTGGGGGGGGGGGTGAAGAGAAGGGAAATGATTTATTTCTGAATAGACAATAAACAGCCTAACCCAATAGGCAGTTCTGGAACAAAAATTGCCCATTAGAAGAGTTAACTATTGGGGCGAAATTTCAAGCCCTAATCCTCTCACTGCACTCAAGCATTGAACTGGAAACTTCCCAGAAGAATGTGTCATTGGCTTGAATCGTGAACATAGCTATGGCTGTAAATTCTACACACGGAGGTTCACACTCATAGCTGACAACAAATTCTTCGGGGGAGATCTGAGCAGTGTATTCCATAGCTGCTAAATCACTAAGGAAGGAAGCTCTCTATCCATCTGTGGGGCAAAATCAATTAGCAGAGAGTGATCTGGCATTACGCAAATCTGAGTTCAAATACTACTAGCATACACCTGTTGCATTCAATTAGGTATGTTGCCTAATGTTTCTGAGTATGATTTTCCTTATTCTATAATGTAAAAAAACAATAATAATTTCTTTATAGTTATCTGTTAAATAAATTAGTAAGGCTATTGTATAGATTAAATGAGATAACATCTGGGAAGAGCTTAAGAGAGTGTTTTGGTAATAATGAATGTTCAGTAGACACATGAAAGTAATAAATTGCCCTAATTTTTGATTTGCAAAAGTTAAGAGACTCTAGTTCTTAGTTTTGATAGAATATCTTAAATAATTCCTTTTTCCTGGATATTTTATACACAAAAATGGGACTGTGACACACACACGTAACCCCTTCTACTTGAAATGACTCGATTTCCCTCTTTGTCACTCTGCAAGATCCACTGTCCCTTGTCATGTGTTAAATAACCAGCATGGCAGGTTGTGATAGAAAGTCCTGGCATCTTAATTCTAAGTGTTCCATATCTTTAAATTTTTTATCTGGCATCATTTGTAATTCTCTTTGAAGAATTTCCTTGGTTAAGCAATTCTATTGAAATCCTACTTGGACCAGCTCTCTTCCTTGGAAATTTGCCATCTAAGTATCCGCTCACACTGCTTGGCAGACTCTCCTTTCTCACTGATTTATTGACGTAAAGCCATTTTGGTTCATTATTATAATTTTCATTTCAACTAAAATTGACCCTTTAATTTTAAGCCATTACACTTCCTAAGGCAATTATTTTTCATTCTTAGCACCTGTTATTCTATACTATTACTAATATTCAAAGCTATGATAATGAGGATAATGACAAAAATTTTATCATAGTTCATTCCATACTACCTTAGTTTGGGACATATTAGTTGTTTTATAACTTTAAGTTACTAAACTAAACTTGATGTGTAAATATTTATTGTTCTTTATTTTTTAAATTATTTCTTTGGAGGTTTTTCCCAGATTGGAATTGCTGGGTCAGAAAATAATAACATTTTCAGAACTGGGCATTTATTGCCAAATTAGTTTCCAAATTATTATTTTAATTGACAGTGCTAACAGCAATGAATACATGTATTTAGAAATCCTGACAATACTCTGAGGTATGGAGAGTAAGCAGCAACATAACCACTGGAATCCATGGTTCTTGATTTTGTCATGTAATATTTTCAGCACAGTAAACATATAAACAAAAAATATATATTAATATAGTAGGTATACCTGCATATTTTACCATGTGATCTAACCTCCAATAATTACACAAACACACATACACACACACACACACAAACACACATACACACACACACACACAATACCCTAGCACAGATAGAATTTGAGTATTGGTGTTCTCTTAATTTTCTGCATAAAGTAATTTTCAGGTACATATTTACATAGAATCAATTTTGGTCCATGGTGGTTAACTTCAAAGGCATAAGATCTGAATCCCATATCTCTCATTTACTAGATATGTGACCACACCCAGGTCACTTAATTTCTCTGTTCTTCAGTTTCTGTTCTGTAAAAATGGATATGACAATGATGTCGACTTGATAGTAGTATAACATTTAAACAAGTTAATGTAAGGAAAATACTTACAAAGCACCTCATATATAGTAAACTATTAATACATGCTAGCTGTATTTTTAAAGTGTAGTACCTATTAGGCAGGTACAACCTTAAGATGGTTTATCTAAAATGATTGATTCATGCCATTTATGTTTTATTTTTAACAAATCTTTTATACCATGAAGATCAGGGAGAGCAAATAGGTTTCATTTCATGTGCCAATGTGAACTGGAACATTGCGCTGAAAAGAATTTTGTGTCCATGCCTGTGACTAGACAGAGAGAGGGTAATTCTTGGCTAGCAATGTCTGTCAAGGTACAGAAAAGACAACTGGAAGTGTACATGTCAGATATTTGATATATTTGCTACAGACCAAATATAAGTAATCAAATATTTATATCTAAATCATTTTATTGCTTATGTGGAGACAGAATGAAAATAATTTCATTGGCTCTGCATATACATAAACTAATAATAATTTGGTATCTGTTAATTATTAGAGAGAAGATCTAAAGCAGAAATTGAATTTGCAGTAAAGGACACCATCTTTCAACAGATCACTTTGATTACATAGGTTTTCTTTTAAGGAAAAGTGATGTTTTCAACTATCTGTATTCAACTACAGAGAAGCAAAAAAAAAAAAAAAGATATTCTAGTTCTAAAAGATTAAAGCTCAAAATAATACATATATGGCTTTTTAATAATGCATCTTTGTTTCCTACCTAGTACACCATGTTATTACAGGAAGAAAAAACAGTTCCTAGTGTGCTGCCATCTGTCTCCTCAACTAGTCAAAGAGGAACTCATACAGAAGAATCAAATCATATTCATCTTTGTGTATCTAATACTTGGTCTAGAGTCAATGTTCAGAAAATGTTTTTTGAACAAATGAGTATCTCCTATGCTTCAGGCACGGTGGTAGTAGGATTTAAGATGAATGAACGGATCCTGGGTGATGGCAGATGCTTTCATTTCCAGAACACAGTAGTAGTCTCAGTGGTTATCATAGCTGATGGGAATATTTCAAGCTCCATATGCAGAAGTACATAGAAGCCTAATGGCTAGACGTTGCCTTAGCCTCTTTGCAAAAATCATCTCTGGCACCTGTGATCTGTGGTAAGAATTTGGAGGAAATTTTCGTCAGTATTTATCAGTGAAATTCTTAAAATATTTTTGCTAAGATTTCCAAACTATTTTCAATTTTCTAATTCCAACAGGTGATCTCTTTTCACTTCTTTTTATCATCCAAGATATCTGACAGTATCATCACTTCCTGCTGTTGGGAATTCTTTCTTTCCTGGATTTCTATCACACCATGTTATCATAATTCTTTTCTCTCTCTCCTTGTGTTTCTTTTCAGCTATTCTATTTATCTTTCAACCTGTTGCTATTCCACTAGGTCCACTATTGGGCCTCCTCTTTTTTCCATATACATTCACGTTTTGGAGTCATCTACTTACATAAACTCAACTATTACCTCTATGTTGGTTATGATTTTAAGTGACATTTTATACTCTAATTCTTGAACTTCAGATTTAAGCTTGAACTCCCCCAGACATCTTTTCCTAGATTATCTCCAGAGCCCTCAACTTTAACCTATCTAAAATCATAATTATGATTTCCTCTGCCAAAAGTCTCCTTAGCCACCATTATTTCTTATGTAAAAGAATGATTATAAGTCTTTGTAAGTTACAAAGTCTAAAAACCTACGAGAAAGTGTATGACAAAGCTCTCTCTTTCCTCAGTCAATACATCTAATTATTTAAGTTCTTTTGAGTCTAACTTTTCCAATGTTTTGTCAACCCTGTCTTTTCTATTCCCACTATCATTGTCTGGGGTGATGTCCTCATTACTCACTATTACTATAATAGTGATCTTATTTATTTCCCTACATATAAAGTCTCCCCTCTATACTGATACTAGAGTTATATGTCTTTAAAAATAAGGCAGTAATAGGGCACCTGGGTGGCTCAGTTGTTAGGCATCTGCCTTCTGCTCAGGCCCTGATCTCTGGGATCATGAGATTGAGCCCCGTCAAGCTCTCTGCTCCACAAGAGTCTGCTTCTCCCTCTCCTTCTGCTCCTCTCTGTCCTGCTCATTCTCTTTCTCTCTCAAATAAATTAAATAAAATCTTAAAAAAAAAATAAGGCAGTAAGTATTATCCCTAAAACCTCCCCCACCGCATTCAATTTAGAGAAAAATCCACTGCCCTTTGTTTGCATGGAATTTTCTAATCTCAGTAATTTATTTCTGCAATATTCCAAATACATCAATATTCCAAATATATCAATTTATTTCTGCAATACTCCAAATATATCATTATTCCAATATATCAATTTTATTGAGCAGAAATGGACTAAATGCTTCACTTAATATAACAAAGAATGTCATGCTAAATGAAAATGCAAAACCTAGAAACAAAAGGCACATCTAAAATGCAAAAATACGGGGCACCTGGGTGGCTCAGTGGGTTAAGCCACTGCCTTCGGCTCAGGTCATGATCTCAGGGTTCGGGGATCGAGTCCCGCATCGGGCTCTCTGCTCAGCAGGGAGCCTGCTTCCCTCTCTCTCTCTCTGCCTGCTTCTCCATCTACTTGTGATTTCTCTCTGTCAAATAAATAAATAAAATCTAAAAAAAAAAATGCAAAAATACAAAACGATTGAAAGTACAAGAAAGGGAAAGAAATACCAAAACTAAGCAAGACAAAACAAAAAGTCAAAGAAATAAAGCTTATATTAGTGCCTGGTATGTTGTATGAGCTCCATAAATACTAGTTTTATTGAGAAACCTGTCTAACGTTCTATAATGACAGGGATAGGATTGTAACCCAGGCAACCTAAAGTCTATATGCGTTGTCCATAAACATTGTTAACAAGAAAGGGAATAGAAAATACTGACTGACTTGAATACAGCAAAATGCAAAATTTCTATCAAAAGGTACCATAAAGAAAATTAAGAGAAAAGCTACACTTCTAAAGAAATTATACTTGAGGGGTGCCTGGGTAGCTCAGTTGTTAAGCATCTGCCTTTGGCTCAGGTCATGATCCCAGGGACCTGGGATCAAGCCCTGCGAAAGGCTCCCTGCTAAGTGGGAAGCCTGCTTTCTCCTTCTCCTACTCCCCTGCTTGTGTTCCCTCTCTCACTTTGTCTCTCTCTGTCAAATAAATAAATAAATCTTTAAATTAAAAAAAAAAGAAATTATACTTCAATCTGATCTAGTCTCTAGATAGAACTACTAGTTTACAAGTTATGTTCAGTGATACCAAAGATATAATCAGCAAAATGCAAAGCTGCAGGTTTTTTAAATCCATCTCTGCCTTTACTGTAAAGCCACGACAGCCATGGGCTGCTCTCCATCAGTCACTACGACAGACTTCTTCCTAGAGGAATTCTTTTGTCTGCAGATTTTGGTGCCAGGTTTCCACAAAAGCTTGAGGCTGTCAGTCTAAGATACTTCTACCCAATTTACATCATAGTCTGAAAGTTCTTCCAGCTTCCCCTGATTCCTACCTTTTCCTTTCCCACAATTCCCCTAATAAAATACTGTCTTGGGGAGCACCTGGGTGGCTCAGTGGGTTAAAGCCTCTGCCTTCTGCTCAGGTCATGATCTCAGGGTCCTGGGATCGAGCCCCACATCAGGCTCTCTGCCTGCCTCTCTGCCTACTTGGGATCTCTCTCTCTCTCTCTCTGTCAAATAAATAAATAAATAAATAATCTTTAAAAAAATACTGTCTTGGTATTTGTTTCTTGAGGTACCCAGACTGACATATTCTGTTTAGAAGGTGTGTATGGCTTGGTGTCTTCCTCTCACCTTGTACAGCACTTCCTTAGACACTCTTCTCCAACAACACTGGCCTTCTCTTGAAATTAATCCTCCCCCATCTTTTGCTACTTAGTATCTACTAGTCCTTCAGTTCTCAACTTTTGAATACCATCTCCAAGTTTCACTCCAATACCATTTCCCCCTATTATATGCTGCAAAAGCATCTTGCTGTTAAAGCACAGTTCCATTTCAAATTTTATACTTATTTTGTGATCTTTTATTATTCTTGGCCCCACTAGACTACAAGCTAAATGAATACATTTGCATGAACAAACAGTCAAATAACTATTCACTCACCACTCTATTCTAATCATATTGTAAAATGTCTGGCATATAATAAGTGCTCAATAAATCTAAGCTGAATAAAATAATAAAAATTAGCTGTATAGAAATTCCCCCTTTTATTGAGAGCAAATCACCCACCATGTGTTTGATTCAATAAAAAGGTAACTGAGATGCTCATTCAGCCTTTCTCCCAAAGTAGGTACTTCCTTCACCTTTATCCAGAGAGGGCCTTCATCACCTCCTGAGCTTGTGGGTATCACCAGACATTGTATATGTGGTTACAAGGTATTCACATAGCTTAAGTTAGAAGGGGACCAGACAAAGTCTCAGGATAAAGCCAAGCATTAAATCATCACTGAGAGGTCTTCAGTCTAGATTCTAACTGCTAACAAATACAAGTCCACATCAAAAATTGACACAGCTAGCATCATAGACCCTGGGTATATTTTTGTCTGAGTGGTCAGCTGTGGAAAGTTACAATTAAAGAGGCCACTTTCTGTGATGAGCACTGGGTGTTGTATGTTAGTGATGAATTACTGAATTCTACTCCAGAAACCAACGTTGTACTGTATGTTAACTAACAAAATCTAACTTAAAAAATAAATATTCAACAGCTATAAACTATTATGAGCTGAAACAATTCCATTTCATCCCTTCTCTACCTCTTATGACAATAAATGTAAGTCAAAATGGTTGTTCATTATTTGCTATATGATGGACCGCCTTACCAAAACTTATCAATAACATCTAATTTTTACCTATACCATAATACTGGAGATTATTATACAATGCATAATGTAATTTTTCTATTTAGCAAAGCTCTATCTCATATATATCTATAAACTCTTATTCTTTGTTCATTTTAGTGTGTTGTTTTTCTTCTGGGCTATTACCTATAATGGTTTTCTTGTCTCTTAACATGTAAGAGACTTTTGTAGACCAAAAGCTGTACTTTGGGTACCCTTGTGAGCGAGCTGTATTGGCATTTTATAGAGAAGTAGAATTCCAAGCAGGAATACATAAAATAGATTAGAAGTTTTTGATTATGATTCAAAGAACTTAATAATCCACTGGAGAAGATATATAAAACACAAAAAAATAATTGATTGCACTTGATGGTATTTTTGTCACTTTTATAAAATGGGACAGTCTAAGTAGCCATGGAAGATATAGCTTAGCATGCATCCTAATGATTATTCATGGTTATTCTTGCAGGAAAAAGATTGAAATTGAGGCTAAAAAAATGATTCAAATCCAAACTCTATCATATTTTTAAAAAGACTTTGTTTATTTTAGAGAGAGAGAGAGAACAAGTGAGCAAGTGAGAGCAAGGAAAGAGAGAGGGAGAGAGGGAGAGAGAGAACCTCAAACAGACTCCACACTGAGCATGGAGCCCAGCTTGGGGCACGATCACATGACCCCGAGATCACAACCTGAGCTGAATCAAGAGTCGGCCACTCAACCAAGCTACCCAGGTATCCCTAAACTCAATCATTTTAAAACTTCTTAAACACTTAAAATTCAGGATTAACATTTTAGATATTTTCCTTCAATCATTTCTTTGGAGTAGAAAATGGAATTAGAGCAAATTGTGAAGACTTAAGCTCAGTTCAAAGAAGTAAACATTTTTCCATTAACTTGGGTATAATAAACTCCTGAATATTCCATAATTCCCTCTTTAATTACCTCCTGATCCAGCCTTCCTACAACATAACATATCACATCTCATAGTAAGTAATTATGCTGGTCTGAAACAAAAAAGACTGAAACAAAAAAGTTTGAGTTCTCTTTCTATAATACTATCAGATATTCAAGATTTTTCTAGTGGTAATTTTTAACTTTTGAAAACTGTTAACTAGTATCAGGCAAATTCTAGATGCCTGTGGTCAGTTGCTGGCATCTTGGTATACAATATACTGCTTAAGTAATGCATGCCTTCACTTAATATCTAATAGTCACACGCACAAACAAAATAGCTTAAGCTGCGTAAATCATATTTAGCAAATAGAACAAAAATAAAGTGCACTTTGAAAGAGAATGACATCTCATCCTATCTCATGATACCTCCTATAAAGGGAGGCTACAACTCATCCTCCATTCCTAAACTAAAACTGAATGACCACTGACTCTGGATGATTGTCTCCTTGCATGAGTGAATGCATTAGTAGAAACCTTCCAACCAGCAGAACAAATAAGAGTGAAAGACTAGCCCAGGTAAATAAAAAATTCTCTAATCCATAATCATAAACTACTTCTTCCCCCTATTTTAGGCCCTCCCAGTATTAAGCTAAGGTTTCTCAAAGCCATAAAAAGCTAAAAATATCATTTTTTTGTAATTTGAATCAAATTGAATATAGCAACAGTAAGCCACAGACTAGGACCCTTTCTACTATAGAATTAATTGCCTGATTAGATTTCAGAATACTGGTTGCATTGGGAATGTGATCCATTTGTGAATAAACCTTTAATGCTTTGAAATGCTGGAATCAGAAATAAACTCAAAGTTCATTGTTGAGTCACAGATTTCAACTAGCTCTTTTCCATATTGTAATTGATAATTAAAATTTATTTTATTTTTGTAGCAAAAGAATGGTTGGGCACAGAATTAAGTATGGCTGTTTAACAGTCAATAACGTATTTGCCTGTCCTCAATCAGGTAAGTACTTGATCAGCAAGGGAGACTGTTATTCACCCAAGAGTAAGTACGATGAAAACAAATTGCCTCTCTAATTGGAATAGTCATGACTTAACTTATCTGGAAGAACGTTTTTTTTTTTTTTTTTTTTTTTTTTTTTTTTTCATTTTGTAGACATTTGTGTGAAACAGCCCAGACTTTTTCTCCTTAATCACTCCACAAACTCAATAAATCACCAAGTCCCATATATTTTACCTTCTAGAATCTCTCAGAATCATGCCTTTCTCTCCACCCCCACAGCTACAATCTTTAGGCCATTACCATCTATTACTGAACTATTACAACCATCTTTCAACTGTTTTTCCTGGCTGCCCATTTCTTCTTGTTCCAGTGTATTGCTACAGTTTGTCGAAGTCTACCTTGACTATGGGATTTCTCTAATTAAAATCCCCTTTTTTGCACTGTAATTTGGATTAAGTTCAAACCTCTTCACATGCCAGGCAGGGCCGAACTTTATCTGGCCTCCGCCTTTTAACCCTATCTTTCACTCAACTGACACACACTCCTTTAACCAGAGGGCCAGAGATCCACACTAATCAAAAGGCTGGCGTTGCCCTGAGTGTCTTTCTGTTTCATGGTGATTCTTCCTTCATAATACTCTGTCTGTCCAGAATGTTCTCCCAAATCTGGAACTATTACTCTTACTTGAGTCATCTCAGACAGAGGTAACTTCTCTTAGGGAAACTGTCCAGATGACTGCACAGAGAACAGCTCATTATTGCCAGCATGTATAATTCATTTAGTAGTTACAATAACCCTAGGAAGACCTATTGTTATTTTCATTTTTTCATGTGAGGAAATGAAAATTCATAGGGATTAGAATTTTGCTCTACGTCACACAGGTAGTAAGCTGCAGTGCTGATAAGATATAAAGTGTGGCGGTCTGGATCCCAAACATCCACATGCTTTATTGCCATAGACTACCACTTTCTGATTTTTATCACAACACATGTAACAGCCTTGGAGCACTACAGTTTATGACTCTACCCCGACCAGACTCGGAATCCTTAACCGCAGGCTAAATGTCTGTGTTCTCCTCAGCACCCAGTTCCTTCCCTGACACAGTAGATGTTTGAATAAAGGAGGAAAAAAATGGCTCATTAATTATTCAACTTTTTCTTTTCCTCACTTTTTGTTGTTGTTTTTTGTTTTTTTTTGTTTTTTTTTTTTTTACTTGGATCAGGTTTTTAATTGACATTTTAAAAGGATACTTTGTTTATGTTTGTTTGTTTTTTTTTGTTTTTTTGCATGTTTAATTTTTTATTTTTTATAAACATATATTTTTATCACCAGGGGTACAGGTCTGTGAATCACCAGGTTTACACACTTCACAGTTGTTGTTGTTTTTGTTCATTAATTGTCCCATGAGTGTGGGGCTACCTGAAAGACAAGCTAAAAAATGGAGTAAATATGAGCCTCAATTCAGTCTGTTTCACATTCTGTTAGATTTGGTGTCGGGAAAAATGAAAACAACTGATTTAAATGAAGTATCTGCATGTATTCTTGGTTATCAAGTGTGTATTTAAATTTGGCCTGGGCATGTTTTTGTCTTTCAGATTAGATCAGAAAATCCAGGGAGGACAGACTGTGTCTATGTTACGCTGTACCTCTTCCATTACTTAGTAATATTTGCTGCATGCATGAAATGCTCAGTAAACATGTGTTGAATAAATGAGTCAACTATTTAATTACCTTCAGTTTATTAATAGAGTATCATGATTCTGCTAAGGTATTTATAGTATTTGAATAAGAAAACTTTTTTGTGTCAGGAAGTTATTCTTAGAGACCATTCACCTCTTATATAATCATTATTTTGTCACTTTTGTTATGATTATGTGTTAGCTTTCTACTAGATTTAAGAAATTTGACTTGGAGGTTGCCACTGAGATTGCTAGTTCAGGAGATAAGACTGCCCTTAACGTAACGGATGTTCACTTGGACATTGTGAAGCTGAGAAGCCAGATAGACCTGCTTCTAAATTCCAGCTCTGCTATCTACTAGCTGTGTGACCTGGGATTAGTTACTTAATCTCACTTAGCTGCATGTGTCTGTCTGTGGGATTGTTTTACTGAGTAAAGCACTTAACACAAATCTGGCACATAGAAAGTGCACTATAATGTTGGTGTTTTTTTCTGCTAAAATACAGGAAGCTGAGGACCATACCTGCTCTAATAATAACAACATGTGTGACTTGAGTTAAGTAAGTTAATTATTTGAACCTCACTTTCTTTTCTTTAACCAAGACTAGTACTACTAAATTACCTGTCTGATGGAAGGCTACTGCATCAATTACTTCTTTTGGCCTCATCTAGCAGAAAACCCATCACATTAACGTTCACCTTCTAATCAAAAACTAGCCCAAGATCTGCATGGAGAATCCATGGGTCAGTTCAACAAATTAACCCCCTACCATGTGTCATTCACTGTTGTAAGCACTGGGTAAAAAACAATAAACAAAATAGACACCATTCCTGCCTTAACAGAGCTTACAACCTAGTAGAGGATAACTATAAACACATACCATATAATGGCAGGTAGTGATAAGTGCTATAAAATAATAAAATATGGTTAGGAATAAGAGTGACTGAAGAGAGTTCCTCTGTGGATAGGAGGGTCTGGGACACTTCCTGAAGGAGGTGGCATTTGAGTAAATGGGAGGGAGTAAATGCAGTGGGAGGAAGTGGGTGAAGAACTTCCCAAACAGGAGGAGTATCAAATGCAAAGTCCGTGAGTTAGGAGTGCTTTTGGAGTATTGTAAGAATGCAAGGAAACTAGAGGGTCTGGAAAGGACCCAGTGAGGACGAGAACAACAAGCAGGGCGTCTGGCCAGAGATGGAACCAGGGGCACTGTAGGGTCATGTAAGTGAAGGTGAAAACTTTTCATTTTATTTTAATTGCAAGAGAAAGACCCAGGATGCTTTTGTTCCTTAAATTTTAAAGATCACTCTGATGCTATAAGGGGAATAGATGATGCACCATCTACTTAGCTACTGCTCCAAATTTGCTAGCCTCAACATCCACATGCTTATGTTTCTGATCAAAATAATCCTAGTGTTGGGGGAAGGTTGGAGCACAGTTTTTTACTCCTGACGGATGTTTAATGCCATCTCCAGAGGGGCACACTATCATATGATCTCCCTGATATGAGGAAGTGGTGATGCAACATGGGGGCTTAAGTGGGTAGGAGAAGAATCAATGAAACAAGATGGGATTGGGAGGGAGACAAACCATAAGTGACTCTTAATCTCACAAAACAAACTGAGGGTTGCTGGGGGGAGGGGGTTTGGGAGAAGGGGGTGGGATTATGGACATTAGGGAGGGTATGTGCTTTGGTGAGTGCTGTGAAGTGTGTAAACCTGGTGATTCACAGACCTGTACCCCTGGGGATAAAAATATATGAAAAAGAAAATAAAAAAATAAAAAAAGAATACAAACTACTTTGGGTCTCTGGATGCCTCACCAACCCTTGCATCTTTTTTTTAAAGCTCTATCCAGTATACGTTAACTCTTTTATTAAAGTCACTTCATTTGGAACATTTGAGGTGACTGTTGTTTTCCTGCTGGGACCCTGACTGAAAAAGACACAGTATCTTCAGTCATGCTAATAATCAAAACTTAAAAATTGAAATTTATTAAATCTCCAACATAGAAAGCACATTAAGTGTGATTCTATCTCGTAGCAAATAATAAAACACTTGATTTAAAAGACTTAAATGAATTAGGGTTTATCATTTTCATGTAACAAGAAGTCTGGATGTAGATGACTGGTGGTATTAATTTTGGACTCCACAGTACAGGTTCTGACATATTCTTGATTCACCTCGCCTTTATTTCAGGATCATAAGCTGGCTACCCTAGCTCTGTCACATATTTATTCAACTAGAAAAAAGGGAGAAAAGGAGAGTTAAGAGCATCTGTGTCCTTCTTAGAACTTAGTTTACTGGGTGCTGCTCTCTGGTCTTATGCTTAGCATTTGTTATGGGCCTAACTGTATCCCCCCAAATTGATGTGTTAAAGTCCTAACCCCCAGTCCTTCATAAGGAAACTATATTGGAAATATGACCATTTAAAAGGTTATTAAGGTTAAATGAAATAATATAGGTGGACCTTAATCCAGTCCACATCTGATTGGCATCCTTGTAAAAAGAGAAAGAGACACCAGGGATGTGCATACCCAGAGGAAAGACCATGTAAGAACAAAGTGAGAGCCCTTTCATCACTCCTTTCAACATCATACTGTAGGTTCCTAGCTAATACAGTAAGAAAAGGAAATAAAAAGTGTGCAGATTGGAATGTAAGAATAAAACTAGTTGTTTTGAGGGGGTTGTTGTTGGTGGGTTGTTTGTTTGTTTTTGGCAAATGACATGAGGTCTATTTAGAAAGTCCCAAAGAATCAACAACAACAACAAATCCTATAATTAATAAGCAATTATAGCAAGAATGTTAAGATATAAGGAAAAATGGTATCTGAAATTCAAAACACAATACAATGGCCCAAATCCAGAACACTGACACCACCAAATGCTGGTGAGGATATAGAGCAACAGGAACTCTTATTCATTGCTAGTGAAAATGAAAATGGTACGGTCACTTTGGAGGCAGATTGGTGGTTTCTTACACAAATAAATATACTCTTACCATATGACCCAGCAATCATGCTCCTTGATATTTTACCTAAAGGAGTTGAAAACTTATGTTCACATTAAAGTCTGCACAAAAGATGTTTATATCAGCTTATTCATAACTGTCAAAATTGAAAGCAATGAAGATGGCCCTCAGTACGTGAATAAATAAATGAACTTTGGTACATCTGATGAAGTACTATTCTGTGCTAGAAGTAAGCCATGAAAAATCATGGAGTAACCTTAAATGTATATTACAAAGTAAAAAAAGCCAATATGAACATGTTGCATACAGTATGATTCCAACTATATGACATTCTGGAAAATGCAAAACTTATGGAGACAGTAAAAAGGACAGTGGTTGTTAGGTGTTGGTGGGGAGAAATGAATAGGCAGAGCAGAGAGGATTTTTAGGGAACTGAAACTATCCTACATGATAGCATAATGGTAGATACATGTCATTATACCTTTGTCTAAACCTATAGAAACTATAACACCAAAGGGAAACTTAATGTAAACTATGGACTCTGGGTGATAATGATGTGTCAATGTAGGTTCAACATCTGTAACAAATGTACCATTCTGGTGGACAATGTTGATAATGAGGGAGGTTATGCATGTGTGAGGGTAGGGGGTATATGGAAATCTCTGCTCAATTGTGCTATGGACTTCAAACTGCTCTAAAAAATAAAGTTCATTTATATTAGCATCAAAATGAAGTACTTGGGAATAAATCTAGTATGTACAGGATCTTTATATGAAAGAGTCAGAAGAGCCATCACAATACTGAAGTAGAAGAACAAAGTGGGAGGATTAGCACTACAGAACAAGAAGACTTACTATAAAGCCACCATAAAAAAAAAATGTGTTGTTTTGGTGAAAGAATAGACAAATAGATCAATAGAATAAACTAAAGAGCCAGAAATAGATCTACACAAACATAGCCAACTGATCTCTGACAAAGGGAAAAAAGGCAATTCAGTGGAGAAAGGATAGTCTTTTTAACAAATTGTGCTGGAACAAATGGATATCCACACGCAGAGACAAATGAATCTAAACACCATAGAGAATTTTAATGAAGCTAAAAAAAAGAGATAATAACAAGTCTTTTTAATACTGCACACAAATACTAGTCTCGTGTATGAACAAAGCTCCTATTAATATTATCATTATCAATTTCAGAATTAAAGTAGTTCTAGTCCTTAGAAAAATGATATGATGTACTAGAATGAACTAGGGGTTTATAATATATTATAGCTGTCATTTATTGAATCCTTGGTACTGGAAAATTTATTGAATATCCCAGGTTATATTTCCTTATCTATGAAATGGAAATAAAGATACCGCCTTTCCTTCCTAACATGGTTATGGAGATATTATTAAATAATGTAATAATTTAATACTATTGAAATAATGAAATAATAATCATAACATCAACAATTATTTGTACTAGGTGAAGCTATAGAAATAGCAATCCAAATTTAAAAATAGATAAACTTAGGAGATATTGTTAGCATCAGTCCAATGTATCAATAAAAACCTCCCATATAAAATAGCACTTGAGAAATATTTCCTGACATACGAGGCTAGGTAAAGTTTTGTTTCCCCTTACAAAATAATATTCTTATTTTTTAAAAAAGTATTCAGAATTTTTCATGTGATAAGATTATGATTCATAAATATTCAGTGCCTCATTGGTGCCATTTACATGGGAATAGAGTTCTTCCCTGCCTCTTGACACTGGGTCTGACTTACTTTGGGCAACAGAATGTTAGCAGATACGACAGAGCCAAAGGCTTGAGGAGTGTCTATAGTATCAGTCCTGCCTTTTTGACCCCCTGCATCTCCCTGAGAACATGCTCTGGCTAGCGCACTTATTCAAGGAAACCGAGAGACACTGGAGCAGACCCTCATATCAGTCACTAACCTAAATCAGCCAATACCCAGCCAATGCACAGATCTCTCAACTCAGCTGATATCAACAGATTTGCTTAAGTTGACTGGGAGATGCATGATAAGTAAATGGTATGGGTCACAAGATGTGGTTCCTTGTTATCTCTCATTGTTGGGGCAATTTGCTATTTAATATACTATGTAACCCATTTAACTTATTTGCCTTGTAGGAAGCTCAGAGGCAAATTTAAAGTTCAGTTGTGTCATTAAATAGTTTGCATATTTGGGCATTTATTTGAAAAGGTTTCAAGTTTTAAATTTTATTTGCATTTCCACTTGGAATAAGACAGAGTATAAGTAGTAAAATATTGAATACTTAACTATGTGCCAGGATTTACAAATATGGGTAAAAATATCTTCCTTGCTCTTGAGGATATTATTGCCTTATAAAAGAGACAGATGCCCAACTATAGAAATAATAACAACATAATAGTTATTCTAATATATGTAACACAATAGAATAAGTATAGTAGAGTATAATACATATATGAACATATACAGAAAATATTCCAGCAAAACATCAGAAAGGGCTAATATTTATGCCAAGGAATGGTGAAATCAAACCAGAAGGCTTTCCAGAGTTCTATTTGAGATTGGTATTGAGGATAAATATTTCACTAAATATAAAATGAGAAAGTTTTTTTTTTTAAAGATTTATTTATTTGAGGAAGAGGGAGAGAGAGAAAAAGAGAGGGGGTTGGGGGAGCACAGAGAGACAATCTCAAGCAGACTCTTTGCTGAGCATGGAGCCTGACACTGGGCTTGATCTCATGACCCTGAGATCATGACCCGAGTCAAAATCAAGATCCTGGTGCTTAACTGACTGAGCCCAGCCAAGCATCCCAAAGAAAGGGTTTTTTTCAAGTAGCAAAAAATAATTTGGTACAACTAATATTACACAGTGTGAAGCAAACTGTCAAAAATTTTGTAAGTGTGTCTACTATGCAAAAGTGTTTTGATATCATATCTGAAGGTGAAAATGTGTAATGTGAACAGAGAGATGGAGACTATAAGAAAAAAAATAAAAATAGTAATGAAATGAAGAACGCCTCCTACGGGCTTGTCATTAGACTCGACATAGATGAGGAAAGAATCAAGCATTTAGTTTTTCAAGTCAGGCACAATATAACGAGTTCCATCCTTGGCATCTACCCAGCATTTCATGACATGCCTAGGTCTGAAACTAGTAAAGAAACAAGAGAATTTAAAAAGGGGGAAGATATGTTTGGTTTGAGTCTTTCTTGGCACATTCTTTTTTCATTTGGTTTTTCACATTCTCAGCAATAACTGATTACTTGACAGTAAAAAAGATCAATCAGGTTCAGTTTTAAATCAAAATTTTCAAATTGTCAAATTTATTGCCGTAGAGTTGTTCATAGTATGTTCTTATAATAGTTTGTATTTCTTTGGTGTTAGCTGTGATCTCTCCTCTTTCATTCATGATTTTATTTATTTGGGTCCTTTCTCTTTTCTTTTTGATAAGTCGGGCCAGGGGTTTATCAATTTTATTAATTCTTTCAAAGAACCAGCTCCTAGTTTTGTTGATTTGTTCTATTGTTTTTTTGGTTTCTATTTCATTGATTTCTGCTCTGATCTTTACGATTTCTCTTCTCCTGCTGGACTTAGGGTTTCTTTCTTGTTCTTTCTCCAGCTCCTTTAGGTGTAGGGTTAGGTTGTGTACCTGAGACCTTTCTTGTTTCTTGAGAAAGGCTTGTACCGCTATATATTTTCCTCTCAGGACTGCCTTTGTTGTGTCCCACAGATTTTGAACCATTGTATTTTCATTATCATTTGTTTCCATGATTTTTTTCAATTTTTCTTTAATTTCCTGGTTGACCCATTCATTCTTTAGAAGGATGCTGTTTAGTCTCCATGTATTTGGGTTCTTTTCAAACTTCCTTTTGTGGTTGAGTTTTATCTTTAGAGCATTGTGGTCTGAAAATATGCAGGGAATGATCCCAGTCTTTTGATACCGGTTGAGTCCTGATTTAGGACCGAGGATGTGATCTATTCTGGAGAATGTTCCATGTGCACTAGAGAAGAATGTGTATTCTGTTGCTTTGGGATGAAATGCTCTGAATATATCTGTGATGTCCAACTGGTCCAGTGTGTCGTTTAAGACCTTTATTTCCTTGCTGATCTTTTGCTTGGATGATCTGTCCATTTCAGTGATTATTGTATTATTGTTTATGTGTTTCTTTGATTTTGTTATTAATTGGTTTATATAGTTGGCTGCTCCCATGTTGGGGGCATAGATATTTAAAATTGTTAAATCTTCTTGTTGGACAGACCCTTTGAGTATGATATAGTGTCCTTCCTCATCTCTTATTATAGTCTTTGGCTTAAAATCTAATTGATCTGATATAAGGATTGCCACTCCTGCTTTCTTCTGATGTCCATTAGCATGGTAAATTCTTTTCCATCCCCTCACTTTAAATCTGGAGGTGTCTTTGGGCTTAAAATGAGTTTCTTGGAGGCAACATATAGATGGGTTTTGTTTTTGTATCCATTCTGATACCCTGTGTCTTTTGACAGGGGCATTTAGCCCATTAACATTCAGGGTAACTATTGAGAAATATGAATTTAGGGCCATTGTATTGCCTGTAAGGTGACTGTTACTGTATATGGTCTCTGTTCCTTTCTGATCTACCACTTGTAGGCTCTCTCTTTGCTTAGAGGACCCCTTTCAAGATTTCCTGTAGAGCTGGTTTGGTGTTTGTCTAATGGAAAAAAGACAGCCTCTTCAATAAATGGTGTTGGGAAAATTGGACAGCCACATGCAGAAAAATGAAATTGGACAATTTCCTTACACCACACACAAAAATAGACTCAAAATGGATGAAGGACCTCAATGTGCGAAAGGAATCCATCAAAATCCTTGAGGAGAACACAGGCAGCAACCTCTTCGACCTCTGCCGCAGCAACATCTTCCTAGGAACAACGCAAAAGGCAAGGGAAGCAAGGGAAAAAATGAACTATTGGGATTTCATCAAGATCAAAAGCTTTTGCACAGCAAAGGAAACAGTTAACAAAATCAAAAGACAACTGACAGAATGGGAGAAGATATTTGCAAACGACATATCAGATAAAGGACTAGTGTCCAGAATCTATAAAGAACTTAGCAAACTCAACACCCAAAGAACAAATAATCCAATCAAGAAATGGGCAGAGGACATGAACAGACATTTCTGCAAAGAAGACATCCAGATGGCCAACAGACACATGAAAAAGTGCTCCATATCACTCGGCATCAGGGAAATACAAATCAAAACCACAATGAGATATCACCTCACACCAGTCAGAATGGCTAAAATCAACAAATCAGGAAATGACAGATGCTGGCTAGGATGTGGAGAAAGGGGAACCCTCCTACACTGTTGGTGGGAATGCAAGCTGGTGCAGCCACTCTGGAAAACAGCATGGAGGTTCCTCAAAATGTTGAAAATAGAACTGCCCTATGACCCAGCAATTGCACTATTGGGTATTTACCCCAAAGATACAAACGTAGTGACCCAAAGGGGCACGTGCACCCGAATGTTTATAGCAGCAATGTCCACAATAGCCAAACTATGGAAAGAACCTAGATGTCCATCAACAGATGAATGGATCAAGAAGATGTGGTATATATACACAATGGAATACTATGCAGCCATCAAAAGAAATGAAATCTTGCCATCTGCGACAACGTGGATGGAACTAGAGCATATCATGCTTAGCAAAATAAGTCAAGCAGAGAAAGACAACTATCATATGATCTCCCTGATGTGAGGAAGTGGTGATGCAACATGGGGGGGGTAGGAGAAGAATAAATGAAACAAGATGGGATTGGGAGGGAGACAAACCATAAGTGACTCTTAATCTCACAAAACAAACTGAGGGTTGCTGGGGGGAGGGGGTTTGGGAGAAGGGGGGGGATTATGGACATTGGGGAGGGTATGTGCTTTGGTGAGTGCTGTGAAGTGTATAAACCTGGTGATTCACAGACCTGTACCCCTGGGGATAAAAATATATGTTTATAAAAAATAAAAAATTAAAATAACAATCAAAAAAAATAAAATAAATCAAAATTTTCAAATGGGCTACAATAGGTTTCATTTTGCTGCTCTAGTTTCCTTAGATCACATTGTTAGTATGTATTTCTAGAAAGTAGTGATAAGAATATTGGCTTGAGAGGGAAACAAACCATGAGAGACCCTTGACTCCCAGGAAACAAACTGAGGGTTGTGGAAAGGGGGTTGGTGGGGGGATGGGGTAACTGGGTGATAGGCATTAAGGAGGGCACATGCTGTGATGAGCATTGGGTGTTATATAAAACTCATGAGTCATTGAACACTACATCAAAAACTAATAATGTACTATATGTTGGCTAATTAAATTTAAATTAAAAAATATTGGCCTTGATATTTTACCACTTAATACCTCTTTGCATATCAACATCAGCTGTATTGGGAATATCTTCAACACAACGGTAACTGCAATACATTTATCTGAGCCTCACTTATGCATGAAGGAGGGGAGAACATTGCACAAAGTTAGCTATAACCTGGTGTTAGAGGTTGAGTTCTGAGAGATCATATCAAAAAGAAGCATCTTCCCAGAGCCAAAAATTAATCACAAGGGATATCAAGTCTTTATCAAACCATACCAAGTTCAAGGAGTTACTTGAGACTGAGGTTAAGTATCAGAGGTCGGGTGGGGAAGAGGGTCCAGGGTAACTGCTGAAAAGAATCTAATGGCAGCTACAGCTAACATTACTACAGGCAGGTGCATGTGGGTTCAGACCCGCTTTCAGAATGAGAGCTGGCTTTTAGCATGGACTGGCCTTTAGCATGAAAGTGTGTATATATCAGCATGCCCTAAAACTCATTTTACATATTCTCTATAGATGCCTGTGGCCTTGAGCCTATTTCAACCTTGATGTTGAAATGTCTTTATCCACTTTCTTTTAACCTGAGTTTCTTCTAACATACACACATACACTCACATTACTCTTATAACTTCTCTATTCTTGGGGTAGTGGTCTGTGTGTTCTTTCATATATATAGCTTTGCACAAAAGCTTTAGTCTATTATGTAGTTCTAAGCAAATGAGCTCGGAAAAACTAAGGATTATTTTTAACATTCGAGATCAAGGAACTTTTCAAATATAGTATTAGGTACCTAACCTACTCTTACATTTACTTGTTACTAGATCAGTCTTTCACTGGAGTAGTCCAGTAGCAAACCTCACAGCTTCCAAGCCTGCATTTTGAACTTCCTAATTATGTTCTTTAAATTCAGTGCTCTTTTCCTGTTTCTATAATCTACATACTAGTCTCCGTCTTTTGATGACCTATATATTATGCAATAAAATATTTTTTCTTTATTTTTCCATCTACCTCATTTCTGTACTTTCAGACT